>NC_140070.1:122110422-122762002 GCF_964194135.1 Talpa europaea | reverse complement strand
AATAATTAGTTATTGCATTGTGATTTCCATGGTGAAGCTTTTCCAGAAACAAAAATTTTGCTTGGTAAATAACCAGTTCATGTTCTTAAAGGTTTACATCTTAAAGGTGGGGGATCTTCATGGTCAACTGTTTTCTAAAACACAGATCAGACCACAGTAAAAAATAAACAGAAAAAAAACATACTGGTAGCTGGGATAACCCTCATTTAACTTCAACAATTATCAACATTTTTCATCTAGACCCTCTACTTTTAATTTAAAGCCAGTCTAAGCTACTGTATAATTTCACTTGTACTTGCTTCAGTATTACCACTTTTTAATAATGTTCCACACCAAATAAATTTCATGTGCATTCCTTAGCAATATCTAATACTCAGAGTGTATTTAGTTGCCCTAATACATCAAAAATATTAGGTTAGAACTGATTAAATAAAACCAAGATTCAGATAAATTCCCCACGTTTCACTGGTTGAGACAATTCCTGAGTCTCTTTCAATGGGACACATTTTATCCTATCGCCCATTTTTAATTTTAGTTCCATTTATTTATCTGTTGGAAAAAAGTGGAACATTTGTCCCAAAGAAATTTCCAAATTCTAGATTTGACTGACTATGTCCTTTTTATGTCATTTAAGATGAAACTAAATTTCTTGTATTTCAAGTAACCCAGCTGGTAGGTTCTGGACATTTAATTTGATTTACGTTAAATACTTTAGGCAAGAATACTATAAAGGTATTTCCTTCCAAGTAGATCTTTTCAGAGAGACATACTGTGTGAATGACCCTATTAGTGTAAAATTCATCAGTAGGTTCAAGTTATGTCACTCTAATCTTCCTATAACAAGTTTCTCATCAATCTATCATTTATTTTAGTAAACACTCTATAATACCTAGAATCATTTGATGATCTTCATTTCATAATACTACCAGCATATAAAGCTGGAATTAATTTATGTAAAACTTCTTATTAATTTTTTTCTTTGAAATACCATCAAAAGGTATCAGTTTTCAGAATTAACTAAAAATAGTCTTTTTGCACTTTCTTTTTGCATTAATATGAATCACGGATATTCACATAATAAAGATGATTTAATCCATTTTGAATATCATTGTTTTAAACTATTTTGAGCATTATTTTATCCTGATAACAATAATCTCTCAATAGTGGCCAATGGGAGACCATTTAAAATGGCTCCTATAGGGCCTCCCTGGGTGGCGCAGCGGTTGAGCTCTGGGCTGCGAAGCTGTCTGCAGCCTCTGCAGCGCTGGTTTGATCCCCAGCCACCAGCGAGGGTCCCGCATGGCCTGACAGACCTCTCCTGCTGTGCCCGCTGCTCCCCTCAGCAGTGTATTTCATCACTCTGCCTATTCTGTTCCCTGCTCTGGCTCTGGTGAATTCTCTCACCCTCCCGTGCTTCTGACTGTACCCAGTGCTTGTATAAATAAATAAATAAATCTTTAAAAAAAAAAATAAAATGGCTCCTATATCTGTTTATTTGAGTCCTGTTTTCTTAGATAGGTTCCTAGTTTTCTGACATAATATATTGTCCCAAGGCTAACCTTGAATATTTTATACCCCTGATCTGAAGTCAATCATTTCTTTTAGTGAAAAATTTTATTTAAGAGATACAATGTAGGCACCAGAAATGTACATTGCCACTGTATTGGTATTACTTCTAAATATTTTCTGTAGTTAGAACACATAATGTTAAAATAATATTAAAAGATAATTAAAAGAAACCTTGGATATAAGTATATGGTTTCTAATCACATTAGCTTTACTTGTTTGCTGCATCCTGTTTTATAATAGGATAGTCATATATAAGATTTTTAAAATAATTTCTATAACTATAATAATATTACCCCAAACAAGTTTGTTGAATGCAGGATAATTTTATTGTCATTATTTTTATCTTCAGTTTACTCAAGTAAAGATATACATTTAATACAGTGTGCTAGAAAATTATTTGAAGTATTTTTTTTCTGTGTGTCAATGCCACCAATTTAGATTAGTGTCTGCATTGTATTTTTAAGAATTACTCTTTGTAAACTTTTTATTGAACTAACATTGCATTATAACATTATGTAAGTTTAATGTGTGTGTCATTATAAACCAACATCTGTATATACTACATTAAGTTCACCACTAAACATTCAATTCTGTCCTTCACTATATCATTGACCCCTTTTACACAACAGAACACCTTCATTCCTGGTAACCACTAACTTTTTCTTAAAATATAAAAGTTCATTTTTGTTTGACTCGGTTATTTATTTTGTTTCTTTATGTACCACAAACAAGTAAAACCATATAGTTGTTTTCAATCTGACATATTTCACTAAAATATACATTCACATGGCTTAAAAATCAAATAAATATGCTTCAAAATCAAAATATTAACACTACAAATTAAACATAAATGGAGTCTAATTTCAAACTCTTTCCCTCTAGAGTCTACTGCTTCACTTTCTAAACAATTCTTTTTTCTTTAGTTTTTGTTTACACTTTATTGATCTTTTTTGATAATATAAGCAAATGGCTATCAATACTTTATTTCCCTCCCTTCTCATGTAACAGATCTGGATGGCTCATTGGGTTATGGTCCCACTATCCTTCCCTGTTGCCTTTCTACTCAGGGGAGACTGCTAGCCAAGAGCATTCAGAGTAATATTAAACATTATGAGCAGACTTTTCCCAACATGGGCTAAAGCAAGAGGACTGTGATAGCATCTAATATTTTAGAGGTTTTGTGTAACCTCAAAATCAGGTGCAGCTCTGGCCTTGTGACAAGTGCCAGGAAATTATCTTCAGGGGTCATTATAAAGCAGATTCCAAAGTTGTAACTATTTTTTTTAACTATGTAGGACTTTTAATTGCTTATTCTTGCATTTTTCAGATGGTCAATCATAAAAAAGAATTTCTATTAATTTATTTTGGAAATAGGAAAAAGAGATTACTTTTACATGATGCATTAAGTAAGTCTTGGAAAAGATACTTATGAGTCCCAATCACATAAAGAATAATACCAAATAGCATATGTAATGAGAGAGAATTCTATATTTTAATCTGACCTCTTACCTTTTCTCTGACCACATTCTTTGTTATAAACTTTTAATGAATATATTTGTGAGAAGTGTAATGAATTATTTTATCCAATGTCCATATAACACATATAGAACTAATTCAGTTTCAGGAATATGTATTAAGCATGTTGGCAATATCATTCACTATGCTAGGCACTGAGGACAGAAAGCTGAATGGTATTTGATTCTTAATCATGTCCTTGGAAATAAAGACTAACATAAAGAAATAGTTTCATGCATACTATACATCTGACAAGGGGTGAATCTCCAAAATTTACAAAGTACTTACACATCCAGCAAGGGAACAATTGACTCAATTTAAAAATCACCAAAGGACCTCAATAGATATTTCTATAAAGAAAATATTCAGATGGCTTACAGACATATGAAAAAAATGTTCAATATCACTTATTATAAGAGAAATGAAGATTAAAACTACATTTATATACCACCTCGCCCTTCTGAAAACTGTCCATATAAAAAAGAAGGGAAATAACAGATGTTGGCAAGGTTAGGTAAAAGAGGAACTTTCATCCTCTTTTGGTAGGAATGAAAGCTGGCTCAGCCTCTGTGGGAACAGCATGCAAATTTTTCAACAAGATAAAAATGGAAATTTTATTTGAACCAGCAATACTGCTATTAGAGATTTATTCAAATAACATGACAAATCTAGTATGAAAATATCTACAACTATGTGCATAGCAGCACTTTTTACACTGCCAAATCATGGAACCAGCCCAAGTGCCCTTCAACAGATGAAAGAATAGAAAAACTGTGGAACACATATTCAATGGAACACTACACAACTGTGAAAGATGAAACGGGCATTTGGGACAAGAAGGCTGAAACTTGAGGTGATTATGTTGAGTGAAATCAGTCAAAAAGTAATAAAACAGATTTCAGAGAGTTTCACTCATCTGCAGAATATAAATACCCAAAAAACAATTGCACACAAACAAAATAAAATTTTAACTCCCAAAAGAATAAAGGTTACCAGAGTGAATAGGAGAAAGGGTGGCAGTGGTAGAGAAAGGAAGCAGATGGGGTATGGGCATGCGTGGCTTGGTGGAAATCTGCATTTAAAAAACTTCTGCAATCATTGAGGAATAAAAAAATAACAGCCTAGGGATGAATATTGACAACTATAGAATGGAATTAATACATATTTAAAAAGTCAAAAAAAAGGCAAAACTTAAATAGTAATTGCATTCGAGAAGAATGAGTTCCAGGTCAATACACCTTAATGGTAAAAACAGAAAGTTAAAATCCTAACTGGTACTTTGGGCAGAGTTATCTTCTGAAAATCAGTGATAATCATCATTCTGATGTAATGGCTTCATACAACAATGCATAAAAGATTGCACAGTGTCTGGTATCTCACAATTTCTTTCAAATTGTAACTATGACCTTTTGCCATTATTAGGTCATCCTTTGCGCCCATCAGCTTTTTGTCAAATGTATTAATAGCACCATCAGAAACTGAATACAGCTACCTGGTACATACTCATAACATCTCTTGATAAATTATGGTACTCCTTATTCTTACCAATTACCAATAAGACAAATTTAAGAAACATTCTTAAAACAATTAAGAGAAACAGTATTTTTATACTAAAATCTCTAAATATATTTGACATAGTTGTCACATTAGTAAGGATTATGATTTTTTTAAGAGAACCTGTCAATTACCTTTAAAATAGCTGTCAAATTTTCCTTCTCATTTAATATATTCCAAAGGGGTTTTAAAAATAACGTTTATTTCCTCTCCAATTTTCCTCATTCCTTCAGCAAACACTGATTATTTTCCCTAGCGTCCTGAATAGAGATTGAAATCAATGTGGGCTTGGGGTTTATTATTTGATTAGTGCACCTGAATCATTAATGATATGAGCTCAACTCTTAAAATAGTTTGAATAAAGAGCTGCTGTCACTGATCACGCAAAGGGAGTCCAGCAACGCAAGCCTTCATTTCTACACATTAATATTAACTACTAACTCATGCCCTAGACCTTATTTCAGTAGAAAAATCAAGTGAATTCTAAAATACATCATGATGGTCATGTCTTTATTTATTTTTAGTTATTTATAATTTATGCTCTCAAATAATAAACATACAAGCCATAAAATATAAGGACAAAAAGAATGGAAGAAAGAGATAGCCAAAGGGAAAAAGATTATTCTACCCAGAATCTGGAGTCAGAAGGTCACTATGATTGAGTACTTGTTTTAACTCTGACTTTTTGGCAACTAGAAGAAAAAGTGAAATAATGAGTCACACATTCCCACCGTCTGATTAAAGGATGAAATGACAGGACCTTACCTTGCAATGAATTCTTGGAGGAATTCAATTTGACAGAACTTATACAAAACACATTGTGTAACATATAAGGCAAGGTTTTCTTAGCAGTTTGCAACATATGAAAACACATTGTTCACATAGTCATTTCTCTATTATGGCTTAATAATAACCAAGGATAGAATATCAAATATTAGCACAAAGAATGCTTTTAATGGTAACACAAACTGTCACTTGAATTTCCAGATCTAATAGACAACATATCCTTCTCACTCCATTCTCTCTATAGCAACATTTGCTCCTATGACTCTCCTCTGTAGTGTCTAGAAAACATTCTTTCTAATTTACCTCTTTATCCAATCATTCCTGTACTGGTATAATCCTAGTGCACTATATTTGGATTGTTCTTACCCTATATGCTTATTTAGAGCAATTTAATTGGTACCTCCATGCCAATGACTCAAATGCAAATGACCATTCCAGGACTATTTCCTAGGCCCATTTTTATCGATACCTTATGTTTATCAGATTCCATAAAAGCCCCCAAATAGCCAAAAGCAATCCTGACCAAAAAGAGGAAGAATGGTGGACTCTCACTTCCAGACTTGAAACTATACCACAAAGTTATAATAAGAACAGTATCATACTGGTGCAAAAATAGACATGTAGACTAATGGAATAGACTAGGGAGCCCAGATATAAATCAACACCTCTACAGAGAGTTACGTACAATAAAAGATCCATGAATATACACTGGACTAAGGAAAGCCATTTCAATAAGAACTGTTGGGAAAACAGGACAGTTACAAGCAAAAGAATGCAATTAGACCACTATCTCATGCCATACACAAAAAGCAACCCAAAATGGATAAAAGACTTGAATGGAAGCCCTGAAGCCATAAAATGCATAGAAGAAAACATAGGCAAAGCACTCTACAACATTAGCTTCAGAGAAGTCTTTGTGGATCATTTTGTAGCAGCAAGGAAAATGAGAGAATATAAACATCAAACTAAAAAGCTTCTGCACAGTGAAAGAAACCATAACTAAAAAGATACCCCGCCAAATGGGAGAAAATATTTTCACACCACACATCTGACAAGGGGCTGATATCCAAAGTCTAAAAATAACTCATACAGCTCAACAAAAAGAAAACAACCCAATCAAGAAAAGCAGAGACCAGCTAAAAAAACATTCCTCCAAAGAAGACAGAGATGGCCAACATGCACAATGAGAAAACGTTCATCATCACTGATCATGAGGGAAATGCAAATGAACCAAATGAGAGACCACATCACACCTGTGAGTATGGCCCACATCAAAAAGACCATAAACAAGTGCTGGTGAGGATGTAGAGATAAAATTACCTTTTAGAATATTGGTAGGAATGTAGACCAGTCCAGACTCTGGAAAACAGTATGGTAATATCTCAAAAGATTAAAATTGGTTCTGTGACAAGACCAAGAGCAATTCCAATTCTAAATCTGTACTTTCATAACTCAATTTCCCTTTAAATTAGTAACCAAGTAATAGCTTTGTGTATTCCATTTTTTTGTTTCCTTTGTTTTTTTTTCACTTTATATAAAGAAGCAGAAAGAAGAAAGATGAAAAATAGCATAATTCCAAACTTATATCAGCAATGACTAGCCTTGTACCCTGTTGTTTTTTAAAACTACATTGTCTATTTTTGGTATTGAGCTCTTCTACACAATTGTTCTTCTACAAACTTTTCAGGTCATTAGCTCACCCACTGCCATTAATACAGATGATGATGAGGATGGTGATGATGACCATAACAGAGAATTTTATGTTGATCTATGTGCTATAAACTTTAAGTGAAGACCATTATTTATCCCCATTAATAATCCCATGAAGCAGAACTATTGCTAAACTATCTTGAGAATAAGACTGAGGTTTCTGAGGTAAGCAATTTACTTAGGATCTCCTAGCTGGAAAGTGGCCGGGCTGGGATATGAGGAATAGTCTGATAGTTCAGACACCTTTGTTTTTTACCATCAGAAGGAACAAGATTTGGTCTTAACTCCAACAAGCCCTATGTACAAGATCTTAGGCAAACTGCAGAACTTCTAAGACTTGCTGCCTTTATTTACAGTGGTTATTGTAAGCATAATGGAAGGACATGGCCTTAAGTTAGTCACTATTATCCTCTTTTAAAAAGATATTTGGCAATTTTTAGTACTGCTTACACCAAATTACTGCTTTATAATTAAAATTAAGAATTTTAATATTTATTGTGAAACAGTTTAATATTTACAGGAAAATTGAGCAGACAGTATAGAGTCCCCATACAGCCTCCTCTACCATACACAGTGCCCCCCATTTATTATTAACATTTTAAGTTAGTGCAAAGCATTTGTTACAATCAGTGAATGTATATTGTTACATTACTATCAACTAATGTATATAGTTTACATAGGATTTCCCCTGTGTTGTACAATTCTGTGAGTTTTGAAAAATGCAAAGTTGTATACATAAAATAGTTTTACTATCATAAAAAATAGGTATTCCACCGACTCATCCTTCTTCCCAACCCTCTGTGCTCCTGTGAACCACACATCTTTTCACTCTGTTTTTTTCTTTTTACAAAATATCATGGAATTGGAATTATATGGTATGTAGACTTTTCAGCTGACTTCTTTCACATGCACTTAAGTTTCTCCCATGTCTTTATACAGTTTTTAACTCACTTCTTTTTATTACTGAATAATACTTCATGGTATGTATTGCCACAGATTGTCTCTTTATTTAGCTATTGAGTGACATTTTGGTTGATTCCAGTTTGAACAATTATAAAGAAAACTGCTACAAATATGTATGTGCAAGGTTTTGTGTTGATGTAAGTTTTCAAGTCAAATGAGAAAATTCCTAGGAGCATAATGGCTGGATTTGGTGTGTATAGTAAGAAATTGTCAAACTGCCTGCCAATGTAGGTGTACCATTTTGAATTCTGAAAACCAATTCTTGGGAGCCCCTAAAGCTCCATATTCTTAAAAGAATTTGCTACTTATTATAAGTTGTTTGGATTTTATCTTATATAATAACTATGTGTATATATCTCATTGTTTGAATTTGCAATTCCCTAATCACATCTGATACTGAATATATTTTCATACATTTACTTGCCATTTGTATGTGTTCTTTGGTGAGGTGTCTGTTCATATGTCTGCCCATATTTTAATTAGATTGCTCATTTCCACAGTGCTGAGTTTTTAAATTTTTGTATTTTTCATGGGAGTCCTATACCATGCATTTTGCAAATATGTTCTCCCAGTCTGTGGCTTATCTTTTCATTCTTTTCACAGTGTCTTTTGCAGAGCAGAAGTTTTTAATTATATTAAAGTTCAACTTATTAATTTTTTATTTCATGGATCTTGCTTTGGTGTTTTAATGAAGGACACTTCACTAAATCCAAGGACCCTAGCTTTTCTCCTATGTAATTTTTAAAAGTGTTTTGGTTTTTTACTTTACATTTAGGACTATGAACCATTACAAGTTGATTTTTTGAAAGTATAGGTCTAGATATAGATTCATTTTTTTTTGCATGTAATATGCAGTCTCTCCCATATGATTTGTTGAAAGATCCAATTTACCTGTATCTTTTTATAAAACTTTATCCTTCAGATTAAATTGTTTAACTTGTCCTGATTGAGTTTCCTTTAGCAGTTTTGCACACACACTTAAAGCTTAGGGATAGCAGAATTAAATCTACAACAGAGAGAGTTCCACTTTGGATATAAGACGTTGCTGATGTTTTCTTGTTTGTGACCTTTGAGGTATCCTTCAAAATGCTACTTAAAATTTTTAATAAAAAAATTGAGAAATGATCTACAAGTAAGGTATATGCTTCAAGATCTTTTAGGAGAAATGTGTGAGATAATTTCTGCCAGCCATTTGTTTGGAATGTATTCTTTTCAGTTCAAGAAAAAACACAGGCCAGATATTGTTCCCTTCATTCAGTACATTACCTATTGGCATATTTTTTTAAAGATTTATTTTTATTTATGCATAGAAGAGCTGGGGTACAGGCCAGAGGTGTGGGGGTGTGTGTGAGAGGATTCACCAGAGACAGAGTGGGGAACAGAACAGGCAGATTGATGAAAGTACACTGCTGAGGGGAACAGCAGGCAAGTTGGGAGAGGTCTGCTACACCATGTATGTTGCTCTCTGGCCGGCTGGGGATCGAAATCATGAGGCAGAGGCTGTGGATTGCTTCATAGTGTGGTGCTTAACCCCTTGCACCACTAGAGAGGACCTATTGGCATATTTCTTAACAACATTCTGAGCAGGTCATAGAATTCAGTTTTGTTGTGTGGATGTTTTAGCTATTTCTGACCTTTCCTTTCAGGTTGCTTCCTCAACTTTTTTCCTCTTCCTGTTAAACATAAATTCACAAAGTGAACCCAAAATTTTTCAGATCTTCTTCTTATAATCTGCTGGTATGAAAAGTGTTGAAAGACTTCACCTGCTAACAAAGCAAATGTTTGCATTTTTTGCAGTGTTACTCTTTCATCCAAAGAGTATTCAGTTACTTGGAGAATGTCAAGATGAATTGACTGGATAAAGAGAAGATAACTTGTCAAGATGAATTGACTGGATAAAGAGAAGATAACTTATATCATCGAATCCTGCTGAATCTGCTTCCTTTTATACTGCCTTTTGAGGAAGGTGATATAATTGTAACAAGAGAAGGCATTCAGCTACATGTAATAAAAACCGTAAATAGTGTTTTAATCAGAAAAGAGAATTATTTTCTCATACAATAAGAGACATGCGCTTCAAAATTTGACACTGGTACTGGGGTTCTAGAAACCAGTGTCTCCCCATCTTCCTACTCTTCTACTCTTGTGTGTTCCAAAAAATGGCTACTGCCTATTGGATCATTGCAGCTAGATTGCAGGCAGTAAAATAAATGTGGCAAATATATCAAAGTAACAAAATATCCCCAGAAATTCCATTAAGTTCTCACTTATATCTCATTAAGCACATTTATATTACATGGCCACCAATTACTATAAGAACTACTGGGGGATAAAATGGTTATTTCTTTAAGCTATGTGGCTTGCTGCCCCAAGACTGTTCATTTATTAATGAAGAAAGGAAAAACAGGTATTGGATTGGCTCCTGATACTCTCTGTAACACAAACCATGTCTACCCAGTCAACTGCTTTACGGCACTCTGAGTAAGGAAACTAGAAAAAAAAAGTAAAAAAACACTGAAGCTATAATCAGGTTTTAGTTATAATTTGCATGTCATAAGTAATGTAGATCTGTAATTATTTTATTAGTGAAAAAGATGACTAAATTTAATTTCATCACATCCCAGTGTTTTTAATCAAATCATGAATAATGTGACTTTAAAGTCTTTTTCAAATGCATGCCTTCTCATTTCTTTCATCATATTCTTAAGCAAGACATGGATTATTATTATGTTTTAACTGATTTCCATCCTTCTAACTCTTACCTATTTCAATTTTTTCTTCCAACTATGTCAGAAAATTCAAAAACACATATCTCATTATATTGTACTTCTGTAAAACACTTTTCTTTATCTTCTCCTTCAAAAATAAAGTCTTAATTTACTCTTTAGATGAACCTAGACTCTCCTTAACACTCCAGTCGAGGATCTTACCAATTCTTTCCTCATAGCTTCAAGTCATAAAATAATTTAATAATATTTCTACTTCATGGAATTTTTACTGGTATTAAATCAAGTGTTCAGCCCATTGTTGGACACATATGACAACAAGGTGCCAAATCTCTCTGGCTCCTTTCATCCGATGTTCCCTGCTTCTCTTCTCTGCAACAGAGTAACTCCTTTGTATTAAACTGTAGAATTAAAAGAAAGAAAGAATGGGCCTCCCCTGGTGGTGCAGCAGTTGAGCGCTGGGCTGCGAACCTGCCAGCAGCCTCTGCAGCGCTGGTTCGATCCCCGGCCGCAGGTGAGGGTCCCACATGATGTGCAGACCTCTCCTGCGCCCACTGCTCCCCTCAGCAGTGTACTTCGTCAGTCTGCCTGTTCTGTTTCCCGCTTTGGTGAATTCTCTCACCCTCCCGCGCTTCTTACTGTACCCAGTGCTTGTATAAATAAATAAATAAATCTTTAAAAAATAAAAATGAAAGACAGAAAGAGAGAAAGGAAAAGATCTCCTAAATTCAGATACTAACTCTTCATGTCTTTCATGGCTCCCTTCAGTAAAAGATTATGTGACCAAACCTATCACAATCCAACTCCTTACACAGAAATTTTCTGTACAGATGTGTGTGCATTGAGTTGGCCCTGTTGCTCGTTCAAAGAAGTTTGAGCATTTGTATTGTCAGTTTTAGCAGAATGACTGGCATACGGTATGTGACTCATAAATGTTTGACAATGGTAATGGCATTATATACAAATGAACATGCTATTTAATTACAGAAAGAAAATCTCATATTAGTATTGTCAAAATCATTTCTTCTTCTACTAATCATTTAAATTCACATAAAAATGAACATTACCAATGAAGAAACTTTTATCTCTAATAATGCACTGAAGAAAGTGCAAAGCAAGAAAAACCAATCATTTAGAACTTTTTAAAAATATGTACTATGTAATAATTTTTGGAGAGAAATGACATTGGGAAGTAAATATTATAAAAGAACTTCAGATTGAAATGAAATTGAATAGCTTTTCCTTCTTTAATCTTGCCCCCATAGTTATAGAATACAATGTCTCCTTAAGCAGTTCTTATTTTGATCCTAGCAAAAACTAATAAATTTTTCCAGATTTTTGTCTAGTTTTTATTATACTCCTATAATATAATGGGAACATATAACCTTTACTATGCTGCTACAAAAAGCATTTCAATGTATTGTATGAAGGGGTAAGCTGAGGATGTCTGCAATTCTCTTCAAATCTTAAAATTGAAAGGGATTCTGTGTGTACCCCCAACCTCATTTAGCAGGTAAAGGAACTGTAGCCAAAAATATTAATTCACTCTCTCAAAATTATAAAGCACAAATGTGCTTTATATCTAGAACTAGAACTAGAACGATGACACAAAACACAGCTACTTTTTTGATAGCAACTCAGGATTATATCTCAAATCCCATTGTAGTGAATTTATTTTGTGTTAGTTTACAGAGCCTGGAACTACATTTTCCCCATGCCTCTTCTATTTTATTTTTATTAGATTTGATTTAAAAAAAAAGGTGTGGGTGAGAGTTGAAAGATCAAAGCAAAAAAGCCACCATTAAACTTTGTAAGTCATCAATAGATGTTTGAAATGGCAATGGGAAGGAGCTGATAGTTTCCAAGTTGTTCTTACCCTTCCTCACTCTACTTCCAATTTTCCTTCCTCCCAATCAACAGCAAACCTGGACACACAAAAATGTCTTATATAGAGCTCCCTATCAATGCTTCCTGTGGAACCACCCTAGTAGCTAGACATCCCTGAGTTTAGGTCTATTAGTACATTTCTCTGATCGTCTAACTCCACTTTGCAAACACTCATAACCTGCTGACTCCAACAAATGTGAGAGTTAGTATTTACGACAAATTCATTATTCTATAATGTTCAGTGTGCTTCTGCTTCCCTGACTGAACTCTGATTGACATACAATTAATACAATAACTGTCAAATCTTCCATATCATATGTTTTAATAGAATAAGGTGTGTTAAGCTGATCCATAGTGGATATTCGTATAATGAAAGTAGCATTTACAACATGAATTGAGAAATAGATTTACACATGTGAATCAAGTTTTAGTCCTCAAAATACGTTTGCACAATGATAACAGATAATAACGTTTTGTATCTTAAAAAGTATTGAAAAGGACTCATAGACTTACTATTATTACATACACATGTTGATAAATTAAAATATCTAAAGAGCTCTGAAGTAAGGAAACCTCTTTAGGCAACTTTCTGTCCACCTGTCTCTATGCAGATCTCTTTCTAAAAACTGTCCTTTCAAGTGCAAAAAAAAAAGAGAAGAAACCTGTTTCACAGGGTGTTTTGCAGCTATACTGTGGACAGAAAGTACTTCTTTGTTTCATATATGAAGGATAGCATATACCTATTAGTACTGAATAAACCAGAGACCCACTGTCTTTAGGGAAAGCAGTAATTTTTTTCCTTATTAAGATATAAAATACAATTTAAAGAGAAAATTCCTTCTGTCCCTTGATATAAATAATATGTAGGAAGGGGATGAGCTGAGATTTTAATTGCAAAAGTGCCAATGATAACAAAGATTTTGAAGGCATGACTCAGTTCATGCCTGCAGAAGTGTATTTTTTTAACCAACTCAATAAATAATGACTCACTGGTTGGCTAGGTAACTAAGCAAATGAACAAAGAGCATCTCCACTCCACAATTGCTACAAGGCAGGATTATCACTATTGAAAATGAGTCTGGTTCTCCTACTTCTTTTTACAATGTGCTGCAAATCTGCACTCAGCCAGGCTGTTTCTGAAAAATGTTGGTATGAACACACCCTTCAATATTTCTTCCACACTGACTGTAAATATAATCTAGGCATAAATCATGAAAAGCAAATACCAGTGAGCACTTTAATCCTTTATAATAAATCAGGGAAATGGGGAGTCTATGCCTGATGATGAAGTTTTAGTGTAGGTCAAACTAGTAGTTTGCTGAGAATGCAGCACTTTAGCAAACAGGGAGCATTTTGTTAAAGACTCAGAGCTCCACTAGGGTAGGAATTTTTTTGCACATATTGCTATCTCTTCTGGTTATGAAGTAATGCTAATGTTTTACCTTAGCAAACTGAAGCAAATATAAATAAGTTTGTTTTTCTGATTATCTGCCATCCCAAGGAGGTGAGTTAGATGCTAAGTAGGATAGAAAACTGAATCATTACAAACTTTAGATCACAAGTAGTTTCTATTTAACAGGGAAGATAACTTTTATCAATAATTCAATACTAGGTTGATTCTGGCAGATATCACAAAGAAAGTATATATTAAGTCCTGTCAAAGTTTAGAAGAAGAGAGGATCACTTTCAGAAAGAGAGACCAGGGAAACTTACTTAGAGTGGTTGGTAAGTGAAAGAAATCTTGAAGAAAGAGTAACAGTTCTGAAAGGTATTTTAACCAAACAAAAGAAGACAAAGATCTGAAAGGAAGATTATAACAAAATCCAGGATACCTGGACACAGATTCTAAATAAACTTTTTTTTTGGTAGAATGCACCATGAATTATTTAGGAGATATCAATAAAAAGTTATTGTTTATCTGAAATTCATATTTAACTGAGGATCTTGTATTTTTGCTTATTAAAGTTTTACAATTCTACCAGGAGATAAAACAACTAAGATGTACTGGGAAAAGGCTATGGTTCAGTTGGTATATGGATTGAATATGTTCTCCCACATTTCTCCCCAAAATATGGTATGCTGGCTAGGCCCTATTACCTCAGACTGACTTTATTTAGATACAGGGTCTCTACTAAGGTAATCAAGTTAAAATAAAGTCATTACAGTGGGCTCTGATCCAGAGTTATTGGTGTTTTTATGAAAAGGAGAAACTTGGGCCTAGAAACAAACACATAGACAGAAACAAAGAGGAGGCAGAAATTGGAATTATGCAGCCACAAGCCGAAGAATTGCTAGGACTACTAGAATCTAGAAGATGCCATTCAGAGCCTTCTCCCACATGTTTCAGGAATGTGGACCTGACAATTCCTGATTGTAGACTTCTAGCTGCCAGAATTTTTAGACAATAAAGTTCTGTGGTTTTAAGACATTTCGTTTGTGGCACTTTGTTATGGAAGCCTGTGGAAACTGATACAGTCAGTTATAGTAAATACAGTAAATGGAGTTTTCCCAAGGGAAATGGTAGGAATTTTCGGAGCTAGGCAAGATAAAAGGAGGCCTAGAATCTCCAGGAAAAGAGTCTAAATTTCATCTGTTACCCATGCATTCGAAAATGGAAACAGTTTATAGATAGGTCTATAGCCATACTCTGAGGAAACCTGAGCCAAAGTCCAAGCCTATCATATTCTCCTAGAACATTCATTTTATTTTTGTCTGAAAATTAAACAACATAAAAGAGTATATTATACTATACAGTACAAAAAGTACACATTTTTTTTTTAAGGACAGACTAAGATTATAAAACTCATGAAATAAATTTCACATTCTTATTTCTACTTCAGCTTAGACACACAGATCCTCAAAAATAATCTCATATTCCTTCTTCAGAAATACTGTGGCAAAAATATTTGGCAAGCAGGACTTAATTAGTGGAAGAGTCACAGAAATTTTACCACAGATATTCTAAAAAGATTTTAGGTATAAGGCGAAACAGTACAAAACAATACATCCCTGTTCAATGAGTATGCAATCAAATTATGTAAACAGAACACAAAAAGAAAATGTTCATTAAATATCAATTCAGATAATAAAAGAAATGTTAAAGTCAGTTCATTACAAATTAATGAAATTAATGTTTTTTTCACTGTGAGTATTCAGCAGTATTACAGTGTTCAAAGAAAATATTATGATGCGATACAGATTGTAGCTGGATCTAGAAAGATAGAATATATTTGAAAAGTATGTATAAAATCATGTGATTTTGAATTAATCTATAAAAAATAACTCAATACTTCTTAAAATCTGTAAGTAACTATGCTTGAAACAAAACATGTATATTTAATAATGCCATTTTGAAAATTTTAAGAAGGTGCTTCCTTTAAGGTGATGTGCAAAGCCAGTTGAACATGCTCTTCACTCTTGTATTTAAAACAATCTTAGTTATAGGGAAAACATCTTTAGGCAACAATTTGGGAAGAGTAACAATGGTAGATTGCTAGTTATGATAGTATCTTTGCTGAAAGGACTTAAGGTGTTTCACCCTTTGTGTGAAACGTAAGTTTGTGAGACACTAGGAAGGTGATACTTGAATGAGTCTGAGAGGAAGAGAGGGGGAGAAGAGAGAGAAAAATCCAGAGAAAACTGGCTATGGATCAAATGTGAATAGCATTTAGTGACAAAGAACTATTTCTTTGAAGAATGTGCATCCTACCTTGTACCAAAATGTATCTGGGTAACTGTATTTTATATAGTTACAGAAGATGATAAAAGTAGCAAAAAAAAGGGGGGGGGAAGGTAGAAGTATCATAACAATTATGAACCCAAAATGACCTACTATGTCATAAACTCCTTTATACTTTTTCATAGATGTGCTGCAGCTGTTTTCTCTGACCTCAGGTTTTAAGAAAAAGAAAATAAAATCAATTATGGCTGTTCTCAAACTTCATGTGAATGCAAATCACTCAGGATCTAATTCTAATTCTGATCTAGAAGAAAAAGATTTGGAAGAAGATTGTAATTCAGGAGATTACATGTACATAGATTCTGTATTTCTAATGAATTTACAGAGGATACAATTCTGTACTCTATGGACTACACTTTTTTTTTTTTTGAGGGGTGATACAGAGTTTATTGAATTAGACTTTTCTATTTACAACTGCGATCCCATCTACATACTAGTCTGCTTGTCTACGTGGGTACATTATCTCTAATGAGTTGAGACTGACAATGAATGGGCTCAATCACGCAACAACACGCACGCGCTCACACTAATTGTCTTCGAACAGTAGTGCATACAGTATACTCCTCCTAGAAAGCCTGCTGGGATTAATAACCACGAGTTTCAAAGGTCAGTCTGGTTTCGAAGATGAACCAAGATACACAATGCATGGTTCTAGAATCTATTTTAGCCATGTGTACAGTTGCTATCTTATTGGACTACAGTATATATTTTGTAAAGGACACTGATGAGGGGCACCATCTGGTATCACCTTTTACCAGACAGCTGGCTTCTTCCTCTCCCCCCAAAAGCTTTGGCCAAGAGTTCTCCACGGTGAGGACTGAAGAGACCAGCAATCCTTTTCCGGCTTGGAGGTAACAGAAGCAGGCCATGTCCTCCTTTAATTCTAGCACACTACACAACTTGAGGACGGTTCTGAGAGCAGAACATTTACCGCCGTACTGAACAACTTAGGGACATGGAGAGTCAGCTAGAATGGGAAAAAGAGAGTCACGGGCAGGCAGGTAAGAGGTGGGCACGTGAAGAGCCAGGCTGCTCCAGCCAACGCCGTGCACGTGAGTTTTGCGTAAATGAGCTCAGGAGGCCACAGCAGCAGCGCCGCTCCATTCACCTTCTAAACCACAGCATGACTGCACGCCCGGGCAGGAGCTGCCTCCTACACGTAGGTCCCGCCGGTGATGAGGAGCTCGTAGGCAGGGTCTCTGCTCCTTCTGCACAACACGATGCACGCACACAGCATGCCCAGCAGCTGCATAGCTGCAAATGCCAGGGCAGCCCAGATCACATGCATCATGATGTGTTGCAGCTTCTTCACAACTAGAGCCTCACATCCCTCGGCATAGAGGTCGGAGGGGTGGGCCAGGCTGCCATTACAGCTGCTGGCAGTCTCTCTGCAGCAGCTAAGCGGGACACTCTGGTTTTTGGTTTCTTTGAACCAGCAGTCTGTATTTTCCCAGTCTGAATAGTTGTGAATGGCACAGCAGTGTAGCTGTCTCTGTACATAATCAATAGCTCGGCTAGCGGTATCAGGGTTGGTTCCATTGTAGGTCTTATACACTCTCTGAATGCTGCGATCAACCTCATTTTCCACCTTTGCTCTGTAAATGTATCCCAACACCACTACAACCACTTCTGTGACAAAAACCAAGAGTAGGATGATGACAAACGTGGTGAGTCCACAGCGGCTTTCCCGGATGGTGGCGCAGCAGCCGATGAGCCCAATGATGAAAAGGAGGGCGCCCAGGGCTATGATCACCACGGCCGGGATGACAGTGTACACATCCTCAAAGAAGTGGTCACAGTCGTCATACGTGATGAAGACATAGGCTCCCACGTAGCACAGGATGCCGGCTGCCCCCCAGAAGATGAGGTTGAGGAACACCAGCACGGTCTTGGACGACGTGATGCCGCACTGGCCCGTGGCTCTGCCCCGGCCCGGCCCGCGGTGCCCACCGAGCGAGGCCAATGGTGGCGCCTCCCGCTGAGGCAGCTCCAGCACCCCGTCCTGGACTACACTCTTAATAGCAAAGAATTAATTTTAGATGTATTTAACATTTCTGGGCTATTTTTAATCTGCTATCAATTTTACAGATCATAAAAATATTTGCCAACTTGTATATGAATTCTAGTTAATCTTAAAATTGATAAATGTTCTTCAGCTTCCAGATAGAGGAGTAGGATGAGAAGTAGCAGTCATGGGTATTCCAAGGACAGGAAGAGCTGCTATGATTGACTCATAACTTCGGAAGAGTATTGTTTAAGCTAAATAAAGTTTTTAGTTGCCTTCGAAGAGAAGCTATTTCACTACTACCTGTATGTAATTAAGGAAAATGAAACTAAAAGCTTACCTAAATAAAAACTCAGTAAAAAGAAATCTAAGAATTCTGCAGTGTAAATCCAGATTATACTATCAGTTCAATGGTGAGTATGCTAAAAGCCAAAATAATGAAAAATTGTGTATCACCATGATATACCTTACAATTACTACCCAGAAGGGTTGTAGAAGAAACTTTAGATGATGCACTAAAAAAATCCTCAGCCTCAAACCAACAACAACAAAATGTGGTATAAAATAGTAATGTATACTCTAATCAGGTAAGTTTAAAAAACTATCTGGGGGGCCTCCCCTGGTGGCCTAGGCTGTTGAGCGCCGCACTGTGAAGCTGTCCACAGCCTCTGCAGCCCAGGTTTGATCTCAGCAGTCAGGCAGCAAGATACCCACATGACTCAACAGACCTCTCGTGTCTCACCTGCTGCTCCTCTGAGCTTGTGTGTGTCTCAGTCAGTTTGCCTGTTCTGTTCCCTGCTCTGTCTCTGGTGAATCCCCTCACCCTCCTGCACATTTGGCCTGGACCCCTGTTCTTGTATGGACAGATAAATCTTTAAAAAAAATTGTACTTACATTGAATACAGCATATGTTATGGGGGATTTATTAAATGCTTGCTCCAAAAGATTTTTTTTTTAAAGATTTATTTATTTATACAAGCACTGGGTACAGTCAGGAGTATGGGAGGGTGAGAGAATTCACCAGAGCCAGAGCGGAGAGCAGAACAGGCAAAGTGACGAAGTACACTGCTGAGGGGAGCAGTGGGCGCGGCAGGAGAGGTCTGCGCGCCATGTGTGACCCTCGCCTGGCGGCCGGGGATGGAACCAGCACTGAAGAGGCTGTGGGCAGCTTCACAGCCCAGAGCTCAATCGCTGTGCCACTGGGGAGACCCCCAAATATTTTTTTAATTGATGGTGTCTCTTAAAATGTACTGGCTTCTGAACACTGGCTATATCTTGTTCCTCAAGAATCCCAGGTGCACAAAGCCTCAGAGACTCAGTATTTGCTGTACCTCCCAGGTGAATTACCTGCCTATCTGATGGTCATATGACTTGCCCTGTTCACTCATTTGGAAGGTGCACTGATCACTCTGCTTAAAAGTGAGACTTCATTTGTGACTCAGCAGTCCCCCCTGTGACTTTAAGTCCCTCCTTAAACCAACTATTATTTTTCATGGCACTAAAAACCATCTAACTGACTTGTTTGCTGTCGATCTCTTTCCACTAGCAGTGAAGCAGAGATTTTTTCTGCTCTCTTTACTGTTGTATTCCCAATCCCTGTAACAGTGCCTAATATATACTAAGTAGTCAGTAAATATTTGTTGAGTGAATAAATAAATGAATGAATCTTGAAATCAATGATATCCATGAGTTCAGGGAATAAAATAGATTAGTCTCTTGGAGATTCACATAGCTCATCAGTAAATTAAATTCTCTGAGGCAATACTATGTTTAAAAAGCTATTTTGCTTAGGCACATCCTTTGTTTCCCACAGTTAGTTGGCTGTGGCACATCTTTTCCCCCCAAGTAACATTAAAATACAGTAGAATTAATATTCTATGCAAAACATTTAAGGAAAGAATATACTAAAATCTCATTAAATTGTGTAACTTATTTTTTTTTAAAAATTGTATACTTAATTACTTTTTACCCCTTTTTTCTCCAACTCCTTACATTTTCTTCTTTAGCGACGTCTTTGTGGATCCTAGTACAATATAGTATTACTCAATGACATTATAGTCATAGAATCTGGCATTCAGGACAGAAGATGTAATTTTAAAACAAATTTAAGCTGATTTGAAAAATGTTTTATAAATTTACAGTAGCACTGATATATGCAGAATAGTTTTATGCTAAGTGAATTTTATGCTAAACCTTATATTTGAATCAAAATCTGCTAGGAAAGTAGAAACCACTTCAAAAATTTATAACAGAGAACATTTAATGCAAGAAATTGTTTACATAGATGATGGAGAGACTGAGAAAGCAAACGAGGGACTGTGAGGCACCCCAGACATAAGTGGAAGCCGAATTTCCTAAGTACCATGGGCCACAGAGAAGGTAAAATTACAGAGCATCGCAACCAACAATGCCCAGCAGAAAGTGCAACCATCACAAATGAAATTCAGCCAGTGCCAATACTCAGTTTCTTCCTTTTCCCCACCTTTGTTTTTTTAATACTTTTTTACATCATTTTTCATTTTTGCACAATGCATGTATTTTCATCTTGGTTATAGACCCCATATAATTCCTACCACCCTTGTTTTGATCCTACCCCCCCCCCATAATGTGCCTCTAGTTTATAGTTGCTTGTTGATTTTGATTTTTACTTTATTATAATCAGACTTTTTCCTGGTCCCTTATTTAGGTTTTCTAAATTCCTGATATAAAACCATCCGGTATTTTTTTCCTTCTGGCTTATTTCACTGAGCATGATCCCTTCCAGCTCCATGCATGTTGCTGCAAATTGCATGAGTTTACCTTTCTTGATTGCTGTGTAATATTCTTTTGTGTATATATACCACATCTTCTTGATCCAGTCATTCATTTTTAGGCATTTGGGTTGTTTCCATAGTTTAGCTATTGTAGTAGTGCTGCTATAAACATAGGGGTGCAGGTGCCCTTTTGAATTAATGTTTGTGTCCTTTGAGTAAATACATAGGAGTGGAATTGCTGGATCATATGGAAGCTCCATCTTTAGTAGATTGAGGAATCTCCACACAGCTCTCCATAGTGGTTGGACCATTTTGCACTCCCACCAGCTGTGCAGGAGAGTTCCTTTTTCTCCACATCCTCACCAACATTTGTTGTTGCTAGTTTTTTTTTTTTTTTTAATATGTGCCATTCTCACTGGTGTAAGATGGTGTCTCATTGTAGTTTTTATTTGCATTTCCCTGATTACAAGTGATGTTGAACATTTTTTCGTATGCCTGTTGGCCATTTGCATTTCCTCTTTGGAGAAGTTTCTTTTTAGCTTTTCTGTCCATTTTTTGACTGGGTTATTTACTTTGTTTTTGTTGAGTCTCATCAGCTCTTTGTAGATTTTTGTGATCAGTCCTTTATCATTAGTGTTGTGTGCAAAAATTTTCTCCCAATTGGTGGGTTGTCGTTTTGTTCCGGGAAAACTGGGTCACTAGATGCAAAAGAATGAAGCTTGACTACTACCTCACACCATGCACAAAAACCAACTCAAAATGGATTAAAGAACTAGACATAAGACCTGAAACCATAAACTATATAGAAGGAAATAAAGGTGAAACACTATATGACATACACCTCAGCAACATTTTTAAAGATTCATTATCCAAAGCAGTGATAGTGAAGACAAAGATAAACAGCTGGGACTACATCAAATTAAAGAGCTTCTGTGCAGCAATGAGACAGTAATCAAAACAAAGAGAAACCCCACCAATTGGGAGAAAATTTGTCCCACCTCTGAATTCCCACAAGTGCCTCTATTAGCTGACTCAGTTGACCTGGAAAGTTTATGAAATTCAGGCTATAGGAGTTAGTCCCTCCATTCAGAATAGAAGCAGAGGGAGCAGTGGAAATAAATAATTCCAAGACTGATGCTGTTTACATATATCTTTTAACACAACCAACATTTGCCTTGATTTTCTGTTACGACAATAAAGTTTAAATACAGAAAGGAAATCAAGTCAAATTCAACTCATCTTGTAAAGTTATATTATCAATTTTAATGTTCAGTTGTGTTTGTCACCTTACCCTTGCAATCAAGTAAATAAAAATTGTCAACTGTGTTATAAAGAAATTATTATTGATAAAACTATTGTTTTAAATCATATGCAACACAACTAGTACTCTACCATAGATTTAATTTTAATATTTATTTGTTTTTTAAAAGCTAGGATAAAATACCATTGTAATAAATATCACCTTAGTATATTTTGTTCGTTCTATAATGCATTATTACTTTTAATTATCATAATAATACACCATATAAATAATGTTTTTCTTTACATTAAACTGACTACAAATGCTTTACATGGAATCTCAAGAACCATGGAGAAACCACATGCCACATCTACGAGTTTGCTGTAGAATGTAAGCTGGAAAAATATGGTTCGAATATAGGGATTAAAAAGTAAATGTTGGGCCTCCCTGGTGGTGCAAGGGGTTAAGCACAGCACTGTGAAGCTATCAACAGCTTCTGCACCATGAGTTCCATCCCTGGCTGGCCCGGGAGCTACACACATGGCGCAGCAGACCTTTCCAGACTTGCCCGCTGCTCCCCTCAGCAGTGTATTTTGGTCCATCTGCCTGTTCTGTTCCCTGCTCTGTCTCTGGTAAATCCTCTCACCGCCCCACCCCCACACCTCTGGCCTGTACCCTAGTTCTTGTATGCATAAATAAATCTTTAAAAAAAAAAAGTAAATGTTAAGGGTAACCTACCAAAAACAATTTATTAAAAAAATACTCTGATAGGGCCTCGCCTGGTGGCGCAGCGGTTGAGCGCTGGGCTGCGAAGCTGCCCGCAGCCTCTGCAGCGCCGGTTCAATCCCCAGCCCCGGCCAGGGTCCCACATGGCGCGCAGACCTCTCCTGCCGCCCGCTGCTCCCCTCAACAGTGTACTTCGGTCCTTCTGCCTGTTCTGTTCCTTGCTCTGGCTCTGGTGGGTTCTCTCACCCTCTCACACTTCTGACTGTACCCAGTGCTTGTATAAATAACTGAATAAAAATGTTTAAAAAAAATACTCTGATATAAATAAATATTTAAAAAGCAACAGCCTAGCTAAGAAATAGTAAGTAGTCATTTTGCATATACTAGTAAAAGATTAAGGTGGTTTTGATATTTTGGTTGTG
This sequence comes from Talpa europaea, assembly GCF_964194135.1. Taxonomy (NCBI): domain Eukaryota; kingdom Metazoa; phylum Chordata; class Mammalia; order Eulipotyphla; family Talpidae; genus Talpa; species Talpa europaea. Next base: position 122,738,407 of record NC_140070.1, on the reverse strand, counting down.
TTTAAGAAAATTGATACTCTACAGGTAGAATCATACAGCAACACAGCAAAAAATGGTTATAATTATTATCCAGGATAATCACATTGTTTTACTGCATTCACAAACTTAAATCACATGTATTATATTTACAAAAGAAATTCAATGTGGATTAAAATGAAAAAGTACAATATAATAAAACTGAACCATTAGTCCAAAGTTAAAGGTAAGTTAATAATAAAAAGATGAAAGAAAAAGCTGCTTCATAAAACTCTTGTTAAAGATAATTTTGTTTGAACTTTCTAGGAGCTGAAATGAAAAGGAAACTGTTGGAATTTTTAGTTCTCAATGTCAAATAAAAAGAAAACTATATACCTTCAATGAAAAGGTTGTATAGTTTCAGTCACATTTACCGCCTTGCAGCATTATGCTAAGTTCTGGACAGAAAGATGTTGATCTGATCTTAATCAAAGTACTAAAGGCCTATGAAATAAATTCAAGGGCTACTGATCTAATTCCTTACTTAAAGATTCATTGATCAGTATTTAAGCATTAATTGTAATGATATTATTAAATTCCCATTTTAATTAATTGCCTGTGGCTTTTGTAAAGTTTTGGATTATATGTATAGATTTTTTTCAATATTATATTATTGCTTCCAGGAGAGCAAAATGCTTATTTTTGGGTCTTTGGAAAGCTGTCATGACAACACTTTTGGTAAAAATCAGGCTGTGCATGATTAGAAACAATTTAATTATTCAAGAATTTTGAATGAATAGTTTTACATTGGAAAATAGAATTGGAAATCCCAATCAGTTTGGTACTTAATTTTGGTGGAATGAGATCCTTGCTAAGATTTAGCATGGAAATAGATCACTATTGCCATCTCCTGGCAAGTAAACCACATGACTACAATTTAAGTCTTTTTTGAACAACTATATATTGTGGGGAGACATGAAGATTGCTCCATAAATAGGCAATAAAGTATTGGATATTTATTGTAAGACCATCATTAGATTTTTATTCTTTATTCCTATAAGAACTTTACAAAAATCCATTAGTGTTGATAAATAGTAACATTTGTTTTATGAGCTCTTTATGTTGAACAGAAATTCTGTTTGTTATGACATTTTAAATTAAATGCATATGATGGATCTACCTGTGATTGAAACAAATATTAAACTGCCTCAAAGACAAAACCTTGAAAATGCTTGCAATGCATTGGGGAAAATGAGCCAGGATAGCACCACTGCATGCAGCCAAGAAACTGACAGGTAGCTTTCCACCATATAATAAAGCTGATGGAATGGATAACAGCTCTGACAGCATTAATCCATCTCTCTTGTGGGGGTTTTCAGAGGAGATGAATGATACTTCCCCCCTCCAACTTGCCTTGTCATCTTGCTATGTTTCTCTTTAATTTCTCTTCCTTGCTATTGTTTTCCTTTACAATGAGCTGTTGTTGATGCTTTGAACTTCCTTCCCTCCCTTCTTCACATCTGGGCATCAAATCATCAGCTGCATCTGAGCCTGGTTCATATACTCCCTGCCTGAGATGCCAGCTGAGCCATTTATAAACTCGATGTCACTGAAGTCTGCAAGCTGTACTACATGGTGCTGAGTATCCCACAGACTCCAAACTCTTGCTGCAGCTGAGTGAAAAGGAGAATGAGATATGGCTTCAAGTCATTACCCTCCAGATCAGAATGTTATATTCTGCATGATTCTGAAGCTTGACGTGTTCCTTTCTCAAACTAATCATTTCTTCAAATATAACCAGGATAAGTAACTTCCCCAGGTGGGTGGAAAAAAAAAAAGAGAGAGAGAGAGAGAGACAACAGACATTAAAAAAAAAACTCTTCAAAAGTTATTTTTTGAAGAAGAGAAATTCATTGTTGTTGCTGTTGTTTCAATTTTCTCATATTTTATCAGAAATTTTACCACCTATATTTCATTCCTTACTAACTATCTCAACATCACTAAACTTTTACACTAAGGTAAAAAGAGGAGTGAATGTTTGAGAAATCAGACTGGACATGAGCTTTCAAGCATAAAATCACTCCAGTTAAGTAGCTTGGTGGTCCTCTTTTAAAGTTTCAACTGCCTATTGCAATCTCAGCTAAGCCAATTTCCTGAAAAACCCCAACTGGGAGAACAAGAGGGGATGGTTTTCTACACCGACACTTAGATCAGTTCATAGAGCCAGAGACAGGGAATTGATAGGAGGGAATAATCATTGAAAAATGTTTCATTTCTATTTGCCAGCTGCCCACTAGCTCAGATAAATTTACCCTTTAAAGTAATTCTCAAGTAAATCTATGAGAAGAAAATTCTCACAAATAGGAAAATGAATTTGAAGGGAGGAAAAGAAGTGAACACAAAGATTACAGTATAACCAGGAAGCCAAGATCATAAAATGAAATACGTCCAAATATATAGGCATTTGAATAAACATAGTCCAAATAATAAAAATTTTAAAATTCATATATACAGCACTTACTACATGCTAGACAAGACTCTAACCATTTTTGCATAAATTGATTCATTCAGTTTTCACAACAATCCTATTATTTCCAAGTAACAGATAAGGGAACAGAGTACAGAGATTTGGAAACAAACAAGATCATGCAAGTAATAAAAAAATGAATTCCATATTTCAATGCAGTTGGTGTGGCCCTTAACCACTATGTTATTTAAAGGTTCCTAAGTGTTTTTAAACCTACATCTATATCCTAAAAATTTCTAAATTTTCTCGATACTTTTATTCCAGTACCATTCTGTTTTGATTACTATAGTTTCATAGCATAGTTTGAAATTGGGAGTATATTGCCTTTGTTTCTTTTTTCTTCCCCCCCCCCCTTCAGTCATGATTGCTTTGGTTCTCTGAGGTCTTTCATGGTTTTCTAGTAAATCTGCTGTATTTCTTTGAATAATCCCATTGAAAGTTTGATAGGGATTTGCATTGAATCTATGTATTGCTTTAGGTAAGGTGAGATTTTTAACTACATTAATTCTTCCAATCAATGAGCATGCAGTATCTTTTTCACTTCCTTAAATGTCTTCCTATAAATAAGTTTTTAAATGATAATAAGACTGCAAAAACACTAAAACCCTATCTCAGAACAAAAAAACAATGGTTAGTTTTCAAGTTCTCTAACTTTACATATCTCAGAATCTTAAAAGTTGCTATAAGTCATAACACATAATATATTTTTCACATGCTTTTTTTAATTTAAAATTACGCTAAGGGGTCTCCCTGGTGGCGCAGCTGTTGAGCGCCGGGTTGTGAAGCTGCCCTCAGCCTCTGCAGCGCTGGTGTGATCCCCCCGCCACCAGCGAAGGTCCCACATGGCGCATAGACCTCTCCTGCCACGCTCGCTGTGCCCCTCAGCAGTGCATTTCGTCAGTGTGAGTGTTCTGATCCCTGCTCTGGCTCTGGTGAATTCTCTCACTCTCCCACGCTTCTGACTGTACCCAGTTCTTGTGTAAATAAATAAATAAATCTTTTTAAAAAATTACGCTAAAGTATTCAGCTATTACCACTTACATTTATATCTCTCAAAATTTGTTCTCATTTTGATGATCTATTCCCATATTTGCTAAAAGATTCATTTTGAATGTTCTTTCACTACTACACAATACAATTAGTAACAATTTCAATCCCTGACACACAGATATTGACACACAGGGAAAGTTCCCACGCTAGAAATATACCTTGTGAAACACTAATATTGGGCTGATGAGTTGCACAGGGAGTCATGAGATATAATTCTTGTGACTTAAACCTCAACAGCAGTGATCCTGGTCATTGAATATACAAAGCATTTAAAATCAATGACATCTTTATCAATCAACACAATGGTACTTGGATAGGATTCAACGTTGACTAAATTGTTATAAAGATTTGACTATATCATTAAAGCACTGGTACAAATTAGCACTAGTTAAGAACTGGGTCTCCGTGATGATGGAGCATAATGTTCTAATACATCTGTACTGTTTCAATGACCTGTACAGCAATAAATCATTGACTAAGTAATTGCAAAACTAAATTACATGGTGCTGAAGAAAAATGCAAACATTAGGATACAAACAAAATCTTATTTTGCTGAAAAAAATTATGCTATCTAATTCAGCCTACTAAAGAATCTATCTTATATTTGTATAATGACACAGGGAATAATAACATAGGGTAATCGTGTAGTATAACAGAGGGTAATGTGGTACACCGAGGTAAGGTACAATATAGTATAGAGTAGTATTTCTAGATTGTTATATATCACACCAGTATTCTTAGTCAGAATCAGGAAAGACAAAGAGCTTTTAACAAAGTGAGAAATCAATAACCGGTTTGCTACCTGGCCACTTTTACTATGGAAGACATTAAAAAATATACAAGAATGATGTCTTAATGGATTAATTAAAAGTTAATTTATAGGGAGGCGAGAAGATAGCAGACACCCAGAATCTGTGAGTTATTTTCCTCAAGGATATTGATAAACACCCAGAGGGAGCAACACATCTGGAATTGAGCTGGTGAAGTGAGGGTCAGTATCTCCACAAGAAAGAGAACCAGAAAACATCAGGAAGAGAAGGACAGACTAAAAAACAGTAAGTCCGGAATGGTGCCAGTTCACTGGAAGGGCATTTGGCCCTCCCCCTAACAGTCCATTAGGCTTTCCAACCAGCCTGTGAAAGTATAGCCTGTTCCACAGTTTAAGAATAGATATTCAGGTGGCCAGAGGCTGAGCTCTGCAGTGGAAAGAGCCACATGGTTATAACCTGGGTTGTCCTCTGGCTCCCAGGAGTGTCTCTGACATGCCTTGGAAACCTGAAAAGATCAGCCCTCCAAGATCTGTGTAACCTCCCTTCTGCACTTACTGGATGCTACAGGAGGCCACAGTGAATGTGGTCTGCTTCGTGGTTTTTTTCAGTACTACTACAGAGCATACCACATGCATAGATATTTTGACCAAGGCTTCCCTAAGATTGGGAGCATGCTCACTCATGAACTCTGCCTGTGCTCACTATGAAACTCCAACATGTTGCATATCTGGCTCCACTGGCAAAATGTGCAGCGATGCCAGATCTATGGTATATACAGATTTTTCCACCAAGGCCTTCTAGATAATGGGCTTTGCAGAATCTAGGGACACATGTACCACTCTCCCTCCCCCACAACCTCTGGACTTAAGTGGGATTCAACTTAATGTTTGGCTGACTTCAGAGCCCCATCTCTGAATCATTATGTCCCACTGCTGTCCTAAACCAGTGAAAGTTTGAGCAAATCTCAGAGGTTCCATTTACTGTTAGCCACATTACCTACATGGAGCTAAATTGGGCTTGGAGGATTTACTCTTCTGAAAAGCAAGCTTGGTGTTCCAAAGTGCTACAGCTAACTTCTAGAAAGGATGAAAAAAATTCCACACATTAACCTCATTTGTTTACTCCTGAGGAATTTACATCATTCTATGTGATTTAAAATAGATCATTGGAAATTATTTCTGGTGCTTTACTGCTGAAATGAAATTAGAAGGCATGTAAATATGATGGTCATCATCCCTTCACCCATTTCCCACTCCCTTGCAAGGAAAGTATTCTATCTGCTCTTAGAGCAATCTGAATCTGTTTTTAACATTGTCAAAATAATGAACGCAGAGCTACATTTTTTAATTCCTTAAAATTTTTACAAGGATCATTCCTGTGAGCCTGCTGATGTGAATCTCTCCAGCTTTTCAAGCCACACATCAACTGTATTCTCAACTTTTCTAATTTGGCTTTTCAATTTCCCTTCATGGAATAACTTCCACTGTATATTATAGCTGAATTTTTCAGGAAAGACAGGAGTTTTCAAAAGCATAAGACCTTCCCTTGCATTAGAGTGTTTTCCCTTTAAGCCCTTCTACTGGTAAAATACGATTGCTTATATATACAAATCTATATGTATGTATATTATTTTTAAATGCAATTTAATAAACATAATAGTACATAAGTCACTTTATATGTAAATATATGTCTATATATATTTTATGAAATGTGTATGTAATTTTTAAAATAAAATTCAATTTTTTGACATGCTGGTTTTTCTTTTTTTCCATTGACTTAAGTACTATCATCTGAATACTATCCCTATCAAAGTTTTCCTTGAAATCCTTTTTTGTTTACAAAAATCAAAATAAGGGGGCCTCTATGGAGGCCAGGGGTAAACTCTCAGCGCTATCAAGCTATCACCAGCCGTTATGGCATGAATTCGATCCCTGGCCAGGGAGGTGACACTTATGGTGTAGCAGACCTCTCCTGTCTCACCTGCTGATCCCCTCAGCAGTACATTTCAGTGGATCTGCCTGTTCTGCTCCCCACTCTGTCTCTGGTGAACCCTCTCAGCCCCCTCCGCCCATACCTCTGAACTGCACCCCAGTTCTTGTACCCATAAATAAAATCTTTTTAAAAAATCAAAATAAGGAGGATGCCTTTCCTGTTGATATTCCTTCTTCTGAATAGATATTTCTGTTCAACAACAATTGTCAGACCCCAGGATAAATGGAGCTAGAATGAGTTCCTGTTCAGAAAGCCTTGCTGGGCAGGGTTTCAAGAGTTGGTTAAATTTAAAACATATCATACCTCCAGGTCTTCTTAACATTGCTTTGTTTCCAGTGGCTTTGGAATTGAGTGGTGTAGACCACCAAGATTAAAAAATATTTTCTCCAAAATACATACCTCATTGACCTTTCTTATCCAGGTGGTTCTCAATAGAGGGCATGGAGTATGAGAGTGCAGAGATATATTATGCTGCTAATAATGACTTAATCTAATCACCACTCTGCAAATTTGTATCAATCTTTTTCTGATTACATATCATATGGTGAGATTATGGATTGGGTCATTTCTTTCCACTGGGGCGGAAAAGTCCCAAGGAGTCATCTTGTCACTTTCATGTATCTATCCCCAGCACAGTTTGTCTGGTTTTTAATATCCTTTTCAGACTTAAAATATAGTATTTGCATCAAGACTAGTGCTTCATTTTGTGGAAGTTCATGCTTATAATGAATTTCAACACTTTTAATGGTTCCCTATTGAACAAAAATAAAATCCAAACTCCTTACCATGACAAGCAAAACCTCTGAGGCTCTTGATGGTTTTTAGTTTTATAGCCTTACTCACTTTGCCATTACACCAGGGCTGCAGAATCACACACAAAAGTTCCACCCGCTCAACATACTTAATTCCTTTTTACCCTTTCACTTCACATCTTTTGTTTATGCCTGAAATGTCCTCTCTGTTTTTTCTGCTTGATTAACACCTAATCCACTTTTTCTTCTCTACTTAAATCATAAATTACCTCCCTTCTGAGTGTTCCCTGACATTCTTTCAAAATAAGATCTGCACACTATTTTGTAATATCATATATTTTGAATTTATTCTCACAGTTAGATTTCATCACAGTTTATTGTGATTGCTTATAAATTTCTATCTTCCTCATGTGTACATGCTTGCTTGTAAACACATACACTTGGCTGCAATTCGAACAAGGAGAATATTGTATTGTATTCTGTTCTACTGTCCCTTCCTTTTGCACAATGCCTAGAAAATGGTTTTGAAATGCTGTGGAATAGAATTACAGAGCAATTATTTTCAAGTTAGAATTTATTTTGTCTCTTACCACTTTCTGCCATTTGGAAAGTCACTTAACCTCTCTGAACATTGTTTTTTGTTTTTTTGTTTGTTTTTTTGGTTTTGGTTTTTTATTTTTTTTTGCTGTTAGAGGATAAAAGTGCTTCATTTCATGTGATTTCAATTAATATCTAGTTAAACGATTTTTTAATGGCTCATACTGCAAAGTCCTTTCAATTGATTAAGTGAAATAGCCATAAGTATATAGCTAGAGGTGATGAATAAAATATGCTGCATGTTATGGTTTCTTTGAAATATCCGTGTAAATAAGAATATAAGAATCAAGTAAGTTTTAATGTTTAATTTATACAAAACAATCAAATTTGCTCCCAATGGACTTTTTATCTTAGAAACAGCAACAAAAAGAAAATTCTCAAAATACAGTTAAAACAAACATATTTCAAGATACAATTGTTTTTTTCCTAAACACTATAATAAGAAATATTTTAGGTATTGCAGTTATACTTTATCAAGATTTGTTTACACTCATCAGGCTGAAAATCTGACTGCACTAATTTCATTAGCATCTTATTTTATCTTGGTTCACTTAATGTTATTCAAGCACCATGTCTGAAATGAATCTCTTGAGATATATATTTCCCTTTAAGATGAAGTTTCTTTAATGTTTACACAGGAGCTCAAGTGTGGACAATACAGATAAAGGGTATGAAAAACTGCCATACTGGGTGAAGCAAAGAATGACACTCTCCTTATACAAATGCCCCCATTCAATACTGAGTTGTTGTCTATGGTTTAACCAGACTTTTATCACGCACTGGTTCATATTCATCACTGCATGGAAGCATGTTCAATGGAAGGAGGGCACTGAATGAAGAAACCAAACACCTCTATGTGTCCATTTACAAACCTGTTTATTGATTGCATCTACGGAGATTATATTTATTCATTTAGAAACATGCTTTGACTTACTGAAGACTCTTCATGTGAGGCATTTCATTGTGGGCTTATGTGGACTAGAGATGAATGCCTTAACTTAATCTGTACCCGCAACTACCAATCAAGAATATGACTGAGGGCCTCCCCGGTGGCACAGCGGTTGAGCGCTGGGTTGCGAAGCTGCCCGCGGCCTCTGTGGCGCTGGTTCGATCCCCGGCTGCTCCCCGGCCACAGGAGGAGGGTCCCACATGGCGCGCAGACCTCTCCTGCCGCCCGCTGCTCCCCTCAGCAGTGTGCTTCGGTCCTTCTGCCTACTCTGCTCCCCGCTCTGGCTCTGGTGAATTCTCTCACCCTCCCGCGCTTCTGACTGTACCCAGTGCTTGTATAAATAAATAAATAAATCTTTAAAAAAAAAAAAGAATATGACTGAGATTGACTAGTTTCATGGCTCTTAGATAGCCTAACTTGGTACACCCCACAGTTACCCAATATAACTTGAAGCAAAAAAAAATCTTAATACAAGAGCACTTTGGTAAATGAGTGTAGGAAACTTCATTCATTTAATGATTTTTCAAGAAAGTTAATGTTTCAAAGGACCTTTAAGTTCCAAGACAGGAACATTTTAGTGTTGTCTTTGACTATGATACTGCACAATTCATTGGGATAGTGGGAGAACATCTCTGTAGAATTGGCTTCGCTTTCTTAAAAAATTCCTATAAGAAGATGATTGTTTGTAGATCACACAAGTATTGATCTATGTATACTCCTCAGAGATTTCAGTCATTTTAACATTGATCTGTGTTTCCTCATACTAGAATACCATGTTCTCATTGAATCAGTGTGAGTGCTATGTATCCCAACAGTTGTCTTCTGAAATCAAAGAAGGTAGATAGCTAACAGGATTGGCAATCCAGTCTCTTGCTAAATATGAAAATATGTATTTATTTTCAACTACATTTTGAAAAATAGTGTAAAAACTTTAATGTGCTTGTTTTGTCTTTATCCAAAATTGGATAATATTTTCTCCATGAGTTTCATCCTTTACTATTCGAAAAAGCGTCAATTTGCTTTCTCGCTCTGATTTTAATATAGTACAAGACAGCAAGATTTTATTTATACCATGTTTTAGCCCAAATGCCATCAAATACAGCAACTACCCATGGGAACATGGGACTTTAGGGCTGCTTCAGCTATATAAGTAGTCAAGGAGTAGCAAAAAATAAATAAGTACAGTCCAGGTGTAAATCAAATCTCTTTCTTCAATTCCATCCCTTTCTACCCAGATAAATTTTTTTTTAAAAAAAAGAATTTTATAGATGTGATTTCGATCTAGATTTGATTAATTTTGAATTTTTTTCTTGGATGAAATCTTGCATATCTTATTCTCCAGCCTCTAGTGGCTTTTAATAAAGTAGCCCAAACATTCAACCTGATGACTTGGAATATAGGGCACATATGTAAGTAGAGGTGGTATGATTTGTGGCTATTGTTCTTTTTAGTGGCCAAGAATTATGATTGGTGTAGATTGAATAGCTACTCAATGTGCTACTTCACATGCTTGAATAAGCTGGGTACAGGGCAATATTTCAAAAGGAAACTATTCTGATTATTTTTATAAGCTATTTTAAAAGGAAAAAAATTGATAAAGCTTAGATAGCTGAGTAGTAACTACAATTTCAATAAAAGAATTTACATTTTTAATTAAAGTGTCAGGAGGTGATACTGCTTAATGTGACTTCATGATGAGAGCACACTTATTTACAGTATAGTTTCTACTGTGCCCTGGAGAAAATGGGACTGTGAACAAAACAAGCCTTCACTGTGTCATTGGCACTCAGAATTGTAGTCAAATGTATGTTGAATGATGTTTCTTTGGGAATAAATGTGAATCATTTTTAAGTAGTAGAAAGAAAGGAAATGGAATAATATTGATTTAAGAAAGTGAATTTATGACATAAAGTATAATCAGGAACGTGTACACTTTCACTGTTTTTAATGTGTTAATGCATCCATTATAAATGAATATACTCTATTGAATGTAAATTCTTCTACAAATGCTGCTGTGGATTGAATCTAAGCAAGCGGATTACCTTTGTTAAGAAATAAAAGGCTTCCATAGTTCAGTTATAGAGGCTCACTAAATTTCAAGAGTAAAATTAATTAAAAGTAAATTAAGGAAAACAAAAATTACTTTGAAGTTTTTTTTCAAAGCATCTCTTCTAAAAAATTGCTTCCTTCTTCATTTTTATGGGTATTAAGTGCAGAAAGTCAAATTGATATAAATTTTAAATAGGCACAAATAATAATTTAAAGAGGCATCATAGGAATGCAAAAACAATGCCATTTAATGTTTTGTTTTGTTTTTAATATGATTTCTTTCCAATACATTTATGCTTTTCACTTGAATTAGACTAGAAAATTTACTTGTCATTTAACCTTTCATTTTGTAGTTGGTTTTATTTTCTGGTTATGATGTATGCTACAAGTTTTAATTTTCTGACATTAGATTTGGCAACTGTAAGCAAAAGGCAATATAAAACAACTTCCAAAATCATCGGAATATTACATTTATAAAATTATAAAAACTTTATAAATTTTCCTATTTCTTACAAGAACAGAGTGTATGGTCATGACCCCAAAATGGAAAATAAAGTGCAATTACAACTTCAAATGAATTATTTATAGCTTGGTCTCTATCTTTCTATTCAAGGGTAGTCTGTCAATTCAAGGTGGCCAACATTAACTAAATATACTTTAAAAGAACCCAAATATTTTTTTCATATATGCTGCCTGAGTGTCAGTAACAGAGTAACTATGCTTATTTTGGGGCGCCCCTGGTGGGACAAGGTTTAGGACGCAACCTATGAAGCAATCCGCAACCACTGCAACACAAGTTCGATTCCCGGCCTGCCAGGGAGCAACCTACATGGCACAGCAGACTTCTCCTGATTCAACCGCTGCTGCCCTCAGCAGTGTACTTAAGGTCAATCTGCCTGTTCTGTTCCCTACTCTGTCTCTGGTGAATCCTCTCACCCCCAACACCTTTGGCCTATACCCCAGCTCTTGAATGTAAAAATAAATCTTAAAAAAAAAAAAGAGTAACTATGCCTATTTTAATAATAAGAGCTAATAATTATTCAGTACTACAATGTTTCTGGCATAGATTACCCCTTTTCACTTTTACAACAATCCCATGGAGTAAGAACTATTATCTTAAAGTTCAATGAGAAAACATAGACACAGAAAATTGAAACAACATAACAGAAGTCATGAGAGCAGAGAAGCAAGCAGGTCTAGCTCCAGAAACAGTTCCTAAGCCCTACTCCATAAACTGTTCCTTTGTACACTTGCATTTCATAGACTTCTGTTTGGATCTAGCTCCCCACAATTCTCATAAGGACAAATAAATTACAAGTAAAACTGGGATATATCTAGTAATTAACAAAAACACTCCAGAAATTTTGTTCAAAGGTTCTATGGGTTGAGAAGCCACACAACATAAGGACTAGTTTGTCAGTAGGCTAGAGTAAAATATCAATAAACACTGGCAACATTCTAACCCAATCTGGATACTTCGGGATAGCATGATGAGCTAAATGCCAATCACATTGAGTACTATCAAGTTATTATCTTATGCCTATTATTTCACTATAAATAACAGGCAGTGACAATCCAATTTTCACCACTATGAGCAAAATATACTGAGATCAGAGGGGCAGAAAGCCTGCTTCTTCTGCCTGTATAACCTCCACTCTACATTGGAAATAAAGCATGAGCTTAAAAAATGGTACTAAGCCATCAGGGAGGGGAAAAAATATAATGTGTTCAAAATACCTCTACTGAACACCTATATATATATATATATATATATATATATATATATAGAGAGAGAGAGAGAGAGAGAGAGAGAGAGAGAGAGAGAGAGAGTACTGCCCTGGCGTTAGAATGAAATTAAAATACAGGCCCTAGTTAACATTCCAGCTGGGAAAGGGATGTGTAGGTATGTATAGATGATAAATGACAGAAAGTGAGAGAGACATAGAGAGACAGAGAGAGGGGTGTGTAAAACAATAATAAATTAAAAGATGAATAACAAGGGGAGCAGTATTAATATGGAAGTTGGGAAGGACCCTGAAGCTGTGACAAACTGGGACATGAACAAGGGTGGGAACAGGCCACTTAAATTTTTTCTTTTAATGACTCCCAGGTGAAATAAAGTCTCAGAATTAGGACAGGTCTGAAATGAAGTCAGAGTCTGACAACATGGGGTCTTACAGGACATAGAGAGGTCTTTGCATTTTAGTCAGTGGGGACAGGATGCTAGTGAAGACTTAGGGAGGAGAAGAGGCTGCCCTTGTAAAAGAAAGACAAACCAAAAAATCAGTCTTAATTACAGTGCAAGAGCAAACAAAGGAAAGACAAACAAAGGGGTGGCTACTGTCTGCATCCTGACAGGCTGACCAGGGTGCTAGCAGTGGAAAAAGTGAACTATGCAAAATTGAACTTTGAAACAATAGAATGTATGATAAACTGGGATGTTTACACAGGGATAAAAAGAAAAGAACATAGATACAGCAGTGACTTTAGAGAATCTGCAATTGGTATAAAACCACAGTGTTCATAAAATCAAAGATACAAAGCAAATCAGTCTGATAGCATCCATTGGAAGAGGCTGCTGTCTAATCTAGAATGCTCCTGACTGTTGATGCCCTGAGGCTGATGGCTGCTGTTCTTGCCATACACTGACTTGTATATAAAAGTTTATACACATACATTATATTTACATATGATATATTATATATAACAATCGCTTGTATTTAGTTATCAAATACATCATGCCTATTTTTAAAGATCAGCCTTCTTTTTACTTTAGAGCAATTAGAAAAGAAAAAATAGCATTGTGTATTCCAAAAATGTTATTAATCCCCAATACATTAATAAAACAAATTAAAAATGTCTCTTGTGACACTGACCATTTATAGCTGCTATTTCACTATGATTCACCTTAGATCTTGCTCTAAATACAAGTTATTTAGCACTGTTAGAAGAGGCAGGAAACAGTAACACAGATACATTAAATATGCATCACTATGTTTGTATCCATTAATTTATTCCACAAATGTTTACTCTGTGCCTAATATACATCATGTATTATGTAAGGTGGCAGAGTTTCAGAAATGGATAATCAGACATAGGTCATGATCTAGTGATCTCAGTGTCTGAAAATAATGTGACCTTGAGTGTGTAATTACAAGCGATGAGTTGTAGAGAATGTAAAGGAAATGAAAGGTTCCTATCACCAAAGCAGCTGGGTATTACATGGCAAATACATCTTAATATGATACAGAGTTTTGTTTGTTCAGTTAGCTGATTATTTATTCTTGAGAGGAAGTCTTCCCAGTGATTTAAAAACTCTATGTGAACATTAAACATTAACTACTTCAATATGTCTCTGGACCAGAGAAAGCAGTAAATCACCTGGAATAGGTTTTATTTGGGTTTTGATTATTTTAATCCTAGCTAGATTTGGTGACATGCCAGTTCTCAAAAATATTTATTGAAGAACAAATGAGTCCGTTTAGGAAAAGGAATGAAATGGGGTAGAATTTCCCAGTCAGAAAGAAAAACTGAGAGAATCCTCAAAAGTAAGAAAACTTACCAGTTTCTTTTCACCTTTCCACCTCTTACACATACCTTTTTTCTACAGTCTCCATAAATTATCCAACAGGAGTTTCTATGATAGAACTTTATATCAAAAACCCAGAAGATGCATCCTGTTGCTTTTTAACACTTAATAAGTTTATATAGTTTACCACCTACAGCCATGATTTCAGCTCTGTATTAAAGTGCTACATTTCTTTGTTTTCAAAAGAGATTCTGTTTTGCTTTATATCCACTGGTTTTAGAGGCAGAAAATAGGAAACTTTATAAAATTAATAGAAGAAAGTTAATTTTCTTATAAAGACACTGCTTTACCATATTCCAACCACAATCCCAAATCTCCATGTTTTCTCAGAGATGCAACAGCTCCTGGGAGCCTTTGTAGCTGGGCACAATGGTTACCATGGATATTTTTTTTAAAGTTTAGTGAAGAGTGTGCTTCCAAAGACATATACTATAAAGGCCTTTGGCAGAGTAAATTACGTATTTCCGAGATTTAAGGAACATTTTTGAAGTTTCCTTTTTTTCCATTAAATAGTTTAAAACATAGCAAATTATAGGGTATAACTACCATTTAACTAGAGTAAATAAACTTTCATATTTTGCTATGTTGGCTTCAACTATTTTGTTTATTGGACAATTAAAACATCAACATATGAAACTGAAATTTTCAGGGCTTTTTTTCTTCAATAACCTTCACAACCCCAGTCCTACTCCTTCCACCATCTCCCAAAGATGAGAATTTGGATTATTTCATTGTACTTCTTACTCCTGGAATTTTACTACATGTGCTGTACCCAGAAAAAGTCTTTTTTTAATTACACATTTGGCTTCTCACAGTATTAGTCAACATTTTTTGACTCAATATTGAAATGTATTCAGATTGATTTGTATCCCCCTTATTTGTACTACCAATTATGACCTATCAGTTCTGATATGTTCTTATGTCTTTTTTGGGGAGGGGATCACCTATTCTATTCCATTAATGCACATTTCTGCACCAGTTGTGGTATGATAAATGCTGACATATCATCAGATTCCACCTCCCTTTTCATACTTGTATTAGCTATTCTTGAACCTTATCTTCATTGTACCATCTTTGGAATCATTTCTATAAAGTTGCATTGAATTTACTGATATATTTTAAGAAGCTAACATATTTATGATAATCTATCTTATCTACCATGAATATGGTATATCTTTTCATTTATTCAGGCCTTCATGTTCTTCAATGATGTTTTATACTGTCTTCACAATTTTGTTATATTTAATTCCATATATCTAATCATCTTTGCTGTCATTTTAAAGTATATATTATTATTACATTTTTAAATGACCACTGATGATAAAGAACAATATGTGTTTTGCATATTGTCATGGTCAACAAAACAATAACCCCTTCCAATGATATCCAGTCCTTAATCCCCAGACCTGAGAATACATTAGGTTATATAACAAATAAGAATTAGGTTGCATATCAAATTAGGTGTATAATTTGCTAACCATAAGTGATGAAATTCTCCAGGATTATCCCAGTAGGTACAAAGAAATACAAGGATAACTTATAAGTGGAAGAAGTAACCAAAAGTCAGAGGTGGCAAGACATGTGAAGATACTACACTGATGAATTTGAAGATGGAGGATGAGCCCATGAATCAATGAAAGCTGGCTGTCTCTAGAAATTGTTAATGCTCGGAGACTGAGTCTTCCCTAGAGCTTCCAGAAGGAATGTAGCAATCCAGAGACCCATTACAGACTTATCATATCCAGAACTGTAAAATAATAAATTAGCGTCATCTAGCTATTACATTTGTGACAATTTTCTACAATAACAGAAAACTGATACAGCTACTATCTAGAACATATGACAAACTATTATTAATTCTAATACATTTTTGAGGGATTTCCCTTGGCTTTACATATATAAAAACATATTATATACAAATAAATATAACCTTGTCTTTCCATTTCCAATGTGTCACCTCACCTTAATTTTTTTTTGGTCTGGCTGCATTGACTAGGACATGCAGCATAAACTGAAGATAAATAGTAAAACCAGGCCCCACAACTATTGCTACTTTGATAGAAATGATGCTGTTTTATAATTATATGGTGTTTCCTGATTGTCAAATAACATTTATAAAGTAAACAAGAACCCTACCTAAACTTAGTTTTTTAAGAATTATAACAAATTTCCTACTCAACATTTCCTGTTAGACACTTAATAGTCATCTCAGTCTTACTGTGCCTAAATAGTCTTTTTTTACCACAACTCTGTTCCTCTGCTAATTTTCCCATCTCACTATTCACACTGAGACTCAGGATAAAAAAATAAAAATGATTCTGACCTTCTCTTTCCTATATTTTCCATTTCAAATTATTGGTGTATCCGATGAGTCCTAACCTTTAAGACATCACATAATCAGCCACTTTCACCTCCCAGATTCATACCAACTTAGACACTACTGTCCCTCATCTGGAATAAAATACCCTCTGACTACTCTCTTTTGCCCAAGCATCAATTTTATTAGCAGGCTGAGTGGCCTTTGAAAAAATGTAAATGATCTGATACTCTTCCTTGCTCAAATTTATCCATTGGCTTTCCACCTGAACAAAACTTAATACAAATCTTTTATCACGACCTTAAAGATTCTGTAGAACTCATCTCCTACCAGTCTGTCTCTCCATCTGCCTCACACAATTCCTTTCTTTTATATTCCTGAGTACAGCAAGCAGTTCCAATTTCAGGGTCCTTGCACTTGGTGTTCTCTGCATCTGAAATCCTCTCAGCTCAGATTTTCCCAAGGACTATTTCCTGACCCATGCAGGTGTCAGCTCAACGTTCTCTCCTCAAAAAGGTAGACCTGACTATATCTTCTAAACTGTCTAAAGTAGTACACAAATTTATACAAATTCACACACTCATAGTTCTTTATTACTTTATTGTCCACATAGAATATATCACTGCCTATACATTATAAGCAAAAATACAGTTCATTTTTTGTTGTTCTTTTGGCCAATAGCATGAAAGTTCCATGAGGGTAGATAGTCTGTGTCTTAGCTGTCATTGCAGTCCTAGTACCCCCAAACTGTCCATCATACAGGAGGTGCTAAAGAAATATTTGTGTGTTGAATTTGATGAAATTCTTTACCTGCATTTAAAATATAACTGTTACATATATAAATGTGGTGAATTATATTTCGCCAATCTAGCATTGTCACATTGTCATTTTCTGTTCTTTAAAAGAATGTGTTTTTTAAAAGAATGTGTTATTTTATATCTACCCTGTCAAATTAATCAATTGTATCAAAATCATTCAAGTAGTGTAAATGTTTACTAATTTCAAATGCCTGCTCAATTGAATTTCTTGAAAATGTAATAATATGTTCCATTGAGTATATGTTTGAGTATTTATTGGGTTCTGATATGTAAATTTCAAGAGAAAATGTGAGTTATATGCTGTTTCTTTATTGCCTCATCTTACTATTTTCCCTTCATTGTTTGTAAAATTTCTCTCCAACACTAACAATGTTTCATTCTCTTACATTTCATTTTGTCTCAAATCAATATTGCTGTATCGGCTGTATTTTTTGGGTAGAATTCTAGAGTATATTTAGTTCACTTATTTACAAATTTCTGTATCTCTTTAAGTAGTCTTAGAAGCTACATTTGTCTGAATTTTATTTCAAGATAATATCAAGTAAGGCCTCCCTGGTGGCACAGGGATTAAAAGACAGCACTATCAAGCTATCTCCAGCCACTGCAAGTCACGAGTTTGATCCCAGCGGCTGGCCAGGGAGCTAACCCACGTGGTGCTGTAGACCTCTCCTGTCTTGCCCGGTATTCCCTTCAGCAGTGTGTTTCAGTAGATCTGCCTGTTCTGCTCCCCACTCTCTCTGGTGAAACCTCTCACCCCCTGCACCTCTGGTTTACACCCCAGTTCTTTGCATTAGCATTCACTTTAGACAGTTCCAACAAGGTCTCAAGTTTAGTATAATTTTGCCTTCCCAAATAACACAGGATTAGCATGCCATACCCTCCAAGGCAAGTTGTATTTTTTTTTTAATCTTTAATAGCCATATTATCATTTACCAACATTTTGGTGACTGGGTAGCTAAAAGCATCACATCCCTTTCCTTGATTTTTTTTTTCTGTGAAATATATTTTAGTAATGTTTGGGTAAGAATCTTTCCATTGTTAATTCTCAGCTTTTATTTTACTTAAAATATCTTATTTCTTCCACATTTTTGAGTGATAATCTAAATGGAGAATGAGTTCTACCTGAATAAATGCAAATAATCAAAATATCATCTGAAAAATCCTTAAATGGTTTTGAATCTTCAGTTTGATAAAAGAAAAAAATATATCCATAAAGGAAAAACAAAAATTAGAAAAAGAGCAATTAGATGTGGATCAAATCCAGATGAAGATCATTTTAAAGTGTCAATTGTTGAAAACATTAACCTTAAGATTAAATTATGGGATGTATAAAAGTTTGTGTAAAGCCACAGACACAATGAGATAATTAAAACATTGTACTAAGGAACTGACCTACAAGACCAGAAAGGGAAATAAACAAAAAAATATAAGAGATAAGCAAAACTGCATAAGGAAACTTTTAAAACTTACAACATACCTGTAATATAAATTCAAGAAGTAGAGAGATAGAAAATGAGGGAAAGATTATAGTTGAAGCATAATGACCATTCTGGATTCAAGAAAAGATTCATTGACAGATTTATCTGTCAAGAACTTATTACTTGAATAATAAATTTAGAATTTTAATTTTCAAACTTATAAGATGAAGCTTTTGGAAAATTTAATGCTGGTGTTTATATTTTGGATCTTTTTTGGTGTGTGTTTCTCTTTCTTGAGTGCCAGTCTCTCAGTTTGTAGTTTTACAGGTGTCTCTATTATAGCCCAAGGGAATGTCCTTCAGAAATAAATCCTACAAAGAATTCTTAGGGGGCCTCCCCTGGTAGCGCAGCGGTTGAGCACTGGGCTGCGAAGCTGCCCACAGCCTCTGCAGTGCTGGTTTGATCACCAGCCACTGGTGAGGGTCCTCTGCGAGACTTTGCAGGCTCGCAGACCTCTCCTGCTGCCCGCTACTCCCCTCAGCAGTGTATTTCGTCGGTCTGCCTGTTCTGTTCCCCACTCTGGCTCTGGTGAATTCTCTGACCCTCCCGCACTTCTGACTGTACCCAGTGCTTGTATAAATAAATAAATAAATCTTAAAAAAAAAAAAATTTAGGCCTTTGTTTCCTGTGGCTACCACAAATAATTTGAATCAGTGGGCACTCTGTCCTAGGTTGATACACCCATTTCTCTCCAGGCAGCAACAGCATTTTCCAACAGGGGGTGCTCTCCAATCTTTTCAGACTCTGTTCATAAGCATTTCTTCCCTCAGTTTAATGCCAATAATGTGACTACAGGCCCCTGAGAGTCAGTCAGGCTGTGTTACCACAGTGTTGAACACCAGACACTCCTACTTGCTTCCTGGTCCCACAACCTAGTTGTAGAGGTCTGTGACTTAAGGGTCTACATACTGAAGTGTGTTTCTGTTCTATCTACGAATTATAAAATCAACTGGAGGCAGTGTTGACTTTGATTTTTGCAAAGCTTTTCTGATGCCCTAAACTATCCTCCTTCTATTTGCCTCAGAAATGGGTAACTAAAATAAAATTCATGAAAAAAATGGGTTCTCACATTGTTATGACTGTGGTAATAGAGAAAAATAGTCTCTGAAGAAAATATTACTTTATAGCTTGAATGTTAATTAATACCGTCCATTCGTCTACAGTGACATGTCCTCAGCCAATGAGCTCCCCATGGTATGGTTGTTACTTAGGCTGCACAGTAGAACTCTGTGCACAATGTGTTGTAACTATTCTCAAGCACACTATGCCAGCAAACACACAAGCTACTACAATTCTCTTTTCAATAGCATACACACTGGTACAAGTGGCTCAAAATGATTTGTTTCTATGAGAATTTAGGCGAATGGTTTCAAAAAGCTCAGTTAACATGCATTGCTAAATCAAAATGCTGTCGAATTATACGTGAGTCAGTCAATGCAAAAGCCGAGGGAAAAGTAATAAAAACCCTAGAATATTTCTTTGTAATTGTCTTTAAAGTCTACTCTAGAGAAATAAACCTGGAAATTAGAGATTGAATTCCATGTATGCTTTATTCTATGAAGAATAAACAGAAATCGTGTTCATAGACTTATGTTCTAAGAAACAAATTTTAACTCTACATTAAAACATTGCAAATAAATGTACAATTTATTTTAACCCAAAATTAAATACTTAACATGGGCTTGCATTATTTTTCATTATTCTTTGCTTTAGCTAATATTTCTGTGTTATCCAACTAGAAACCAATCAGAACTTTTATTATCTATCTGGTACTATAATAGAATTATTGGAAGGAAAATTAGCACTTTCTGTCTTTCTGAAAACAAAAATGAGATGATAAATAATCTAATTTGGCAATACAATTTTTTTGTTTGAAATAAAATTCTAGTACCATTCTTATGAAAGACTGTATATTGAGAGATGACAAGCTATCGGAAATGGGTTTCTTTTGACAAAGTATATTTAGGGATTAGTTCTGTTTGGAATTGGGTGATGTGGATACAGGCAACATGTATTCAGCAAAGAACTAATCACTCCATTCCATTTGGTTAATCAGTTTATAAGAGCAAGTCTTAGAGTCTGCAGAGACTATGTGACTTAGCGAACAGCTAAGATGAGATTCAGGAAATGGTCCCTGCTAAGCAGGCACTGCACAGCAGGCACTGACCACCACCACAGAGAGGACTTGGCAGTATATTTTGGAAATGTCTTTATTATTACTCATTATCTTAAAAATAATCTTCTCAGTCTTTGATAAGACACATAGTCCTTTGAAGAGCTTATAAAAAATAGTAAGGAAGAGTTTAATTTTTTTAATAAAACTAATATTTATATAAACAAAACAAATTTGTTAATTTTGTTGTAAGAAATTGCCACATTTAAGACTGCTAGTTGTAGCTTTGCTTCCATTTGCAGATTGGCTGACTCAAATGACATAGGATAAATTCACTAGGCTAGGCTAGTTCAACTACCTCATTCATACATAAAGAAATAAGAACACTTATAAGAACCATGACATGCTTCCCCCAAGTATAAAGTAATTCAACATATATTTTTAACTTGTCGACACAGATGCAGAAACATGACGCTGACTAAATGCTTCAGAAGAGCCTCTTTAATTGGCTACTGTGTCATATCAGATGAAAGTTTAGGAAATGAGGATAAGCAACCTGTAGTTTTCAGTCCTTTTGGGGGGCTGTACAAACTGCCCAAATATGTACAGACAGCTCCAAATTTAAAAGGTTTCATCCATCAAATCTCCTAAATAATAGCTATCAGTTTCTTGGATGTATGAAACTATACTAACAATTTGTGACATTTCTGGAGCTATTTTTCATTTAATTTTAAGAACTTTCAATCAATCAACAAAAATATTAAGTTATACAATATCGTGTTGTCAAGGAAGTAGGGAAACTGAGACTATAATTTGCTTCTAGTGAGAATGTAAATTAATACTACTACTAAAAAATAAAGTTGACGGTAGTTATGCCCTTACTTTCCATTCTACTCCTAGACATATGCCCTAGATAAATTTTCACATGTGAACTCAATGTTTACTGTAACATTCACACAGTCACAAAGAAATTAGAATCCATTTAAAAATCTAGCATTAAATAAATCAAAAAACAAATTGGGATCTTTTCACACTCAGAGATCCTAAGGAGCAGCTCAAATGATTGAACTAGAAGGTGAAAAGTATATTTACAGTGGGAGTAATTTTTAAGAATGCTGAAAACATGCAAATCATGTAAATATTGTTCACACATTTTTGCACATAAGCATATATATCACACCGAAATATATATTTTAAATAGGTAATATACTTGCATTAAAGTAAACATATGCAAAAACTTACATAGAAATATTTAAAACACCGTATTTAGTATAGTGACTATTTCAATAGAGGGAGTAAAGGAAAAGGGCTCAGAAGTCAGCACACAAAGTGTTTAATCTATAATATCATAGTGCTTTCATGCTTTCAAAGTATAAAAGAAATACTAGGGCCTCCCTGGCAGTGCAGGGGTTAAGAACAGTGCTATCAAGTAATTGGCCAACCAGGGAGCAACCCATATGGCACAGCAGACCTCTCCTGACACACCCACTGCTCCCCTCAGCAGTGTATTTCAGTAGATAGATCTGC
Organism: Talpa europaea; assembly: GCF_964194135.1. NCBI lineage: Eukaryota > Metazoa > Chordata > Mammalia > Eulipotyphla > Talpidae > Talpa > Talpa europaea. The sequence continues at coordinate 122,715,924 of NC_140070.1, read as the reverse complement.
CTGTTCTGCTCCCCACTCTCTCTGGTGAATCCTCTCACCCCCACACCTCTGGCCTGTACCCCAGTTCTTGTATTCATAAATAAATCTTTTTTTTTTAACATTTTAGTGATTTTGTTCAAATCATTTTATTTATAAATATTACAGGGTTGGAATGATAGTGATTATACAATTTTAATTCTTTTGTTTTTGCTTAATGAATTAAAGATTAATTCATGACTAATATTTTTTTTAAATATTAGTTTTAGTAGTTGCATGAACATTCATATTCATTATTGGAAAGTACTATTAATATGGATGGGGACAGATGACAAATTACTTACTCCTACCCATGTTTAACTAGATAATTTTTAAATGATCAAATTTGTTTTTTTTTAAATAATAAATTTTATTTTTATATTCCCCATACAATTGCAGCCCCCCCCATTCTGACCCCAATCCCTCCCCTCCCGCTCCCACCCCCCTAAAAGTGTCTCTGTTTCATAGTTTTTTGTTGATTTTGATTTTCACTTTCTTATAGTTATTCATTTTCCTGGTCCCTTATTTAAGTTTTCTAGATTCCTGCTATGAGTGAGACCATCCGGTATTTTTCTTTTTCTTTCTGGCTTATTTCGCTGAGCATGATCCCTTCCAGTGCCATCCATGTTGCTGCAAATTGCATGTGTTTATCTTTTCTGAATGCTGAGTAATATTCCATGGTATATATGTACCACATCTTCTTGATCCAGTCATCTATTTTTGGGCATTTGGGTTGTTTCCAAAGCTTAGCTATTGTAAACAGTGCTGCTATAAACATAGGGGTGCAGGTGTTCTTTGGAATTGATGTTTCTGTGTCCTTTGGGTAAATACCTAGGAGTGGAATTGCTGGATCATATGGAAGCTCTATGTTTAGTAGGTCCAGAAATCTCCACACAGCTCTCCACAGTGGATGGACCACTTTGCACTCCCACCAACAGTGCAGAAGAGTTCCTTTTTCTCCACACCCTCGCCAACATTTGTTGTTGCTAGTTTTTTTAATATGTGCCATTCTCACTGGTGTAAGATGGTATCTCATGGTAGTTTTGATTTGCATTTCCCTGATGACAAGTGATGTTGAACATTTTTTCATATGCCTGTTGGCCTTTGCATTCCTCTTCAGAGAAGTTTCTTTTTAGCTCTTCTGCCCATTTTTTGACTGGATTATTTTCTTTGTTGTTGTTGAGTCTCATCAACTCTTTGCAGATTTTTGTGATCAGTCCTTTATCATTAGTGTTGGGTGCAAAAATGTTCTCCCAGGTGGTGGGGCTTCTCTTTGTTTTTGTTATTGTCTCTTTTGCTGTGCAGAAGCTCTTTAATTTGATGTAGTCCCAGCTGTTTATCTTTGCCTTCACTATCACTGCTTTGGGTGATGTGTCTGTAAAGTTGTCTTTGATGTGCAAATCACGTAGTGTTTCGCCTATATTTCCTTCTATATATTTTATGGTTTCAGGTCTTATGTCTAGTTCTTTAATCCATTTTGAGTTGATTTTTGTGTATGGTGTGAGGTAGTGGTCAAGCTTCATTCTTTCGCATGTAGCAACCCAGTTTTCCCAGCACCATTTATTAAACAAACTTTCTTTGCTCCAATGTATAGTCTTTGCTCCTTTGTCAAAGATTAGTTGACCATAAATCTGTGGGTTTATTTCTGGATTTTCTATTCGATTCCATTGGTCTGTATGTCTGTTCTTGTTCCAATACCATGCAGTTTTGATGATTATGGCTTTGTAGTATAGTTTGAAGTCTGGGAGTGTGATGCCTCCATTTTCTTCTTTTTTTTTCAGTAGAGCTTTGGCTATTCGGGGTTTTTGGTGCTTCCATATGAATTTCATCAATAATTGTTCTATTTCTTTGAAGAATGACATTGAAATTTTGATTGGAATAGCATTGAATCTGTATATTGCTTTTGGAAGGATGGCCATTTTAATAATGTTTATTCTTCCAATCCATGAGCAGGAGATGTCTTTCCATTTCTTTGTGTCTTCTTCTATTTCTTTTAACAGTGTTTTATAGTTTTCTTTGTATAGGTCCTTTACCTCTTTTGTTAGATTTATTCCCAAATTTTTGATTTTTTTTGTTTCAATAAAAAAAGGGATTTTTTTTTTGATTTCTTCTTCTTCAGATTTATTGTTTGTGTATAGGAAGGCTACTGACTTTTGCGTGTTGATTTTGTATCCTTCCACTTTACTGAACTGATTGATGACTTGAATTAGTTTTTCTGTGGAGTTTTTGGGGTTCGCTATGTATATTATCATATCATCTGCAAATACTGATAGCTTGACTTCTTCTTTTCCTATTTGGATTCCTTGGATGTCTTTCTCTTGTCTTATTGCTCTGGCTAGGACTTCCAGTATTATATTGAAAAGCAGTGGTGAGAGTGGACATCCTTGTCTTGTTCCAGATCTTAATGGAATTGCTTTCAGCTTTTCACCATTGAGAATGATACTGGCTGTTGGCTTGTCATAGATGGCCTTTATGATGTTGAGGTATGTTCCTTGTATCCCAAGAATTTCAAGGGCTTTTATCATGAATGGGTGTTGCACTTTGTCGAAAGCTTTCTCAGCATCTATTGATATTATCATATGGTTTTTATATTTCTTTTTGTTGATGTGTTGGATAACGTTGATTGATTTTCGGATGTTAAACCATCCTTGTGCCCCTGGAATGAATCCTACTTGGTCGTGGTGAATTATCTTATGGATACATTGTTGGATTCTGATAGCTAAAATTTTATTGAGGATTTTTGCATCAGTGTTCCTTAGGGAGATTGGCTTGTAGTTTTCCTTTTTTGTGTTGTCCTTGTTCGGTTTTGGTATTAGTGTAATATTGGCTTCATAGAACGTGTTTGGTATTGTCCCTTCCTTCTCAATTTTTTGGAAGAGTTTGTGAAGGATAGGCACTAATTCGTCTCTGAATGTTTGGTAGAATTCATTTGTAAATCCATCAGGTCCTGGGCTTTTGTTTTTGGGGAGGTTTTTGATTACCATTTCAATTTCGCTGCTTGTAATTGGTCTGTTTAGGTGTTCTATTTCTTCTTTATCTAGCTTTGGGTGATTGTAGAGTTGTAGGAATTTGTCCATCTCCTCTAGATTGTTAAACTTGTTTCCATATAACTGTTCATAGTAGTTACTGATTATTCTTTTGATTTCTGCTGTGTCCGTTGTGATTTCTCCTCTTTCATTGATGATCCTGTTTATTTGTGCTTTCTCCCTTTTTTCCTTTGTGAGCCTGGCTAGGGATTTGTCTATTTTATTGATTTTTTCAAAGAACCAGCTCTTGCTTTCATTGATTTTTTTGATTGTTTTTTTAGTTTCAATTTCATTTATTTCTGCTTTGTTTTTTATTATTTCTTTTCTTCTACTGGTTTTGGGGTTTTTTTGTTGTTCTTTTTCTAGATCTTTGAGCTTCGAGATGAGGTTATTTCTTTGAGTTCTTTCTTGTTTCTTGATGTGAGCTTCTATTGCTATATATTTTCCTCTTATTACTGCTTTTGCTGCATCCCATACATTTAGGATATTGGTGTCCTCCTTGTCGTTCAATTCAAAGAATTTTTTAATTTCCTCTTTGATCTCCTCATTAGTCCAGTGGTCTTCCAGTAGTGTGGTTTTTAATTTCCATGAGGTAGGAAAGTTCCTTGCCTTCTTTTTATGGTTTATTTCTAGTTTGATGCCTTCATGGTCAGAAAAGATGGTTGATATGATTTCAATCTTGGTGTATCTGTTGATGTTTGTCTTGTGCCCCAGTATGTGATCGATCCTGGAGAATGATCCGTGTGCGCTTGAGAAAAATGTGTACTCCGTTTTTTTGGGGTTTAGTGTTCTATAGATGTCTGTTAAGCCCAATTGCTCTAGGTCCTTATTTAGAGCTTTGGTTTCTTTACTTATTTTTTGTCTTGTTGATCTATCCATTGTTGATAGTGGTGTGTTGAAGTCTCCCACTACGTGTGTTTTCTCTGATGTCTGTTTTCAGAGAGGACAACAGTTGTCTGATATATTTTGGTGCTCCTTCGTTTGGTGAGTATATGTTAATGAGTGTTATTTCTTCTTGAAGTATTGTCTCCTTGATCATAATGTAGTGACCATTGGGGTCTCTTTTTATCTTTTTGAGTTTGAAATCTGTTTTATCTGATATAAGTATAGCTGTTCCTGCTTTCTTTTTTGGTCCATTTGCTTGTAGGATTGTTTTCCATCCTTTAACTTTGAGCCTATTTTTATCTTTTGTAGCTAAATGTGTTTCCTGGAGACAGCAAAAGGTTGGGTTTTGTTTCTTTTTTTTTTTTTTTTAAAGATTTATTTATTTATTTATTTAAGCACTGGGTACAGTCAGAAGTGCGGGAGGGTGAGAGAATTCACCAGAGCCAGAGCAGGGAGCAGAGCACGCAGCGGTCGGCAGGAGAGGTTTTTGCGCCATGTGGGACCCTCCTCCGGTGGCCAGAGAGCAGCCGGGGATCGAACCGACGCTGCAGAGGCTGTGGGCAGCTTCGCAACCCCGAGCTCAACCGCTGCGCCACGGGGGAGACCCTGGGTTTTGTTTCTTAATCCAGGCTGCAACTCTGTCTTTTTATTGAAGAGTTTAGTCCATTTACATTTAGAGTTAATATTGATATGTTAGCATCTGTATTTGCCATTGTGATTATCTTTCCTTTGATTTTATTTATTTATTCTTTTAATAACTTTTTTTGTTTTTTTGGCCTTCTTTCATTGTTATCCGTCCCTCTGATTCTGGCTTTAGGACTCCTTGTAGTATTTTTTGGAGTGGGGGTTTAGTTGTAATGAAATTCCGGAGTTTCTGTTTGTCTGGGAAGGTCCATATTCTTTCTTCAAAGAGGAAGGAGAGCTTTGCGGGATAGAGTATTCTTGGTTGGCATCTGTTTTCTTGGAGTCTGTTGACTATGTCCCTCCACTCACTCCTTGCCCGTAGTGTTTCTTCAGAGAAGTCTGATGTCAGCCTGATTGGCTTTCCTTTGAATGTTATCTGTTTCTTCCCTCTTGCCAGCTTCATTATTTTTTCCTTGTCCTGGATTCTTGGGAGCTTTACTATTATGTGTCTTGCTGTATTTTTCCTTTTGTCGTGGAAGTTTGGTGTTCTTCTTGCTTCTTGTATATCAATTTTCAGCTCCTTCTTCACGTTTGGGAAGTTCTCTTCAATTATCTCTTTGAATATTTTCTCTGTTCCTACATCTCTCTCCTCTCCTTCTGGGATTCCTATAATTCTTATATTTCCTTTCCTCATGGAGTCAGATAGTTCCCGAAGTCTTTCTTCGTTCTTTTTCCTTTGTACTTCTCTTTCCTTTTCTGTTTTGGTTCTTTTTATTTCTGTGTATTCAAGAGTACTTATTCGTTCTTCTATTTCATCTATTCTGCTTTCATTGCTTTTCCCAGAATTCTTTAGTTCTTCCATTAATTCTTTGATCTCCTGCATTTCTTTTACTTCCCTCTTTAGGGACTCAATTTCATTCTTCTGACCATTGTTTTCCCTCTCTAGGGACTCAATTGCATTCTTCTGATCATTGATTATTTTTCCCTTATCATTGTTTTCCTTTATGACTCCTGTCAGTTTTTTAATCACGGCAATTTTAAATTCTCTTTCTGGAAGGCTCAGAAGTTCTTCCAAGTTACTGTCGTTGCAATCTGGGGGCTGGTTTTCTTTTTGTGGTGTGCTTTTTCCCTGGGGAGTTGCTAGGTTGCGTGTGGTTCTTCTCCTCCCTACTGTCTGTTTTCTAATTTGCCATATGCGTTGGGACACTGTGTTGTTGGGACTGGCCGGCATCTTGGATGAGCTTCTCTGCTCCCCTCTGGTTCCTCCAGGAGCCCTATGTCAGTTTCAAGCAGTCTTTACTGGAGAAAGGTCCCTGTTCTAAAATGCCGATGTGGGGACACACTCCCCTGTGCGCCTGGTCTGCCCTGGCGGTGGGTTCCTGCTCCCCCTCTGGGCTTGGACTGCAGGCCAGAGGGGGTCTGGCGTGGGCGAACTTCCCCCGCTCACCTCTGGCTCCTGAGGAAGCCTTCTTTACTGAAGAAATGTAGTCTTTACTGAAGAAATGTCCCTGTACTACTGGTCGGAAGGGGCCCGGCATGGGCTAACTCCCCAGCTGGCCACTGGCTCCTCCAGGAGCCTCTGCTGGCTTCAAGTCGCTAGGTGGCCAGAGATCTCTCCTAGAGCCCTTGGGGAGCTGATTTTCCACCCCGTGGGACAGGGAACAGAGCGGGAATGGTTGGGTAAACCTCAACGGCTTTGGGGTGCTGTGCCTGCCTTGTGCCCCACCGTCCTGGGGAACCCATGCCCCTAATTTCGTGCCCCGGGTCTCAGTTCCAAAGCCCTCAGTTCCAGGACTTGGGCTGTAGCCCAGTTCAGTGGCACGGGAATGGCGCCTTTTGAATCCCGCTCCCATGCCTGGGTGCCTGGTTCCTGCTCACTCAGTGAGGGCCTCTGCGCATCTTCCCGCAAGCCTAGGTCGCAGGCGCAGGGACCTGCGCTTGCTTTTCAACTGCACTGCTTTTCCGCGTGATTTCGATTCTGGTCTGCGCTGCTTTTCCGCGCAATCCTGATCCCGATCCGCGTCTGCTTTTCCAGCACACCACTTTTCCGCGCAAGCTTACCGGGTGGCCGGGGCTGTGTGCTGGTGCTGGCCTCCTCCTGGGGGGCGGGGCTCTCTTTAATGGGGCCTGGAGCTCACCTCCCGGGCGGATCCTGCAGGATTCTCCACAGCTCCCGTTCAGGGGGTGTGGTGGCTGCAATAGTTCCTTTCCACTCACAGTCCCGCTTGCTGCATCTTTTGTTCTTGTTGGTCGTTTTAGTTTTTTTTTTTTTCCTCCCTCCTCTCTGCGGGTTGGAGTGCGCCGACTTTGTGGGTGGGGGAGGGGAGCAGGGTTCTGCACTTCCCTCCCTTCTGGTCCTCTTTTATGGCCACTTTCTTCTTCGGGCAGTTTGCTGGAGTCACCCGTTTATCTTCCGTGTCCCAGTTCTCACTGGGACCTGCCGCTTTTCTTCCCTATTAACTTTTTTTAATGGGAGATCTTACTTGCAGCGTCTCCTCGCCGCCATGTTGCTCCGCCCATCCCATAAATAAATCTTTTAAAAAAAGAAATACTAAAATAAATTTGGCCAAAGTGTATAATGGGTTCTCATAATTCACTATATTACTCCACTTTTTCTACAGATGAAATACTTCTTGTTATACATGCAAACCTTTACACATTTCCCCTAAATTGAAGAGTTGGCAACACTAAGATATCTGAAGATTCACAAAGACAATAAATCAAATGACATGACACAAAAATGACATTGTGTCAAGTACCCATTTTTCCCTAGTTCATGTGGATTCTACTCCAGGAAGTAATCAAACTCTTCACTAGAATTCTTTAATGGTGCATTAAAAACTTTTTTTGGCATTGTAATCAATAAACAGTACATACTTCCAAGACTGACATCTTGATGAATTGAAGATATTTGAGGGTCAGTGTAAAGAAACTTAGTATTGTAGGTTTTGGTTTTTGTGGGTTTTTGTTTTTTTTTGTATGGAGACAAATATAAATAGAGGCCTTCTTACATTCATGGCTCCCTTGTCATACGGCAAATAACTCTAAGAGCACCAGAAAATAAAATTTCCATTTTAGAAGCAAGAAAAAGTGACAGTAGTAAAACCAGGCAGTAAGTCTCCCCCCTACTGCTTCTTTCAGAGGAGCTGAGAAAAGCCACCTACACAATAGACTACATTTTTTGAAAGTCTGCTGTGAATACTCAGGGTGTTTGGGTCATTTAGATTTATGACTAGAAGAAAATTAAACTCAACTTAGACATTAATCTGCTATGGAAGATAGAGGAAAGCAAACAATATTTCCCAGACCATAGTTGTTTTTCTCCTCATTTGCTCTAATACTATTTCTTTTTTATTTGGGAAAATTTTAATATCAACATTTCAATTAAACTTTAATGCTCCCTGCATTAAACTAAACTGAGAGGACCTTGACTGTTCTACTATTTATCTCCTTTCTTGGTACAGAATAGACTTATTTATATTATTTTTATTCATCCCTTGAATTTAACTATAATCCACCAATGGAGAAATATAAATACCTCCAAATACTTTGTTTCTTATATACATGATTCTGCCTCTATTCAGTACTATATTTACATAATTCCAAAGGTTATTTTCACCAGATCAGAACTCTTTTGCAGATTCTGTTCCAAATCCATGGGGATTCTGCTTTAAAAGCTCAGGGGAAAAAACGTTTTCCAAAGTATCAATATGGAGAAGCTAATGACCAATTATACAAAAAGAATAAAACAGAGATAAGATGAAGAGCAAGCTTTCACTCCCGGATGCAGCACATCTCAGCTGCTGGGCTGATGGGCCAGCTCTGTGTCTATTTTGATGACAGTCTTGACCTGTACTTGGTTCTCTGGGAGACTCCATCTAGTCTCAATCTTTGTGAGGTTGTAATGTCTCCTTGCTGGATCAAAAGAAGCTGAACTCAGCTATGTGGGGGCACCTCTCCTGGGCATTTCTCCTTTTTGACATAAAACAGTTTGATTCAAGGAGAAAAATGAAACTGTGCAAAGGATTAAGTTAGTTTTGAACTTTAGTTCAATTTCTCACAAAGCTAAATTCCTTGCTTAATGCTGAGGCCAAAAGAAGGCTATTCCTTTCCTGCTGGGTTGAGCTTTCAAGTTTATTCCCAATTCCCTGGAGTATACCAGTAAAATTGAAGCAGCCTTCACATGTTCCATATAAGTACCAGTTGCCCTATCATTGTGTCACTGCTATCAACAAATCCATAGTACTAACACTTTGACAAGTACTTAAAATTGTTATTCTTGCTTTTCTTTGGAAAAAAATAAATGCTGACCTGATCATTGTTGTCAAAATATATGTTACTAAACAGGGTGGAGAGTCAAAGAAATCCATTGTGTATGTAAGAGCACTTCCTGGGTATTAGATCACCCCATTTTCATATAAACATAGAAAAATGTTATATTTTTTGTGTAAAGTCATGTCACAATTTACCTAAATCACACATTTTGTGATCTAAAACTTGGATCAAGCATCTAATTATTTCTAGATATAAAACATTAGTTATACTTCTTACAACTCTGGATTCTAAGTGAGGAGGAAAACTAAAGCCTTGCATTTTTTTTTATACATTGATGCAATGATACATGGAAAAAATACACAATATGCTTAGCAATATATTAGACTTAAGATTTTTAAGACATTCCATCTTCCCTCAAGGAGGCATCTAGCTGAAATTTTAAAAAGTGCTGTACTGGTAACCAAATTACACCCTTTGATTGAAAGCAACTCTAAAAGCTGGGTTGATTAAAAACTGGTTTGAACAAACTGTGGCGCTATCAAAACACCCAAGATGGGGTTGGAGGGGGGCTGAGATCTCAAGTGCCTAAAAAAATGGGAACATCAGAGAAATGAGCCCAATATTCTGCACAGTGTTTCTCCTTAAGATAACTGCCAGTTTCTAGCTATGCCAAAAACAAACAGAACAGCTGTTAAGAGATTACAAATATAAGCAAAGATATCCAGAGTTTTTAGAAGACAAATATTACAGCTAAAAGTTCACCAAAAAGGAAGGGAATTGACTACAACTCTAGTGGTCTGTTAAGTTCCCTGACTCAGCTGTGAGAGTAGGGATAGTCCTTTTCTCTGTAATTGACAGAATAAACAGAAACGATTATGCACAATGTCTGTTTCCTGCCAAAATGAAATTGATCAAAAATACGTAACAAAGGGTAACTAGATCATTTGAAATGAATAAAATATAAATCTCATTGGATTAAAAATATATTTAAATTGGTAATTAGAAAACATATTCTACTTCATGTAGTCTTAACTACAAAAGTTTTTTAAAGACTAAAAATCAATTATCTAAGTTTCCACCTCAAAAAACAAGAAAAATTTGAAGGACAGGAATAAGTGGAACAAACAAAAACAAAGAGCTACAGTGGAAAAATTTAACAAATGAGAGGGTTGGTTGCTAAAAATGAACAAAAGTAATATATTTAGCAAACTGATGAAAAAGAGAAAGAACACAAATTACCAATTTAAAAAATGAATGAAAGAGAACATTTTACTTTAGGTTCTACAAAAATCAAAAAGATTATACAATATATTGTGCATAACTGCAAAATATTAACTGGACAAATTTCTTCAAAAACTCAATTTACCAAATCTGACAAATAGAGAAATAAAAATATGATAAGTGCTATACCTTATAATGAAACAATGTCTTAGATTTAGAAATCTTACAAATATAATCACATATAATATTGTAAATTCCTCCAACGTTTTGAGGAAAAAAAATAACTAATTCTATATAAGACATTCTGGAGATTACAAACACAGAATGCATTTGTAACCTTATTCCAGGAGAGATAAGAAAGAAGAATATAACAGAAAAGAAAATTACAGACCAATAGCAGGAATCTAGATGCAAAATTACTAATGGGAATGTAGCAAATTAAGTTCCAAATTATGTCAAATTAAGTTTGTTTTAGGAATGCAAATTTGCTTTAAAATTTGAAAATTAATCTATGTTGTCACATTAATAGAATGAAGGATAAAATACATGAATATTTCCATAAATGCAAAAATTGGTGAGTACTAACATCCGTCCAAGTTAAGAACTTTTAGTATGCTAGTAATAGCAAGAAACCTATTTTCTATAAAAGGGTATTCACCAGAATCTACATCAAACTTTAAATTTAATGTGAAATATTGAAAAATATCTCCTAAGTTTTGGAATCAAACATAGAAATCTGCTACTGCTTTTTCCACTCAGTATCACATAGTCCTGGCAGCTACATTAAGGCAAAACAATTTTTTTGGAAGGCATAGAGATTTAAATAAAGGCAAATTATTTTCATTATATATGGGTGACAAGAGTATGTAAGAACAAAATTTAATCGATAAACTATTAGAATTAGTAAGTAAATTTATCAAGATCATTAGACACATGGTGATATTTAAAAATCAAGTTCATTTCTAAATACTAGTAGCAATAGTCAGGAAATGTGTTTTTGCATTGTTATTATTTATAATAGTCAAAAAATTCCAAATAAATAGGGGTAGGAAGACAGATGCTATGGTCTTTTCCCACTCTTATGGAGACCTGTTTAGTATGCTATTAGCTACAGGTTTGACTTAGAGGTCTATAATAATGTTGAAGTTTCTTTCTATAACAAGTTTACTGAGAGATTTTCTCAGTAAAGTTAGATGCCAAATGTTTTTTCTTTCTGCATATATTAGATGCTCATATGAATTTTCATTTTAGTCTGTTGACATGGCAGATTACATTTATTGATTTGTGAATATAAAAGTAGTATTATGTTCTTGGGATAAAGCTCACTTGATCATGATGTATTATCCTTTTTATATATGATTGCATGTTGTTGGACTCTATTTGCTAAAATTTTATTATGAATTTTTGCATCTATATGTTTGGAGAATTCTCCATGGGTTTTACTATAAATCTAGTGTTCCTCTCCACAACTCTTTTTTTTTTTTTTTATGCATTGTACCCTGTGATTTCTAGCGTCAGGATTCAGATCAAGTTCTTCCTGAATTCCTCTTCCATGTACAGAAACCTGGAGTCCCTCCAGAGTTTTAGCTGGTACTGCCGAAGGGCTCACCTCATTTGTTTCCAGTCTCTCAGGGCTAGATCACGCTTCAGTGATTGATGGTCAGTGATGTGAGTATATATTTTGTATACTGAAACTGATTTCAGTTGTTTCAGATGGGATGGCAAGTCTACTTCCTGTCATCCATATTGGACTGAAGTAGAATTAGAATTCCTATACCATATTTTACTGCATTGTACAATAAACCACCACATTCCCTATCTCAGGAAAGAAATTGCTATCTACCCACTTGCTTACAACAGAAAATTGGTGTTGTCTTGAGCCTTGCCATTTCTTCATTTGAACAGGCAATTGATCAAATCCTACAAAGCCGTCTACAAAATAAACCATCAGTCTACGAACTCTGAAAATAACAGTTCCACCAAGCTCAAGTTACATATAAGAAGAGAATTTGTATAGGATGACCTCTGAAAGGTAACAATTCTCCAGAATTCATAATGACATTATGATAATTTCAGGTAATTTCTGAACTACAAGGAAAATACAGGAATTTCTACATTGATGCTGGTGTAGATGACAGTGAAGACTTCATATTAAGAAGACAACCAAAGAAATTCAAGTTTTGATCAAAGGGGCAAAAGGAAAGTCACCATATTTTGTTCCCAATGTATTATTATAATCTGGAAAGACTTATTTGCAAGTATTAGCTACCAAAAAAAAAAAAAAAGACTGAAAATGTACCCTCCCACTCCATCCTTACATGCATTCAATTAGGGAAAAAGAGGTAGGGAAATAGAGATTAAAATTTCCCTTAATGGACCAGGAAAAAGACTAATTAATATAAAGTAAAAATCAAATCAAAATCAACAAGCAACTATAAACCAGAGACACACTACCAGGGTGGGGGGGTGAGGAGAGGAAAGATTAGGGTCAAAATAAGGGGGAACTGCAACTGTATGGGGAATATAACCAAGATGAAAATGCATACATTGTGCAAAAATGAAAAATAATGTAAGAATTATATAATATATTTTTAAAAAATCTCCCTTAACATTACTCTTAAGTATGGAGAAATCTTTCTGCTACACCCAGGATCACTACTTAGAGCTGTAAGTTTGCAAGCATTTGCTGATTTTTCAATATACTACTCATTCATTCATTCATAAAACATCTTTTGGTGTCTACTGTGTACCAAGAACTGAGGTTCTGGATTTATAATTATGAGTAATATATAGCTTCTGTTCTTATGTAATTCATGTTCTAATAATCAAAGTAAACATATGAACATAAAAGTAAAAAATCATTTCTAGAAAGCTAATTGTTTAAGTGATACTTTGTTAATGTATATAAAATCTTAAAGTTCAAGTTTACAAGTCCAAGCCATATGTATTTCCACCAAGATCATCTTCTACCACAAAAGAACTCAAATATAAGAACAGGATCACTTATTACTAATCTTGATGAAAATGAAATCAGTAATATGTCTAAAGCCTTCAACATAAGCTCTTTGGAGAAAAATAGAACTGAAAGATAAGCTGTTCAACCATGGACATTTATATACTTTCCAAACTTTAAATGCATATATATGCATATAAAATGTACATATAGATCAGTCTCCGCACACTACAGATTTAGAAACTACATATAAATTCATATGAAATGCATCACTACAACAAAGACAATACATTTAACATAGTAGAAAAGACATTTAGTTGAAATCATTCCAATTAAATAAAAATTAAATACCTAAAAGCAGTTACAGAGTATTATAATCCTCACAAAGTCATGTACTTTTTATTGAATTATCTAGATGCTTTAGTTTGATTAATATAATTAGTTAATAAATTAGATTTTAGTACTCAAGAAAAGACAAAGCCTAACCTGGCCCTTTTCATTTTTTTTAAAGATTTATTTATTTATTTATACAAGCATTGGGTACAGTCAGAAGTGCAGGAGGGTGAGAGGATTCACCAGAGCCATAGCGGGGAGCAGTACAGGCAGACAGACGAAGTACACTGCTGAGGGGAGCAGTGGGTGGCAGGAGGTCTGCTGGGCCATATGGGACCCTCAACAGCAGCCAGGGATAGAACAGGTGCTGCAGAGGCTATGAGCAGCTTCGCAGCCCAGTTCTCAACCGCTGCGCCACCAGGGGAGGCTCGCCCTTTTCATTTTTTAGGGTGAAACAACAGGGTTTATTTGCCAAATAGGAGATTGTGGGAAAGTAACCTGGTCCTTATTGTCAATTGTATATCTACCTCATGGAATAGTTCTATTTCAAAGTATATTGAAATATTTGATTTTGCAAGTTCTACAGGAGTAGAGAAGGCTTCTGTCTAGCAATCTGTTTTATCCCCAAGGTTAAAATTTTTAAAGAAAAATAACAAATATTTGCAAAATTAAAGAATAGATTACTGTGTTAAAAAAGTAAGATAAATTATTTTTATTAAAGTATTCCAGAATTAGTGTTTACATATTTTATGTAAGCATTGTAAGGCAATACTCAAAATATGGCCACTTTATATTAAACAAAGCTGAAAATACAGTGTATGTGTATTAAGTAATCACTTAAGGATGACTGCATTTTTTTGGGGGGGCCTCCCCGGTGGCGCAGTAGTTGAGTGTTGGGTTGCGAAGCTGCCTGCGGCCTCTGCGGTGCCGGTTTGATCCCCGGCTGCTCCCCTGCCACTGGAGGAGGGTCCCATATGGCGCGCAGACCTCTCCTGCAGCCCGCTGCTCCCCTCAGCAGTGTACTTCGGTCCTTCTGCCTGCTCTGCTCCCTGCTCTGGCTCTGGTGAATTCTCTCACCCTCCCGCGCTTCTGACTGTACCCAGTGTATGTATAAACAAAACAAACAAAGAAACAAACAAATAAATAAATAAAACATGCCTCTAAAGAAAAAAAAAGGATGACTGCATTTTTATACCATATTAAATTGATTTAGAGTGCCATTTGTGGTATCAGACAGACCTAGTAACACCTGAATTCTGTCACTTACCAAGTCTCAATTTACTCATTTATTACCTACAGAAATGCAGACTGGGCCAACCACTATGGAAACACCTCCATTGTATGGGGTGTCTCAAAAATTAAAAATACATCTGTCCATGACCTGCAATTCTCCTTGTGGGCATCGACCCGAAATATTAAAAAATTCTAATTCAGAAGGAAACTTGCACTCCCATGTTTATTGCAGCACTATTTACAGAGCCCAAACTATTATACATGGCAAGTTCATATAAACAATCAGGCCATTGTGAGAACTGAATGAGATAATCCTATAAACTGTCAGCATACAGCCTGGTCTGTGTCTGACTAGACAACTGCTCTCTTCACAAGTTATCCAGGTCACAGGGCACGTCCTGGTGCTCAATCCTGTAAGACAGAGCCGGCACTAGACAGCCAGCTCACAGCCCTGTTACAATATTGGCTTGAAAATATGACAGTTTTTCTTTCCAAGAACTTTGAGCAGCAGAAGGCTGGTGCAGCTCTTGGGCAGAAACCTGGAGAATCTTAGGGAAAAAATACTCAAATACAACGTGAGGAAAGTGGTTGGGTCAGTCAGGAGAGATGCCATTGGTAGTAGCAAGGTTCTAGTAGCTTCTTTTTAAGTGATTCTAACTTGAAATCTCATATTAATTTTTCACATTAGTAGGCAATTCAGATTTGCTCAGTGTAATTGTATTTCCAAAAAGTTAGTCTAGCAGATGTACTTCGATGAGTCTAAGACTATTAACCTACTTTTTGATCAGACACATGAATCCCAATGCTTTTGTACTTGCTATTTACGATCACTGGATCTTCAAGGTTTGGTTTTCTCATTTTTTAAAAAAAAAAGTAATAATTTCCACTAAATATGGTTGTTATAAAGACCAAAAGAGACATATACAAAGTATGTGTAACATACCTGGGAAAAATAAATGAATAAATAATAAATAGCTATAATGATGATTATTAGCAAGCTATGGTAAAAAATGGTAGAGCCTGGTGAAAAGGGAACAAAAAATAGAGACTATTCTTGGAAAGAGAATTTCAAGTGGCTAAATCTCCAGCAAAAAAGTGGTGCAAGCATTAAATATACCGGAAGAATGGCAGATGATTATGTATTATCAGGGTATATGGTTGCAGCAGAAAGAAGAGGAAATAGTAGGAGTTAAGTCCAGAAAGATAAGGTCAAGGGTCAAATCATAAAGCTGACTGAATGACTTATAATTGGAGTCATTATTTCAAACATCGGGACTCTATAATAGAAGATAAAGCTGCAGCTGAATGTGTATTGAGTATGGGATACAAAATGAATATTTGATAATTTGTGTTTGTTCAGTTTACTTCTTTATTTTCTAAGTTTTCCTTTTGGTGTGATGAGAAAATTCTAATATTCAAGGATGGTGGTGCTTGTCCAATTAAATATAGTGGAAAACATTAAATTACACGCTTTAAATGTATGGACCTTTGGCATGTAAATTCTATCTTTAAAAAGCTATAAAATATAGTGATGAAAATAGCTTCATGCTAATTGAAATATCTGGGAAGCAATATAGAATAGTGGAAAGTGAGCATTTTATAATATGATAAACCAGGACATTCTTGCTAAACATTTACAACTGAGTGACCCATAGGAACCAAGAGACTTGACAGGGCAAGTTATTGGACTAGTCTGGTACATTTTCATCATGATGGTGAGGGCAATACTCTCCTTGCAGAGGTGTTCTTGAGCAAATTTCCCAGCACAGTTTCATGACAGCTGCTCAGAAAATGACAGCTATCATTTAATTTTATTATTTGTAAAACTGAAATATTCTTACAATATTAAGGCCAATCAAATCTTCATAACAAACTTTCATGGTTGTGAGTTTATAAACCAAAATTCAGAGCTAGTCAGCTTTTGGTCAGGTCAGGTCAGGTCAGAGGATCCTGGGCCTTTCTTGAGGTCCTACCCACCCACTCCTGTCACTCCTTCTCAGGTCTGCAAATACAGAGGCATAAAAAGTTTCCTTTCTTGAATATTTCAGTCAGGGATATGACACTGGACAAAGCCATGTTGATTTTCACTTCCCTTTATTGCAAACTTGATATTTCTCACAGAAAATATACCTGACAGATTTGCTTCCCAGGTCAGTGGAGACTTCCAAACCCATGCAAACTCCACTGTCTTGCATTATTTATTTTAGGAAGGTGAAGCAAACACAAAGAAGCTAAATCTAGAAACTGAAATTTCCCACAAAGAACAAAAGTTAGTCTCTCAATTCATAGGGTCTACATGCTACAAAGGAGAAAGTGCCTATTAAGGAAACTACCCAACTGTCAAATTTCAATGCTACAGACCCTGAGATTTTGGTTAACACTGTTATATTACATTTTATCCTATGGTTTCATATAAAAAAGTGATGTAGCAAAATTATTTAAAATTTCATATTAGCCACTTAAAAAAGCACATTTACATATTAGAATGGTGTTAATGACAATTTGAAAGATACCCAGATTATAAATACTGAGTGTTATTTGGCATATCTGCTACTCGTGTATCTTCCCTACTGTATCCCACATAAATACCCAACAAAGGACTTGTCATTCACCTTGTTAACACCCATGTCCCGCTAATGAGGAGTCAATCCTAAAGAAGAATAGTGACTTACTCAAGGTCTAACAGTTTATATCTGACAAAGGCAAGACCCCCAAATCTTTGGTTTTATGCTATTTTATCAGTATAATTGCTAGAATATTTGTTGAGATTTCATGTAACTTGATCACCATATTTTTACATGTGGAAATACAAAATTTTAAAATGAGGGAAATCTATTTCAGAATAACGAAATAAAATTGAATAAGCAATCTCCTTTTCCCATAATTTTCTCCTTTTCCCATAACAAAATAGAAAATTATCAAAGAAAAAAGAATAACTCAGAAAATAACAAGTATTGCCTTGCAGGCACATTATCTATATCCTCAAATTTCCAAAGAAAATATAAAATTTTGAACATGAGAGGAGGAACTACAGAGTGTGGGAAAATTCCTAAGAGCTCTCTGTGAAAGTTTCAAATACAATGAAAGGCAAGGTGAGTGGATAGCATCTTAGTTATAATTCCAACTGAATTGAAGGTAATGAAAATATTTGTTGGGGGAAAAAAGGTAAATGAGAAAGGTAAATAATGGGACTGACTAATAGAAATAAAGTCTCTAAAATGGAACACAGTCTTGGGACAATGGCTGCTATCTAAGCGCTCCATGATGAGAATGTAAATTTCACATTCCAAACAAAAGGAGTGAAACATGTTACAAAACATTTCATTGACTTTCATAGGTGCATAGGCCAGGTAAATCTGTATACCTGTGCAGTTAAGATCCCATCTTTCTCTTGACAATCCCCAGGGAAACAGAAAAACAGAAATCCTAATACAGGTTCATTCTTCAAACTATCCCTAAAGGAGAAAACTCAGAGTTCTCAAATATGATGTGAAGCTACTTTGAATTAAGATTTGGACAGAACCTCCCAACCATAAACAAGACAAGAGAATTCACACAGCATCTAGGTGAAAGTACTACAGCGAAAACAAGAGGAAAATCTTTTGCATGGTAAAATCTTGACCCAGAAGAAGACATTCGTCCAACAAAAAGAATAAAAGACAACACATTACAGAAGAATTTTTCATGAATATGAAATGAACCAACAGAAACTCAAACATGAGATGATAAAACAGATGAGATCTTTTTAAAGAGGAGGTGAGCCATTCCCAACCTACAAGTGTATATGTGATATTGAGGAGCCACTTATTAAAAATTAATAAGCATACTGAAAAGTTATACAGGACAAAGTAGACAGCTTGAAATCATTTAATATCACTGAGGAAGTTCTTAAGAAAATTTCAGTGAAAGGAGACAAAAAGCAAACATTAAGTTAATGGAAGAAAACTAATAGATACAAAGGACAGACAAGTTTAATACAAACTAATATTGATTAGTATTCCTCAAGTATTCAATAAAATATGTCATAAAAAACTGCTTCCTTAGAATGAGCAACAATAATAAAACTGGAATCTGGAAATATATTAAGTTTCAGGAAAAGTTGGTATAGCATACTCAATATAGACATACATCCTGGTTGAGAATTTTAAGGAAAAATCCAAGAAGAAAGGATAAGGATAGATACAGGAGGAAAACACACACACACACATAAACAAGTAGTATACAAGGGGAGAAATCACAGGTTAGCCTCAGACTTGTCTACTGGAACATATCATAACAGGACATAGCTATAAAATATGACTAAATTTAACTCTATCCATGATATCATACTGTGCAAAGCCACAAGTATAAAGCAAATTGAAGAAGAACAAGAAAAGAGTGCCATGCCCACTTCTTTGAAAAACTGCCTGAAAATCAAAGTCAAAATAAAAAATAAACTCTTGAGTGCCAAATACAATTAAATATAGAAATAATAGGAAACCATTTTGTTTCCTACGGTTACAGAACAGAATATTACTTTTGTATTCCTAGAATATGAAAGATAATAATAAAACCAATAAAACTGGAAGAGCAAAGAAGAGACCCGTGAGGTCAATCTTTCATAAAAGGTTGTCAATTGATAGAGTTCAATTTAAACATAGTCATAAAAAATTGATCCCAATCTCTGAATGGTTTCCATGACTTTTTTTTTCTTATCAGAGGAATGTTTTAGGCAATACTATCTCTTGTGAAGCAAAATATAGGAGTTTCTCCAGTGGCTCTAACTACACTGGGGTTTTTCTTCTGAAAGATTCTAGTAGAATTAAATGAAGTACTTTCATCAAAGTTGCATGTAGAGTATTTAATAAAAACATGTGTTTGTAATAAGCCTTCTCATGGTGCATATGCATTAGGAAGTTTCTGGAGCAATGTAGAACAAATGAAAACAAATATGTCTGTGCCTTGAGGATTTTTATTTTAATCTTTCTTCATTCTCAGATGTTCTTGCATCATGTCACCAAAAATGTATATTTTTTAAAAATGAAACAAAATACAGCAGCCCTATAACTAAGAAAGTTTTAATAAACTGCTTTTTAAAAGACTTTAGCACATATATTGCAATACTTGAGAGGAGATATTATATGAAAGAAAAGTGAGCTGAATGAGTTAAAGTTGATCAGCAAATATTTCTTGGAGATAAATACAAACAGTCATGATGAAAGGATTAGTATTACTAAGAGACAGAAACTGGCAAAAGCGGTGAGGAAAAGTGCATAGATTAAGCTGGACCAATGTTCCTAAATTTTTAGAAGTAAGAAAAAGGGAAAGAAGAGGACTGAGGAGGAATGGAACAGGAGAGAAGGGATATGGAAAGGAGAGAAAAGAAAGGTAAAAGAGGAAGGAGAGGCCTCAGACAGAGGAGGGAAGGATGGGGAGAAAGAGGAAAAAAATTGAAAAGAAAACCAGAGAAGTGGCCTCCCTAGTGGCTCAAGGGGTGAAGACGCAACCTATGAAGCTATCTGCAGCCTCTGCAGCACAAGTTCGATCCCCAGCCAGTGAGCAACCCACATGGCGCAGCAGACCTCTCCTGCCTCGACCCCTGCTCCTCTCAGCTGTGTATTTCAGTCAATCTGCCTGTTCTGTTCCCCACTCAGTCTCTGGTGAATCTTCTTACCCCCAGCACCTCTGGCCTGCACCCCAGTTCTTGTATGCATATATCAATAAATCTTTAAAAAAAATAAAGGGGTTGCAATTGTTTGGGGAATATAAAAATAAAAAAAAAAATTGAAAAAAAATAAACAAATAAAAATAAAAAAGAACAGCAGAGGAGCAAAATTTCTATTAGATCCTTTATATATTTCCCCAAGTATTAATTACAACAATGTATTGTTCTCATGTCTTTTTTTTTTAAAGATTTATTTATTTATACAAGCACTGGGTACAGTCAGAAGCATGGAAGGGTGAGAGAATTCACCAGAGCCAGAGTGGGGAACAGAACAGGCAGACTGACGAAATACACTGCTGAGTGGAGCAGGGGGCGGGAGGAGAGGTCTGCGCGCCATGAGGGATCCTCACCCAGCGGCCGGGGATCAAACCGGTGCTGCAGAGGCTGTGGGCATCTTCGCAACCCAGCGCTCAACAGCTGCACCACCAGAGAGGCCCTCTCATGTCTTAATTAAACAAAAAAGGAGAAGTAAAAAGAAAGGAAGTAGAGAATTATAGATATTACATGACATATCTAGGTGTCTAAGCTAGTAAATACTACAAAAACTATTTCCCTACAAAAAAGTTAGGATATTTATAGAATTGATTCCAAACTACCATAGGAATTTAGAGGCAAAGTATATCTACATACGCCATAAGCCTCTTTCATAGATAGTTCAAACTAGCTATTTAATTCCAAGAACCTCAAGAAGAAAGTACACTCATTAATTGGGTTTTAGGGACAAAGAAAAAAAAATATACTTAAAAATTGATGCAAAATTTCTACACTTTGTTTTCTTTCCTGGGTCACATAGGAAGATGTTTTCAATATCAAGCATTAGTAGTCACATTCAAGTTTAATGTAGTTGATCAAAGGGTACTCTCTTGATGGGTCGCCATTTTTGTCAACCTTGTTCTGCAGGGAAAACAAGTAGTTCAAGTTGGGTCTCAAACCATCATCTTAACATCCCAGATGGTCAGGCTTTAATTTCTTACAGTCCTCTGCCTACAGCAAACAGGTCAGCTTAGATCCGATCTGTGTTCTCTAAGACTGCAACTTCATATCAGTGCATTTGCGAGGATAATGCTGTGATCATTTTTAAAGAATCACAATTATTTTATGTCCTTATGGTGTTAGTGGGCATTTCTGACCACTTCCATCCTCACATTGCCAGACTGATGGAATATTTTCCATCTGGGAAATCAGCCTGCAATATCAACAGGTAAATGCTTCTTCAGCTGAGAAGTTGTACAGATTTTGGCTTCTTGAGCAGAACAAGTCAACTCAGAAGGTCTAATTTCAAGGGTCAAGAGGATTATAATATCCCATATGCCAAATACGAGAGCAGGTATTAGTAGTAAGAAGTTCTACAAATAAATCATTAACTGATTTTTGTTTACATTCTAAATAGAGATGTGAGATATTATTAACTCTTAAGCTAAAAAAATTTAAATTTATACAGGCAAGTATTTAACTGTACAATTATCTTTGATTTATTGTTAATTTTAAAGTAAGGCACATGGTGTACATGATCAAAATAATCCTTATTCCTTTATCAAAAGAAAAAAATTGCAGTGAGGTTATGGTAGCTCAATAGAATGACAACTTGTTCCCTCTTTCTTTGTATCTCCCAAGGGACATAAACATAAGTAAAAAATGCTTTTGAAATAGAAAAGGAAAAAAATATGCCTACTCTAAGTTCAGCTAATGAAAATAAAAAGGTAGGGAGAACTATCAAAGTTTTTAAAGAGGTGAACTTTATGAGAAGCATTTGAATTAAATTGTTTTCGCCATTTAGGACAAGATGTAAAGTTTTACAATAAATTAAAGAAATAGAAGAATATTTTTCTTAGATTTAATGGAAAACTGTAGTAGAAAACATCAGCCTCAGAGTAACACAAAAACACGAATACTTGCAAAATCAGATACTAAAAATGAAGACAGTGTGAAGCACTTATGACTGATTCTATGTCAACCAAATCCCAGGTATTGTGTCGAAAACAAATTTTATTTCAAAATTAGGATAATTTCAGAAATCATAAATATGAAAATTTATGATTAACAGGTAATGGCTTAATTTTATTGTTTTGAAATTTATATAAACCAATTCATGCTTAAGACAAACACACATATGTATCTTTGAATATATAGTCATTCTATTTAACAGACAAGAAATTAATTTTAACACCAATCTTACAAGAACCCAGGAATCTCCTCACTTCACTCAAAAAGACAAGGATTGACAGCCTCAATGATAAATGTCTCCAATTAATTCTTCCAAAGTCTAGGACTTCTTGCATTTGTGTATTTTTGGATGGCTATGCAACCATTTAGTTTCACCTCCAAGTCAGAAATAAGGAAAAATAAGTCTCAAGGAGAGCCACAAATAAATTCCACCCTACCACTTTAGGGCTTCATTAACTAGAGCTGGTTCTATCACAAGGCAAGCCCATACCATTTTTCATGCAGAAGAGTTTTCTGGAAAACAAGATTTTTGCCAGACCAAACTGAAAATAAAAGCAGAATGCAGAACTTAACATTGTTGATAGTGAATTCTTTTGTTTTATTCACAAAATGAAATTCATATAAATGTTACCATTTTTCCAGAAACTCAGAAGGAAAGATAATTTCCTTTGGGAATTTCATTAGCAGAATATATTGAACTAAATAATACTGCATATTTTAAAATGCTTAGGCATTATTACAAAATATGGAAATTGAAAGTATTCATTCACCTCAGAAGTTGCACAGCTTGCACTTTTGTGGAAGTGTATCATTTACTGACTCTGGAAATTACAAGAAAATTCAACCCACCACATCACTAGAGTACCTTATGTTCCAGTAATATCACAAATGCCCCAGAAGTTATATTCACTCTCACATACACAACCTGTTGTTTGAATAGATCATCTGGAAAGCATAGTAAATAATTCCAAATTGATAGTTTTAGACTTCCCCCTGTAGTATTGGCACCTTGTAAATAAAATTAATCAACTGGAAAAGATAATTACGATAGTCAAAGACAAATATAAAAACATAAAAATTATAGTCATTGCCAAAATTTCTCCAAACAGCAAGACTCTGATAAGATCAGAAAAGATGAAATAGGAAATTGTGTGACTTTCTCTTTGAACTCACTTTCTCAAACAATGCCACTGTTATCCACACAGTGGGCAGTTTTGGGGACCAGTGGTAGTGAAAGAGGAAGAGGGAATGTGGCCCAGATTTCTTAGCACAATATTCTGTTGTAGCAATGGTGTTCTCAGGAACTTATACCAAATGTGCCCGGAAACAGAATTGAGAAAAAGTAAAAGTCTGACCTTTTTTTTTAATGATCAAGATTATTATTTCAAAAATCCCCCAAAACTTTCAGACCATAAGATGTTAATGCAGTCAACGAAAATGCATATTATCTTATTGCTATGAATTTATGAAGTAAACTATCTGGATCCATTTTGATTAGAATGTTGGAAAACCCATCCTCTAAGTTATACTTTGTTGACATCACAAATCACTTATAATAATGTAGGTAAAATAAATTTCCCTAAAAGGTGGACTTGAGAACTTCAGCCCACTCTTCAGAAAAAAAGGAAGTCTGGCTCTCCTAGTAGAAAAAGGGAGCCATCCTCCCACTACCTGACTATTTCAGCTGGAATATGGGTCATTTCATGTCTTTATACATGACCCTTTATACATCAGCTCTTGCTAGTCTCCAGCACACAGTTTTTCAACTGGAATCTGCATTATTATCTTTTCTGGCTCTCAAATTTTTGGACTTTGGACCTAAACACCATTGTTGCACCTGGAACTCCAAATGGTTGACTGCAGATCTTGGGATCACTCAGTCTCCATAATCATGTGAATCAGTTCCTTATAATTCACATAATAATGTGAATCAGATCTATTTATTCATACCCCATTGATTCAGTTTATCTGCCGAACCCTGACAAATAGCATTGTTAATTGTTTTCTAATTATCAAATGTGCACAGTAGCTAGATTATTAACTTTAGAAGGTAGTAAGCCAGTACTTCTCAAATATTACTAAGTACACACATTCCTGAAGACCTTATTTAAAATGAGGATTCTAGTTTCCAGGATGGAAATGGGGCCTAGGATTGTGCATTTCTGATATGATGCCAGGCAATGCCACCATCAAAGTCAAATGCTACTATCCAGGCCACATACTTAGGGCAGCAAAGAACGGAGACTCCATTTTTACTTCAAAGTGACTGAGTGCTCTCCATGCCCAGCAGCCTCTGTTGCTTTATATTCAACATTCAACATTCCAACATCAAGGCAAAGCTATACTTAAAAGTATAAATCAGAGGTCATCTGTGAGGGAAATGAATGTCACTCACAGTAGTTGGTCTCTGTTTCTGCTATCAGCAAGCCACAAATTGGTGCCTGTCTGTGCATGAAAAAGAAAAATAGAAATGGATAAAAACAAAAGGATTTCCCCATGGGCAGAAACAATCCAGTGTTCCAAGTCTCATTTTCTGGCTACATAACCAAAGCAGGCAGAACTCTTTCCTCTAAGTGGAACTAAGTCCATGCTGCAAAGCTTTACTTTCTCAGAACATTCCCATATCAATGCATTTTCTTGACAAGTACCTAGGCTTGCTCGCCTATCTCACCAGAATAGAACACTATGCATTTCTGAGTTACTTTTCCTGGTATTAAGTCTATTGATAAAAAATATATATACGCCATATATTAAAGTGTCATTTAGCCAGTTTTGGAAAGAAAAGCCTTCATTTGTGACAATTCAAATATACTTCTCTATACTCATATCAGAGATTATAGAAAATGAAATGCCAACTTCATTTTCCATTTAGTTTTTGGTTAAAGTTTTGCAATAACCTGTGCTGTCTTGACAAAAGCATTTGTTCAAGCAGTAAATGCTACCACATATTTACCCAGTAGACACGGGGTTAATGAAACACAAAAATATTTCCCCATGAATGACAAGAAGCGGTGGCAAATTTTATAAGAAAAAATATGTTCTGTTTTATCCAGACTTCTGAACAGTCAGACTCATGATTGGAAGTAGCAGCCCAGGTTAGGAGACCTGGTGTTTCATCAGATGCATTACCTAGTCTTTGGACCACACAATATTTTAAATTGTTTTGCGACAGAAAATATGCAGGTGTGAAACAAGGGAGTTGAAAGGTGCTTTCATTCACTTTACATTATGAATTCCATCCACTGAAACCATCCACATCTGCTCTTTCCTGCTAACATCAGCCTGACTTTCTCATTTCCTCAGCAGCTTTGGTAGGTGTTTTGACACTTGTCATTGTAAAGGGAGCAAAAATGCAGAACATTTTTTGACATAGGCATCTCTGTCTTCTAACACTGTGAGAGAAAGCACAATTCTGGAATATCAGATGGTCTGATTAGTGAACTTCTCATGTGATTGCAATGCCTTTAAATGGGCATAAAACTAACTCTAGAGTATGTACAATGTAACGTTTCTTTAATGATCCAAAAGCCTTTTAACATTGCATGACAGATGTGTGGAAATACTAGTTAATAGTGGAGTGTAGCTGATTAAATGCAACACATTTTTACTGAGTGCCAAAGTAATAATGGTACCCAGTTGCTAGATTGCTGAAATAAAGTAAGTTACTGGCTCACATAGGTATTGTCTAACATCTGGATCATGCTGTTTTTCAAACACAGAAAAATCATTAGCTTAATGAGTTAAGGTTGTTGACATCTTATATATATGAGCTCATGCATTTAGGTAGATTACCCCAAAGATCTGGAGAGGATTTTCAGGGTGTTTAAGTTTCCAGAGTCTTGAGTACAACCAGACAATGCATGTATGTCCAGCATATTGAGGAAATCCTGGTGCTGTGAAGTGAGTATTTTAAAAATTTTAAACCCAAGGTCATACTCTTCCATCTGTTGTACGGTCTCACAAGAGTCACAAAGACTAGCCTACTCTCCCACCTGTCCCTCTCCTCCCCAGCACCCCCCATTTAGTAAGGCATTTCAGCAACAATATAATTGATTTTTAAAAACTAGGGTTTTGCAACTATCTACTGAAAAATAACGCTTCATAGTTTTCATTAACAAAATTTATGAGCTCATGAAAGTGTAGTGAGCAAACGTTTACTGACTGGGTCTACAGATATTCACTTGAATAGGTGCTTTCTACCCATTCTATGCATCATCATCCATCAAAAACTTGGAAGGTAGTTATTGAACCATTTTTCCAGTTAAGAAAGCTGAGTCCAGGAGAGCGCGAGGCTATTCCTGGTCACACAACTAGCTACCAATAGAGCTCAAATGTCACATCATGTCTCCCATACCTATGAAAAATTAAATAAAATAAAAATTTAATACCCTGAGAAGTTTATCTGCTTGGCTTACATCCATTTTTATCTAATTGCAAAAGTAGTATAACTCACTACTAGAAAACTTGGAATATCTAGAACACTGCAAGAACACAAATATCACATTTAGTACTGCAACCCAGAGATAAAAATTGATAAAAATATTGGAGGTTGTACAGAATTTAAATTGTACAAATTTAGGATCATAATGTTTATGTCCTTTATAACCTGTATTTGCAGGCCTCCCCTGGTGGTACAGAGGTTGAGCGCTGGGCTGCAAGGCTGCCTGCAGCCTCTGCAGTGCCGGTTCGGTCCCCTGTCGCTGGCGAGGGTCCCACATGGTGTGCAGACCTTTCCTGCGGCGCCCACTGCTCCCCTCAGCAGTGTATTTCATCACTCTGCCTGTTCTGTTCCCCGCTCTGTCTCTGGTGAATTCTCTCACCCTCCTGAGCTTCTGACTGTATCCAGTGCTCGTATAAATAAATAAATAAATCTTTGAGAGGAAAAAAAACCCAACATTTAAAATATTTGCACTAAGTAATATTTCAGGGCCTTTTTATAAGGTGTTAAATGTGCTTCCAAACATGATTTTTGTGACCGCATGCTATTCTAAGAGTTACCGCAATTTAATATGTTCCTCTTGGTTGAACATTCCTGTGGCTCCCAAGTCAAATTGTTCTTTAATAATAAAAACTAAGCAGATAGTATGATGCAATGAAAACAACTAGCCACTGGAAATAGAGAAAATTAAATCTTAGATTTGTTGTTTGCTAGCTCTGAAACTTGAAGAAAGTCATTTAAACTTTCTGGCATTGATTTTTATTTGTAAAATGAAAGAATTAGAGTAAATATCACTTTTCTCATATTTTGGAATCTATGATTCTAGAAGTATTAGATAAATTATTCTAACACTCTGAAATTCTAACTGGGGTATATGCATACCCAAAGATACAGTCATCTGGAGAAAGGGGGTGAACCCAAATATGTGGATTGAATCAGTGTGGCAGGTTTTACGTTCTGGCATGTCCAACATATTCAAATTGAGTTGAACTGGTATTTTGTCAAGTACTAATGTATTATGAAATAAAATACAATATTTTTATAAATTTTCTTAAACACAAAACTTCTAAATATCAAAACCCATTGATTCAGTTTATCTGCCGAACCCTGACAAATAGCTACAACGTTTTAGATATAGAAGATATTTTACATATACAGTATTTTAGGAGTATTTTGAAAATTTAGCAGCATTACCTAGAGTGATTAAAACCTGTCCTACAATACTGAAATTAAGTTAGTAAATTAAAGTACTTCTAGAGAAAGGATGCAGCTTATTGGCTCAGATTTCCTTTCAGTTATCTTCCTATAATTCCTAATGATAGCTGAATGCTTTTCTAGGTTGAAAGGAATAGGGCCTTCCCTGGTGGTGCAGGCGGTTGAGCGCCACACTGTGAAGCTGTGAACCCGTGAAGCTGCCTGCAGTCTCTACAGCATCAGTTCGATCCCAGCCAGCCCACGAGGGACCCACATGGCGCAACAGACCTCTCCTGTCTTTCCCGCTGCTCCTCTCAGCAGAGTATTTTGTCAGTCTGCCTGTTCTATTCCCCGCCCTGGCTCTGGTGAATCCTCTTACCCCCAGCACCTCTGGCCTGTATCCTGATTCTTATATAAATAAATAAATCTTTTTAAAAAAGGAACAAATAGCAATATTCTCCTGTTTTACTTGAGATAGATGTTTAAAAAAAAAAAACAAAACCCTGAGGGAAAAAATATGTATCCTGAGCTCCCGTTAAAAATATGAATTTTAACACATTTGCAAAAACTGGCTTTGTGTATCAGCTTAGTTTTCATGATTGCCAAGATTTTGCTCTCATTCTTTTCCTTGTTATTTGTTTTTCAGGTTTTTTTGGCTTATTTGCCACTTTCCAAAACTTACCCTCTGCTTTGGTTGCTATATTAGAGATAAATATTTTATGCATTATTCCCTTACTAAAGTCCCTTCAGAGTTTTATGAAATAAACATGATATATCACTTATAAGGTACATTTTCCCAGTAAAAGTTGAAAATGTGCATTGTGCAACCCACACTCACACACACACACACACAAACACACAGACATTGTTACATAAAGGAATCCTGGAGATATCTCTCATATTTGAATGGTACCAGAGCAATATCTGATGGCTACTGTTGACCTTAGGACTCTGCACCAGTGAAGACTGCACTGGGATTTACAGATTTAGGCAGTCGGCCCAGGAAAACTAGCAATTTCTGATAATTTGAAGAAATAAGAATTGATCTAATGATAATAAGGGCCAGATGTGATAAAAATTAAACGGTGTCTTGAAGAAAGTGATTTAATTTGCTTTGCCCTCCTTCAAGTCATATATTGCCTTTGATAATGGTAAAATTGCATTTCTGCACTCTTGGGGTTTCTCTCACCTGCACATCTATTGATATTGAGATATTCCACTCAGTAATGAGAATATTAATATGAATGACATGATTTTTACTCTCAAGGAGTTTAAAATCAATTGGCTAAATATGAAATGGTCCTAGACACAGGAAGAGAATGCTTTCGGGAGAATTTTTCTTATTTTGTTTTGTATTATTTTTTAGAACTAACCCAACTCATAAAACTATTTGTCAGTTTTCCAGAATCATGCAGATAACAAGGCTAATACTTCCGCAATGATAATGTTTTTATAGAAATTTACAGTTGTTTTCCACACACAATGCCTGCATTTGATCCCATAGCAGGCATGGGAAGTAGATAAAGCAATAGTCATTCACACATGATAGACAAGCCAGAGAAAGCAGGAAACTTCCTCAAGGTCAGACAGACTATGAAAGTCAGGACTCAAATGGATTATCACACATTGTCAGTTTAAATGACATTCTTGTACTTCTTTCTGATGCATACCAAATTCTTTAAACATTTTCTGCAATTTTTGATTAGAATAAAGAATTTGATCTAAGAATCTAATAGTTTTAATGATGAGAATGATGTAAAACAACCATGTAGAAACACCATTTCCTATATTCCATCCATTTCTAATCTCTGTTTTCCTAATCACTCTGGAAGTAGTAAAAAGAAAGGAGAGTATTGGATAGACTGTAATAAATTAAAGAACAAATATTCATTCAATTAGACTAGGAAAATCAGTAAGGAAATATTTGGTAAGAAGTCTTTTTAGAAGAAAGAGTGGGCCTCCCTGGTGGCACAAGTAGTTAAGCACAGCACTGTGAAGCTCTTCACAGCCTTGAGTTCAATCCCTGGCCAGGGAGCTGACCTACATGGCACAGCAGACCTCTCCTGTCTCACCAGCAACTACCCTCAGCAGTGTATTTCAGTGTTCTGTTCCCCATTCTGGAAAATCCTCTCACCAGTTCTTGTACGCATAAATAAATAAATCTTCTTAAAAAAATAGAAAAAGGAGTAACCCTTTGGAAACAAGCACTTGGAAGTGTTTAAGATTCTGCTGATATTATCTGGTCAGGATGACAAGGCAGAGCTGTGAAATGTTTACAAGGGTGAAGAACACTAAGAAAACAGGTAGAGTCAGGATAAATAAGATAAAGGATTTTCCTTGACAGGAACCTGGACTACACAGATTCCCCTTTGAGGCTGATATGATTAGACTCCTGTCTTCTTGTTATATATATAATAATAATAAAACTTAACATGTAAAGTAAATAGTAAAGAGAGCAGAGCAACACTTAAACTTGTTAGCTCCATTTTTAGGACGGGTTTAGAAGAAACCTGTGCAAAGGACAAGGGATACTTCCATACGTCAATGGGAGGTATCTTAGGACCAGGAGAAGTTTAAATAGCTTGATGCATATGTGTGGTTTGCAAATAGTTCTAAGAGTAGCTATTTGCAGGCACTTCGTGGAACTATTGCCACTAAGCACTGTGAAAGGACTAAGAGGGTTAGAAAAGAGAGAGCTGTCAAATACATCTCAGGTAGAACATCACTGCTACACTATAGAAACATGTGCCAGCTGCTTTTCTAGGCCACTTTCATGTTTTTCCATAGTCCCTGCTCTGTATGGGGAACCACCACAGAGGTGTTTAAATTGTCTACAGAAACTACTGTGACATTGATTTTACACTTTCTGTGAGGCAGAGTTCAACAACAAAAACCTTCGCGTGAAAGAATCAGAAAAAAAATGCCAGAACTCAAAATGTTTCCTGGTCAATGCCCTATTTCCTTAAGCACAGGGGGACAGCTTTAGCCTTTGTCTATTACCAGATACGTCCTTCAAATTGAAGCCATCTGTTCCATGAACTTCTAAGGCCTGGGCCAAGGGAACTTTAAACCAAGAAACCATTTCACCAAATGTCAGTCAGAGTGTCTGGCATATGGCTGAAAACTAAAAGTTCAGAATGTAATGTTTTAGAAGATTACAGCCTTTCCTGGAATTTTGAGAATCATAGTGTGCACTAAAAATGCACACATAGTTTATGTTTCTGATTACAAGTGATTTGATGTTTATTAATAGAGTTTAAAATATAGGAAAAACAAAATAAAAATGATACATGCTCACACTGCACAAATTTGTAACAGAATTGTATATCCCTATCTACTTGTATATAGTTTGTTTTACAAACTTATAATTTTTTATATACTGCAGTAGATAGCTGCTCTTCCCTATCTATTTTCCATGTCATTTAGTATTGTATTATAAGACTAGCATATCATAAGGCATTGTCATTACTAATCCTTTCTTAACTGACAGAGATTCTATACTTTAATCATATCATTTTTATTGAGGTAAAATTAATTTACAACACTGTGTAAGTTTTTTTTTTTTTTTTAAGATTTATTTATATAAGATCCGGATTATAGGCCAGATGCGTGGGAGGGTGAGAGGATTCACCAGAGACAGAGCGGGGAACAGGCAGACTGATGAAATACACTGCTGAGGGGAGCAGTGGGAGCTACAGGAGAGATCTGCTGCGCCATGTGGGACCCTCGCCAGCCGGCCGGGATCGAACCAGCACTGCAGAGGCTGCGGATAGCTTCACAGCTCAACAGCCTGTGCCACCAGGGGAGGCCCAACACTGTGTAAGATTTAAGGATATATGTTCACACATCTTCAGATATGCATTACCATACCACACCCGCCTCTAAAGTAACCATAATGTTCCACCAAATTCCACTGGGCCCCTCTATCTTCTACCTCTAAGCACCTCAATTCTGTAGTCAAATTTCTA
This sequence comes from Talpa europaea, assembly GCF_964194135.1. Taxonomy (NCBI): domain Eukaryota; kingdom Metazoa; phylum Chordata; class Mammalia; order Eulipotyphla; family Talpidae; genus Talpa; species Talpa europaea. Next base: position 122,684,111 of record NC_140070.1, on the reverse strand, counting down.
GGGCTTGTTTTGATTTAGTTATACCTGTTCCTTTACTGTGTTTCTTTATATTTCACATATGAATGAAATTATAAGTCTTTCTCCTTTTGACTTACCTCACTCAACATAATACCACCATCCATATAGTTGCAAGAACAAGATTTTTCTATTTTTATAGCTAAAGAGTATAATTTATATTTATAGCTAAATTGTATAATTTATATATACACACATATATTACCTTTCCTTAATCCACTCATTTGTAGTTAGGCACTTAAGCTGCTTCCATAACTTAGCTAGTGTAAATAGCTCTGCAATGAAACATTAGTGTATATATGCCTTTAATTTAGTGTTTTAAACTGTTATAAGCTTGAGCTCAAGATGCCTTAAGATGTAAATCTGTATCTCAAGTATATATCTCATTTTCTTAATATTTATTTCAGTTTTTACCCCTCCCAAAATCTTGTTTCTGCAAAATGGCTATGATTTACAACTTTGCTTCCTCCAGATGGTTTTGAAGTTTGGTGACTATTGCAGAGAACCTACTCAATGAACTTTTCCATGAGCTCAAGTTCATAACATTTTAAAACAAAAATGGACATTAATGGTATCTGATGAACCTCAGCAAACTGAAATTGATTTGCAAGGTAATACACATGATTAATGTCTTCTAATACTCAAGCAAATACTTTCTATTATAATGATGTTGTTATATTGTTATTATTGAAAACTTCATTTGAGATATAGCCTAAAAGAACTCTTCAATGCATTTTATTTCACTCATTATCACAACCTCACATTAACTATTTCCTTTATAACCAAATACCCCCTAAAAGTTTCTACAGAGAAAAAAATTATTCTTGGTTAAAAATAAAAGTTACAAAATCACAGGTGCAACCTCAGATGAGTCAAAAAGCTAGTGCGTTACTGCTACAATTCTGCTCCTCACAATTACATTTTCTCATAATCATGTGCTATGCACCTGCTTCTAAGGGATAAGCTTCCAGAACTCAAATGATTCTTCACCTGAATCCACATTTATTTAGCTTAATGAGCTTTATGCATATGCTAATTTTGAGACATCATACCTCAAAGAGCTGTGAGGGAAAAAAAATATATATATATATATACACACACACATACATGGGTGTATGTGTGTGTGTGTATATATATATATATATATACACATATATATATACACATATATATGTGTATATATATACACATATATGTGTGTGTATATATATATATATACACACACACACACATATATATATATTATCCCAATAAAGAGCACAAGTAAGAAAAGGCAGTAAAAGTTCCAGTAGTCCAGTAGTTCAGTATAAAATACAATGGCACCATTGTTTCCCTAGTGAGCAGAGAGAATAGAGACATTCAAAACCAAGAATAGCTTTCCTCTTGGGTTAAGAATTTTTTTCTTCCTATAATGTACAGGCTTTGTCTTGGCAGGTTGTCTTGAGACTAAAATGAAACATGATCATTGTCTTTTATGTCAAATAATTTTCGTCCCATTTGACTAACCAAGGAAATGACATCTTAAGCACCAAGATCACATATGGAGGAAAGCTAAGGTGCTTAAGAGGAAGTAATTTGTAGTGATAAGCCAAAGTTGTGTGATTTGTGTAGATCTAATGTCCACATACCTGATCTGAGTGAGACTAGCACAATCTTAAGTCTCCAGAATGTTTGTTTGATAAAAGGGAGTTTTAGGTCCAAAAGGGACTGAAGATATAAAATGACTTCTACTCTTCCAAGGCAGAAGAGACTGTTTCTCATTGTCATGCCCTTCAGGAGCTGAAGTTGAAATAGTCATGGTCTGACCTCTCTTTATCCTCCATGTGGAGACAACTGCAATGATTCTTTTTATAGGTTTCTGTGTTTACACCAGGTCAGTTCATTTAACTTGAGAGATTATTTGGGAGAGTTAATTAAGCTAACAAGTATGTAAATTGCTAATTTGATTATCCCTGCCTGACTTAGAATAAAACTAAGCCTGACATAGTATATGCATTTTTTGAGCCAGGACTAATTTTGTGTTTGACTTCTATTGAGCTGATTAAACTACATTATTCAAAAGATAAATTTTTAATCTTGATGTAGTGAACCTGATAAACCAGACCCTATTTTACTAAATTATGTCTCTTATACCATGAAGGGACACTTTAAGAAATATAGTATGTATGTTAGATTAGAGGGATTTTAGAATATTTTCATTTTCCAAGGACAGACTAATTTAAAGACACAGGCAAGATGGGTTCAGAGCTTCCTTTGGTTAGGAGTTAACATCTTCCTATCATTAAGATCATCTGCATCTGTAGATCTCAGATGTTTATAAACTAGATCACCTATTTTTTTCTTTGTCTCTTCCACATATCCTACAAGTTATTTACAGAAGGTGTTTTTAATCTCAATTTGAAATCTATGTAAACGAAGGCCACAGAGATTTTATGTCCTCCACAAGTAAAGCTCATTGGCATAGTGACTTTACAACTGAAGGTTATTGCTTCTACAAGCAAGATTTTTTTTATAACCAATCTTAGTACATTTGTAATTAATTCCCAAGTTGCTAATGTGCACATTTTCTATATATGAACTAAAATTCTTAGTGGGCAGAGAATATCTGACTCTTCTTCGTAATGACTGTGCTACTCAGCTGGTAACTTGGACACATTAACCTTTCTTGACAAATTGAACTATACTTTTAAGATATTCATGTAGTCAATAATTATTTAATAATTATATTTATAAAATATCCATCCACTACTATTTGTCAATAAGAAAATATTACTTTCTCATGTTAGATTTTACAGGTAAAACAAAGAATTACCCAACTGTTTACTTTTGAGTCTCTCAGAGTTGGATTTTTCAAAGAAAAACTTAGACTAATAAATCTAAAGAAAAATTATCCAACATGGATATATATTATATATGCCATATGTAATATATATGTATATTTATGGAGAATTCTCTAAGACATTATCCTAGGTATTTTAAGCATGTTAACTCAGTATGAAATAAAGCCTATTATTATCTCCATTTTTGATGCCAAAGCTGAAAAATAGAGAGATAAGTTGCCTCAGGTCACAAAGGAAGTGGCAGGGACAGAATTTAAACATAGGTATTGTGGCATTCAAAAGTAAAAGAACATATGTTCCAGGAAAATTGAAATCCAAATAAGTGAATCATTGTTTGACTATTTGAGGCACAGAAGGAAAATTTTAATTGTCCCTGTTGTCTGAGTTATGCTAGTGATTCTTCAAATAGGAATGCATCTTTTCTATAATGTGTGACATTAAACTTGTCAAACAGTATAATATCTTCCCCATGTTCTCTCTGCTTCTTCACTTAGAAGATCAGAGGCAGATTTCTCTATTTGAGAAGTTTTTTTTTTTAATAATGTCCATGATTTTATAAATGACTCCCTAACCTAACCAGTGATTACAGATGAAACACCATCCTATAATAACACTCAGGGTCCACAGTATCAACTCCATGTTTAGAATTTCTGAATAAATTTTTAATTATCACCTTTAAACACAAGAAGATAATGAAGAATTAAGGGACAGCTGAAGAAAGCTTTTTTAAGTGGAAGAAAAAGAGCAAACAAGCAAAACCTAGAATAAATTACACAAAATGAAATGTTCAAAACCTATCATATCATAAAAGAAATTTGTTTTCTTTTGAGATGTCAATGAATCTTTACAGTCTAAGATATTGTAGATTAAATGTACATAATTATGCTGATTTGCATATCTTCAACAAAGTTCAATGATATATACAATTTATAGATAACTACAGGAATTCTTAATGGTTTTACCACCTCTCAATATTAGATGTTTATTGTTTTATATCTTTCTTTTTATATATTTATTTTCTTACATCTTTGCTAATCTGGGGACACTGATTTCTCCCCTCAGTTGCAGTCTCCATAGTTCTCTCATCATAACGTCTCCTGTGATCCATCACCACAGTCCCTTGTGCTCTTCTTGCCCCTGTTTTGGCCCCTCTACCTCCTCCTCCCCTGCTCTATACCCCAAATCTATGGTCAGCTTGTAAGTTTTGACTTTTTCCTGACCCTTTATTGGGTTTATCTATAAGGAATAGTGGATGGTTTCATTCGTAAGAGAAATTTGATTCATTAAACAAGAGCATCCTGATTCAAAATTAGCCAGAATTAGAGAAATAAACACAGTGTTGTATTGGCACAAGGAGAAACAAAACCCATAACCTCAGTCTAACCTTGAGGGAAAATTTCAGGCAAATTCAATTGAAGAACATACAACAAAATATCTGATCAATAATCCTCAAAATGCAAGGTCAAAAAAATATGGAAAGTCTGAAAAACTGTCACAGAAAGAAAAGGCTCGGGACACAGGTGACAAAAATCTCATGTTTTCAGAATAAGAGCCTTAAACAAAAAGATGATAGAGTAAAAATAGTGACTGCTGAATGAATTGTAGAGGGTAATTATGAAAAAATATTAACACTCTTTCCTTAGTTTTGACACGAGAACCATGACAACATAAGTTATTATATTATACATGAACTCTGTACTACAGGAGGTTTTGCCACAACTTTTGCATTTTGTCTGTAAATCTTAAACTATTCTAAAATAAATAGTTTATGGGGAAAATTATGGAGTCTGCAATGATGTTCACCTGATGCTGATAATGATTATTTCTTGGGGGATAGAAGGTTGGCATCTTACAGTTATCTTTTCTTCCTTTTTCTGTTTCTTTTTACATATCTTCTATTTTCACTTTATTGCATGAATTCTTCATAAGAATTCTTTATAAATTCTTTATAATGAGAGGAGAACAAAGTCATCCACTACCTGTTTTCACACAAAACAATAAGGCACCAAGTAATCAACTTTGTCCGGAATGGTATCCAGGGTAAATATCTACTTAGCCCCCCAAAGAATTAGTCTATTGGCCAGAGCATGGTCACCCATCCCTTTCTTTGGGAGTGATAAAAAGCATTCAGATTCTCCCACTCCTGTTCCTTTAACAGAGCTCACTGAAGAGTAGAATTAATGTTGCTGCTTCTCTACCATGATCTTCTATAAACAAGATCTTTGAAATTTGAAATGACTGTGTCCCTTTTCCCATAAGTCCTGACCATTTTTTCTCTTCTTCTTCCACATATTACCCTTCCTTTTACTTTCCAAAACTATTTGGCTAGGATTTTCCTCTAAAGATAATAACTAAGCTCTCTAAATACAAATGGATTGGTCTAAGTATAAGTCAAAATTCACCTCAATCGCTTCTGAATCAGGCCACTGTGGGGACATCAGCAAATAAATGTCTCTAAGGCTTCATTATTCATCCTAGAAAATGGAACAATTAACACAACATCTTTCTTCCTCAAATAATTACAAACACCTAGGGTTTTTAAGGTGTTCTAAAACTAAAATGTTATTTATTTAAATATTTATGCAAGTCACTCTACATATTGTGAGGATTATTTAAAAATGTGATTATTTGACCAAAGAATTCGAGAGGTATTTATTTTTCTTCTTTTGTTAGACATATCGAACTCCAGAATTCAGCCTCAATTTCTTTTGCCTTTTTCTGACACTAACACTGTTGGCAGACATCCAGTAAGAATAAGTTTGCAGGTTTTGCCCAAAGGAAGTCTGTGATGTTATTCCAGGGGTAAGTTATTCAGTTTCTGGTTAGTTTCTGTGGAAATTAATGTGCAACAGCATATTCCCAATAAATTTAATGTTTTATTGTTTTATATCTAATCTTAGGTTTTTACTTATTAATAAGTATTTTACATTTTAAATGAAGAAATATCTTTCACTTCCATTATTTATGGTTCTTTTAGTTATACTGAAGCCTACAGATGACATAAATGTAATTTTTCTAAATAATTATAGTGCAGGCAAATCATTCCATTAATATCACTGAATGAAACTTTCTAGAAACTCCACAATGGTCTTTGTTACAATCTACTTACTTGACTGTATTGTAGAAATTTTTTTAACAAAATTGTAATTTTAATTAAAAGAAGTTGCTATGTATACTTTATAGATTTTTCATGCCAGAATAAACAAAAATTAGTTTTAGTACTAATGAAATATAAAAAATGCATTTCTTTCATCTATATTATGTGTGTTTGTGTGTGTGTGTGTATATATATATAAAATATATAGGAGGTAACTGCAATAAGAATGCATTAGAATTTTTCATTGCCCAGATAATGATAAATAGCCACTTGATTTTTCTTAAAACAACTCTGAAAACAAAATATAAATAAAAATATTAATGTAAATGTTAATGCCCAGTGATTTGTATAATATACATCTTGCTAAATATAACTTGTTCCATTTACACATGAATGGTGCAGAGGGAAGGAATTTTGCCTGATAACTTTCATGGGAAAAAAAGAAAAAGGATTTTCTCCCCCTCCAAATGTTATTAGTTCTGTTATTGCAGTCTTTAAAATAACAACTTTCACATTGCAAACCCAGAAATTAAAGGGATCAGCAGAGGTGTGTATTAAGGCAGAAAAAAAAGACACAGAATGAAAAAGGAAAATGTGGGACAACAGAGGACTCAAATGAAGGCTGGCTTTTCAAAGCTCTTGCCACTATCACAATAGGCCACGGAAATGCAGTGACAGAATATAACCTCTAAACCATTACTAAGGTGTAGATATGCACTGACTTTTCCCAGCCAGTCTTCCACTTCACATTTTTTAGTCTAATAGCAGGAAGAAATGGAAATGCAATTGCAATATAGGGTAGAGAGGGTAAAAACTAAAAGTCAGGCTACCTGTATAAACCTTGGCCCTCCCTATTAGCTCTGTGACCTTTTACAAGTTACATATCATCTCTTGCTTCAAGCTAAAAATGTAAACATGTATTTAATAGTATCATTCTGTCAGTTGTTAAATGAATTAAAAGATAGAATGTGTTAAAGCATTTCTTAATACAGGTCCACAATACAGTCCATATATTTTAGGTTTAGTATTTGATTTATTTGAGCATCATTATCTCAGGGAATTCAAATTCCAAAGTATTTTGTAGGCACACACCTATCACTGGTCAAATATATGTCTTTAAAATGGTGGGAATGAATACAGGTAGTGTTTTAGAAGTTAAAATTTTCACTTTGAGATACCAGTAACTTGGTTTCTAAATTGCTTACATTCAAAGAATCTCTTATTTTTGGTACAGTCAGCACAGACTCTAACATATTAATTTTTGCTTTACTTTCTCCATTTACAACCCTGTGTAATGGTCTGTTCTCCATAATAGTCATAAAGAATAATCCACAGCACAAAATTTTGCATGCCTGGCAAAACCACTGTTTTGTCCAAAATCATTAATATTAGATGACTCATCTCAGAGAGCATTTAATTCAAGGGCAAATTTGAAATGTGGAAATGATTATGAGTTCACAAGAAAATATATTATTCTCACTTCTACTCTTCTTGTAGATTTTCCATAAAAGCTCAGTCAATTCTTGGTTTGGCAAGGAGAGCTGAGACAATTAAATATGGGAATATCCTGGAATACTCCTGAGTTGGCATATTGACTCAGGTCCATGGGCCTTTCTTCATAAGTCATCGGGATTACTTCCTGGATTTCAAAATTTCAATTTGATTTATGCTATCTAAATCATTTAAACCCCCTTGTATGTGTGCATAGTAATTCCCATCTGGGTACACACAATCCACCAGTCTGGCATTTGAAGTAGACAAGTAATTCCATTTAACAGCTGTTAAATAGAGGAATCCACAGGTAGCTTTCATTCAGATTTTAATTGCTCACAGAGCTTTGCTCATAAACCCACCCTGAAGTCAGATACTTTAAGCTCTATTGCAGGGAGATATAAAAGTAAGATGAGTTACAGGCACCCAGACAGAAAAGGTTGATAGATTCAGACTTAGGATTGAATGTGTCCAGGCCCCTGGAACCAAGACCAACCAGCATGGAAATTAAATAGTGATGGATGCTTGTGGGGCCATAATTGTTTCCCAGATGGTACAAGTTTGCAGGAAGATTCCTAAGGCCTAATGATGAGTTAGGCAGAAAATACTCACAAATTCAGGCAGTAAAAAGAAGCTGAAAGGAGTCAATTGGCAAATTGCTAAATTATAAAACTGTTCTGAGCCAGTACAGACATAGCCTGTTGTCAGTGGTTTTGGAAAATATGAAGTAAATTAAAAATGGATTTGAAACAAAATAAATGAGCATAGTGATTTTATTGGAGTCATAGCTTTGAATGTTATATGGTCAGCTATTATGTATACGTATTAACTTTCATCGGCAACTTTTCAGAGAAATCTGGTAGCCTCAGGATAAAATATCTATAGCATAAATTGGATTGAGCCATTTTGCCACTCAGAACCTCAGTTTCTTTTATTTCTCTTTTTTTGCCACCAGAATTCTGTTTCCATTCATCACCTTACAGCTGATTCTTTTATCTGATTTATCCATTCTCTTTCCCCTTCCTCTTTTGATAACCAGTGTTTTGTTTTATAGTCTAAGAGTTTTTGTTTTGTTTTGTCCATGGTTTCCTTTCTTTATCAACATCATACAAGTGAAATAATTTGGTGTTTTTGTCTTATTTTTAACTGAAGTAACCTTGGTTTACAACATTATGAGTTAGACATGTATGATCTCTGCCTTTAGGAGTTGTTACCACACAACATCCACCACCAAGTTACTCAGAGTCCTCCAATACAGTCCACTATGTTTTTTTCCTGTCTTGACCACCCTCTTCCTCCTATCCCTCTAGCAGCCCCTAATCAATAATAAGACATGTAGCTTTTGCCACTAGTGTAGCCTTATCTAAACCTTAGCTCCTCTATAGCCACATATAAATGAGACCATCTAATATTTATCTTTTTTCTCTGACTTACTTTGCTAAACATAATTCCCTCCAGTTCCATCTACGCTGTTGCGAATGGCAAGAGTTCATCTTTATTTATAGATGACTACTATCTCATTGTCTATATGTACCACATCTTCCTGATCCCCTCATCTGTTTTTGGCACTTACATAAAAATTAGCTTGGCTATTCTAAACAATGCTGCAACCATCACAGGTCTGCATATATTCCTTCAAATTAGTGTTTTTGTATTATTTAGATAGATGCCTGAGAGCAGAATTGCTGGATCATAAGGTAATGTATATAGTATTTTGAGAAACCTCCATTCTGTTTTCCATAGATTCTGGACTGTTCTCCATTTTACTCCCAGGTATTTAATTCTTTTTTATGAAATGGTAAATAGGATTGTTTGTTGATTTCCTCTTTTAGCTCATTGTTTGCAAAGAGAAAGGCAAATGAACTTTTTTTATTGACTCTTTTACCTGCCAATTTCAATTAGTTTTTTAATGGAATCTTTAGGGATTTCTATGTCATCTGCAAATAATGAGTTCCTCTTTCCTAATTTTTATTGTTTTTACAACTTTCAACATGCTGTTGAATAGTAGTAGCGAAAGTGGACATCTGTTTTCAGCACTGATAAATAATTGCTGTATAATTTTGATATTGTTTGCTGAGTATATGTTGATGAGTATTATGACTTCCTGATGTATTATTCCATTAATCATTATATAGTGTCCTCTCTTGTCTCATTACCTTTTTTTCCATTGTTTTAGTATCATTGAGTACTTATTTTATTTTTTTTAATTTTATTTTTATATACCCCATATAACCCCCTTATTTTGACCCCAACCCATCCTTTCCCTGCCTCCCACCTCCCATAGAGTGTCTCTGGTTCATAGTTGTTTGTTGATTTTGATATTTTCTTTCTTATAGTTATTCTTTTTCCTGGTCCCTTATTTAAGTTTTCTAGATTCCTGCTATGAGTGAGACAATCTGGTATTTTTATTTTTCTTTCTGGCTTATTTTGCTGAGCAAGATCCCCTCAAGCTCCATACATGTGCTGCAAATTTCATGTGTCTATCTTTTTTGAATGCTGAGTAATAGTCCATGGTGTATATGTACCACATCTTCTTGATCCAGTCATCTATTTTTGGGCATTTGGGCTGTTTCCAAAGCTTATCTATTGTAAATAGTGCTGCTATAAACATAGGGGTGCAGGTGCTCTTTGGAATGGATGTTTCTGTGTCCTTTGGGTAAATACCTAGGAGTGGAATTGCTGGATCATATGGAAGCTCTATGTTTAGTAGGTCCAGAAATCTCCACACAGCTCTCCATAGTGGTTGGACCAGTTTGCACTCCCACCAGCAGAGCAGGAGAGTTCCTTTCTCTCCACACCCTCGCCAACATTTGTTGTTGCCAGTTTTTTTATTATGTGCCATTCTCACTGGTGTAAGATGGTATCTCATGGTCGTTTTGATTTGCATTTCCCTGATTACAAGTGATGTTGAACATTTTTTCATATACCTGTTGGCCATTTGCATTTCCTCTTCAGAAAATTTTCTTTTTAGCTCTTCTGCCCATTTTTTGACTGGATTATATTCTTTGTTACCTTTTTTAGCTGGAAATCTTCTTTATCTGATATATGATTATCCCTGCCTTCCTTTGGGCCCCATTTGCTTGCAGACATCTTTTCCAACACTTTTATTTTTCAGTCTACATTTATCTTTGTAGCTCAGGTACATTTTCTGGAGAAAGCAGAAAGTTGGATTATGTTTTCTGATCCAACCTGTCACTCTGCTTTTTGATAGGTGAGTTCAGTATATTTTCATTTAGGTGATTATTGATAAATGAAGGTCAGCCACTACCATTTCATCTTCAATTTTCTGGCTTTATTTATTTCCTCAATCAGTTCTTTGTGGATGTTCTTCTCTTCAATTTAGATACAAGTGCTACTTTCAAGATTTCTTGGAGAGATCTAGTGTTTGCAAACTCTTCAGCTGCTGTTTGTCTGAGAAGACTTTTATTTCTTCCTCAAATCTGAAGGAAGCCTTACAGGATAGAGTGTTCTTAGGTGGTATTTTTTATATTTAATTATTTTAGTAACATTATTCCAACCTCTCCTTGCTCATCGTCTTTCCTCATGTAAGCCTGAAGTCAGATGTAAGTCACATGTAAACCTGATTGGGATACCTTGATATTTGCATTTGCTCCCTAGCCACATTCACTAGTCATTTTTTGTCTTTAACTCTTGGAAACTTGACTGTTGTATGTCTTGGTATAGCTCTCATTATATTTAGCTAGCCAGGTCTTCTTATAGCTTCATGAACATGTATATTTAGTTCCTTCTTCAGGTTTGGAAAGTTTTCCTCTATTATTTATTTAAGTTCTCTGTTCCCTTCTCTCTCTTTTCCCCTTCTGGAATACAAATTATTCTTATTTTGCCTTTCCTCAAGGAGTGGGATAATTCTCAAATTTTTTCTTCATTTTTTCCTTCATACCTCTTTCTTCTTCCAACTGGATTCTTTGTGCACTGATTGTCACAGAGTCAATCTTCTATTTGGTCAATTTTGCTTCCAAAACTTTCTCCAGAATTTTCTCTCCTTTATATGTACTGCAGCTGCTTTATACTTTTATTTAAAGCTTCAATTTATATCTGCTGTTCATTTATTTTACTTCTTGTGACATTCATTGTTCTTCTAGCTTGTATACCTTTGATCAATGTTTCTGTGTTTTCTTCCATTTCTTTGAATTTTTCTACTATGATAATTTTGAACCCTGCATTTGATAGGAAAGAAGAATCTCTCATTTCTTCATTTTTGTCTCCTGTTCATCTATTCACCAATTTTTTCTCCTCACAGAAAAAATTTTTATTTTTTCATTCTAAAAAGTTCTCTCCCCTTCAACGGATACATTCTCTGGGCATCTCCTGGTGACAAAATGCCCAGATAAGATGACATTTAGAGAAGAGGTCCATTAGAGGAGCTCTGTCACCTGTGATTATAAGAAGCTGTGGTTAAACACACACTGATTCTTGCTCCTATGTCTTCAGATACAGTGTAAGTTTGTATTGCTATGAATTGCTCCTCAAATACATTATAGAATCCCTGGGAGATACTTCATACATGCTCACAAACCAATCCAAATCCACTTGATGCCTCTACTGCTTCCACTGAGTATCAGTTTTCCCTGGAAGCCACTATGCTCATTGCACCAACATAAATTTCTTGGTTATACTAGTATACTCTACTACCATAAGTAGTTCGCTAGAATCCAGGAGATATCAAAGCAACATGATTGTCTATTACAGGATGCCGCGGACCAGCACAGCAGTAGACGATGAGGCCACCTCAGGGTTGAGAGAAGCGTGCAGGGTGGTCAGGGCGTCGGCGAAAGAAATGACAAACAGACACACTTCAAGAGTGAAAATCTGAGTGTAATTTTCCTTAAGTTTGTGACTAGTATATATATGTTTTCTAAAAGCACAGGAATGAATATCAAAGAAATTAGCTTGCTCGCTGGCTCAGTCTATCACTATCAGGGAGGTGATCTACATAACAAGCAATGACCATTATAGAAGAAAGGAGGGAGTTTAGAAAGACAGATAAGGGATTAAAGTTTGTAGTTCTAGGAAGACGGGATAGGATTTTTAGCATTCTTGTAGTGGCTCTTGGTGGTCGTTATCTATTGATAAGCTTCTGCCTTTTCAGGGAGCTTCCGCTGCACTTCCTCTGCTTCAGGCTGTTCTCCCACCGCAAGCTGGTGCCCAGCCGGATCTAGGGACTGTGGCGAAAGCCATTCGATCTAGGGACCGTGGCGAAAGCCATTCCTAAGATCACTGCGGTGGGAGGTGCAGCAGGTAGGGTTTTGCTGTTCTCCCCCTGCGCGCTGGTTGCCCAGCCGGACCTAGGGACAGTTAGCCCTAAAGGTCACTGCAGGGGGAGGTGCAGCAACAGGATTCCTCAAAATAGCCAGTCTACAAACTCTGTTATGAAGATTAAGGAGGTCCTATTATAATGTAAATAAATACTCTTCTTCCTTTATCAAGAAAGTCTTGCTATCATAAAAAGAAAAATATCAGCAGAACTAAGCAATTTGCTCATTGACATTGGTGATTTATGTTCTGAACTCAAATTCCATATCTCATCTTGGATCAATTTACAGACTGGCACCAACCCATGAATCATACTTTTCATAGTTCTGCTCTACCATGAGTAAGTAAAAGCAATGCTTCTCATACCTCTGATCTTTAGCACTTTTTAGGAGGGCAAGAATGCTGATGCTCTAATGAAGAGTTTTCAGGGGAAAAGCTCTTTCATGTTTATCAAGATGAAAAAATCACACTTGAGTGCAGTTAGAGGTGACACTAACATAGTGTCTAATCCCATGCTTTCTTACAATCAGTCCACACTTCTAATCACTGAAACCTTCTTCTTGGTAAGTTATCATGATGCCACATTCTTTCTACCCATATGATATGGTCACTTCCAAGAGGCTCCTTAATCTCCACATAAATGGACCTCTGCAATTTTTCTACCAGATCACCAGATATTTCTTAATCCCACTTGAAACACAAATCACAAACTTGTAAGTAAACTAAAACTCAAATTGGATTATTCATTCTAAATGTGATAACATATATATTGAGCAGTATATACTAAATAGCTCAAGGTCGACAGAACTAGGTAGAGCACAACATTCACCATAAGGAAACTGGAAAATAATTGAGGATAAGATATGCACACAATGTATAAAATATTACATTGTCTCCAATAAGAATGAGACAAGTACAAAATGCTTATAAGTAACAGCTTGACATGATTTAAAGTACAGTAAAATATTTAAGAAACTACATTTGAGCTAAGTTTTAAGGCATGTTTATGCTTAGGCAGTGTGTTAAGGCAGAAGTAGCAGTAGTGAGACTGGAAACTACTAGTTTTCGTTTGTGCTGTCCTGTACCCACTTCATGCCATTTGAATTCTGAGATCCTTGGTAATTGCTCACACTCTTATGTAAGATAAAAACAGCAAATTGCCCAAGTATAATGTTGCACACATCACAAATTATATTGTTAATAATCTTAGTTTGCTCCATATACACATTAAAAAGGGAAAGAACATGATTTACTTCTGATGTTTTGTCACACCAACGCTATGAAGATGAAAATAAAAGGACAGTGATTGATATAAATGGTTGGAAAGTTAATTTCATAGCAGCTATATTTGTGCAAGATGATGATGATTACCTTGGGACACCTTACCATTATTTCAAAGCATTTCTCCTTAAGTCACAGAAAACTTTTACACTATAATTTCCTTGCATCCTTTACCTACTAAACTTTAATTGCTTCCTTGTTTCTAGTTAGATTGATTTGGATCTCATTAATGCACTGTCTGAAAGCTTTAGTTTATAAAAATGAATAATTTGATGAAGAATGGCAATTAGAACTTGTGTCTTTAATAGCAATTCAGTCAATTTAATGCAAACCACTATGGTGTATTTGGTTCCATTTCAAGATTATGACTTCCTATTACATACCATATGAACTAAATTTCTCTTTGATCCCTGAGAAATAAGCACTATTAGTAACTTACCAAGAAACCACCTCTCATTTTCTGTGGTAGCATAACAACTTAAGATGTTTACATGGACTAACACATGAAAAGCAACTTCCTGAAATTACATAATAAAAGATAATGGTTTCCAGGGGCAGCTGAGAGATTCCTTGGACTGAACACCAGGGTATTTTGTTTCAGGCTGAACTCTTAAAAGAAATTCTATTCATTTTAAGAAATTTAATAAATACAGATATTTCAGGCTCAGTACACAAAAGGAAGGCTATTGGAAGAGGTGCCTGGATTACATGGCTCTGCTTTTGTCCTCAAGATCTCCTTCTCCCTTAGGGATATATAATTTCCATCATTTTTGTCCTCTATGGGGATGATGCTTCCCATTAACAGTGTCCTACACTTTGCTCCTTTGGCACTGCTAAAGCAGTCTAAATTAGACTTAAGTAAGATTCTTTAACAAATCAATGTAGAATATCATCTTTAGTTGTGGAGAATATTAACTTTAGAAAATCTGACTTATATGGCACAGTTCACTACAGTTCACTCTTTACTCAATCCTGAGTGTCCTTTTAGGATATCAAAAAAATAAGGGGGGGGGAGCTTAAATAACCCTCTCTCAGTAGAATGGTGAAAATATGGAAAGACACCATCTCTCACTGATTAGCAAGAAAGTGTAATCATCAGATGCCCTCTAGTATAAGGTGAGAAATTAGTTAACTCCTCTCTGCCACACACAAAAGCAGTAGTTCTCAAACTTTAATACAAGAAACCCTACAGAAATGAGTGTAATTGAAAATTTGCACTACCTACTCCCACACATTTCATTCAGTAGTGTCCAGAAATAACCCAGGAGATTTTAATGTAAATTCTTTGGCTCACTCATTGATGGACTCCATCGTAGCAATATGACTTTGCCAAATATATTATGGTTTTTGTCTCTGGGAATATCACTGAAGGAAAATCAAGCCTTATACCAAAGCCTCAGCATATTCTTGCAATTTCAACAGGTTGAACAGAGGATAATGACACTTTCAAAACAGAACTTAATTGCATTTATGTAAGACAAACAGAATAATGCAGGTCTTTCTATGCAGAACCTGTCACCATGATTCACCATGACCTTGAGAAAGACACTTATGTATGTCCTTAAAAGAAACACTTGGGGGCCTCCCCGGTGGCGCAGCGGTTGAGCGCTGGGTTGCGAAGCTGCCCGCGGCCTCTGCGGCACCGGTTCGATTCCCGGCTGCTCCCCAGCCACCACAAAACAAACAAATAAATAAATCATAAATAAATAAAAAATACATGCCTCTAAAAAAAAAAAAGAAACACTTGGCTAGATCTATAATGTGGTTATGTGGTTACATACTCTAATATTCAATATGTATTAATTGCGCGCCTATTATGCATTAGACACTAAGTTTCTAATTACTCCTTTAAATGTGGATATTTTAAATTTTGAAACTTCCATGGCTCATCTTCTTCACATAATTGCCAATCAATTTCAGAATACAATACACTTATTAGAAAAGTATTGTCAAAACAATACTTGACTTCAAGAGTTTGGATAAATAACTCTCTTTGACACTATTAAAAACAGCTTCTAAATTGGTGAGAAAACTAGTCTCAGTAAATATGAACTTAACTTCAGCAAAGAAAAAATTCATATGATCCTATCAATAGATGCAGAGAAAATTTTGACAAGATTCAACATTCATTGATTATGAAAACTCCTTTTAAAATGGATATAGAAGAAATATATGTCAGTATAATGAAAGCCATTTGTGACATCACCATACTAAAATCATAAATATCATATGCAATAGTGATAGTTTTACCTACTTGCTGAGACTCTGAGACTGGGATTATTAAAAGGAAACATATAGGTAAATTAAAAGAAAGTCTTATAATGTACAACATGATTTCCTCCTTATTTCTTCTTTCAAAATATCAAAAGTTGTTTGCGAATGGAATGAAATTCTCAAGATGCAAGTTACTCAGTTGTTAAGAGATTTTTATGACAGAGGTAAATAGAACATGACATTTGTTTGATCAGGTTATTTAAATCCACTTTGGAACACACTGATTGTTTGATTGACTTGGGCCATAAGACCAAGTATAATTTTATTAAAAGTATCATAGTGCATTTCTAAATGACTATTTTTTATGATTATCCTGGGAATTACAATGAGGCAAGTAGCCAATGTCATCATCATTACAGTTCAGTAGCCTGACACTTGAAGCATTTTTGTCTGTGGGCTTTATCAACATGGAGATAACAATCTACAAAAGCTAGGAAAGTCTTCCATTGAGAATGTTTTTGTGTTTAAAATTATTTTTATAAAAATGTAAAACAAACGCCTGGTTGAAATTGCTGGGTTTTTAACATTTGCATTAGGCCTAAATCTGTGTGGCTCTTCAAGAGCCTAGATCACGTTATTCAGTGTGTTAATGCTGGGGCCCACAAAGGTTTACATGTAGTAGATGTTTCACAAATTTGCATTAAATGAATGAATGAACCATTAAATGTAAAAAAGTGCCATTTCATTTAGCTTACTTTGTATGACAAAACAGATAGTTATGTGTACTTTCTTTTTAAACCTTTATCCTTCCTGTGCTTTTGTGATAAATATTCTTAGGAACCAGGAAATTTTAGCATTGATTCCTAAAGCACCTTACTCATTGTTAGTGAGTATCTTACCTGCTGAAAGATTCTGCTCAGTGCTCTCTACACATGCATGAAAGTTTCTTGTATTTTACTCCCAATAAACTGAACAGAAGTTGATTTAACAGCAATCCATTGAACACCAACAATTAAAGGTGGAACAAAGGACAAAACGAGCGTTCAGATTCCAACAGTACAGATCTTAAAATGTAGTCCAGGGAAAAGCTGATAGGTAGATTCCTAACAAACTGTTACTAAATGCAACAGAAAAAGTGCTGTTAAGATATGAGAGAATAGATTAAATCAAATGTAATTACCATGAACTGTATTTGTACGGAGAGAAAATACCAAAAAAAAAAAAAAAATTCAAGCCACTTTCAATGGTCCTATTTCATCTTTCTTTGTTGTACATAAGTTCCCAATAACTTTAATGTTAAATAGTTGGTTCACATTTTATTCAAAGATCTCTACTACTTAATTATAATACATAAGTATATAATTAAATTGTTCATGCCCAAATCCAGGAATCCAAACAAGTTTCTTTGCTTGAAATTATAAGCCCTTAATTTTTATATTCACCCTTCTACCACCCAACATTCCTAATAATTTGAATTTAAGCAATGCTAGTATTCAAATGTTACATGTAGTCAAGCTCTGTGCCATGCAGATTGACTATTTTTTAATAATGGTTCTAAAACCCATATTGTTTGTTTTAGTTGTAAGCTGATCCCTTAAAGGATGGCATATGAAGATCTTTGATACCCAAATACACCACTTATTTTTTAGCATTTAGAGGCAAATCATATCTTGGTATAACTTGTTTTGTTCCATTTTACTTTTAAAGTTTTGTAACAGGGTGGTCCCCAGGAAAGGGGAAGTTCCAGGTTCCCTTCCCCCTTTCCTGGGGACCACCCTGTTACAATTTCAGTCTCTATGTTATGTTTGGAGGATACAGAGCAAAATATTTTCCTAACCATTGCCAGATAGATTTTAAGGGGATGAATTACTTGAGAGTGGATATGACATAAAATTCACTAAAATGCATGTGTTCCCTCTTTAATTAAATGGATGTATGTGGAGAGACTATCAGAGCCATTGCCATTTTTGTGTAAAAATGATTGATAGCAATTTACGTTTCATATTGGATAAACAAAATGTTGTCAAGCCTGATTAATATTAGAACTAATGATATCATTTTCAATTTAACAACATGGAGTCCAATTACCTTATCTGCTGTGATTAAGGAGAAACCACAAAACATTTGCTAATTACTAGAAGAGATTGTGACAAATTTATTTAACATCCTGAATTTCCCAAATTGCCAAGATCACTTCAAACTAATAATCCCCTTCATTACCATCACTAGATGTGGACTTAGGATACAGGGACCTGAAGTTGATACAATTTAGGGAAAATACACAAAATTACTAATACAAAATTCAGAACAGAGCCTTGAACAGGTTTAGGTCAAGTGAGAGAACCTGAAACACATAAGCATATAAGCCTCATGGTAATCCTCTCTGACCAAAATTTACAATGTTTACTGCAATATATTTGCTTTTAAAAGGCTCTTCACACAGAGACTGGCTCAGTCCTCCTAGATGATTTGCTGTTTGGAGATTATGAGATGCTAAATATGCGGGCTGGTACAGCTAGACTCGTTCAACACAATGTTATGGAGTCTTTTGCCAAGCAGTCATTGCTCAGAGCAATGTCTGTAGTCAGATTGCTGGGACTGGAATCTTTTTTCTATGCCTCATTCTATGGCCATGAGTAAACTGCCCATCACCTCAGGCTGCTTCCTCATCTGAAAATGAAAATAACAACAATAACAACACCTCGTTTGTAGAAATGTCAGAGACTAAAGCATGATTTGAGTATGCAAAATGTTTGAAATATTGTCTTAACATCTACCAAACAGGACTGAAACTCAGTAAAATTATGATTTGTGGACTTCAAGTATAGTAACAAGATCGTTTCTCCTATATATTAAGTATGATGATTTCTACAGTCTTCTTTGCCAGACACTGCTGGTAGTATAACATGACTGATACTCTATCTGGAGTTTATCCTACTGGTTGACAACACACTTAAACTTCAGAAGAGATGCATAAAATTGTTAAATTATATTATCCTTTCATTGTATCTGAAAAAAAAAATTTACAGAGTTGTGCAAATAACAATCTGTATCAGAGAAACTTTAGATTTATATTATTGAAATTAACATATCAAATTCAAGCTTTGATCTCCAGAACTTTGATCCATGAAAGTAAAAAAAAAATGCAATTATTCATGATTATTCATGCATTTGTCCTTTCTTTAAATCTAGCTGACCCAAGTCTCCAAAACAATTTTTATCGATTGAGACTAGAATTTCCCAGTTGGGCTGATTTCTTCAAGAAAATTAAAGCAGTATAAAAAAGAAGAAATTTATTCAATGAATTGTCTTGACTTTGATCAGAGATAAATAAGTAACTATTTTTTCTACTTTTAGTTCCAGAGAATAAGGGAGAAGACCTTGAAATAAAAGGATTTCTCTGCTTTTAGTATTGGAAAAGAAATAATTGAACACTATTATCTCCTTTAAAATTTCCTTCCCACGATATTTTTCAGAGGTCATGGGGTTTTGATAGAATTTTATTCACTTGTCTAGTTCAACTAAATTTCAAATCCTTTTGCCTTCACAAAGTATGTTAATCCATAATTTTTTTTAATTTGAGTCAATTTGTTTCTGAGAAACTGCTGCAGAAAGGATGTGCAGAAAATGTGTTGATATCCATAATATATATCATATATATGCATTATATATACATACATCTAGGTATACATTATATATACATACATCTATATGTGTGTCTATATTTGTGTGTAAATGAGTAAATATGTGTGTATACACAGAAAGAGAGAGAGGTTGAAATTGGAATGCCATTGGCTTCAAGCAACACAAGTGAATCAAATTTATTTTCTTATATGAGAAATCTGTATCTGGCAGGTCCCTAGTGTTGATTTAGTTGATTAATAATGCCATAAAAAAGACTCAGGCTCTGCTCTGCTTCACTTTACACTTTAGATGGTAGCACTATATGATGACCACATGTGTCCCTTTTATCAGAAAAAGCAAAATCCTTAATAGAATTTGCCTTAGCAGATGCTATTTAAACCCTAAAAATGTGCCATATTTTTCAATAGTGAGAGATTAAGGAAGTGAGAAGCTTCCATAACATCAATAGTGGGAGCCAGCAAGGATAAAGGGAATGAGAATAGGTGTTATAACTGCCACCAAACATTAAAAAATCACTGTAGCATTATTATACAATGTTTACATTTCAAAGCATCTTTACATCTATCATATTAATGGAAGTAAGATTCCTTGCTGGGTGGTAATTAATATTCTGTATTTGGGTCTAATTATTTAAAATCTTAATTCTTCCTTCATCACTGAAGCGGTTTTGAAAAACAATGGCTGCCCAGCCATTATACTACTAAGCACCACTGATATATATAAACTGTTCATAGAGTCCTCCCTCAGAAGTGCACAAACAAACCCATGAAAAATATCATTACTGTGTATAGTAGGTCGAAAAAATCCACCTTCATCCAAAGATGGATGGTCACAATCTAATCTTATGAATATATTAACTTGCCTTCCAAAAGGGAATTAAGGATACAGATGGAATTATGCTCCTATTAGTTGACTTTGAGATGGGGAGATTGTTATAGCTTATTTAGATGAGTCCAATCTAATCATGTAAGTTTTTAAGACATGGAAGAAGAGAGAGAAAGTAATGTCAGAGAAGAGACATGAGAAGGACTTGACTTATTGCTGGCTTCAAATGTGGAGGATAGGACCATGTGGCGGTCCCTAGGAAATGGAAATAGACTCTCAATTTACAACAAGAAAATGGGGATGCTGATTCCATATAACCACAATTAACTGGATTCTTTCAACAAAATAATAAGCCTGGAAAAGGATTCTCTCCTTGAAGAACTCTGGAAAGAAATTCAGCCTGCTAATACCTTTGCAATAAAACTTGATTTTAGCCCAGAAAGACTTAGCTACATTATAATAAATTTATGTTATTTTTAAACCACTAAGTTTGTGATAACTTACTGGGGAAGCAATAACTATATTGATATGGCAATGGCTATGTTAAACAAAGGATTATAATATGTCATGGTAAGGACTTAAGAAATGTCTTTGATATGTTAAGAATTGTATTCTCGGGCCTCCCCGGTGGCGTAGCAGTTGAGCCCTGGGCTGCAAAGCTGCATGAAGACACTGCAGTGACGGTTCGATCTCCAGTGGCCAGCGAGGGTCCCACATGGCATGCCAGACCTCTCCTGCCGTGCCTGCTGCTCCCCTCAGCAGTGTACTTTATCAGTCTGCCTGTTCTGCTCCCCACTCTGGCTCTGGTGAATTCTCACCCTCCTGTGCTTCTGACTGTACCCAGTGCTTGCATAAATAAATAAATAAATCTTTAAAAAAAATCGTATTCTCAATGATGCACACTGGAAATGGTGTGATAAAGTTATAATGCTATGTTACTTCAATAAAATATACAAGTAAGAATTTTATATTTGATATATAGTAAGCAATAAGGAACCATTAG
Organism: Talpa europaea; assembly: GCF_964194135.1. NCBI lineage: Eukaryota > Metazoa > Chordata > Mammalia > Eulipotyphla > Talpidae > Talpa > Talpa europaea. Next base: position 122,662,426 of record NC_140070.1, on the reverse strand, counting down.
GAACATCTACCTGGGTATTTACCTTAAAGAAGTGAAAAACTTTATTTCCCCCAAAAGGAACACAAGTATTAGCAGCAGATCTATAATTCGACTGGAAATAACCAATGTCCCTCAAAAGGTGAATGGACAGACCAGCTGTGACATATGCACACAACTGAAAAGAAACTATTGATACCAGCAACAACTTGGATAAATCTCTGAAGCATTCTGGAAAGCAACAGAAGCTAGTCACTTTTTATATGACATTTTCAAAAGGACAAAAATGTAGTCATAGAGAACAGATCAGTGGTGTCAGGAGTTCGAATTATCATGGGTTCAATATGTCACCATAAGGCGAAAACAAATTATTCTGTTTCTTAAAAGTGGTGGTAGTTAGTGATCTAAACTTGTGAAAATACATAGGCTCAATCACACACCAGAAATTAAGTTCAATTTAAAACTGTTTATACATTATACATATAGTAAGAAGAGTCTGGACCAGGACAACCAATGATTCAGTGCCAAAAAAACTAGCAGCTAGTAGAGAAAGAGATCATGTACTTCTGAACTATGAGTGTTTCATTCAAATGGGAAACATTCAGTAATAACAAGTGCTGGACATTTTATATATTGTAGATCATTTTCACAGTTGTGCAATAGTATCTCAATTAAAGTTCTTAATATAGCAAAATGAGTGTTATAAAAAAAATTGATTCCTGAGGGGGCGGAGCAACATGGCGGCCAGGAGACGCTGCGAGTAAGATCTCCCGTTAAAAAAAGTTAATAGGGGGGAAAAGCGGCAGGTCCCAGTGAGAACTGGGACACGGAAGATAAACAGACGACTCCAGCAAACTGCCCAAAGAAGAAAGTGGCCATAAAAGAGGACCAGAAGGGAGGGAAGCGCAGAACCCTGCTCCCCTCCCCCGCCCACAGAGGCGGCACTCTCCGACCGGCAGAGACGAGGGAAACAACAAACCAAAACGCCCAACAAGAAAAACGGATGCAGCAAGTGGGACTGTGAGTGGAAAGGAACTATTTCAGCCACCACACCCCGTGAACGGGAGCTGAGGCGAACCCTGCAGGATCCGCCGCGGAGGTGAGCTCCAGGCGCCATTAAAGAGAGCCCAACCCCCCAGGAGGAGACCAGCACCAGCACACAGCCCCGGCCGCCCGGTAAGCTTGCGCGAAAGCAGCGCTCGGATTGCAGCTGCCCAGGGCCCTGCGCCTGCGACCTAGGCTTGCGGGGAGACGGCGGAGGCCCTCCCTGAGTGAGCAGGAACAAGGTGCCCAGGCAGGGGAGCGGGATTCAAAAGGCGCCATTCCCGCGCCACTGATCTGGGCTACAGCCCGCGTCCTGGAACAGAGGGCTTTGGAACTGAGACCCGGGCAGAGGCCCTCCCTGAGTGAGCAGGAACAAGGCGCCCAGGCAGGGGAGCGGGATTCAAAAGGCGCCATTCCCGCGCCACTGATCTGGGCTACAGCCCGCGTCCTGGAACTGAGGGCTTTGGAACTGAGACCCGGGGCACGAAATTAGGGGCGTGGGTTCCCCACGACGGTGGGGCACAAGGCAGACACAGTACCCCAAAGCCGTTGAGGTGTACCCTACCATCCCCGCTCTGCTCCCTGTCCCACGGGGTGGAAAATCAGCTCCCCAAGGGCTCTAGGAGAGATCTCTGGTGCCACCTAGCGACTTGACCCCAGCACAGGCTACTGAAGGAGCTAGTGGCCAGCTGGGGAGTTAGCCCACACCGGGCCCCTTCTGAACAAGTAGTCTGAGCCCACAGGGAGAGCGAGCACCCACAGCCGGGGCAGACCAGGCGCGCAGAATAGTGTGCCTGAGACCAGAAGCGCAGGGAGTGTGTCCCACATCACCATTTTAGAACAGGGACATTTCTTCAGTAAAGACTACCTGCAGAAGGCTTCCTCAGGAGCCAGAGGTGAGCGGGGGAAGTTCGCCCACGCCAGACCCCCTCTGGCCTGCAGTCCAAGCCCAGAGGGGAGCAGGAACCCACCGCCGGGGCAGACCAGGCGCACAGGGGAGTGTGTCCCCACATCGGCATTTTAGAACAGGGACCTTTCTCCAGTAAAGGCTGCTTGAAACTGACAGATGACTCCTGGAAGAACCAGAGGGGAACAGAGAAGCCCACCCAAGATGCCGGCCAGTCCCAACAACACAGTGTCCCAACGCATACGGCAAATTAGAAAACAGACAGTAGGGAGGAGAAGAACCACACGCAACCTAGCAACTCTCCAGAGAAAAAGCACACCACAAAAAGAAAGCCAGCCCCCAGACTGCAACGACAATAACTTGGAAGAATTTCTGAGCCTTCCAGAAAGAGAATTTAAAATTGCCGTGATTAAAAAACTGACAGAAGTCATAAAGGAAAACAATGATAAGGGAAAAATAATCAACGATCAGAAGAATGCAATTGAGTCGCTAGAGAGGGAAAACAATGGTCAGAAGAAAGAAATTGAGTCCCTAAAGAGGGAAGTAAAAGAAATGCAGGAGATCAAAGAATTAATGGAAGAACTAAAGAACTCTGGGAAAAGCAATGAAAGCAGAATAGATGAAATGGAAGAACGAATAAGTAATCTTGAAGACACAGAAATAAAAAGAACCAAAACAGAAAAGGAAAGAGAAGTACGAAGGAAAAAGAACGAAGAAAGACTTCGGGAACTATCTGACTCCATGAGGAAAGGAAATATAAGAGTTATAGGAATACCAGAAAGAGAGGAGAGAGATGTAGGAACAGAGAAAATATTCAAAGAGATAATTGAAGAGAACTTCCCAAATGTGAAGAAGGAGCTGAAAATTGATATACAAGAAGCAAGAAGAACACCAAACTTCCACGACGAAAGGAAAAATACAGCAAGACACATAATAGTAAAGCTCCCAAGAATCCAGGACAAGGAAAAAATAATGAAGCTGGCAAGAGGGAAGAAACAGATAACATTCAAAGGAAAACCAATCAGGCTGACATCAGACTTCTCCGAAGAAACACTACGGGCAAGGAGAGAGTGGAGGGACATAGTCAACAGACTCCAAGAAAACAGATGCCAACCAAGAATACTCTATCCCGCAAAGCTCTCCTTCCTCTTTGAAGAAAGAATATGGACCTTCCCAGACAAACAGAAACTCCGGAATTTCATTGCAACTAAACCCCCACTCCAAAAAATACTACAAGGAGTCCTAAAGCCAGAACCTCAGAGCGACGAATAACAATGAAAGAAAAAAAAAGTTATTAAAAGAATAAATAAATAAAATCAAAGGAAAGACAAACACAATGGCAAATACAGATGTTAACATATCAATATTAACTCTAAATGTAAATGGACTAAACTCTTCAATAAAAAGACACAGAGTTGCAGCCTGGATTAAGAAACAAAACCCAACCTTTTGCTGTCTCCAGGAAACACATTTAGCTACAAAAGATAAAAATAGGCTCAAAGTTAAAGGATGGAAAACAATCCTACAAGCAAATGGACCAAAAAAGAAAGCAGGAACAGCTATACTTATCTCAGATAAAACAGATTTCAAACTCAAAAAGATAAAAAGAGACCCCAATGGTCACTACATTATGATCAAGGGGACAATACTTCAAGAAGAAATAACACTCATTAACATATACTCACCAAACGAAGGAGCACCAAAATATATCAGACAACTGTTGTCCTCTCTGAAAACAGACATCAGAGAAAACACATACGTAGTGGGAGACTTCAACACACCACTATCAACAATGGATAGATCAACAAGACAAAAAATAAGTAAAGAAACCAAAGCTCTAAATAAAGACCTAGAGCAATTGGGCTTAACAGACATCTATAGAACACTAAACCCCAAAAAAACGGAGTACACATTTTTCTCAAGCGCACACGGATCATTCTCCAGGATCGATCACATACTGGGGCACAAGACAAACATCAACAGATACACCAAGATTGAAATCATATCAACCATCTTTTCTGACCATGAAGGCATCAAACTAGAAATAAACCATAAAAAGAAGGCAAGGAACTTTCCTACCTCATGGAGATTAAAAACCACACTACTGGAAGACCATTGGACTAATGAGGAGATCAAAGAAGAAATTAAAAAAATTTTTGAATTGAACGACAAGGAGGACACCAATATCCTAAATGTATGGGATGCAGCAAAAGCAGTAATAAGAGGAAAATATATAGCAATAGAAGCTCACATCAAGAAACAAGAAAGAATGCAAAGAAACAACCTAATCTCCAAGCTCAAAGATCTAGAAAAAGAACAACAAAAAAACCCCAAAACCAGTAGAAGAAAAGAAATAATAAAAACCAAAGCAGAAATAAATGAAATTGAAACTAAAAAAACAATCCAAAAGATCAATGAAACCAAGAGCTGGTTCTTTGAAAAAATCAATAAAATAGACAAACCCCTAGCCAGGCTCACAAAGGAAAAAAGGGAGAAAGCACAAATAAACAGGATCATCAATGAAAGAGGAGAAATCACAACGGACACAGCAGAAATCAAAAGAATAATCAGTAACTACTATGAACAGTTATATGGAAACAAGTTTAACAATCTAGAGGAGATGGACAAATTCCTACAACTCTACAATCACCCAAAGCTAGATAAAGAAGAAATAGAACACCTAAACAGACCAATTACAATTAGCGAAATTGAAATGGTAATCAAAAACCTCCCCAAAAACAAAAGCCCAGGACCTGATGGATTTACAAATGAATTCTACCAAACATTCAGAGACAAATTAGTGCCTATCCTTCACAAACTCTTCCAAAAAATTGAGAAGGAAGGGACAATACCAAACACGTTCTATGAAGCCAACATTACACTAATACCAAAACCGAACAAGGACAACACAAAAAAGGAAAACTACAGGCCAATCTCCCTAATGAACACTGATGCAAAAATCCTCAATAAAATTTTAGCTATCAGAATCCAACAATGTATCCATAAGATAATTCACCACGACCAAGTTGGATTCATTCCAGGGGCACAAGGATGGTTTAACATCCGAAAATCAATCAACGTTATCCAACACATCAACAAAAAGAAATATAAAAACCATATGATAATATCAATAGATGCTGAGAAAGCTTTCGACAAAGTGCAACACCCATTCATGATAAAAGCCCTTGAAATTCTTGGGATACAAGGAACATACCTCAACATCATAAAGGCCATCTATGACAAGCCAACAGCCAGTATCATTCTCAATGGTGAAAAGCTGAAAGCAATTCCATTAAGATCTGGAACAAGACAAGGATGTCCACTCTCACCATTGCTTTTCAATATAATACTGGAAGTCCTAGCCAGGGCAATAAGACAAGAGAAAGACATCCAAGGAATCCAAATAGGAAAAGAAGAAGTCAAACTATCACTATTTGCAGACGATATGATATTATACATAGAGAACCCCAAAAACTCCACAGAAAAGCTAATTCAACTCATCAATCAGTTCAGTAAAGTGGCAGGATACAAAATCAACACGCAAAAGTCAGTAGCCTTCCTATACACAAACAATAAATCTGAAGAAGAAGAAATCAAAAAGACCATCCCTTTTGTTATTGAAACAAAAAAAATCAAATATTTGGGAATAAATCTAACAAAAGAGGTAAAGGACCTATACAAAGAAAACTATAAAACACTGTTAAAAGAAATAGAAGAAGACACAAAGAAATGGAGAGACATCCCCTGCTCATGGATTGGAAGAATAAACATTATTAAAATGGCCATCCTACCAAAAGCAATATACCGATTCAATGCTATTCCAATCAAAATTTCAATGTCATTCTTCAAAGAAATAGAACAATTATTGATGAAATTCATATGGAATCACAAAAAACCCCGAATAGCCAAAGCTCTCCTGAAAAAAAAAGAAGGGAATGGAGGCATCACACTCCCAGACTTCAAACTCTACTACAAAGCCATAATCATCAAAACTGCATGGTATTGGAACAAGAACAGACATACAGACCAATGGAATCGAATAGAAAATCCAGAAATAAACCCACAGATTTATGGTCAACTAATCTTTGACAAAGGAGCAAAGACTATGCATTGGAGCAAAGAAAGTTTGTTCAATAAATGGTGCTGGGAAAACTGGGTCGCTACATGCAAAAGAATGAAGCTTGACCACCACCTCACACCATACACAAAAATCAACTCAAAATGGATTAAAGAACTAGACATAAGACCTGAAACCATAAAATATATAGAAGGAAATATAGGCAAAACACTACGTGATTTGCACATCAAAGACATCTTTACAGACACATCACCCAAAGCAGTGATAGTGAAGGCAAAGATAAACAGCTGGGACTATATCAAATTAAAGAGCTTTTGCACAGCAAAAGAGACAATAACAAAAACAAAGAGAAACCCCACCAACTGGGAGAACATTTTTGCACCCAACACTAATGATAAAGGACTGATCACAAAAATCTGCAAAGAGCTGATGAGACTCAACAACAACAAAGAAAATAATTCAGTCAAAAAATGGGCAGAAGAGCTTAAAAGAAACTTCTCTGAAGAGGAAATGCAAATGGCCAACAGGCATATGAAAAAATGTTCAACATCACTTGTCATCAGGGAAATGCAAATCAAAACTACCATGAGATACCATCTTACACCAGTGAGAATGGCACATATTAAAAAAACTAGCAACAACAAATGTTGGCGAGGGTGTGGAGAAAAAGGAACTCTTCTGCACTGTTGGTGGGAGTGCAAACTGGTCCAACCACTGTGGAAAGCTGTGTGGAGATTTCTGGACCTACTAAACATAGAGCTTCCATATGACCCAGCAATTCCACTCCTAGGTATTTACCCAAAGGACACAGAAACATCAATTCCAAAGAACACCTGCACCCCTATGTTTATAGCAGCACTGTTTACAATAGCTAAGCTTTGGAAACAACCCAAATGCCCAAAAATAGATGACTGGATCAAGAAGATGTGGTACATATATACCATGGAATATTACTCAGCATTCAAAAAAGATAAACACATGCAATTTGCTGCAACATGGATGGCGCTGGAAGGGATCATGCTCAGCGAAATAAGCCAGAAAGAAAAAGAAAAATACCGGATGGTCTCACTCATAGCAGGAATCTAGAAAACTTAAATAATGGACCAGGAAAATGAATAACTATAAGAAAGTGAAAATCAAAATCAACAAAAAACTATGAACCAGAGACACTTTTAGGGGGGCGGGGGCGGGAGGGGAGGGATTGGGGTCAGAATGGGGGGCTGCAATTGTATGGGGAATATAACAATAAAATTTATAAAAAAAAAAAAAAAGAAAAAAGAAAAACAATAACATACTAAAAAAAAAAAATTGATTCCTGTGACATCTTTACAATGACTTTCAAATGTTATATTGATTCCTTTTATGAAGACAGTTGGAAACAGAGTTCACAACCAAGTGTACATTGCACAAAATCACTAAAAGGATTCGAAATTTTCTGTAAATTTACTAATTGACGGTGAGGCTAACCAAGAGACAAAACTATTTGGTAAACCAATTTGTTTTGGATACTTAGGTTGTTTCCATAATTTGACCAACTCTGCCTATGTACCCTTTTTGCAATTGTCTGAATGTTAGGAATTCAGTATGTATTTTGAGTTGAGGAAAGGATTTGTGTCATATATTGCAATTACTATGCTATGTCATGATGTCATAATTGTTTACAGCAAGATGGTTCATGAGCTGGTAGCAGATCCAGCAAATAAATAAAGACATATTTAGGGGATAACATCAGAGGCTTAAAACAAAACTTCAATTTGGAAATGAATTACTTCCTTTAAAGACCCAGTAGTGTTCAATTAAAACTGAGGCAAAATATTTAATGGTTAACATATTTAATTCTATATTTACAGGCTTTTCTCTAGCCCATCTGAAGCTACCTTGACTCCTTCGATTTCTTTCTCCACAAGACTGCCTGAAAGATATTTTTCAAAGTGCAAATCTCAACAATGCTCACTCTTCTACCAAAAATCTTTCAATGGCTCCTCATTCCCCTGGCATAAACACAATATTCAGCAGAGGTCACCACCTGCCCACCTGCCTCATCTTATATCACACTCCAGCTTGCCTCTTGCAACCCATTCACATGGACCTCTGTGTCCCTTGTACTTACACATTCTGTGTATCCTGAATAGAAGACTCTTTCTTCTACTATCGTATTACTCCTACTCACTCTTCAAATTTCAGCTCAGGGATCCTATTTTCTGCGATATCTTCCTTAACCACCCTCAGATAAATAATTCCTTTCAGGTTAATATACCCATGCATGAACTTGTGTCACTTGTCATTTTTGCAAACAAACATGTTCACATGGTTATTTGATTTTTTTCTAGATGTCACAAGTGGCATGCTCCATACTGTATATTTTGCTCACTGCTATTTCCCTAGAACCTAGAAATATGCTTGAGACATGGGAAATTTTAAGAAATAATTGTTCAATTTGCAAACAGGTAAGGTAAGAATATTTTCAGTCTCTTGATTCTTCTAGTCCACATTTGGATGCCACTATCATCCATGAAGAAAATTAGCCATGGTAAAATCTAGTATAATGTTTTCAAGTGTCAATTGTTTGATGGAAGCTTAAGAAATAAGAGTTAGGGCCTCCCCGGTGGCGCAGCGGTTGAGCGCTAGGTTACGAAGCTGCACTCAGCCTCTGCAGCGCCGGTTCGATCCCCGGCTGCTCCCCAGCCACCAGAGGAGGGTCCCACATGGCGCGCAGGCCCCTCCTGCCGCCCGCTGCTCCCCTCAGCAGTGTACTTCAGTCCTTCTGCCTGCTCTGCTCCCCGCTCTGGCTCTGGTGAATTCTCTCACCCTCCCGATCTTCTGACTGTACCCAGTGCATGTATAAACAAAACAAACAAACAAATAAAATAAATAAATAAAGCATGCCTCTAAAAAAAAATAAAATAAAATAAAAACTGTTTAAAAACAAAAAGAAATAAGAGTTAAAGTTGTATATAGAGAATGTTTATACACAGCTCAGGGAAAGGATCCCAATGATCAATGTGTGTTTGTGAAAAACAGAGACAGAACATCAGTTATACCTGAGTAGGTGACGCCAGAAAACACAACATCGTAATTTCTTCACAATTTCCCTGAGAGATAGCAGGTATTCTAAGTTTATACTTACTTAAGAGCAGCTGATATTAAGAAGTCAATTTCGTTCTCAAGCAGGGGTTACAACTGAATAGAGAAGCTAGGGGTTCATGAACCAAGAGTTAGAATATACTTCGTAGATATAAACTCCGGTCTCATTTTGGAGAAGAAAAACTAAATCTAGTGCTCTTATCGAAATATGTCCACATTCACATTGCCAGTGAGGGTCACAGTTGGGACTAGAAGTCAGATAACATATTTAGACATCTCTGAGTGGTTTTTATATGATTAATACTGTACCAGTTCTGTAGGGAAATGAATGTTAAAAGATTCATTCATCCATTTGTTTATATGTAAAGCGTTATTAATAGATACTTGGCTGAACTGTCAGAGCATTTATCAACAGAAATAGGCAGTCCAGAAAATGCGATGCCCAAATAAAGTCTGAAAGCTCCTAACACAAAACCTGCTGAATTGTAACTGAGGATGAGGAAGACACACACTGACCCTCAGAAGCAGCAGGAAACAGCAAGTACCACCGGCAGCTCACAGGCAAAAGTAGTTTTTACTGAGAGCAGAGAGCAGAGAAAAAATATTTTAAAAAATAACAAAAATGTTAATGTGAAAAAGTTGAGAAGATGGTATCAGAGGAGCTTCTGTGCTTCACTCCCAGAAGGATAATCTAAAGTAGTCCAGAGAAGCACTAGACCCAGAGAAACCCACAACTTGACTTGGATATCCGAGACCAACACAATATCTCTTGTGGCACAAGAGATATTGAGGAAATTCGGCTCCTAACAATAAAATTGTAGGGGACAGGGATAAGAGATAAAAGGTGGTTTGAGTGGGAAACATTGTTTTTCTTAAGCCTTGGAGCACTTTTTTGAGCCTTCTCCCACATGCTGAACTCCAGACCTTGCTTTGTTTGGTGCAGCTGTGACCTAGTGCATGGCATAAATTTACATTGAGCTGCTGCATTGGTGGGATTCACTGGGAAGTCATCCTTTGTTGATGCCAAAAATAACTCATAGGCAGGGTGAAACCACGAAACTGGCACTCACTAAGAAACTGTACTCTGGGGTACCAGATGTTGTACCCACAGGGAGATATCTCAGAACTTTCTTAGAGTTAAAGTTCTTAGAGTTAAAGTTCTTAGGGGAAAAACTGTGCACAGGGCAATGCCATGCCACACCACTCATTGTGAAGACATCTGAGGGCATGCCAAGGAAGCTCTCTATGTTTAAGTGTTGTTCCTTGGAACTTTCTACTAAAAATTTGGCAAAAAGAGATGCCAGGGGACACCATTCAGGGAAGAAGAGATGCCCACTGGCTTTTGCTGAGGTACTGTTCTTGCATGGTCATGGACATATGACATATTGTACAGTAGTCTACTCAAAGAAAGCCAAACCAAGAAGAGAAGACTTTTTTTTTTTCCTTGAGCATCTTTCTGGAGTGCTCTGCTAACAAAATTTAACACAGTGCTTGCTGGAAAAAGAGAAAACATATCCTGGCTGATTTTTTCCATATCAGTCAATGAAGAGTGGACAGAGAGCTGAGAGGCAATAAACTGATAGCAGGCACACTAATTAAATAATTTTTTTAAGTAATATACATTGGTATAACTCAATTAATATTTAAAAATTGTTGAGCAAATTAAAGCTTGTCTGGGTTCATAATACATTTCTTCCTCTTTAATTTGATGACTATATGAAATCCTATTCTCATTCTTTTTTTTAAAGATTTATTTATGCATACAAGAACTGGTGTACAGGCCAGAGGTGTGGGGTTGAGAGGATTCACCGGAGACAGAGTGGGGAATAGAACAGGCAGATTGACTGAAATACACTGCTGAGGGGAGCAGCAGGCGAGTCAGGAGAGGTCTACTGCACCAGGTGTGTAGCTCCCTGGCCGGGGATCGAACTTGTGCTGTAGTGGCTGCAGCTAGCTTCATAGGTTGCATCTTAATCCTGGTGCCACTAGGGAGGCCCCCATATTCTCATTCTTAAAGAGTAAATATTTATGTAATACCTCATTCCTATTCGTAGTTTCTCTGCTTTTGATTGATTGTTCTCAAGTATATTTTACCATATAATATGCATTTTTCAAAATAGTCTCAATAACTTCTAATAAATAAGATATACTCCCTGCTTTCTAAAAGTTTATTGTCTGGCTGAGGTCATAAGACACACTTACTTAAAACAATTAAAGGGGAGAAAGTACAGAGTCTTATTAAGTAATAAATTCTGTGGGACAAAAACCAATGTTCCAGGAGTTCCTTGAAGGGAGAACATCCAAATTATAACAGCTAATGAAAGCTTCCTGAAGATGAGAAGTGACCTTTACAACAAGAAAATAATTAATTTTTCCTGAGACGAAGCAAAGGCAGGCAGTTTAATCATAGCTTCACCCCTAGGGAATCCCCAGGCATGGGGAAAGTCAGGTTTTGATAAACTGGCACACATGGCTCACCATAATCTGGCTCCATTTGTCCGCCTACCATCATCTTTGACTTCTGTTTGACTTTCTTTCTTTTACTTTGGTTTCCTTGCACTGAATATATCTCATTTCTATTTCTATTCCACATTTCTTCTCCTCTCTCCTCTTTGACATTCACTTCCTCTCTTCTTCGTCTACTTGCATTTTCACCATCACCCAAAATAAACAATTATTCTGGCCTACAGGAATTTCTTTTTCTGAAGTTCTATTATATGTAATTCTTTACCATTCACTTGAAGCTCAGATCATTGTATGACAAGAATTGTAGAGAAAGTGCATAGACCTGTAGTCATAAGACTTGGGTTAAAACCCTTCCTCTTCAACACCCTTGCTGTATTCCCTAACTTCTCCCAGTCTGTCTGTCTATACTGTGACTTATGGTTATTGGCGTCTGCTTCATGGGGCTGTTATGAGGATCTATCTATAGGTTCAACCAAATTTTGCTGAATAAAATGCATATGAGCTATGGCTATGTGTGTATGTGTCTTTCCACCCTATCTAGGATATAAATTTTGATGTCGAATGATATCTTGATAATTGTATTGTTCCCAGCAACTAAAACAGTGTTCAGCACACAATAGGCACAAAATAAACACTAGATCATAAAAACCAAACCAATTTCTTAAAAAAATTTTAAATAATCCATCCACAATTTATTTGCTTTAGCCATCTTTGCTTGTATCCATCAGATGCATCCAAGTTAGTCACTGTAGAAATTACTGATAAAAAGTAATTTGAACTGGTAGCATTCATTTTTGCTACATCAAACCCTGGGCTTATAACAGCAGTTTGGAACTCATGAGCCATCATAGCAATAACACTCACTTGATACATTTTACAGATAGCAATTGCTGATAAGTGTTCTTGCAATGAAGTACTCAAATAACTGATATGACTAGGAATGTCAGTCACAGATCAGTCAAGTGGGAAATGTTAGAAAATCAATTTCACCAGCAGTTGTGGAATTCATAATTTTTTTTCTTTCCAATTATAATTCACATCCAGGAGATTCCAAACAACCTGTATTGACAGAACAGCTCAGGGACAGGATGGGACGGGACAGAACCAAAGGGAGGTAGAGCTGGTGTTGGTTGTGGGGTTTATTGTAAAAAGACTGCACTTTGGAAACAATCCTCAAGAGCAAATCCCAACTCCATCATTTACGAGGTTCTTGGCATTAAACTTTAAGGTAGTGAGCACTGCATATTGTAATCCAATAAGATGAGGACTATTTGAAGGTTTTCATATAGACCTATACCATGGAGTTTCCAATATCCATGTGTAGAAAAGTCACTTGTGTCACAGTCTCAATAAAAATCCATGCCTCAGGCCTCCCTAGTGGTGCAAGGGGTTAAGCACAGCACTGTGAAGCTACCTGCAGCCTCTGCAGCGTAAGTGTGAACCCCAGACGGCCAGGGAGCAATTGACATGACACAGTAGACCTCTCCTGCCTCGCCCGCTGCTCCCCTCAGTAGTATACTTCGGTCAGTCTGCCTGTTCTGTTCCCCACTCTGTCTCTGGTGAATCCTCTTACCCCCTGCACCTCTGGCTTATATGCATAAGTAAATATATCTTTAAAAAAAATAAAATAAAAACCCATTTCCCACACCATATTAAGTGTCTTGCCTAGGGACATAGACTCATTTAATAGCTCACTAGATTCTGGGCCCTGCTGCATTCAAGACAACTTCTATGAGATCTGCATTTACAATACACTCCTCACTTTCCTCACTCCCACAAACAGCTCGTTACAAATATCACTTGGCACCTACTGAACAAGCAGTACACTGCTTGGTAATATCTAATGAATTCAGTTATGATTAGTCAGGCTCTCTGCTTTAAGGAAAATGATGGTTCTTTCCTTGTCTTCACAGAGATGCTAAGGTAAAAGCTATAACTGAATTTGATGAGATCTGGCATTGTATGTCCTGAAGAACTTAACCTCCATGAGATTCTTGTGATAAAATTGTGAAGGTTAAATGAAATTAGATTTACAGAGCACTTAGTGTAGTGTCAAGCATATAGTGATCAATAGCAACAGCAGTATTATTATAACAGTAGTTCCTGCTAGGACAGTGCCAAGAATCTCCAGAAATACAAAGCCTAGAAGCTGCTATAAAGGGTTCTGCAGTATTTTTAAACTAGATTGCTTTTCTAGCATTGAATTTAGGAACAAACAGAAGACAGTCAGCTGCTGTACAATAATTGTGTGGCCTTCTTTTATCATCACTGGCCAATAGTGAGAACAGGATTCCACCCCCAGCTGAGCCACGGCTTTATGGAGGGGACCTTGGGTGAATCAATTAATGTCACCAAGGCTCAATTTTTCTTGTCTAAAATGACACTGTTGAAATGGAAGTATTCTGGTTGCTCTCAACTTTGGTGTGTATGATTCTTAAACAAGAAATCTATCCTTGTGGTGATTGAATACAACGCCATGTTAGAAGGGAACAGGAGCAAAAATAGAGATTAATGATCTTGGAGTTCAGATTAAAAATTAAATACTTTAAGAGAGTAACCAAGCAATATGTTTGCTGAGAGGTATAGTTCTTTTAATGTTGCCATTGACTGCATGCCGTATTTACTATAACAGAGTTCCTATAGCAAGTTGACAATGACTTGATTTTCTCTGTTGCCTGACACTCTATTTTTTTTTATTTTCTAGGTTACCATACAGCTCTCTCTAGCCAGTATCAGTCAGTGAGCTTTGACTGTGGAGGTTTAATATGATGCCAGTTTTGTGCAATTCTGCTTACTCTCTATCTCTTTGAATTAGATGCTTCTATTCCTGAAAATTAAATATCAACAATGCTACTAGCAAAGTCTCAACTTAGTAACCTCTCAAAAATATAGCCTTCTATTTCTTTCTGCTGAGCACCTGAACATTTTTTTATATAGAATAATGTGTGCAAGCAGGACTGGGAGAAGTGAGTGCCAGAGGTAATGGGTTGGAATCTCAAGTAAAAGTGGAGGCAGTTTCCCTCAAGGGAGCCCCTAAATAAATACTGGCTGCAGAAGTCAGAATCTTTCACCATAGAGAATTAAAAAAAAAATTAGACACGGAAGTTTCCACATGAGAACAATGTTGAGGACTTAGAAATGTCTGCTCCTCCCTTAGCCTTTCTTCCACCAAAGGAATATCCTCCAAATTCTACTTTACAGCCCATTTCCATTGCAAGTCCCACTGATTTCTTGGATGGAATGTAATCTTTGAAAGGGCACATATTTTCCCTACTCCTCTGGCTTGTTTAAAGAGAATGGGGGAGGGTTGCAATTGTATGGGGAATATAAAAATAAAATTTATTATTTAAAAAATAAATAAATAAATAAATAAAGATGGTTTTCCCCTTAAACATCCAACCCTTGCTTTACCTTTCCCCATCTCCAAGAAAAAGAAGCAAGTGACGTGTTTGGCAGAGTGGGAGGAGCAAGCTAACATGCCCCATCCAGCTCCTTGCACTTCCTGACCTCTTAGGAGCAGCGTTTCCCTGAGAAAGGACATTTGCTTCTGCTAAGAGGTCCCCACCAGGAGAGGTGCCTTCATCTTTGCTTCAGCATTGGGAAGCCTGCTTTGGGGCAAACAGAAGCCATGTTTTCTACTATTAGATAGTCAATTAAACAAGTGTTAATTGATCTCTCATTTCCCCTCCTCATTTCCTTCACATTTTATTCAGAATGATGGTAGAGAGGAGGCAATTATTGTTGCTTCTCCCAGTTGTAAGATTTTATGAATACATATTCTAGGGGAAAATATTCTACAATGTGCTTATCCATTTCTTACTGATCAATTCATTTCTCTTGGTTCCTTCCCTCTCCACTGCCTCCTATTACCCAAAAGTCATGTGACAATCCTTGGAAATGATTATCAAGTAAGTCAACTGTATGACTCAATGATTAATAAAACAGGATAGTCTAGACCAAAAAGTGATTAGCTTCATATTTCATGTGTCATCAATTTAACCAGAATAATCACTACTTGGAACTGCACTCTGATGCCATGAAAATATGAACTGAAAATAACCTTATACCTATCTAAACTGACTAAATCATAAAAGGAAAAATATATCATCTAAATCTACTCTCTTTTGTACTGAATTACAGGGATAGGCATAGTTTAGGGTTAAAAATATCATGACTTATCTTGACTTTGTAACTGCTCTTCCATCTGTAACTGATCTGTGATAATCCTGAATCTTGGATTTTTTTCCATATAAAATGAGAATAGTGATGACTACCTTGTAATATTTTAGGAATATTAAATTAGACTTATATTGTGCAAAATTTACATACAACTGTAATTTACATACAACTATAATTGCTACCTTCATAGGTGCAGCAACTGACAAAAAACAGGTCGTAAATATCCAAGTTCACATTGCCATTTAGTGTCTTCTCCAGGCACTAGAGTCCATCAGCTTATTTTCCAGCTTCCAGTAAAGTTTCTAAAGTGAGTTCCAGGGAATACTTTTAAATAACTATGTATTTCTGAGTCCCACTCCATCTCTAAATCAAAATGTCTGTAGGCACACTCGTGAATCTGCTTTTTAAAAATGCTCATTAAGTTTGGGAATCACTAGTATGGTCCAATTTTTTTTAATGCTTATACAACATTGATTCATTCTCATCAATTATAGATGTCACTTCTCCCTTTTACTTAAAAGCATCTTAAAATAATCGGTTTAGTCAAAATATTTCCCTCTATTTTAAGGTACTTCAGTTGCTCTAAGTTAAAAGAACATCTTACATTTCCAAAATAAATTTCAAATTTATATTACAGCCAAATATCTCCATCTCAAACTTTCCATTCTCACAATGGTAATTCCAGTGTTCATTTCATCTTTCTGAAAAGTCAGTTGGAACTTTAAATCTTTGGTAACAACAGACCCAGATAAAAAATTATTAAACCAGGGCTTCCCTGGTGGCCTAGTGGTTAAGTCTCATCCCTATCAATGACACAGCCTAAGTTCCATCCCCAGCCAGGGAGCTAATCCACATGGCGCAGCAAACCTCTCTCACCTACCGCTCCCCTAAGCAGTATATTTCAGTAAATCTGCCTGTTCTTCTCCCCACTCCATCTCCGGTGAATCCTCTCTCACACACACCCCTCCCTGGCACCTCTGGATATCCCCAGCTCTTCTATACACTCAGAAAAAAAAGTAATCATTAAACTGCAGTGAAACCCAATTATGACACACTCCATAAAACTGCCAAATTGTTATGTTTTAATAAAGTTGGTTTATAATGAGTGCATGCCAGAAATTAGGTATATGTTTGTAGAACTTGTGAACCAAAATTGTCAACTTCAGTCACTTTGAAGTGAATTTTCCAGTGAAAAGTGCTTTGGATATGAAACATACAAAGGCTATACTATGTAAGGTGGTCTCTGTAAATCTTTTGGGTCTTCCTATCGAGAGGTCTTTCTTAGTTGCTTTTCTTGAATGGACTTACACTGTGAATGAAATGGAGACGCTTTAGGATATAAGCAAAAGAGTAATATGATGTGACTTTCATTTTCACAGTACTTCTCTGGATGTGATGTTGGAAATAAGGTAGAAATGGGGGAAACAATCGGAATTCTATTCCCAAATCTAGTGAGTGCTGGCAGGTGCAAGTAGGGTAGGGCATGAGAAGCAATCAATGGATATATTTTAAGGGAAGAGTTGAAAGGATTTGATCCTCAAAAATCAATTTAACTGTGGGCCTCCCCTGGTGGCGCAGCTGTTGAACACTGGGCTGCAAAGCTGCCCACAGCCTCTGCAGCACCGGTTCGATTCCCGGCCACCGGTGAGGGTCCCACATGGTGCACAGACCTCTCCTGCTGCACCCACTGCTCCCCTCAGCAGTGTATTTCATCGGTCTGCCTGTTCTGTTCCCCTCTCTGGCTCTGGTGAATTCTCTCACCCTCCTGGGCTTCTAACTGTACCCAGTGCTTGTATAAAATAAATAAATCTTTAAAAAAATCAATTTAACTGAGCATTGCCCATATGAAAATGACTTTCTTCTATAAAACAACTTTTAATTAAGTCCCTTGGTTTATAACATTATATAGTTTGCAAAACACTATTTTTCAAGAAAATAAAATTGGATAGGACAAAATATATTAACATAATATATGTAACCTATAATACAGTATAATAAAAACAATGTAATACAAAAAAATAAATGTAATCTATTCACATAAGCATGTCCTCAGTGCAAGCATATTATGTCAGGTGGGTAGATGCAAATATATTTAACTAAATTCTGAGGTTTTTTTTGTTTGTTTAAAATCTTGGTAATCTAAAAAAAAGTATGGTTATAAAAAATGTTTTACAAAATATAGCCATGTTGTTTTTGTCAATAGCTATTCTGTATTGGCATCATTCCTATTTTGGGAGGTCTAGAATTTTTTTAAAGATATCCAGCTTGAATTTTTCTCCTTTAAATCAGATGTTTGCTCAGAGTGTAGCAGAGTGCCTCCCTTTCTATTTTCCTCTTTATGCTTAGCTTATTATCTTGCCCTTCCATTGTCCTCCAAGTTCTTAGTTTTTGAAACTGATCTTCTACTCACGCATATTTCCCCTGGGAAACTTCAGTCCACCTTTCACATTGCTGACTAGTTTTCTTCATCTTCCCTCCTTTGTTTCCTTGAGCTATCCTCCTATTGGTGGACCAATCGAAACACACTATTTCTCTTCACCCAGGAGGCTTATAAAACCATGTCTGCAAACTAACTAGAGGTTCCTGATTGAAGTCAAGATATCAGTTGAAGCTATAAATAAAATGTAGCACTCAAAGCTAAAGCAGTATTTTTTTCTTTAAGTTATTCAGCAGGACACCATTATTTCATCTCTTCTACACATCTTTTTATAACATTGCATTTTAATGTTCAATATGACACCCCAAATGAAATACTGGAACCCCCTGTGGACACTTTATTGTGTATCCACTTCTTTTCTTGTTGAAATCAGGATATTAGTTGATAAAACATTTTTCACAAATTGAAGGAGTAAACCAGTGTGATTAAGATATTCAAAATTGTATATCTGACTGCTATTGTAGAAGGACAAAAAGTGATTTCAAACAATAGAAGGCAATCCCAGGAGGAAATTATATAGGTATGTTGATAATGATGTCACAATTGTACTTCAGGTTAGTATCCCTCAGCAAAGATCTACAGACAACAGCTTTATTAACTCTCATGCTAACAACTTTGATCCCTTGGCTCCACATTTTGCTTTACCTTTGCAGTTTTTCATGTATATTTTTGTTTAGGTATCTTCTTTTGTGTAAGTGGGATAAATTTGCTTTAAGACATCAGTAGATCAAAATATGCTTGGCTATTATCTTTTGGTATAAATCTCATGTATAGAATTCTCAGTCAATATTGTTTTATAATTACACTTGTCATGAACACACCATTTAATTATAATTAGAAAGTGCATGGGGAATTAATCTGCATATAAAAAATCCTTTTCTAGTATAGTCTGTGCTGTATTGTGCTCGTTCCTTAAAATGTATAGATCACACCCACAATGTTATCAATTCTATTTCCAGCCTATCAACCATCATAAATGTTGACATTCAGAGGAAGTCAAAATTCTTTCTGTACTCCATTCACCTTTCCCCTCTAAAAATGAATGTTAACCAATAACGATTATTATAATCACGATTGTATGAATTGTAGCAAACACTTACAGAGTGCCTACTGTGTGTGGTCTGGTGCTGTTCTAAGTGCATTACACAGTCACCACATTTGATACTCACATGAACACGATAAATAGAATTAATTCCATTTTACAGATGAGATAATTTGACCCATGTCATAACACCATTCAGTGGCAGAGCTCTGAATTGAGCCAAAAGGAAACTGACTTGCTCTTTTAAACCCTGTGCACCATCAATTCCATTACCCCATTATTTCCAAGGAAGAAGGTGTGGCTCTATTTTGAAAAGCATTAACTTAGAATGTATTTAGGAAAAAAAAATGTATTTAGGAGTGCATTTAAAAAAAAAGATAAATATTATCAAGCACCATGTGTGATAAGCATCTTTCTAAAAGATAGAATTCCTGCTTATCTAACTATAATATATAAACAGAATTTCAATATAACAATGACTTCTAACAATATTTATAATTATTAATTTGAAAACACATGCAATTATGCAGAAATCATAACTCATACCCATCTCCCAAAAACAGCAAAGAAATATTTAGATTACTAAGCCAAGATGAATTGGTACCTAAATTCCACAGGAAAGTTCTTCACTTCATTCTACTTGTGTTGAGTTTTGTGGCACAGAGACACAATTTATATCTTTAAGATTTGGGGCCAAAACATTTCAGAAAAATATTGTTTCAAATAAATGTTAAATGAATCTCACTGAGCACCATTTATATCAGGAACTATTATACACCTTAAAAAACTGAATCGATTGCACATGTTTAAAAACTAAAAATGCACTCCCCACAGAAGTACAAACAGCCTAAATATTTCACATCAAATTTTTATATTTTAAATCTGATTCAATTTTTTTATGTCAATAGAAATGCAACAAACACAACAGGACCCCATCTTGGATAGCTGACAATTTGTCTAAGTCCCTCAACCTCATCCCATCAGTTTTGAGGTCCTGCAGATGCAATTATAAGCAACACAATGTCTGTTCTTTGTGCGCATACCTTCTCATTCACTGCCTTCAACATGGCCCCTAATTGACCCAGTTCTATCTACCTCTTTTTAATTCTTGTACATCATCTACCTATTCTCATCCAGCCCAGCTTGATACATGGTTGCTCTCAGATTCCAGGCATGGATTTGTCCAGCACCTGTGCTCCTTTGAACCCCATCTGAATCACCTTGAGCTCCCAGGCTCTGCTCCTGGGCCCACTTCCTGCTGGCCTGGGCAAACTTCCTGCTGGGAGGCACCTGGCTCACCATTTGTTTGGCTTCTCTCACAGACTGAATGCTTTCTCATACCCATGACACCTTCCTTCCCACCTCCCTGGGCTGTAAGAATGTGCACATAAATCAGTATTTAGTTGTTGACACCCATGAACATTTCACACACAAATATTGTATTTTCTAAGCCAGGAAACAAAATAAAATCAAACTCATGCTTAATGGGCAACACTTACTTACAGTTTTCAGTAGTTAAAGTTAAGATATTTAACAAGAGATAAGTTTGCTCTTTTATCTTTATTGGAGATATTAAAACAAAGTTTTAGAAGAACCAAATGAATAACATGCTATTCAGATCACCACAGGCTATCGAAAAGGACACTGTGTAAAACCCAGTTTGTAAATCTCCAACTAGTCAATTAGCATACCAATATGAGCAATGAGTAGACCTTACAGCCTTTCCCAAGCAAACACAGTAATTAAAAACAAATTACTGTGCAGCCTGGATGTGGTGCTTTACAATGTACCCCACCTGCCAACCAGCAGCTAAACTCAGTCCAAGACTGTCTGGCCAATTAGCTGCTTCCCCAATGTGTAACTCAGGCTTCCTGTGTGAGCACCATTTGCAAGGATCCACATCAAATTGGGTCTTTTGTTCTCATAAGGCAGCCCATCTTTCAGGAGACTCAAGAGCAGGTCTCTGTGTGGGTAAATTCTGCTGCTGCCAGAGAATGTATTCTTTGTACTTCTTTTCACAAGAGGCTGGAAATATTCCAATTCAACACCAGAATAGAATCCCTAGGTTCTAACAAGAAAAGAATACTATCACATATTTTTCCTACAGGTAATTGTAATTAAGAAAAGAAAAATCAAAACACTGGATTTTGACTTCTTCATCAAAGACAAAATTCAAGTGAAAAAATTCAAGCAAAATGCCTCAGAGTCTCTTCAATAAAAATAAATCCATAAAATTGGGTCAAGGGAATTTATTGGTTTATTTTATCATGGATTTTGCACATGTTGGTAAAAATGTAGGTTAGAATTAAAAGAAAAAAACTCAGGGCTTAAATCTTACAGCAGAGGAAACTGAGACCCAAGGACATATTAAAGGGGGAAGCAGAAAAAAAGTCTAAGACTTTCCACTACACTCTGACTGGATTTGCATTTATGCAAATTCTCATGTATAGATTTCATGTGCATAAACACATCCTTAAATAATTCTTCATGTGTATTTTTAAGTGAAATCCTCCTTTCTGTAATAGGAGAGTTAAATAGCCAAGGACTTTGCTGACAGAAGCACACTTATTCTTTAATCATTGGCAAAATGAGACACCAGCTATGTAGATGTAGAATATTTCCTCTGTAAATCTGGAACCTTTAGTCATCCCTTCAATGAGCATTTCTTTAATGTTTTCCATATGACAGGCAAGATTCATAAATAGGCTTCTACTGTGGAGGCAACTCAATTATAAGCAGCTCATTTCTAGTGAAGGGTTAAGAAGGATTCTGAGGAACTTTCTGAAATCAGGATAAGCATGTGACGATGTATGATTTTCATTGACCATAAAAAAACATAGGATGGAAACAAATGTGTTATTTAGTAAGCATTCCATCTGCAGGCCTATTCTTCCAGCTCCAATATTCCCTACAGATTTTATCTTCTATGTTTCTGTTTAAATGTTTTTCAGAAGTTAAACAAGAGGAGAGGCTGTTTGTAGATAATTGCTTCTCTCTTTGTTCCAACATGAAAACAAGAAATAAGAGAAACCCAAGGAGTTTGGGTGGAAGTCACAGAAATGAAAGGTGATTAAAAGCATCTAGATTGTACCCTGGGGAGATATTTCCCCAATCAGGGCTTCCTGTTACATCTCTAGAGCATGTTAAAAGTGATGGCTTTGCTTTAGTTAATGGAACAAAATATGTGGAGTAATTCAGAATATTTCTGTATTATAAAACTTTGTTTTTCCTTTATGACTTATAATAGTAACTTATTCAGAAAATTCACTTTCCTCAATGATAAATGCAGTCCAGTCTTCAAGTTTATAACATTTTCAGAGTACCTTTGTCAAATCAATGAGTCTTCCTTCATCATAATGAAATCACAGATATACATTAAATGTGTTTAAACTGGAAAGGGAAGAAAATCAAAAGGTTCTATTATTTCCCTGTTGAAAAGGTTTTTGTAATCAGTACAAGTCTTTCAGTGGTGGTTCCTTTAATCACTTGGTTGGGATAAAACCATAAGTGACATGCCATGGAAATCATGAAGAGAAGTCAGGAAGTCAATATTAAGTTCACTGTAAGAATATGATGAATTTGCACTATTGTCTGGTCTCATTATATTCTTTGTCACAAAAATGAGTTATCACAGAATTATAATGTCTAGTATGTTCTTCTTTATAATACATTCTTATTCACATGACAAGAATTACGACAAGAGGAGAAAATGGACAAAATTAATCCACCCTCATGACAGAAAATACTGCATCAAATTAACTTGTGACAGGCAAGTATTTTTGTGAAGGCATTTATTGATGGCATCTGTCTTATCAGTCTACCTACATCAGTTTTTTATGTGCCTCATCAAATATCTATCACAAGTAGAACCCTGGAGAAAACATCTTCTGAAAATAGTTTAGCTATAAAGGAAAGAAACAAGGGTCATTTTGTATATGATCTTTGAAGGAAATTCCTAACTAAATCAATAACTTGGATTTTCAGCACTCCTTGAACAAACTGCATCCTACTTCATCCCTTTTATGAGAACTTCTTAATTCTAGGCTCAGGTGCAAAAAATCATTTGGAGATTATATTTTAGGCTAACAAAAGGGATAGCCTTCTGTTATTTCAAAGAGTAAATTAGTTTTTACTTGTTTTCTACTTTGGATATAGTTGACAACAAATATAGAACATTCTTTCAATAATAGGTGGAGTGCATGTTGCTTAATCAAACCCAGTTAGTTGAATGTAAAAATGTAATGTAGTCATTCTATTCAAGAAGGAAATGAGAGAGAATCAGTGACAGTAGGTGAATATATTTCACATTTGTTCATAAATAAATAACTCTGAAAAAGGTACCAGAAAGAATGAGGCAGAGATTTTCAAAAGAAAAAGGTGCAGTGATGTGTGATGAAGCAGAGAGAGGTCACCAACATAGGCCAAATAGTTATCTTCAAAAAATTAGTTCTTAGGAAGCTTTTATTCTAGAAATTCACTAAAGTCCAGGGTCTGGTCCACAGTATTGTAAATTCACAACCTCATGTGTGCTTACTATACAAGAAAATTCTCAAACACTTCAGTGTCAAGACAACTAGTTTTCTTTTGTTTTGCTCAAAATGGTCATTGTATTGAACCAATTCATTTTCAATCACCCATAAAAGAATGTATGTTTTATTTTTTAATGTACCCAGAAAACTTAATGGAAAAGTGTCCATCTTGTGAAGTAAATAAAATTATCACTACATTTCTGTGGGATAGGTGACATCTCTAAGGAAGTATGGCAACCTTCACATTGTGCCATTAACTCTCATCTGGATATGGGTCTCTAAGTTAGATAAATGAGAAAAGACACACATGGTACATAGTGCTAATCAGATCCTCAGTGATTCTACAACTGCAGAGACAGCAGGACACAAATTCCTCAAGTGGGATTCTCACTGACTGATGCCCAAAATATATATATATATACACCTGCCTTTCTTAGTCAGAAAATGTAATTTAATATGGTATTGTAATTTCATGCTAGATTATTTATCCATTTGATTTTGGTAACAATAGGTGAACACAAGTGGCATTAACTCAAATGCCATTTCTGCAAGAGGTATAACAGACACGACATATTTATACCCAGAGTAAATGCCCAATTTTGAAAGTACACAAGTTGCAGTTCAATCTTGGTTTTAGAGTTATTTCAATGTCATTAAATTACACAAATGACACATCTACTCTTCCAGGTAGATTTAACAAATGGGCACTCACCATTATAATTACCTGTTTCTTGTGGAGAAACACACTAATTACCTGGCCTAAATATAGAATGAAAATTTGGTGGCTGGAATCATTACTCTGAATACTCTTGTCTATGCTTAAATGAAAAACTGTAATGAACTAGTCAAACCAAATTGAATTTAAGTGCTTGGGGAATCGCTTAATATTTTTAGCCAGTAGAACAATATATCTTCTTAAGAAACTAGCAAATTTATTGTAAACAATTAAATTTTGGAGACTGACTTATTACAGCAGCATACTCTCTATTAAAATAATTTAAGATTACTTTTCACATTAAAACAGAAGAACAACATCATATAAATATAAAATGGACAATGTTCACTTGTCCAAATCATTGCCTTGGCATATTATGAGAAATTTAGCAATATTTCATCACCAAAAGTAATAAAGCTGGTTACAGTCAGTATTTCAAATACAGTGAACATAGTAAAGTCCACTTTAGTAATTCAAAAGTTATTTTAAGTTCAAAAATTAGGTGGATTCAACACACACACACACACACACACACAAAATCTGGTAAGTGTGTGATGAAACATTATATGTCTAAGGGAACATCATGTGTCTAAGAAATGATTTAATGAAATGCTTGAATTATGAATATTTTATAACAGTTCAAGTATTGGCCTTCTAAATCATTCTTATCTCTGCACATCTGTGGTATACAATAAAGGAAATAATGTAAGATACCACTATTAATTGTTATACTTCTAGACATTTCTAGTTTGATAACTACATATCTTCTGCCATTCTGGACTATTTTTCTATGTGTTTACTTTTTAGCAGAGCATAAGTAAATCCTTTTTACATTGCTGCTGCCTCTAAAATTATTCAGTCTCATATTTTTGCCTGAGGATAGTGAGATATATTCTATTCATTTTGAGATAACACATTTCAGCTAATGACTCTTCCTTCCCCCAAACCCTCCAGACACCTTTTTAAACTTTTCCTGAATCCAGTTCCATGGTTTGAGCTATGAGTCTTTGACTACTGTCCTCCTTATGCATTTCTAAGCTATACATTCTCCCTCATACATTGCTAACTGTCCTGAAACAGCCAGAATAAAGAACCAAAATTCTTTACTAGTTTCCACATGAAATTTGTTCACATATTCAGGACTTGTTAGACCTGACTGGGATTGAGATAGGCCCTGGTCATTTTCCATTTCTTGGTTCTAGCCTCTTTTTTCCATTATTTCTGATCTCCTCCTCCACAGAGCAAAAAGATAAAACTTCTCTTACCCAAAATTGTAGTTCACCCAAACTTAGTTCCCTTATTCTTAGGTGTCAGTTCCTATCCTGAGGAAAATTGAATCACATTGTCAAAAATTCTAAAGTTCATCCCAATGAAAAGAAATCCTGATGAAACTTAATCTCATTACTTTTCTATTATACACAACTCATGCCCACAAATGGTTTTCTTTAAATGTTAACTAAATGAGCACTTAATTTAATACTTGGGGTCTCACACAAAGCTTCTGAATTTAGAAGAGTCCCAATACTAATTCCCTGTTTTACTTGCTATGAAATCTAAGAAAATAACAAAGTTCTCAGATTCTCAATTTCCAGAAAATGGAAACCATATAGTTGCATTAAATCAGATATCACCATTGAGAGAGAAACAGTTCATGTAATGTAATAATGGTAGCCAGCATTTCTCTTTTGTATTTATGCCCATGTCGATAGGCAGAGATAAGAATGATTTAGAAGGCCAATACTTGAACCAATATAAGATATTTAAAATTCAAGCATTTAACTAAATCTATTATAAACCCATTGATGCTTGTTGGTTAAACCCACATAAAGTATGGGTAAATGATTTTAAGGGTCTCCTGACCTTTGTCAGGTGAGATATTGTTCACCTTGGCCTAGCAAGCTGGTATGACATTTTCAACACTTATGAAAGTCATTGAGAAATTAGTAAAGTCACTGAGAAACTTCAAAAGAAAGCTATAAGAACTAATCAAAATCTTCTCTAGATGATGATGATGATGTCAATCAGAGAGACTCAAGTTAGTTGCGTGTATATATATTTTCTCAATTTATTAAAGTGTCCCCAGTAAGAAAACATTGACTTAATTTCTGATCTCTATTGAGTTATATACAAATTGTTATTAAAAGCATTGTAATACATTATGCATTATATAAAATACAGGTATTATTTGTATTACTAAAGGAGTCCTTTTTTAATTTGTTTAAATTTGCTGGGTGCATTTATGTAAAATCTTTATATACAAGATTCCAAGTATATATCTAAAGAGTCATAGAACAGAAAAATAGATAAAACCTTCTTGTCTCACTTGTTATTTTATAATTAAGGAAATTGTGATAGGATCATATACTGCAAATAACTTCTAACTATAAATAACAATTCATGACCCTTGACTGCTACACTAGAACATGCAGGATTTTTTTTCCCTCTCTTCTATCAGTGATTCTCAATACCAGCTGCACATTAAAGTCAAGTAGGGAGCCTTTTAAGAACAGTCATTCCTGTGTGTCACCCTAGAGATTGTAATTGAATTGGTCTAGGATAGACTCTGTCATGTACATATGTTTTAAAGCTCCCCAAGTGATTCTAGTATATAGCTATAGTTGCGAACCCATAATCTCTTATTTTTTAAAAAATTTATTTATTTATTTATACAAGCACTGGGTACAGTCAGAAACACGGGAGGGTAAGAGCGGAGAGCAGAACAGGCAGACTGACGAAGTACACTGCTGAGGGGAGCAGCAGGTGCAGGAGAGGTTTGTTGCGCCATGTGGGACCCTCGCCAGCGGCCGGGGATCAAACCGCTGCTGCAGAGGCTGCGGGCAGCTTCGCAGGCCAGCGCTCAACCACTGCATCACTGGAGAGGCCCCCATCATCTCTTTCAATAAGTAGTGCTTGACTATTTACTCGTAACTTCAAGGAACAGGAAGCAGTAGAGAAAGAGACCAAAATATAATGTGGTTATGAAATCTACCCCAGTGTCTATTGACAGGCACACTTAATGTCTGATTCCTAATTCACTGGTTCTCAGAGCATGTTCTTACTGAGTTCCATTAAAACACACCATCACGAAAATCAAATACTCTGAATACAAAGAACAATATTAACCTAATGGAACAGCATGTTCAAATTTAAAATTGTTTCCAATATCTTAACTCTTTGATAAATGTCAGCAATTATCTATGCCAAAAATCTAACCAAGATATCTGATTAAACAAAAAAGATTATATTCCTCTAAGTTAGAAAACAATGTTTTATTATTTTGCTTATTGCCCAATGAACACCATGAACTTTTGATGAATTACCACATAAACAAAGTGAGAGGCACTACCCAAATTCCTTAATCTCAGTCCTCGCTGATTGCAGTTTTCAAATCCAAAAATCTTATAATCTTTTGGATTAAAACAATCTTGAAAATATATAGAAGAGAAAAAAATATTTATTACCTTGAATTTATTTCTTCTGTTAGGATTTTTCTGGTAATCTGTATTAAGATATTTCCCTTTTTCCTATTCAGAATTTCTCAAATTTGTCTCATGAATTTCATCTTCCCTCTAAAAATATTCAGTTAGCTAAGATTCAAAAAAAAAAATAGCTGCTGCAACTAAATTAAAAGAAAAGCATGTACATGAATCTGAAGACTGAAAAAATGACTGGTTTGGTAAATAAATGAAAAACAGAAATTAAGTATAAAGTAGGAAGGGAGAACGAGAGGAACTAAGAAAGGAGGCAAAAAGGCAACCTTCTAACCACAAACATATTGTCAAGATTGGATGACTTCCTTTATTCTTTCTCTTGAAGCTTCATTTTTTTATATGATTCAATCCAAACATTGCTCTTATGTCCATAACTACTGAATTTGGCTGTAAGTTTCCTGACTGACACCATCTTCCAGGCTTAATTCCTAAAATGCCACTTAACCCTTCTTTACTTGCTGAGTTTTAAAAGCTAATCCCAATTTATCTTTCATCCCTTCTTTTTCACCTTTCATCCCTTTTTCACCTATAAGAAAGATGAGGCCAAAGAAATAAGCAATAAATACTTTGTCCAGGATTTTAACTTAAGTCATCTGTCCCTCTCATATGCCTAGCGATATTTATTAAAGGGGCAATGCTGTGGTTATGGTGATATTTGAGTGAGACTTGTAAAGATTTAGAGCTGAAAAGAGGGAAAAAATGAGCTGAAAAAGATTCATTTTGACTGCTTATCAACCTGGTATTATGGGATGCATGTCTTTTCCCTACCCCACCCCCTAATAGGTCCTATTGCTGAAGATGACATATTATAAGCCATGACCCTTCCATCCTGGTTAAAAGTGAATAATCTAGGACGGGTTACCCCAGTTGGACCAAGCAGTCTTTCTCAGGACATTTAGACTTGTGACCCAGAAAGCTAGGTAGGGTACTTGGAAAATATATCTAAAGAAGTAATGAATGATGATAACAACAAACAGGAAAGCAGAGATGAGAGGCAGAGGGAGTTTCAAAGATAGTAAACACCAGAACTTGTGGCCCGTGTTGTGATGCTGCCCACAGCATTGTGGTTTTATAAATTAGCCCAATACATTTTGAATACATATCTTTTGCTTAAACCTAGTCTATTGAAATGTTGCCCATGGAACCCAGGCAATTGTAAATCACACTTGTACTTTCAGACGTGAGATGTTGCAAGTGACAGATCTGATGAGCCTGGTGAAAGGGAAGAACTGTGAAAATTCCAAGATCCTGAGTTGAAAAGGTAGTAGCCATTGTTCTAAGTCAGAAAGCAGTTGATTAAAGTACCATTGGTTTTCTTTTGAGCACAGGGTATGGGCTTACAAAATCCAGAGCAACTCAGAACAAAAGACCAAAATTTAAGGAAACTGGAGAATGCTGTTTCATTAATAAACTTGACTATGGTATTAAGAAAGAAAAAATAACTACTGAAAGCTTGTCTACTTGAAACCAGTAAAAATAACAGGAGGAACATAAGTTTGAGAGAAATATTTGAGATGTCTAAATATTTGAGATCGACGAAAATCAGATAGTCATATATTGATATTTTTTGTGAATAAGAGAAGAAAATACAATACCCTAAGGGCAGAGGTTGGTAAGAAAATTATAACTACTAGAAAGAGCAGTAGAGAGCATAAAAATGAGCCTAGGATTCTTGGAGACCCAACCATCCTTGTGTCTCCCAGTCCATTACCCTATATAACTCTGCAACTCCTGTCAAAGAAAATAACACTTCTAATCAGAAGGCAGTTTGGGAAAAGCAGTAAACTTTCTAGGGTACGTTAAGCCTGCCCAGCCTCTTTCCATATGGGTCTTTCCATATGGGTTCATGTTTCATTAGGTTGCTAGCTGCAGGAAAAGAAGTCCCAGGCACAGCACATAAGAAACAGAAGCTCAAGGGCCTGTGTTACAAAGACCTCAGCTTGACTTTCAAAGGTATATGGGATTTTAGCAGAGAGTGAGAGGGGAGCTAGAAAAGGACAATCACATCAAAGGGCAGAATGAATAACCACATTCTGTAAGAGGAAGAGTGACAGTCCAATGCGACTGAAGGGTGCACAAGCATAGGGGAGCAGAGAAAATTCAAGTTGTCAAAATATCTAAGGCCATCCAGTACTTTTCTGAGGCCACTCAGAGACTCTTATTTCTTCTGGCTTCTTAATTTTGCTCCTTATAAGCAGTTAATGGGACACTGGCAGCTAGATAAATAGAGTACTGATATAATTTCTCTTAGAGCTGAGGTTGCACACCACCTGGTTTCCTTTACAACAAATACTCACATCCTTAAAGGTAAAATATATTTCCTACAAAAGAGTTTTGCCATATTTTTCTGAATTATAATACATGGAGATAGAGAAATGTAGTTTCTCTACCTCCCTTTCTATAACCCACTTGTCCCAACAATAACAAACACACAAAAATGATTGTATGTAGATTGTTTTTTAATGCAATAATAAATGGAGTCTTATTCAGAAAAAAGGACTTCTAAATGAATATAATTAACTTGTTTAAAAAAGCCAGTGTCACCCCTATCCTGAACATATGTAAGCACTTAACTGTCTGTTTCAATAGTTGTATGCATTAGGCCAACAGTCTCATGTGGCTATTTAAATAAAAATTTAGTTTCATAGGCACACTAATCACATCTCAAATGTAGAACTGTCACACAGTGACTAGTGGCTACTCTATCAGACAGCATACAGATAAAAAGTTTCCATCATAAAAAATGTTTCATTAAATAACAGTGATTTACCTATCAGTTATTTAGAATGATCAAGAAACTCCATAACTCAGTAAAGTGATTTTAAATCTTGTGCATTAAGCAATTAGTCTCTACCAGATTACAACACATACAGAGAGAGATTTTTAAAGGAGAATTAGATTATAGGCAAACATTTCTAAAACAACAGTATCATGTGAAAAGTAGCTAAAAAGGTGTAGCCTTGATAATATTCAGTGGTGTTTTCAACCTTCCAGTGGGTCCTTCTAGGTTACAGTCTTTTTAGACTTTACTGTTGTTCTGAAACCTCCTTCAGGATCTCTTATTTTTTAGTGATGGAAAAAGAATAAACATTAGGATAGAGTGTCTGAAAGTTACAGGAATATTCAACTGACAATCAGATCCAAAATCAGCAATCATTCTTCTTGTCCATGACTACACAAACCCAAATCCAACATAACAGCAAGAAAAGTCCACAAGCATCACGTGTGGGGTGATCGAGGCAAATGGATGAGGAACTACCTGCAACCAGTCATCTAGAATAAGTGCACACTTAATGCACCTTTTGTACAAAGCAGGCATTAAAATAATTGTTATGATAATTAAAATAAGTGTTATCCTATGAGCAGGATATTTCCTTGGATTTTCTATGAAATTTTGAGCATAAATTAGTTAGAAATTGAGAACAATTGAACAACCATATCTCATTCTCCTCTTTCTTTCCTTCAATGGCCACTTCATGCTTCTCTACCAAGTGTAACTGAAATCTGAACATTACAATGATCTCAAATTTTCCTTTCTATTCTGTTACGAGGTCTCTAATAAAAGGCAAAATACAACTTTTTAGAATAATAATATCTATACCCACATCCATAAACACTACCCTCTTCAGAAGCTGTACCTTTAATTTTGCTTAACCTCAACTTTTTAATATGACAGTACAACCAAGAGATTGCAACATCATCATGTATTTGATTAAAGATGCAGCCCCTTTATAGTACATTTCCAGTAAGATAAAATATTCAGTAGCATGATTTCTAGACAATAAATTTTCCACAGTATGACTTATAGCTGGCTCATCAGCCACAAAAGCTGAATAATAATCAAAGTTAACCTCCATATTTCTAAAAGGAAGACACTGGTGTTTCCAATCTTAATTCTTCGCCTGACATTGGTTAAAGAGGTGCTAATACCCCCACATTTTACAGTGCCATCAATATTGCAAATAAATGCACAACACAATGAAAATATTTATGTGTGGTACTATCCAGAAAGATATAGTTAGGAAAAATATGGTAAAGTATAAGTAACCTTGACAAATTAGGCTTCATTGAAATACTTTTCCAGGCCTTGCCCAGAAACATAAATAATTCATAAAGCCCAGAACTAAATACAGATGAAGAGCATTTGTTATTAATCTATACCTTTTTTTTTTTTTTTTTTTTTGGCCAGAGCATTATTCTTTTATAATGAAACTCATTGTAAACTACTTTTTCTGCTGGCCTGTGCCATTACCTGCAAGTTACAAAATGTCTAATTTATCATCATACAACTAACCATACTGACTGGGGGGTTTGTTTGTCTTTTTGTAAACAGTCTACAAGATGCTTAGAATATTAAGTCATCATCAGATCACATATGACAAATATTTGGAATGTTAATGTCTCCTGGGAACTCTTAATACAGATTGACCAATCCATTAGTGAAACATGTAGTTATATGACAAATGTCTTTACCTAAGGGTAGAAATTTTTCACATCAGTGAAAATTTAAATTCCATTTTCAACGTGAAAAAGACACAGTTTATTCTTTAAGAAATTAAGTGAGAAAATGGATAGATTAAAGAAGAATCGATGAACTTGGACCTTGTCCTAAAGTCCTCTCATTAAAAACCAGACTATTCTATTCGGCTGAGTCAACTTTAAAAAAGAAGAAAATGAATAGTTTGACCTGTTTGACATCTGAAAGGGTGGTTGATTTGTTCTATTTTAAATAATAGTTAGCATTCCAATCTCTTTAATTTGTAGCTATTAGTAGAAGGGAATTTTTTATATCCTTCAGTGTCATTTATATGTATGTATATATGTATGTATATATATTTGAATATCTCAATGAAGTATGGAAAAAAGGATAGATTATAAAGAATGAAAGTATAAGGGTGGTGAGATGGAATGAGGGAGATATAATAACATAAAAATAATAAAAGATTACAGGGAGAAAAGTTGGAAAATCATGTCATGTAATACATGAACTTATCTACACAATAATCTATTAAGGGAACAGGAGAGGTAATTACCTTTTTAGACACTGCTGAAATATTAGAATAGAGTAAAAAACACACCAGAGTTTGAGTCATATCTTTGTCTCTTATTAGTTTAGTGTCCTTGTTAGGGTTTGGAAACTCATGAAGAAAAAATTCTCTCAAGTGTTAAACATTAAAATAAAAATCTTATAAAGGTAGCTTGTAAATTAAGTGTCCAGTCTCTGGCACATGATAGGAAACCCATCAATGTGAGTTTCCATCCCCTCTTAATGAATCAAGGTTTTGGGAACAGGCCCAGAGTCCTAGGACTACAGGCAAGCTCTTTCTCCATTCTTATCTTCAGCAAGGAAGTAATTCAATGTTGAGACCAAAGATACAGAAAAGCAAGAGATTTATTGATAGATAAGACGAACAGGAAAGCTCGCTGCATAGAAAGGAATCCTGAATGGGTTGCTGATTGAGGTGGCAAGAAGCAGGTGTTTATAAGGAGTGGGAGCTTGGCTGTTGGGTATCTGTGTTGTCTCTTGCTGATTGGCTGGCCTGTGGGAGGGTCGCCTAGGTCACCTAGGTCCACAGAGTTTGCAGGGTTTTCCTAGGCTACAGAGGCCCACTGTTTTTGCCCACATTACCTGGCCTACCTTCGTAAAACTAGCTTTGGCCCATTGCTTTAGCATTGTTATCTGTTGGTGTTCTGGACATTTCACTCTTTACTGAGTTGGGGGGCCCCCTCAAATGACCAATGATTGAGTCAGTTTGTTGTTCTCCAATCAGACTGATAAATGGACTTGGGTTCTTGGGGCATCCTGTTCCTAGCGACTGTCTATATCATTTCCTAATTTCCTCCTTCATTAACAAGAGAGGAAAAAAGGAACAAGATGGCATGAGAAGAGGTTCCTTGCTTCACTTCCAAGAGGATCATCTCAGTTCCCCAAGAGACACATAACTGAGAAAGTCCATGGCTTACACTAAACTAGAACACCCATTTGATATCAGAAACTAGCACAGACTGCACTAAAAAGGACATGGATGAGATTCATGGTTCACTGAACAAGAAGTGCATAGAGAGATATGTCTGTAGGCTGTAGTCCAGGACTTGGAAGGAAGGAGAATATCAAAGACTGTAGGGATGTAGCTCAGACATGGGCCCTGGGCACAGGAGAACTAAACAGAATGGAGGCACACCCCTTGATCAAGGAGAAATACCTTTGGAAGAGCTGGGGTGCCCCCCACCAGCCAGGCCACTTCCCAGTAAAAAAAAAAAAAAAAAAAAAAAACAAAGGCAGTGCACTGAATTACACTCCCCTAAATCCCACACTTCAGGACTAGTAGTGACCTCATAAAGTCACTCATAGTTCACAGAGCAGCCAGGGCCCCACCCCCACCAACACATTTTCACCAGCAAATGGACCTTCAGGTTTTTCTCTCAACGCATAACTCATGATTTAGAATTTATGACTCCTACATAGACTCACAAAATTATTCTTACATCCACTGATTAGCATTGGAGGCTACAGCTTAATATAGACATAAACAAATACACTAAATAAATGAAAAATACACCAGAAAACAAAAAATGCCAGGAAGGAAAAAAATTAACAAAAAGTGATATGAATACAACTATGTGGCTACTTTTGTTACGTGGAAAGCAGAACTTAATCTGACCTCACTAAGGAATGTTGAAGGGTATGAGTAATCTAATACCTAGATATACATCAGAGGCAACCATAGAAGGCACTACTAAAAATTATGTAAACCAGGACTTCAGGATAAGCTCAATGTAACTACTAATTTGAAATCTACCAAGCGTTTACTAAAAGTAGGATAATATATAACGACTGTAACTTCAATTCCTTATTTAAAAAAGCAAAAATTCACTACAGCTTTACAGACACTTGCTGAATATCTGTATGCATTTGGTGTATTTGTTTTGTACCACAATAAAATCAGTAAATTCTATATTAAAAAAAAAAAAAAAGTAGGTTCCAGTGCCTGTGAAACCTGGCAAAGGTCACCAAACTTACATGCAGTGAAAGAAACTAGCATTAAAACAAAAAAGGTGCTTTGGGTCCTCTTTGGTAGCGCAAGGGGTTAAGTCTCAGCACTGTGAAGCTATCCACAGCCACTGCAGCACAAGTTCGATCCCCAGCCAGGGAGGTGACCCATATGATGCAGCAGACCTCTCCTGTCTTACCCACTCTCTCTGGTAAATCCTCTAACCCCCCTGTGCCTCTGCCCTGTTCCCCAGTTCTTGTATGCATAATCTTTTTTTTTAGGGCCTCCCTGGTGGCGCAGCGGTTGAGCGCTGGGTTTCGAGGCTGCCCGCGGCCTCTGCGGCGCTGGTTTGATCCCCGGCTGCTCCCCGGCCACTGGAGGAGGGTCCCACATGGCGCGCAGACCTCTCCTGCCGCCCGCTGCTCCCCTCAGCAGTGTACTTCGGTCCTTCTGCCTGCTCTGCTCCCCGCTCTGGCTCTGGTGAAATCTCTCACCCTCCCGCGCTTCTGACTGTACCCAGTGCATGTATAAACAAAACAAACAAATAAATAAATAACATGCCTCTATTAAAAAAAAAAATTCTATAAAAAAATCTTTTTTTAAAAAAAAGAAGCCCTATAGAATGGGAGGAAATAGTTGCATATCATATCTCTAACAAGTGGCCACATACTCAAAATCTAATAAAACTCAACAGGGGCCTCCCCTGGTGGCGCAGGTGGTTGAGCACTGTGCTGTGAAGCTCTTCGCAGCCTCTGCAGTGCGGGTTGGATCCCGGCCAGTTGGCGAGGGTCGCACATGGCGCGGCAGAGCTCTCCTGTCTTGCCCGCTGCCCCCTTCAGCAGTGTATTTCGTCAGTCTTCCTGTACTGGTCCCCGCTCTGTCTCTGGTGAATCCTCTCACCCTCCCGCACATCTGGTCTGTACCCCGGTTCTTGTATAAATAAATAAATCTTAAAAAAAAAAATAAAACTCAACAAAAATCAAATAGTCAAATAAAAAAAAATTGACTAAAGAGCTGAATAGACACTTTCCTAAAGAAGACATACAGATGGCCAACAGCCATATAAAAAAAAAAAAAGGTACATTACTTATCATCAAAGCAATACAAGTCAAAAAATCAAAACCAAAATAAGATACCACCTCACACTGTGCCAATGGCCCATATCAAAAAGTCCAGTAACAACAATGTTGGCCAAGATTTGGGAGAAAGGAATCCTGGTACACTCAGTGAGAGTGAAGATTGATCCAACCTGTAGGGTAAATGATTGTTAGGCTTTTCTGCCCTCCTGCCATTAGGATTAATGATGGATCCCTGTGGTCTTGAATGCATGCCTGATGGCGAGCACCTGGAGTAGGGTGTGGGCATACTAGGTGGGTTCACCTGGGCTGAGATGGGGCTTATGAGGGCGGCGTCACATAACAGAACCACTGAAAGGGAACAAGCAAGATACCAAAGCAGACGGGAACAGCCAGCATAAGACAACGAACGAGACCACGAGAGAACGCCGGAGAGAGCCCAGAAAGAGAGATTTGCCAGGGGCTGGGAGGCCTGCCAGCCTCCCTGCACCCCCAGCACCCCTGCCTGCCATGCACTTGGTAAAATCCCAATAAAAGCCTAAAAAGGCCACCGAGGGCTCCAGGACGCTCCTTTACCCATCTGCATTGGATCATAGAGATCCTGCTCTACGCCATTGGGCCGCTACACAGCCCCTAGGAAAGCAACATGAATTTTTCTCAAAACAAACTCAAAAACTAAAAACTCTCAAAAACTAAAAACAGAGCTACCATATGATTCAGAAATTCCACTCCTAGGTATTTACCCAAAGAAAGCAAAAACACTAATTTGAAGGGCTATGTGCACACTGTTTTGCAGCCATCCCAGGCAGGGTAGGCTCACCCTCGCTTCAGGCAGCTTAAAAGAGAACCTTGGAGCCCTGGGCATCATCCCCGCAGGTTGTTTAAATAGTACGCAAGGAAAACAGGCAGCAGGGAGACAGCAACTTGGGCTCCCCGGCAAATCTCTATATGCTCTTACCTCTGGGCTTTCTCTGGCGTCTTCTCCTGGTCTCTTCCTCTCGCAGCCGTTGCTCGTCCTCGCGTAGCCATTCCGCCATCTTAGCCTCCTCCTGTCTCTGAGTGATGCTGTCGTTATATCGTCCACCTCCAGGCTCAGGTGTGCCCACTTACGCACGCCCAAACCCTACTCCAGGTGTCCACCATCAGGTATGCATGCCCTGAGCCCACACTTTCAAGTGCCTTCTGCAGTCAAGGCTGCAGGTGATAATCACAAAAACCAACAGAGTAAAATCCCAACCAATCTTTACTTACCCTACACACACCTATATTCATTGCAGTACTATTTACAATAGCCATGGAAACCTAATTTCCTAATGACAGAGGAGTAAGTAAAGACAAGGTGGTATATAAAGACAATAAAATACTATTTAGCTATTTAAAAAAAAGATGAAACCTTGCCATTTGCAATAATGGGTGAAACTGTAGGGGTCATACTCAGCAAATAAGTCAGAAGTGTGAGTGAGGCGTGTAGGCTAATTTGATTGAGTCTCCATACCCACAAACAGTGTGTATAAGTATTCATATTCCTCATATCTTGCTGAGTGACTTGACTTATTAATCTGTACAACAACTCAAATAGAAAGTGAAGTATTCTTCTTTCAAGTTGAAAATGAAAATTTTAGGACATAGAGAACTAAATAGCTTAGTCAATTTCATACCTGGTAGAGAGCGAGATGGGGTAAATTCAGTGGCATATTTCCAAAGTTTTCTTTCCATTGTTATATTTGATGTAAGGCCTTTGCCCTCCTGATTCTGGGCAGGAAAAGTCGTCTGAGCCACTATGCTATAACTTACCCCTTCTCCTTGCCCTACTTCACATTTTCTTAACAGAAACTGTCACACCATATATGTAGCTATGAGTGTTCAAGAAATTTGTTTTTTTAAATTCCTCAATTCTTGGCAAGGCAACAACTTTAAACAAAGAGGATACATGTTTGACTTAACTCAGGAACACAAACAAACACTTTGTGAACTAACATTTGGCCAGATGCTGTCTAGGTGCAACACTGAAAAGAAATCCAGTTGAAACAGAAATTCTGTCTGGAAGGTACAAAATAAATACATCTAAGTCAGGTAAGTATGTAAACAAATGTTTATTCATTCTCTTACATTGGAAAAAAGTGCAAGAGCACTTTCTCCACTGTTTCTTCAGATAGAAAACTTAAAGTTATTAAATCAAGGAGAGTTGTCATTTGGGGAGATTCCAAGCAGTCTTATGGGAGGAGGAAGTAAGGGAAGCAGCCCCCATCACTATCCCCTCTCTTCAACCTGTGCAGGAAGTAAGAGGTTATATTGTCTGTACAAAATATTTAAAAACAGTAACAAAATCAGTTTTGAAGTAGGAAAGCCTTCTTTTTATTATCATCATGCACTGGAAATTCTAAACACTCAATGATAAAATATTCACCAGCATTTCTTAGGTGAACCTATCTTTATGCTTTGTGTTTCAATAAACTGTTACATTTCAAAGGAAGAAGATAAATTTTGCCTTGAGGAATACTGTCTTAGATCTTTGTTTACCACTCCGATGAATAGTTCCAATAATTAGTAAAATATATATGTACATATATATGTATATTTGTGTGTGTGTGTGTCTATATTTATATATATATATATATATATTTGCATTGTTCTCAAGCAAGCCCTCAGCTGAGGCAGAAATGTTGCCATTCCATTTTTTAATGTAAAAGCTAACTTCATTGGAAAAAGTGTGCAATTCTAAAGGTTATTTTGTCAACTGCTTTTGCTACCTCTGTTTAGGGTTGAATAAAGGGAGAAAATGGGGAAAGAAACTTCTCTAGTAAAGAGGGATAACATGTTGGCAGGCCTACGTAAAAGGCTGGTAATGCAGCATAGCAAATGGACTCCAGAAGTTATGCCATCATACTATCTAACTTTGAAGTTTCTGAATATGTGCTTCAGAAAAGCATTACAGCCTAATGTTAGCTGCACTCGAGGAATTACTGAAGAATCCATGTCCATGCAAAGGCTGAGAGAGGGCTGGGTAAATACCTAAAGGAGCATGGAGTCATGATTGTGGAATGGCAAAAGGTTGCTGGAAGAGAAACTTGGAGTGAATTTTGTGTAAGAACAAGAATGGATATGGCAAAATGTAAGCTTGGGAGTCACCGCTCTATGCCTAGCAGAACTATGCCAGAAACAAACTCTAAATAGTGACTAGAACTTGGGAAGTTCATGTTTTTCTAAATGTTTGGCCAGTAATCATTATTAGCTACTTGCTTTCCTATGTACAAAAGTGGCCAATCTACACCTTTTCTAGGGGAATTCCAAAATTTGAGTTTAAATGAGAACTCGCTCATTTCTTAAAACCTGCAAAAATAATGGGAAAATTAACAATTTTCCTTATGGCACTTCGTTTGGAAATTTTCATGCCTTGGGAATTCTCAGAATTTCACCCAATACATATGACAAGATTTGAAATGTACATGCTGAAACATAGATTTTATTTTTCTGACAAAGAAAAGGATTACCTGATAAAAGATCTTGAAAATATTCATGTTGTAACTAACAGGCTATGCTAAGTGCTACAAGAGAAATTAAAAAAAGTTATGAAAGGAAAGGAAAATCAAATTGTATTTTTGGAGTGCTTTTAAAAATCCAGTGTGGGGCCTCCCCTGGTGGCACAGTGGTTGAGCGCTGCGCTGTGAAGCTGTCCGCAGCCTCTGCTCAGTGGTCTAGGATAAAGGGTGCACTGATGGTGGGTGTGGTGTGGTAATGATACAGGGTGTGGTGTGGTGAAACTAGCCAAGGACACTAGTTTACCAGTCACCATCTGAGTTCTTCACCCACATGCACAATTGCAAGACTATTCAAGTTCATAGAACAACAATGGGATTTTTTTTTAAAGATTTATTTATTTATTTATTCATACACACACTGGGTATAGTCAGAAGCGCGGGAGGGTGAGAGAATTCACCAGAGCCAGAGCGGGGAGCAGAGCAGGCAGAAGGACCCAAGTACACTGCTGAGGGGAACAGCGGGCGGCAGGAGAGGTCTGCGCTCCATGTGGGACCCTCCTCCAGTGGCTGGGGAGCAGCCGGGGATTGAACCTGCGCTGCAGAGGCTGCGGGCAGCTTCACAACCCAGCGCTCAACCGCTGCGCCACCAGGGAGGCCCAACAATGGGATTTTTTTTAACAAACCAGGGAATAACAAAGAGTTACTGAGGCCTAAAATGGCCATTTATCTCACCCAAAGCAGTGTCCAGTATTTTGAAGTCCAAAGCACAAATGCTCCCAAGATGGTGCCTTCACACTACTGAAGACATAGAGCACATGACAGCCAGATTATAGGCTGGGTATCAACTCATGAAGATGGAAGAAGACACAACAGGAGATACTCACAGAGCTGCTGAGGTGCCCCAGCACAGCACCAGAGAAACGACACTCAAAACAACAACGGCAGTGGCCAAATGATTGACAAATGGCCTGCTCACACAGCTCAGCAAGGCACTCAGCTCTGCGTCTTGGCCTTCCTGCCAGGTTGTAACAGCAGCAAAACTGGGAACAGTTTCAGTCACTTGGCTACTTTCAAAGCCTCCAGACTTTTCCTCTTTGAAGTTGGCTGCTGGAAACCTCTCTCCACCTTCTTCAGAGGCCCACAACAGCCTTCTAGAAGATCTGCATGGTGGGGGAAGAAATTGCTGACCCCAGAATCCCTAAAGATCTGAAAATACTGAAATCCCAAACCTTGCATCTCGAACCTGAATTCTGGGGGCTACATCTGCAGTCCCTTATATTTTTTATCAATGTCTCCACCCTCGCTGATACTTTGTTCACATTTTTCCTGCAGTTATCCATCCTCACCAGCAACCTCCTCCAGGAGGCACCACCAATTATCAGAGTCCTAGGCTTCAGCCAACACTTACAGCGGCCAACAGTTACGCATCTGAGGTGATAGTACATATTCCTCCAATGTTATAGGGGTTTTTTTAGATTTATTTATTTATTTATTTTTGCTTAGCACTGGGGTACATGCCAGAGGTGTGGGGGGTGAGAGGATTCACCAGAGACAGAGCGGGGAACAGAACAGGCAGACTGAAATACACTGCTGAGGGGAGCAGCAAGAAAGACAGGAGAGGTCTGCGGCGCCATGTCGGTTAGCTCCCTGGCCTGGGATTGTACTCAGGCCATCAGAGTGGTCCTTTGCAGTAGTAGCACTGAAACTTAACCCCTACGGCACCAGGGAGGCCCTATATACAATGTTATAAACCAATGTCACCAAAAAAAATTAGGGAAAAAAAAGTCAGTCCAAGTTGAGGCCAGTCCAAGTTGAGGCCAACAGGAGATGGTCCCAGGGCCCCTGCTAAGAAAATGAAGTTCAAGAAAAAGGCAGACTTGCCAGGCATTGAGAAGCCCGCTCCAAAAAAGGAAGAGGAAAGAACACACAAGCAGAAGAAACCTGGGAGAAGCCCAAGAAACTTTGTCAGGAGGATCCTGACAAAGACTTAGAGGTGTTGAAAAAGAAGGACAACAACATGGAGGAGGTTCACATAGGCCAGGTGTAGAGACAGCCTTGCAAGAAGAGATCCTTCATGAGTCAGGAAAAAAGAAGCTTCTAAAGTCAGGAAATAGACTTGAACCCATTTTAACCAGTGTGGGAGCTTCACTCAGTTGACCACTGCAACATGATAGGAAGGCCCAACATGGCACTCAACAGAAAGCAGACCTCCTGCAGCAGAGCCAGGAGCAGGACTAGACTGCATCATGAGTTGGAACTACAACGGGGACACCAGCCTAACAAAATCTTTTAATTTAATTGACAGGAACACTTCTAAGCCCATCAAATTTGAAAAACTCCACTGGTTTGTCCCCACAAATGACCAGATTGTTTTTTATTCTTCAGTTTTGCAGATAAGAGCCATCTCACAGTTGTCTGGAAAGGAACACCTGGGGAGATTAAGGACAACTCTGTTGATGCCAAGTAGCTCATGTTTCAGGAGTCAAGAACATAAGTGAGTATCTAATAGCTGCCATTTTATTTTCTGTGTTAAGTAGTGCAACCTTGTTTGAAGACATAGAATGAATAAATAATAACTTACGTTTGTTGAGTGCTTAGTAGCTGCATGGCACATACTGAATGCTTTCCTTGCATTAATGTAAACAGGCAGTATTATCCCCGTCTTATAGATGAAAAAACTGAGTTTCATGGATGAAGTAACAGAATTTGCCAGGGTCACCTCCCCCAAAATAGAATGGATTGAGAAAATGCCCAGAAATTGGGACAATCACATCAGAGAAGACCTTGGAGACCAAGTTCAGTGACTTGCACAATGTTCAGTGTACATGTGGAACCCTTGAAGATTTTTAAAGGTCAGCTGCTATAAATTTATTCATTTATTATGCACCTAGATTTTCTAAAAACGTTATAATGGTAAATCCATACAATAATTTTCCAAAGTACGCCTTAATGGTGGCATTTTCTGCCAAATTTTAAGCAACAAAAGAAGGTTGTGATTAACTAAAATAACCTTTCCTGCTGCAATGAATGATGAGTGTATGATTCCAGAAAATACACAACATAATGTGAAAATTCCTTTACCAAGCAAAAGAGAAAAGCCTACACTTAAATCTAAGGGGGGCAGGGAAGCTTTTCCCTATGGCTACTGGGCATGTTTGTCACAAACAAAGCATTTATGGACCTCAAATGCCTAGCATTGTTTTTCAGAGTCCCTAACGCCCAATGTTTTTCCTGCAGTGCAACATAAGTAAGCTGCTTAAATCAGCTTCTGACATCACTTCAACTTCAAACTGGAGGCGATGCAAGGCTTAGCAGATGGCAAAACCCATCCGGTTCTCTAAGTGTGTGTTCAGCATAAGGTGCTCGTATGTTCTCTTGGACATAGTTGGGCTGAAATCTTCCCTTGGAGAAAAATACATGGTGTTCAGTTTTATGGTGATGAGTCAGAACTCCAACTACTTGAGCTATGTCTTGCTTTTGCT
Source organism: Talpa europaea (assembly GCF_964194135.1). NCBI lineage: Eukaryota > Metazoa > Chordata > Mammalia > Eulipotyphla > Talpidae > Talpa > Talpa europaea. The sequence goes on along the minus strand of NC_140070.1, from coordinate 122,619,449 downwards.
TTCTCAAAGGTTAAGAATACAGTCACAGCGGCTTACCTGCCTCTTATCCAGGCTTAGGAAAAATTAAAAGTTGATTTATTGCCTTGTGACTATGATTAAATTTAGGTCTAGATAATTCAGTATCTTCTAACTATTTCAGAAATGTAAAATGTTCTCCTTTAAAATTCACATCTTCGTTTTTGGATTCCTTCTCATAAAGTCCAGACTGAGGGTAGAAAAATCAATAGCAAGGATCCAGTTTCAATAATAATAAAATGGCTAAGACAATCTGTGATAGAAAAAGAAAAAGATGAACAAACAAAACAAGCAAAACAGGACAGATCCAGGCAATCCAGTTTACTGTAGAGCAGTTTAAAACTTCCTAATCTGACCAAGTCATGGTTTGCCACAGTCTGACCCCATCTCGTCTTTCAAACCTGTTCCTGTATGCATACAATATTCATTCAAACTGGATTATTCCCTACTTTCTCAGATTTATGTTGCCACACCTTGGTCGCTTTGTCTAAGCCTGTCCCTTTCTTCCTCTTCCAACCCTGTTTTGTGATTATGGAAAAACGAGAATATATATATATATCACATGATGGTTGTTGCGTGCTGGAGTGTGGAAGGGAATGGTGAGGAAGGAAAAGGAGATTGGTGTAAGAAGGCAAAAAGCCATGGTCTCGAATTCATCCCTAGGCCACTGTTTCATAAAGTGGCAATTGCCCATCTCTATCTAAACCACCTGAAGGTCTTTTTAAAGTAGTGTAGTTCGGGTCCAGACACCCTAAATTGACATCTCTGGCTGTGATGCCCATAAGTGGCCTTCTAACAAGCCAGTTAGGTTTAGGTGATGAATTGGTTTTAGGAGACTCTTTCATATATGAAAGTTTGAAAGCTATAGACATCTAATAACTGCAAGTCTGAGCATGTAAATAAATTTATGTAGAGAAGAGATCATTCAGAGAGCAGAATGAGGAGAGAGAACATGGGGGAGAGACCAGAGGCAGCTAGATTTTGTCGCAATCATTACAAAGTTCTTTTTCTAAAATCTTCCTCCTTCCTGGCTTTGCAACTGACCCCTTCTTGATTCTCCTGCTACATTGGTATCTGCACTTTTGAATTTTTCATACTTGCCCTCTTATTCTGGTATCTCTTTCATTGTTAATGTTCCTCCAGGTTCTGTCTGCACTCCACTTCTCATGAAGAGTCTCCTGAGGATCTCACCTGTTCCCTTAGCTTCAAATAGCACTGATGCCCCAAATTTATATTTTAGTACATGAGCTCTATTTCCAACTACCTAATGAAATGTTCTACCTGATATTTCATGGCATGTCCCAAACTCATATGCATTCCTATCTCTACACATCTATCTTGCTTAGAGAGCTATAGCAAAATCCGCTTAGTATCCCAAGCCAAACACTTGAGATCTCACTTAAAATCTGCCTTATCTTAAACGCCACCCCCCCCACAGGTTCCTATTTCTTATCTCTACTAACAGTTAGCTCTTCCATGCTTACCTCCCTTATATCTCCACCCCCAAATCTTTTATCTAAACTCCAAATCCTGAGGAAAGTATTAGCGCGTATCTCTTCCCCTGTCAAAGAAGCAGCTAAATATTCCATGTATGACAGAGAAATATGGGGAAAATCCCCCTGACGATAATTATGAATGTGAAACGTCCTCAATGAAGAGGAAAGCCTTTAACGTAAGCCTTTATAGCAGTAGAATGTATTTGCCAATGTAAGTATCTTCTACTATAGAACTCTAACTGTACCATGCTGAAATTAAAGCACTGGCAGAGTGGCTTCAACTTGTCACTATCAGGATGTGATGTGATCGCATTAATAACAAGAAAATGGCCTGTGGGAGGAGACACACTGAACAAAATTTGACTCACTCTTTCTTGCCAGCTTCTTCCCTTCCCCTGATAGATCTAAATAGTGGTTTTCAGAGAGAGAGAAAAGAAACATCTCTATGTGCACACACATATTCATAAGCATACATACCCATGTATACTTATATTTATTAAATATACTATTTATTTTAGAAATGCACATATATATGCATAAGAATATACACATACACACATACACACCGAACAACAATGGCCTTTCTATCTGCACATTCACTGAGACTTTGGTGAGGAATAATAGTGGATTTTGATGTGATTCCAGGTTCTAAGAACCCAGGTAAAGATGTCCCAGAGTTGTTGGATTAACTGGAGTCTCCTGAAAGAGCAGAAGCTCTGCTCACTTACATGTCTGATGATTGCTGGACACAGGGAGCACAAACACGCACAGTGTGCACTCTACGACAGAGTTATCTTGAAGGAGCTCTCCTCCTTAACCTCAAGTAAGGTGAAGGACATTCCAATGCCATTAGGCCTGTGTGGAATTTCAAGGCCTGTGGTGGTGATGACCATGGCTATAATCACACTCATACCACTGCCTCAATAACCACTCCTCTTCCTTTAGTTGCTGTTATTCTAGCACTTGGTACAGATAGGCCATTTACCCTTCTCCCTGGATCACACAAATTAGGTATTGTTATCCCCAGTTTCAAAGTCAGGTAAATAGATTCAGAGAAGTTAAGAAACTTCCTAAAAGTCACAGGATTGATGAGTGTTAGATTTGAATTATGGGAATGCAAATCTTTCTCTCTCTATTATCTCTGCTACTCTTGCTGTTCTGCCTTGTTAATTATTTTCCTGATTACTTTGTGGTAAAAATGCTGACAAGTATCAAAAGGCTTGCCCCATATATCAGATACTCCCAGGAGGACAAGTGGGGGAGATGGTGTGCATGTCATAAAGGGAAATATTCTTTGAAATTAATTTCTGATTGATTCACAGAAGGGTACACTGACATAAGAGTTATGCTTTTAATGGCTTGGCATCAGAAAATTATTGGTAATTAAAAACCCAGTTGGAATTAGTTTATTAGATCACTTTCCAAGATTTTAGTAAGCTGAGCTATAAGATAAAATTTAATTTCCAACTTTTCACCATGGGAGACCAAGACCTCTTTAAACCAAATATAGAAAGAAAGTAGAAATTTTGAACTTACGTAAACTCCAGCCTTTAAAAGCATTGTCCTCCTAAAATAATTGTCCTTATACCACAGCTTGGAATTCAATTTGTTTTATTTACTCAAATTATAATGTAAAAAGCATAGTTTAAACTGAGCTAAATTTTTATTTGTATTATTCTTCCTTAAAAACAAAACTGAAAACAAAGAGAAAAAGGAAACAAAGGGAAAAGGAAAAAGATTGACTGAATTTACTTTTCACATGCCTCCCACATGCTGTTTTAAGATTTTCCCTGTAAGTAAGAATCTGCTAAAGATTTATAAAATATGCCATTTGTATCTTTTAGCATTCCTCAAGCATAGATCCATAGAGAGTGTACACAAAGTCTTTGTAAACAAAACATGTACACAGTAACACTTCTTTCAAATTTCCCAAATAAACTCTCTCCCTGTTCTTCTTTAGTTCCCTTCTATCTTTATTTTTTCTATTTTCTTGTCCTGCAGAACTTAACACATTGCTAATTAGAAAACATGTTAGAAGGTGATAACAGTGAGCATAGTAGACCAAGAAACTCCAAAATTCCTCCTGCTTTAAAAAAGTAACCAAGGGCCTCCTTGGTGGCACAAGGGGTTGAGCACAGCACTATGAAGCTATCCGCAGCCTCTGCAGCACAAGTTTGATCCCCGGCCAGCGAGGGAGCTACCCACATGGTGCAGCAGACCTCTCCTGACTAGCCCACTGCTCCCCTCAGCAGTGTATTTCAGTCAAACTGCCTGTTCTGCTCCCCACTCTGTCTCTGGTGAATCCTCTCACCCCCTGCATCTCTGGCCTGTAGCCCAGCTTTTGTATGCATAAATAAATAAATTTTTAAAATATAAAAATAAAAAGTAACTAAAACACTAACTAAAAATATCAAAGTCAGGGCGTCCCCTGGCGGCACAGCAGTTGAGCACTGGGCTGCAAAGCTGCCCACAGCCTCTGCAGCGCCAGTTCAATCCCCAGCTGCCAGTGAGGGTCCCACATGGCATGCAGACTGCTCCTGCTGCCCACTGCTCCCCTCAGCAGTGTACTTAGGTCCTTCTGCCTGCTCTGCTCCCTGCTCTGGCTCTGGTGAATTCTCTCACCCTCCTGCGCTTCTGACTGTACCCAGTGCTTGTATAAATAAATAAATAAATTTTAAAAAAAGTATATCAAAGTTAACTCCAGAACTCTGGAAATTAACAAAAGCCTTGCAACGATCCAGGGAACTTTTATTCAAGAAAAACTGCTGAATCTTGGTAAGAACAGTGAGTTTTTGACATTTTACCTTTTAACATTTTAACTTGGAGACATTTTAACTGACCCAATTCCCATCTCCCTCTCCCTAGTTTTGTGGTAGCTTCAAAAATCAACAGGCCACATTTACAGTGTAAATCCACAGCTTAGCAGCCATGGGAGGGGTCAAGATGGGGTGGAAGTTCTTTCAGAGCCTCATCTCAGACAATTGCAATTATTTGACCTGTCTGACACTTCCCTGGGAGGCCCTATTCACAAAGAGCAGCTTTGTGTGACATGACTTAGAACAAAGCCAATGAAAGCAGCCTTTTTCCTGTGCATGTTTGTCAAAAACAATCAGTGGCATTGTTAAACATCACAACTGTGGAGGTATGGATAACAGTTGAGGCTAAGAGCATGCTAAATAAAACCTTTAAAAGTTGGTGAAGAATGAAGAGAAGTTGGAACCCTCATACATTGCTGGTAGAACTATACAATGTTATAGTCACCTTAGAATATATTCTGGTAGTTCCTCAAATTGGTAAACATAGTTATCATCTGACCAAAGCTCCAGTTTTACATATAAGCCAAAAGGATTGAAAACCTATGTCCACACAAGAACTTGTACATGAATGTTGATAGCAATATTATTCATATATAAAAAAGTGGAAACAAAAAATGGCGATCAGTTAATGGGTAAGAAAAATGTGGTATATCTATATATTGGAATAGTATCCAGCCCTAAAAATGAAGTACTGATATATACTACAGTATGAATGAATTTTGACAACATTATGTTAAAATCATAGGAGCCAGACTCTAAATGCCATCTATTGTATGATCTCATTCAAATGAATTATTCAGAATAGGCAAAGATACAGAGACAGAAACTAGATTAATGATTTTTAGGGCTTGACAATTGAGAATGATTGCTAATAGATACAAGAATTCCTTCTAGGGTAATGACATGTTCTGGTATAGGACAATGATTGCATAGTATTTTGAATATACTGAAAACTACCACATCATATGCTATCAAAGGGTTCATTAATACCTCCTGATGAAGAAATAATTTTTTAAAAGTTAAAATATGAGATTAAATTCTGTCATATCAAGAAACAATAAAAAATGACAATAGAACATGTTGAAATGGACACTGGGTGGGGAGTCTTGAGTGGTACCACCACTATCTTTTTAAGTTATCTGGACCAAGCTACCAATCCTGGGTTTCATTTTTGTTAGACATAAAGAATATTTGACTCTATGGTATTGTCCCATCATACACTACATAGCCTTGGAATTTTATGATTCTGTATATGAATCATTGCAATGATGACTACAATCTTCACAAATAGATCCAAGATAAAGAACGCCATCCAAGTCTCTAGTGAAAACAGCAACAAGTATGTATCAATGATGTGGTGAGCACTCTTCTGGGTAACTTGGGTATGTCATTGAATAAAACATGCAAAGAACCAAGTACAAGAAAGAAAAACATCAGAAAGAAATAAAAAGCCCAGAAAGGGACATGGAAATTCTATACATGATAGATCAGTAGGAAAAGGATGGCATTTTCAATAAGTCATAAGAAACAACTGGTTTTTCCTTGGAAAATAATGTATCCGATACCTAATTTCATACTGTGCATCAACTTACGTCCGGGTATATTAAAGATGCAAACAAAAAAAAAGCAACACTCTTTCTTAGTAGAAAATATGGAAAACTAAGGAAAGAAAGTAATTGTTAAACAAGATGCAAAGACATATTCCATAAGAAAAACTATTGATATATTTAACTTCATTACATTTAATGCTACTACTTAGCAAAAGACACAAAACTAAAAGACAAGGCTTAGACTGGAAGAACATGCACTGTAAGTTTAAGTTATATACAGACTTTTGAATGCTTAGTACATTAGAAAACAAAACTTGGAGTTGATATTATTGTCATCAATTTTTATTCTTGTTTTCTTTTTCGTCCTCAGCATTTTTTGTTAATTTTAGACAGTTCAAGCAGTTATAACAAATTGCCATAGACTGGGAGTTTATAAAGAACCAAAATTTACTTCTCACAGTTCTGAAGTTCAGGAAGTCCATGATAATGCTCCAGTTAAGGTTTGGTATATGGTGAGTCTGCTTCCTGATTCACAGACAAGCCATTTTCCTCCTGTGTCCTCACATAGCAGAGGTGTGATAGGAACTCCCGGTGGTCTCTTTATGAGAGCACTAATCCCAAGAGTCCTATCCACATAACCTAATCACCTCTCAAGAAACCACTGCCAAAGGCCATGACAGTGGGGTTTAGAACATCTAAAGGCTGTTTGGTGGGAATGCAAACATTCACTACATGGTATTGCTTTTCCCCACTGTTGTCAGCTTCACTAGTCTTACATCACCAAGTTATATGTAAGAGGCATGTTCTCTATGTTTATTGCAGCACTATTTACAATAGGTAAAACCTAGAAACCACCCAAATGCCCAAAAATAGATGACTGGATCAGGAAGATGTGGTATATATACACAATGGAATATCATTCAGCAATCAAAAAAGATAAACTCATGCCATTTGCAGCAATGTGGATGAAGCTAGAAGGAATCATGGTCAGTGAAATAAGTCAGAAGGAAAAAGAAAAATATCGGTTTTACTTATAGCAGGAATATAGGGGAACCAAATAAGACATCAGTGTAAAAAAATAATAGCAATACAAAACACAACAAAACAAAAACAATTATAAATCAGAGACATCCTGCAGGGGAGGAGGAGGGAGAGGGATTAGAGGGAGGGAGGAAGGAGCACAGGGGACTGAGGTGATAGTGCATGGGTGCATTGGTGAAGGAAATTCTACGGGGACTACACCTGAGGGTGGGGGGGAGTGGAAGCAAATATTTAAAAATGAACAATGATGTAAAAATAAATTTTAAAAAAAGGAAGTTGTCATGAAATTAAACAGAGGTGCAGTTTTCATTTCTTATTTAAAAACTTAATAAAGATTCCTTTCCTTTGGGGTAAAAAAAAACCAAAAAGAATACCAAAATCACTGGACATTTTTATTATTTTTCATACATAATTTTTATAAGAAAATGCTGCTTTTAGTAAACACTAAATGCATCATAGTATCATTTTTAAGAAGTTGAAATATTTAATGCTCACCTCAAAATGCAACACTGGATATCGGAGATAGTTATAGAATTTAGATGTTGTCCATTTTAAAGTTGTTTCCAATTTTTTACTGTATTTCCTGTGTATAGATAATCATGCATAAATACACAGAAACTTAAATTTTAGTAAAAGTTAGTATTCAATAATTGATAAATATCAAGTTGAGACAGCATTGTTATCTGTTATTTTATTTCCACACATATTTTTGTGCACCTGAGAAAATCTGACACCTGCAGATGTGATACACCGGTTGCACTCTAACTTTATTGGCAAAGAGAAAGAGTGGATATTCAATGTGTACCATAAATATCCAATCACAAATGTAAACATCCCTGGCAAACAACTGTTCCAACAGCACCCACTGAGTCCTGCTGGCATAGCAGAGGGTGCTGTAGAATGAATGTTGAGCCTGCTCCCAAACTATGCAGTAATATTCTGACCAGAGATGCCCAGAATTCTGAGGTGCATTTCATATAGTATCCTCACAGTCATAAAGAAAGATGTCATGTCTCTCTGTAGAGCACAAACAGAAGGAAACCATGGTTGCCTGGTGACTCAGCCCATAAATGAATTAGAAAGACAGTATATTTATATTGGTCTTGCTATTTGTGTGACTTTAGGCTAATCACTAACCTCACTGAATCTCAAGGAACTCAAAAGTCTACCACAAGGTATATTTTTAATCAGTAATAAGATTTTTGTCCATAATCTAGAAAAATCAGTACTTAAATACGCATTTTCTTATTCTCACCAGTAAAGAAAAACACAGCATGTGCCTAATGAGATTTTGTAGACCTATAATTTTGGTCAGAAGAATACAAAATGCAATTGATAGACATATTTACAGCTGGGAATGGTTGATGGAGTCATTTATATTAGGGAGTAATTTAATAGTTTAAAGAAAAGATAATGATGGTTAAGAGAATGACAAGTAGAATAATATCCACATCAATGAAATTGCACTGCTTTATAAAACTTCCTGTTCTATACCAAAAGTCAGCAAAAATTTCCTCTGATGAGTCAGATATAAATGTTGACATGGTATGCCATACAATATGTTATAAGTTGTGAACTGTTCAACTCTACCATTCCAACAAATAATGACTATAGACCACCTATAAATGAGTGAGTATGACTGTATTCCAATAAGACTTTATTTCCAAAAAGAGTACTGGGTCAGATTTGACCCATTGGCTGAAGTTTGGCAACGACTGCGTATGTTATGCAACAGTTTCGAAATTGGTGATTATGTAGATGACCATACTTCCTTTTATTAAAGGATAATTCAGTTTTAAATAACTCTTATTCCATTTACCAGATATTTAAGTTAAATTAATTTTTCCTTTTAGTAAAAAAATTTTACTAGTCTAGATATGAGAAGTCAGTTACATTTGCTTTCTATTACATTGCATGTATCATACTGGATTTTTCTCAATTTTTGAAGGCAAGTTACTGTCAATATTATTTATCTACAAAACATTATGATAAAATTGGTCAGCAAGTGAATTGAGAACAATTTACAAAATGGATTTCCAGAATCCTATCATTTATGAAACAGGATGTATTGATTATTAAGATTACTCAGCCAGCTATACTCTTTACATGCTGTGATGTGTTTGTTTCTCCACAAAAAAGTCATCATTTTTCTGATTATCTTCATGAAATTTTAAAGAAAAGTATATTTTGTTCTATTTTCAGAGAGGTACTACACTCTTGAATGAACAACTGCTGATCACTTTAGGAGCTTTTGAGATGAAAAATCAAGGTAGATAAATATTTCAGCTCAATCAAAACACAAAACAAAATTATCTTTTCATTGTGAATGCTCTACAACACTCTCTTTCAAACACTGAAAATCTTCAGTGAAACTGAACAATAAAGAAACATAATAAACCAGATGTTTTCTGTCATTTTCCTGTTTTATGATGCACATATCCTGAAAGTATAATTTATGTCTCTATGTTAAATATATTTTGTTGCCAGAAACCAAGGTCTTACTTGCTACACAAAGAACTATGAACTCTTAGAGGGTTGGGTTCTAGTTCTGGTTCTACTGCAAGCCAGTTGTGCTTCCTTGGATAATCTGGGGTGGAGCTAAAATATTCCAATGAACTATAAGCACATTAAAATCACACAAATCATAAGTACTCTTATAGTCACAGCTTTATCAGAAACCTAAGAAACACTAGTATTTCTTAATGAACATTCAGTGATCTTTGAAAGTAAGTTGGCCTGTTTTGTCAGACTCAGAGAAACAGAATACTTCATTGGAGAAGAAATTCCCAAGAAGTTGGCCAGATCAGAGAGATTTTTTATGTAAAATCTATGAAATTTTATTTAGTTACTTATTTATGTATTTATTTATGGGAGATTTTTTTAGCTAATGAGAAGGGATATCTCACTGTATGAGACACTACATACTCCCCTAGTAACTCCTATGTAATCAGAAGCAACCATATTTCCAGAAAAATTTGCTAGCTCTGAGGTGTAATTCATTGTTTCTGTGGGCAATGCCAAAAAATATTAAAAATAAATACAAAAATATAAACCAACCTAAGTAAAAAATGTTAGCCAGATGGGAATTGGGTTTTAAAACTACTCCAGCTGAGGGCAGCAGAAGCAGAAGTAAATCCATAAATGAGAAACCAAGGGGAATGGAGGCATGGGTAGACAATCTACAGCAAGAAGTTAAAGATAATTCCCATCTGGAAAATATTAGTAAGATTGCCACTACAGGGGCCTCACAGTGGCACAGCGGATTGAGACCAGCAGTGTGGAGCTGTCTGCAGCCTCTGCAGTATGGGTTTGATTCCCTGCCGGCCAGGGAGATACCCATATGGCACAGCAGACCTCTCCTGTCTTGCCTGCTGCTCCCCTCAGCAGTGCCTTCCATCAGTCTGCCTGTTCTGCTCCCTGCTCTGTCTGTGGTGAATTCTCTCACCCTACCATGCCTCTTGCCTGTACCCCAGTTCTTGTATAAATAAATAAATCTTAAAAAAAAAAAAGATTGCCATTGAGTACTGTAGCTTATGGAGCACTGAAGAACTGAGGACCTTGTCATAATGTCCATTCTTATAGCAGATTATGACAATTAATGGATTTCATCTTAGTTACTTTAGATTATAAGCAGCGTGTTTACTTCCCATCTACACACAATACAAAAATACATTCATGCAAACCCAACATGTGAGTATGAAAAAGTTAAACAATCTGTCATATATCTGTTTAAGTCACTGCCCCCCAAAAAGCATTCTATTTCTTCTCTAGAGGTATAGTGTTGAGAGATAGAATAGAACCATTTGAAGAAAGGTTTCAGTTAGCATTTGAGAAATTTGAGAAAGCCTTCTAGTGAGAACTTAGATGAGAAGATATCCATGTTCCTTCCTAAAACCTTGGTCGACTCTGAAATGATTCTGCACATATTAATATGGGCAACTCCCAGCAACTGGGGCTTTCCTGCTTCACCCAAATTCCTCTTCTAGCAAATGAAAAAAGGACTTCAATTGTGAATAACGTAATGAAAATATTAAATTCTTAAAGAATTGAGAGGAGTATTTTTAAGGTTAGAAGAAATCACAAGAAATGGCAAAGATTGAGTAAAACCAGGAAGTGCCCAATATGTTTTGGATCTCAAAACAGTTATAATGCAGGCAGGCAACACGAGACTAAATAGGATCCAGAATGAAGAAAAAGAAACAGATCTGTGGGCCTCCCTGGTGGCACAAGGGGTTAAGCACAGCACTGTGAAGCTGTCAGCAGCCTCTGCAGCACAATTTCAGTCCCCGGCCGGACAGGGAGCTACATACATGGCCCAGCAAACCTCTCCTGTCTCGCCCGCTGCTCCCCTCTGCAGTGTACTTCAATCAGTCTGCCTGTTCTGCTCCCCACTCTGTCTCTGGTGAATTCTCTCACCCTCCATCCCATACCTCTGACCTGTACCACAGTTCTTGTATGCATAAATAAGTCTTAAAAAAAAAAAAAGAAAGAAACAGATCTGTGATACCGCCCTGACCAGTTGTGGTTAATAACTTTATCTTTCACCCAAAGGGCTGGCGATTTTGAATTACAAGAAGAACAAAGCTATAGTCTGTATCCAGATGAGTTCAACAAATCTATAGCTATGGGGGGAGGGGGAACATATGCTAAAATGCCATTTCCTTCCTACGCACTTGTTCCTAATATTCTTGCATTTAATTCAAATACCCTATAATAAGACTATGAAACAGTTGCTCCTTATGGATGTGGCATATGTAATGAAAATACAGTTTCATCAATTACATAAGAAGTGTTCACAATAATAATGCTAGGATTTTTTCTTTATCTATTCAACAAATAATTATGGAGCAACTTCTTTTGCCAGATGTGCTAGGCACTGAAAATATAGTCTTGACACAGGTCTGGGTATGCTACCATTAGAAACTCTGTTTATCCAGGAGGGAAATTAGACAATATTTTGTAACTTGCCAGGAACAGTACAGCTTATGTGAAGAGTCACTTACACATAATTTGCATTCAAAGTGAGGATTTTGTTGAGGTTAACCATTCCCTCCAGGCTTAGTTATCTACAGAATCCACTATGAATGGAACTTGCTTCTAAATTAAAGATTTTGATGCTCAGAATAATAAAAACTAGTAAGTCTGTCTTACTACTCACTCCCTTACCAAATTTGGTCTTACTGATATTTATGATTAAATAAGCTACATTTTAAATTCTACTTGAAGGATGAAACTCAGTTTCCTACACAAGTGAATGGACTTGTCCATCAGACCAAGGTTCTTCAAATAGCACCCATATCTGAAAGTAAACGTTGGAAAACAATCCTATAAGCAAATGGACCCAAAAAAAGGGCAGGAACAGCCATACTTATACCAGATGAAATAACTTCAAATTAAAAAAGGTAAGAAGAGACATAAACAGACACTACATTGTTATCAAGGGGACAATACATTAGGAAGATATAACACTCATCAACATATAATCACCAAATGAAGGAGCACCAAAATATATGAGATAATTATTATCAGCTCTGAAAACAGACGTTAAAGAAAATACATATATAGTGGGAGACTTCAACACACCCCACTCTTACCAATGGACAGAGTAACGAGACAAAAAATAAACAAAGACACTAGAGCCCTAAATAAAGTCGTTGCAAGATCTAAACAGCAACTGAGTCCCATTAAAACCCTCTGGTGCAGCACAGATGCTCTTCATGCCTGAATGAAAGGGAAGGGCCAGGGGTTTGAACACCTATAATAGAAGGAAAAGGGGAGAGATTCTACACTAACAGATGGAAATATTCACACAGAAGAGAAGCCATCTTAGCATTTCAAAGAGGTAAACTATAAGGATGGCTTCAGTCAGACCAATATTTTCCTTAAATTGGATTTCTCTAATCCCTAAACTGTGACCATCAAAGACTTCAGCCTGGAAAATTGATTTTTCAACTACACTTCCTGAGGACTCACCAGAGCCACAAAGTAAAAGAAACAATAATTCTTCTTTGTCCACTGATTTATGAAATGAAGTCACATGGGATTTTTTATACCCACTAGTATATCTGAGAAATAGTATTGCAATTGCTTACCTCTTAATAGTTAAAATATTACATTCAGTAAAGGAGGAAGTTGGTTTATGTGTCATGTGGGGTGATACCTTATACAAGTATATTGTTCATTTTGATTTCTTTTAGTTTTGTTCAATAAATATTGAACTGCCTAGCCGGAGCGCCTTCACATGCTTCTAGGAGGGAGACTCAAAATGAAGTATGGCCTCAGCCTGATGGTTTAGTAAGGACACAAAGACAAATAAACATGGACCCAGCCCTCAATGAATTATAGTTCAGATGCATTGTATCCCTCAATGATGACATAAACAATCAAAGTAAAAAATTATCTGGGTGCTTTTTTATATTTTAATAGTTTTGAGCTGTATCACTGCATGTCGCCCTGTCTGACCTGGTAGATTAGACTTATTTCACAGCCCATCAATAAGGATGATGTTATTGAAGGGCCAACTGTTCATTGAATGCCTATCTGACCACCAGCAAGAGAACAATCCTTAAATATATTAAAAGGAGTAATACCTTCAACAAGGAGAACAGATTTTGAATCATCATCCTCTAGCATTTTCAGAAACAAAAAATTATTTTTTTCTTATACCTTTCAGTCTTTTCTCTTTTTTCCTGGTTTTTCATCCATAAATAATTCAGCCAGTAACTATGACATGGACACATGTCATCTGGCATCATTAATTAAGATTCACTTGCTTTTTAAAATGTCTCACCTATTTTTTATTAACAGTAACTTGTTATTAGTTATTTTTAACTTCCAGCATTAGATTTTCTCTCTTGTCAAAAAATATTAATAACTCAACAGCTCAGTCATTTTATCACTATTATTAACTTCAAAGCCATGGTGAATTTTAAAAGATTACTTTTTCTGCTATTTTCATCTTGAGCTAGGTTCACATAACACTGAATCACTTGGGTTTCATCTCCATAAGAAGTTTGCAAGTTTATTATGGACAGGATTTATTCAGAATGGACTTTTATTAAAAATAGTATGATACCTGGCAGTAAATAGTTTGCCTTACATAAGTAATGATATCTCTGTTGTTTTACTGGGCATCCTAACTCTGTCTGGGCTGGACTCAATGTCTAGGATATTTACCTTTTTATTTTCAAGATTTTCTTTAATTTCTAGTTATTCTTTAGTGTTCTCTTCAACTCTTCTATGAGAGATGAGGAGATGTGAATTTTAGGCAGCAATGACCTTGATTTTTTAAATAATTTTACTAATCTAGACTTCAGTATCCCCATATGCAAAATAAAGATAATGGACTAGGTGGTGTATGTATGTATAAAGCTCCTTCTAATACTAAAGACTATAGTTTTATAATGAAACTTCCTAGGAGTGGGTTCATAATATAAGCCTCTATTGCCCAACTGGTTCAGAATACTCAAAGTTAAAATTACACAAAAGGTCGACTTACCATTTAAGCTACCACTTAATATAGTATATAAGTACAGATTCCTCCTTAGAACATTTCTAAGCATACATGCATGTAAAATACTTTTATAACATTTTCTGAAAAATAGGTATTCTAAAGAAAGAAGTGGGATCAATGGTCATAATTTGCCAAAAAATAACTCCAAGCTCAATACATCAAGACCATTTCAACATTAAGAGTTTTCCAATAAATGGATTGACTACTAACAGAGTATTGGTTTACCCCCTCCAGGGAATTAAGTCAGACTCCAACTAACCAACATTAATGAGAAATTGGACTCAAGGATCTTTAAAGATCTTTTAAGTCCTAAGAGGCTGGGTGCTAAGACAGAAGCAATTCTGAATTTCTTTTTAAAAATCAGTCCCTTTCCAATAATCAGATGTGCTAGCAGGTAGAAGAGTATTTTCATCAATTTTTACAGTATTAAGTCATTAGGGTACAGGCATTTCTAAAGAGAAAGACTTACAGAAGATCTGAGATGTATTTTTTTTTTCCTGAAACTGGACCAGTATCTGGCATAGCCCATATATCGGGCTGGATTTATGATGTTTTGCCCTATGGGAAAAAGATCAGTTGTAATGGGTAGAAAATACAGCCCACTGGTATATTAGATAGACAGATATCAGTCCTATGAATTTCAAATGGCCACTGTCCTCCATATACAAAACCATCCCTAGGTAAATATATTAGAGACATTAAAAACCTATGACTTTGACAGTTTAGGGTTTTATAATCTCAAAAAGCAGTCACTACATGGTTCGCAGACTATCTTTGAACATCCAGCAAACAATTGGACACAGCATTATGAACACAGGAACACCACACAGTTGTTCCTTTCTCATCCTATTCTGAAATTACATTTTTAATTTTGTTTTAGGAGTACAGGTTCTCATCTCTACAAATGTATGTTACCACACCAAGCCCAACACCAATGAATCAATAATGCTTCACCACAGTCCATTGGATCCTTTCCAATCTTTGTTCTCACTTTCTCCCTTTGGTAACCTCAGTTCTACAGTCGGAATCCAAGGGTTGCTTCGGTTTGGTTTTGTCTGTTCCTTTGCTTTGTTTCTTTATATTCCACATATGAGTGGAATCATATTTGTACAATTTATTATGTGTTTCTTTGTCTTTCTGATGTATTTTTCTTAGCATAACCTCCTTCAGTCGCATCCATGCTGTGTGGCAAAATTTCATTTTTTTATGGCTGAGTAGTATTTCACTCTGTGTATATACTACATCTTCTTTATCAAGTCACGTGACATTGGGAACTTATGTTCTTTCTATATCTTGGCTATTATAAATTGTGCTGCAATGAACATAGGAGAGCTTATATCTTTCTGAATTAATGTTTTTATATTCTCCTGGATAACTATCTAGAAGTCAAATTATTAGATCATATGATAGATCTATTTTTAATATTTTGAAGACCTCCTAAACTGTTTTCCATAAGAGGCTGGTCTTGTCTACATTTCCCACGGTGCACAAATGTTCCCTCTTTTCCATACCCTTGTCAATATTACATTGATCTTTTTTATATAGGCCATTCTCACATGTATGTAGTGATCTCTCTGCAATTTTGATTTGTATTTCCCTGATGGAGTCTTTCATGTGTCTGTTGGCCATCCAATCCATGTTGGCCATCTGTATGTCTACTTTGGAAAATTATTTTTTTAGAGATTTATTTATTTATGCATACAAGAGCTGGGGTACAGGCCAGAGTTGCAGGGGGTGAGAGGATTCACCAGAGACAGAGTGGGGAACAGAACAGGCAGACTGACTGAAATACATTGCTGAGGAGAACAGCGGGTGAGACAGGAGAGGTGTGCCTTGCCATGTGGGTTGCTCCCTGGCTGGCCAGGGATCAAACTCGTGCTGCAGAGCCTGCAGATTGCTTCATAGTGCAGTGCTTAACCCCTTGCACCACCAGGGAGGCCCTACTTTTGAAAATTATTGATTGAGATTTTCTGCCCATTTTTGATTGTGTTGCTTGGTTTTGCTATTGTTGTTACTGATTTGTATGAGTTCTATATAAATCTTGAATACTAACCTTGTGTTAAATATATGATGTGCAAATACTTTCTTCCATTCAGTAGGATGTCTTTTCATTTTAATGATAGTTTTATTCACTCTGAAGAAGCATTTAAATTTGATGTAGTCCCATTTCTTTATTTTGTTTTTCCTTTCTTTGATTTTGTAGTCAAGTCCACAAGTATATTTCTGAAGCCAAAGTTGTGGAGTGATTGGCTATGCTTCTTGTATGTACTTTATAGTTCAGGTCTGACATCCAAGTTTTTAATCCATTTTGAATTAGTTTTTGTATTTGGTGTGAGATAGTGATCTAGTTCACTCTTTTTCTGTGGCTGTCCAGTTTTCCCAACTCCATTTGTTGACCAACTCTACATCTTTGGAGGAGAAAAATAGTTTAGAATATACAAGACTTCAAAGGATATATCACCTATGTATTATATATGAGGAAAACACTGAGAAAATTTCCTCAATGAGGAAAACATCAACAAAAGTGCTTAAAGCCTTACAGTATGTGAAAAAATTAATTTCTGTTCCAAAAATAATGTCATTATATTTATTATTTTTCCAGAAATTCCAAATTATATTCAAGTTGGCCTCTGATCTGTTGAGATTTAGAGATAACTATGCTTAAGTAATATCTAGACTCCATTGTGTTCCAAGTAGAAAGAATTGATGAGACACTTTAACATGATGCCTGGACAAGCATTTGAAAAACAGTTTCTGGGCTCAGAACCAAGGACAAAATGTTGTAATCCTGGAAAAGATGGATTCTCAGAATTCAGCGAGCTCTAAAATGAAGAAATTACATATGCTTACTCAAGTGTTCTGGGTTTCTTACCCCAGAATGTTAGGAGCTAAAAAGGCTAGCCTCTGAAATGAAAAGAAAGCAGAGAGACCAGAGGTCATAGGAATTTCTACCACAAATCCTCATAATTATGTTCCAATTATGTAGATATTCCAGTAAGATTTATGCTTTTCAAATACTGTAACTGATAGACCTGAGAACAGAACGTCCAGGAAAAATGTCAACTCAGCTAAAAAGGCTGATGAACTAGAGTTGATGATAAGACAAAACAATCAGGATCGCTATTCTGTGACACAAAACTGCTAGAAGAGATAAATTAATCACAGAATAAAAATACATGCACTTTAAAATTTTTCAAAAGAAACATAAAGACTTTTTGGAGCCAGAAGTTACAATTTCCCAATTTAAAACTTCAACAGATGAGTTGAAGTATAAGGCACTATTGAGACCCAAATTAGTGACTTGGAAAATGAAGTGTAAGAAGTCTCAAATTATCTTAAAGTACAGAGCAAACTACACAGATGAAAATCATGAGGGGAAAATAAAATAAGAAAATGGATAGATTAAGACAACCTAACATAACAATACTATTAGATCCATAGGAGAATCAGAACCAGATGGAGGAAAAACAAATAAATAAATATTAGAAGGAAAATTTCCCCACTGTGGAGAAAGATCTGATTCTATATATTCAAAAGGCTCACCAAGGGCAGGATTAATGAAAAAAGATGCATAACTAAGCATTCCTTAGTAAACTTCTTGAACTCTTTAAGATAATTTTTTTCAAGTATATTGCAGATTCTTCAACAGAAAGAATGACTTATACAAAATGGAATGATAGTGGTATAAAAACATCTCATCTTCAATGTGGGGTAGCTAATAGCCAGGGAATAGCGTCCACAGAACCACTGAAAGAAAAGGACTATAATCCAAGAATTCTACACACAAATAATATGTTCATTATTGGCCGAGTTAAAGAAAACTAGTTTAGAATATACAAGACTTCAAAGGATATATCAGCTATATATTGTACATGAGGAAAACACTGAGAAAGTTTCCTAATTGAGGAAAACATCAACAAAAGTTCTTAACCACCTTGTGAAAAACAAGTAGTTAGAATAATTTTGTAAGAGAAGGAATAGTAAAAAAAAATACAAGTATTACAATATAAAGAATGGGAAGGAACTTCCAGATTAATAAGGAAGAAGCACATATTGAATAGAGACAAAAAAGAAAAATAAAATATAAGAAAAATAGAATCCAGGCAATAAAAAGACTCCTGTTTTAGGGGGAAATAAAGAGCCTCGTTACAGACTGCTTTAAAGTAAGTAGGTTTTAAATGGTTTAACAGGAGAGTAGGCAAAAGAGATCACATTAAGGGAAACAGCAAAAAGGAGTTGGGGTGGAGCAAAGAGAAAAAAAGGGAAGCAGGGCAATATCAAACAACTCAGAATTTAACATTAAATATACCAATCAAATAAAAACAGACATAATAATATAGAAAATATAATCAGTTACCATGTGATAATGATAAAAAAGTAATATGTGGGTATGAAAATGTCATATCTGTATATAAAAACCAGTAACGGCAGCTAACTCACAAAACCAAAAATTATTAATGTGTCCTAATATCCTAAAAAAAACCCACAATTTTTGTGGTAGTTTTCAACATAATTCTATCAAAAATGGACAGATCTAGTGGACATATATTTAGATCACATAAAAACTGAACAATAAAGCTAATTACTGTGTGTTAATATATAAAAAAAAATCATATATTCCTTTAAAAGAATAAGAGAATTTCAGTAAATGTGTATTCATGGAACATTTACAAAATTAGTAATTCTTTTCATTAATGATCATTTTAACAAAATTCTTTTAAAGACCAGATGCATTTTCTGGGCATATTCCAACAAACTTTCTAGAAATTAGTAGATCTAGAAAAATTATTATCTAGGAAACAGACAAATGGTTAATATTTATAATATACAAAGAGCTCTTATAAACTTAAATATAAAAAACAAATATCTCAGGCCTCCCTTGGTGGCACAGCAGTTGAGCGCTGGGCTGCGAGGCTGCCCGCAGCCTCTGCAGCGCCGGTTCCTTCCCTGGCCGCCGGCGAGGTTCCCACCAAAAAAAAAAAAAAAAATCTCAACAGAAAAAAATGACAAGACACATGAAGGTACATTCACACAAGTGACATCCAAAAGCCTAAAATCATGGGAAATGTGGTCAAATTCCATGATTATCATCAGTAGAGCAAATACCTATATATGTTATTGTATATATGCACATAGAAAGATATGCAGAAATTCAAAACAAGTCTCATGACTTGACTTAGAAGGATTTCCACCAATATTAAGAAAACCAAAGAAGTAACTACATCTAAAGACAGAAAATAGGTTAGTGGTCATGTAGGGCTGAGGATGGGATGGATGCAACTATAAATCACAGAAGGAATCATAATGGAGTGATGAAATGTTCTAAACTGAATTATGTGATTTGTTGTAACTCAGGAGAGTTACTAAAAATCATTGAGCTGTGCACTTAAAATGGACTCACATCATGGTATATAAATTATATCACAATAGAATTGTTTTCAATATTTAAGTAGTCACCTGTGGTTAGCTGTTAGCATAACAAAAAAAAAGTTGCAGAAAAATAGGCAAAGCATGATAATCTTTTTACTTCTTTTGCAAAACAAATAATTGAAAGGCACAAAAGGGAAGAACAAGGAAGAAATAAAATAAAAACAAAGGCTTTCACAAATAAATAGAACATATGTGATGACATCACTGCACTTACATAAAATTATATGTCAGTGTGAATTATGCCTAAATGTTATGATACCTGTGCTTAATTTTAGAATACTTTGGCATAGGCAATATAACATTATGTATGCACAAATTAGTTTATGAATTTATTCTAGGGACTATGCCTTGCCTTAATTATACATCTATATCTCAGTGAAGATTATATAGACTTTTATCAGAAGTCCAAAAAACGAAATCACCACACAGGAGGTTTTGTTTTCATTATCTTGATCATAACTGAAATAAAGATGCCAGAAAATTATTTTATTGGTATAATTATTGATTTTTTAATTAGCATTTGAAATGTTAGAACTGGGCTTTCATTGGCAAAATTAAAGATATCCAAGAAAGGCGGATGGGCTGAAATATTGCCAGCAACCTTTTCCCACCAATTCCTTGCATGAATAAGACATAAGAAAACAGTCTTGATACCTTTCTTAAGAAAGGTATCAAACTTTGATCAATAAGCAGCCCTATGCCCAGCCATCATCAATCATTGTGACTATGAGAGCATCAAAACCCTGCCACCAGGAAACTTGTCATATCATCCTCAAGTGAGCCTTTCATCCAAAGTAGAGGTTGAAGCATTGAAAAGAGCAGAAAACTGAGACTTCATCAAGCTGACAGAAAAGGTCACATAAACTGCTGTCTGTCTACTTATTTATGTTTGATTATTTACTAAGTTTTTTTTATGTGTGAAAGAATCAGGTCTGAGGTTCTCTTCATTATAACCTAATAGTTAGATTTAAGGGCATTGATTAACTCAACAGTATGCTTTATTGCCTACTCTCATTCACACTTGAAGGAACCTAAGAGATGAGGATAGCCAAATTGGCTTGTGTCAATCCAGAAATATAAAGAAATTAAAATATCTAAAAAGAAAATTGCAAGTTATCTCTTTATGGAAAAAATATACTACCAAAAATACATATATATAATATTTTCACATTCCATTTTAAGACAGTCGCAAACCATCCCAGATACATTTGTGGACTTTTGAATGAACAGGTGGGCACTTGATATTTACATATAGGTATGTATATTCAAACCTTGTCTCTATAGACAAAATGTGAAAGTTGAAAGACACTAGTAGGATTCCTGATTCAGTTCAATTTATTCTAACATACCTGTGGAAGCAGAAATTCAGTAAGGGACTACAAGATAGGTTAGATTTCTAGTCACAGGGATTTGCAGCTCTTGTTGGCTTCTTGAGAAGAGTATATATGCACTTCTCAGCTGGTTGTTGATCATGGTCTGAAGTTGAACAGCTGAAATTTCAATGTGGGAATATCACAGTAAAAGTATCCTTTGGAAATTTGGAAAGCAGAAATACCAACAAATGAATGTGTTCTCTCACCTGTTTTTTTTCACTAATGAGAAAACACACAATAGAGGAGGCAATTCTAAAAACTCAGAGAAATTAAATCAGACCGGGCAGGCACAAGAGAACCTTCAACTCATAATTGGAGATTTTGATTTAATTGAAATGAGAACACTAAGAGAGGTCTTTGAGGAGCTCAATGGGTGACCTTTATCAACAAAAGTTACTGAGAAGAAAAAAATAACTCTGGCATTTTAGAACTAACAGAAGATGGGAGTTAGAAAGCAAATAAGAGAAAAACAATAAATTACAGAGGCTGAATATGAAAGTGATTTGAGAAATCAAGAAAATTGAAGTATATTTTAAAAGAACTATAAGGACTGTTAATAATGAAACTATGAAGGCTTGACATAAGGCAATATATATATCCAGCCCAACCACACATCAACACCAAATGAAATGTTCTACTTCTTGCATGGTATTTTTTGTCTCCAGGAGCATGATATCTTTCTGTCCACAAGTGAAAGTACCTTATTCTACATCCTTAGAATAAAGTCTAAATTTCTTGCCTTACATTTAATATTTTCAATAGTGTGATCCTAAATTAATTCTTGCACAAGTACCTTTGAAAACAATTCTAACTGCAAGGAAACAGTATGTTTAATTCTACCTAATTCAGAAAAAAAAAAGATTTAAAGTTAGAATAATTAAACTAATTTAATTTATGAAAGCAAGACATTATCTTCATCTCACCATCCGTTTTTCTGGTCCTCTACTTTCCACCTGGAGATGCGTAAGGATCAGAGGTGGAGAAGTTAATGAACAGCCTTCACATGGATCCTGAAGGGTTGGGTCCTGACCAAGACATAGATACAGATAAGCCAAGCAGAGGACTGTGGCTCCGTGCTGACCTTTCCAGAGTCCTTTGCCCTCAAACTTTCTTTCTTCATTTTACTCACTCTCTCCCATCTTTGGAAATCAACTTCTGGACCCCAAACCTCCACCCAGCATCTGGCCACTTTTTTAACTCATTCCTCTGAATGGGAAATCATTTGTTCATATGAATTTAATCTTGTAGATCACACCTACTTTGTCTAATACTTGAGTATTTATAGCCATCTTGGTTCCTCACAGAATTAATTCAAATTGATTATAGAAAGTTCAAGCTCTATCAAGGAAGAGGCCCTTGGGGTACAAGTAAAAGGAAGAATTTACAAAAATAACCTTGAAATAGTATACTGGCTTGCCATGAAGTTATGTCATACTGCCTAATTCCCACTAATGGGTGATTTATTCTCTCAAGCAAGAAATCTTTCACTGTTTCTTAGTGTCTTCATTTGCTTTTGGTGTCTAAGTCATATTTCTCAGATTCAGCTTTTCCTATGTCCCATTTTCAGTTACCTTTATTACAATTCCACTCAAACTTTAAGTCTTATCGCCATACTTCAAACACTATTATCACTACAATTGCCTTAGATCTAAAATATGAAGATTAACCACCCTGTCCACAATGTCTTGTCCCTCTAGCATGCCTATTAGTTTCTCTCACTATATATATGCTTTCCTATCTTCAGGGAATTTTTGGTCATTCCTTGAACATTTGTTTCTTATTACTTATTCCTTAACTTTATCCATCCTCGTTTCCATGAAACATTTAGCAACTCTTTCCAAAATTAATTTCTTTCTCTATTTTCCTTCCATTGCACCTGAAGGATAAAAATCCCAATCCTGCTTCACCCCCAAAATCTGCCTTCTCCATATTTATATATAGACTATTCATCTATCACTTTAGAGAAAAATCACACAGCTATTTAGATTTGATGCCATTAAAAATTCATGAGCTCAAAATTTTTTTTTTGTTCAATTGTTTGTTTATTTCAAAGAGTGGGCTCAGATGACTGTGGAGGCAGGGCTGGCAAGTAGGCAGGAGACCAGGATGTAGCTTGGTCCAAAGCCAGACTATTGGCAGAATCTCCTCTTTCTTGTGGAGGGCCAGTCTTTTTCACAAGAATTTCAACTGATTGGATGAGACCAAATCACATTATAGAAGGTCATCTGCTTTACTCAGAGTCCATAGATTTAAATTTTAACCACATAAAAAAATAACTTCACAGAAACTTCTAGAATAGTGTTTGAGCAAATATCTGGGTATGCTCATCTAATCAAGTGGACACATAAAAGTAACATTTGCAGTGGATATATTTTAAAATGTGGTGTTTGATACATGGAAGAGAGAGCATATAAATGCCATTTTAAAATTGAAAATAATAATAAAATGAATTTACTTTTCAAGTTGAGCCCTGAGACAGAGATCAGTCCCTAGTGCTGTTCTGTCTTGCTGTCTCTGAGTTGTAAAGTTATTACTCTGTTATATTTAACAATTTCTATCACATATGCAAAGACCTTAAATAATTTTTGTTTGTTTGTAAGCTTTAAGAATAGATTTGTTGAGTAGGAAGTTATCACTGATTCGCTGCGATTCATTCACAAGTTATTGCAGGGCCTCCGCTGGTGGTGCAGCGGTTGAACGCTGGGCTGCAAAGCTGCCTGAGGCCTCTGCAGCGCCAGTCAAATCCCTGGTCAGCCAGCGAGGGTCCCACATGGTGCAGCAGACCTCTCCTATCGCGCCTGCTGCTCCACTCAGCAGTGTATTTCATCAGTCTGCCTGTTCTGTTCCCCACTCTGTCTCTGGTGAATCCTCTCACCGTCCCGCACATCTGGCCTGTACTCCGGTTCTTGTATAAATAAAAAAATAAAATCTTTTAAAAAAAATTTTGCTCATTTTTAAAAATGGGTGACTAAAATTTTGAATTTGGTAGTTCTTTACTTATTCTGGATAAAAGTCTTTTTGTCAGATATGTGTTTTACAAATAAATTCTTCAGAATGGCTTGTCTTTTCATTCTCTCTCAATAGTATCTTTCACAGCGTAAAAGTTTTTTTAATGAAATCCAGTTTAACTATTTTTATTTTATAGCTTATTTTATTTGATGACATATCTAAGATTTTTTTGCATAATCCAAGGTATCAAAAATTTCTCATATCTAATTTTGTAGATTTTTTTTTTTAGGATGACTAGATCCAAATCAATCTTGCTGCTCTGTTAGATCCTTAAACACTAAATCTAATATCTACGTGTCTGTTGTGATCGGAGACTGTTCCTTCAAGTAAAAGTGCTTTGTAAATTCCAGAGTGCTATAAACTTTTTAGCTGTGTGATCTTTTACTGGTCAAATAACTGTCTGGACTCATTTTTCATATGTATAAAATGCTGTGCAAATATATAATGATCACAGCCCTGTTCCCATTCCCCAAGTCCCCTGTTCCGCCATTCCTTCTAGCACAGTAGAATAAAGCATGATGATTGAGAGCACTGAATTAAATAAGTCTGCCTTTTGATAAATCTGACTGGCACAGAAAATTTGGGAAGACTACATAATTCACATACCAATTTCTGTAAATTGAAGCTGGTATTTTTACAATTCAGATAATTCTCAGAATGGGTTAAATACAAGGCCTGACCATCTACAGTCTTTCAGCAAATCTCTGTTGGTGGTGTTTAATAATAGTTGCTATTTTTATTGGATCTGTGATTTGCTTCTTCCAATTTCCTCTAGTTACAGAAATCAGTTTGCTATATGAATCAGTAGGGGCAGAGCTTCTTTCTCTGTAGCCAGTTTTGCCTGTTATTACTACTAATCTAGACACCCAATCACAGCACATCCTCCGTTTCCAGGGTCTTCACCTTACCAATCAATCATCTGCCTGCTGACAGTTATCACCAATCCTGAAGTAGGATTTCAACACTAAACTCCACCTGTCCAATTGGTTCCTCCTACCACTTTACTTTGATGTTGTCTCCAAGTTAATGCTCATGCCTAAGACAAATGTTCTAGCTCCTCACTGATTGCGAGAAACACTATTTCTGAAACCTCTCTATTCCATTTGTTTTGTCTCTTTTCAAAGATTTTATTAAAGTTGTCAATTTTTTAAAACTTAATTGAGAAACAAAACTTGTAAATTATTCATGGGTTACTACTTATTAGCAAATCTCTTAAGACTAGGAAATTCTTAGCAGATCTGATAGGTAACCTCCAGCACCTCTGAATTTAAGTGGTTGCTATGAAGAAATGTTAGATGACTTAACACAGGATACTTTCACCTTCCATTTTTAGTTGAATAGGAGTGATGAAATTATGGGGTGGCAATAATTTTAACACAATGGGTATTGAAAATTTTCAAGTACCAGAATTGTGGATGTGTGAAGGCAAAGCTTCACTACTTTAGCTATAAAACTAACTGCTGAACTGTACAAAGGTTTATTGTCTCAGGTCACATAAGATTTCTTTTGTGAAAGGTCTTTGTTTGGGAGTTGGAGGCATTGCTTACATTACTCTGTAGTATTTTGAATGCCACCCTTTCCTTTCTTTGTAAAGACAGGAGTTTTCTGTGTGTTTTGAAGTCTGTTTTTATCTCCTTTCATCTCTTCTCACTCTCAAAACTGAACTAAGGATGTGAGAAATGTGCCATCTCCTTTTGCCTCCCCACCTGAGAGCTGTGATTTTTCACAGGAAGAGATAGAAGTGCCCTTTGATTACAGTGAAGGGGCAATTGTGACATCTTCCTGGAAAGTTAAGCACAGGGAGAGATCAAATGCTTTGGTTTGAAGCCCATTGTGTGTGTTTATAGCACACGTGAGAAAAATGTAAAACCAAAGAAAATCCACCTCTGCAGAAGTAAACTGAAACCCGAAGGGTAATGGAACTAGAGCAAAATATTATAGAAACTCAAGGAAAAAATTACGTACCTTAAACTCTTGGGAGATGGATGCTAATCATTTATTATCAAATGTATTGATATGTTAAAGAGAATCAGCTATAACCCACTTCTTAGGCTCTTGAACTACTGTGCAGTTAACTCCTGCCTACAGTTCCTTGGAAAATCTCTTTTGGAACATCTGTTGCCTCTTGGGGAAAGGTGAAGTAACAATTGATGCCGGGACCTTTATTAAGTAAGTGCTGATGAAGTGCCAGGAAATTATATTGTCAGCCCAACATTTATTCAGTTCATTCATTCACTGTCCTACCTTGAGGAGAGTTAAAAAGAGAGATTTTAAAGAAAATTGTGCTGATAACAACCAAGTTTTTGATGAACCGGGCAAGACCTGTGTTGCCCTTCTATTTACTCCCCTGGGTAGGAATCTTGCTGCTCTTCATCAAAGTTGCATGTCTGGGAAGGTATATCCTTGTGTTTGGATGAACAGAGCAATTATTTTATCTTGGTGATTTTCTCATTGCTAGTAACACAGGGGGAGCACTCAAGGAGATAAGATACAGAATGGGACCCACCACACCACTGGATAGAAATCTGAAAATCGAGATGAAAGTCACAGTTACTGCATCCTCCTCTTGTAAGATGTCTTTACTGGAAGGATGGATTGCCACTTGTGAAGCTTTGGGAAATATCTAACAGAAGGACAGTGTACTTTACATTTTTTAAACTTCTGAGTACTGTGTGTCAAGAGTGTCTAAGTGCTTTATATATATGAAACTCTTTTAATCTTAAAAAAATCATGAGGTTAGAACTATCCCCATTTTATAGGTAAATGTTTTGAGACAATGTATTATTTAGCTTCAAAATCAAAAAGATCATTATAATTCTTAAGATTCTACAAAGTCACAAATGGCTCTACTCTCCCTACTTTTAACTTTAGTTCTCCAGGGAAATCATGTCTAATGAGGCGGATCCCAATACAATAACAGTTTGCCCTTGACTGTCCCATCCTCAGCTCTACTGCTTAATAACTAGGCACTCATAAGGACAAATGAAGAGTATCAAGGTAAACTTGTATTCCTGGAGCAAGAATGTCTCATTCGTTCTATTGTTACAGGGCAGGGAGAGGGGCAGCCCAAACCCTGCAAACCTGCCTATTCTAAATGGGTTCTGCCATCTGCCGCATCAACACAAAACATACGCGACTTTAATGGGAAGGAACTTTAATACAATTTGGAAACAATACAGGAAAGGCAAAGAATCTAGTTTCTAAATCAAGCACCCAAAGTTACCCGTCCCCTTGTGGGTAAAACTCCATCCAAATGGGATTGGCCCAGAGCAAGGCCCCAAAGCGTGCCACAAGTCCAAAGCATCTTCCAGTGGGGACCCACAGAAAAGGGCCAGAAACAACCAGACAAGCCTGGAAAATCAACATCAAAGAGCAAATCAACAGATAAAAGCTGCCATTGTCACCTCCCCATGGGTCTCACCCACATCTGTGTCACCCAGTCCACAACCAAAAGACAAGCGCAGTTTCTTCACGTGTCTCCTGGCTCCATCCTGCTTCCTTCCTCGGTCTCTTCTTCTGCAGCTTCTCCTCTTCCTGCTCAGCTCCACCCTCCCTTGGGTGGGGCAGGGAAACTCCCCCTTTCCTGGGGACCACCCTGTTACACTATCACAGTGATTAAAGAAGAAACCATGTGCTTAAATTCCCCACCCACCCTGTCCTCATGCCCCAATATTTTTTTGTAAATTTATTATTTGGTTTACATTATTGTTTGTATTTTGGAAGTAAAGGACCCTCCCCCTTCTGGTGCTGTTATAGTGGGGTTTTTTTTCTTTTTTAAAGATTTATTTATTTATGCATATAAGAACTGCGGTATAGGCCAGAGGTGTGTTGGAGGAGGTGTGAGAGGATTCACCAGAGACAGAGTTACAGTGTTTTCACCACCAAAACACCCATAGTCCACCACCATAGTCCACTGTGCTCTCGCCCAACTATGTGCTCGCTCCTCCTCCCTCTGAAGGTACCCATTCTATAGTCTGATTTTAAGGGCTAGTTTTTGAATTTGGTTTTATATGACCCTTTGTCTGATTTCTCTATATTTTACATATAAGTGACATCATCCAGCATTTTTCTTTCTCCTTCTGACTTACTCTGCTTAGCATAATCCCTTCCAGTTATATGCATGCTGCTGCAAATGGCATGAGATTATCTTTTTCAATCACTGAGTAGTATTCTATTGTGCCTGCATACTACATGTTCTTGATCATATGGTAGATCCACTTTTAGTGTTTTGAGGAACTTCCACATAGCTTCTTATTTTTGTTGAGTTGTGTAAGCTCTTGTAGATCTTTGATATTAGTACCATATCTGTTGTAGGGGGCAAATATTTTCCCCATTCTGTAGGCTCTCTTCTTGTTTTCATTATTATCTTTCTTGCTGTACAGAAGCTTTTTAGTTTGATGTAGTCCCACTTATTTATCTTTTGTTTTCCTTGCTTCTAGAGAAGAATACTCAAAGATGTTTCTTAGGTTTGTGTTGTGGAATGTTTTCTTATGTTTTCTTCTATTTATTTTATGGTTTGAGGTCTTACATCCAAGTTTTTTATCCATTTTGAGTTGATTTTTGTATATGGGGTGAGGTAGTTGTCTAGTTTCAGGTTTTTGCATGTTACAGTACAGTTTTTTTTTTCTCAACACCATTTATTGAAGAGGCTTTCCTTATTCCTATGTATATTCTTTGCTTCTTTATTGTAAATTAGTTGACCATGTATGTGTGGTTTTATTTTGGGGCTTTCAATTCAATTACATTGGTCTTTTTAACTGTTATTGCTCCAACACCATGTTGTTTTTATTATAATGGGTTTATAGTATTGTTTGAAGCCTGGGAGTATAATGCCTCCATTTTTCCCCTTTTAATTGGGAGAGCTTTCACTATTATACACTTTTTTTTTAAGATGTATTTATTTATGCATACAAGAACTGGGTATAAGTCAGTAGTGTTGTGGTTGAGAGGATTCACCAGAGACAGGGTGGAGAACAGAACAGGCAGATTGACTAAAATACACTGCTGAGGAGAGCAGCGGATGAGTCAGGAGGGGTCTGCTGCACCATGTGGGTATCTTCCTGGCTGGGGATTGAACTTGTGCTGCAGTGGCTGTGGATAGCTTCATAGGTTGTGTCTTAACCCCTTGTGCCACCAGGGAGGCCCCTAAACAATGACTTTAACTTCTTGTCATGTGAGTTCTTTTATCTGACCTTAGTCCCCTTCCATATGATGGTTCCTGGAATTCAAATCATTACTGGTACCCAGCCTTGTGCTTCTAACTTTAATTTTGCATGAATGATTTTTTTGTGTGTGTGGTTTTGCTAATGACCAAACAAACTTTTACCAAATTTTACCCTTTACTTTTAAATTGCCTTCCTGTAGCAATGTGACTTCCTGAGAGAGCAGAATGGGGGTCATGAGGGAACAAAGGGTGCTTGACACGTGAGATCAGTCATCTGCCTGGTTGAATCCAATCACAGGTCTAACCTAGTATCTGAAGTCTTCCACACAGGTTCATGGGGATATCAAGTAGTATGCAGAAATATATTCATTTTTTTAATAAAGAGAGAAATGCTGTTATTGTGCAGATGAAGACTAAATTAGCCCATTAACTGATTTCAGAACTTTGTCACTTATTGAATGTGTGACTTTGGACAAATAAATGTATCTTTCTTTGCTTCAGATAGAGGAAATATGTAAAGTATTAAAAACTTACATATAGCAGCTACTCATTAAATGTCAGTTTTTATTGAGCCAAGCAGAGAGGTAGGAAGCCCTACAATGACTGAAAATATAGTGGAAAGATTTTAGTCAGGGAAACAAATGGGTCTTGGTTTAGATACTGACAACATTTTAGTCACCATTAAGCCTGATTATTGTATCTAGTCTTCATTCCATAGTTTGTAAAAGGAGCATAATGCCACCAATGTCATATTTTGTTGAAGAATGGAAAGATATGATAAAGCACCTAACTTAGTACTCAGCATGTAGAACATATTCAGTAAACAGTTGTAGTTATTGTTGATAATGGCCTTTCGAGAGAGGTTTATACTTCATTTTAAAACAGTGGAAAGCCACCAAAACCCTTTGAGAAGGATCATAACATAATCCTATTTGTGACTTTATGGACACTCTTCCGGTAGTTTGAGAAAATAATGAAAGCACTTGAATCAGATGGAAGGTCTTAGCAGTAATACAAGCAGCCTTGGCTAGAAGAGAGGTAATGAAATGGTAGATAGTTACTTCAGAGGTGTGATGGAGGTGAGCTTATGGGATTTTATTTTCCACTAATCTTGGCTAGAGTCCTGCCAAGAGGGTGGGCAAAACTCCCAACATTTTGCAAAGACTTCTGTTTATATCCCTAAGATAGTGTATGCAAATGAGAATAGTGGAGAAAGGGAACAAATCTCTAATTATTTTGAATTCAGAATATATTCAGAAACAGATCAGTGTGTGGTTTTGGTGGAGAAACTGAGGTAATTCCACACTAAGATTTCTATCTTCTTTTATGAAGAGGAGATCAGGGCTTTTGTTGAGAAGGAAGTGAATGGCATTAGGTTCCAAGGTTTAAGGAAGGCAGAAAAGTTTAAAAACACTTACTTTAGAGAACAGGAGAGAGATTTTCCTGGAGAACTATAGGACCATTGGGCAGTTATTTTTTTTTTTTTTTTAGATTTATTCATTTATTTACACAAGCACTGGGTTCAGGCAGAAACGTGGAAGGGTGAGAGAATTCACCAGAGCTAGAACGGGGAACAGAACAGGCAGACTGACGAAATACACTGCTGAGGGGAGCAGCGCGCCACAGGAGAGGTCTGCGCGCCATGTGGGACACTCGCCGGCTGGCCAGGTTCCAACCAGCGCTGCAGAGGCTGCAGACAGCTTCACACACTGCGCTCAACCACCTACGCCACCAGGGGAGTCCCAAAAATGAGTAAAATATTTGAATAGATACTTCACCATGGAAGATATGGAAAATAAGATCTACATCCTTAATCATTAGGAAAACAAAAGTTAAAACTCTTAAGTTACCACTACACATCTAGTTGAATAGCCAAAAGCAAATGAAGTATAACATCATGTCTGGCAAGAACCTGGAGCACCTAGAACTTTCATACATTGCTGGAGAGAATACAAAACAGTACAGTCATTTTGGAAGACAGTTTGTTTTCTTATAAAGCTAGCATATTCTTACCACCTGATCCAGCATTCCCACTCATATATATTCATACAAGATGAATTATAATTTAGGTTCACAAAAACATCTGTAAGCTAATGCTTAAAAACATTTAATTCATAATCATTAAAAAATTGGTGAACAAAAAAAGTTCCATAATTGGTAAAACATTTTACATACCTTCAGTGTAATATTACTCAGCAATAAAAAGGGAAGAACTAGTCATGTGTCAAACAACATGAATAAATTCCAAATGCATTGTGGTAAGTGAAAGGTCTACACCGAATGTTTTCTATTACGTGGCACTCTGGAAAAGGCAATAACTGTTACTCAAGAAGATTAATATTTTAAGAGGTTTCAAAAAGATGAAAAAGGGGTTGATCAGAAAAGAAGATGGGGCTTGAGAATTTTTGTTTTTGGTGATGAATTTCTTCTATATTTTTATTGGATAGTGGTCTCCACAGTCTACATATCAGCAAGAACTATACTATTACATACCTAAAAATGAAGTTTAATGGAAATTAAATGATTTTTTAAAAAAATTTAAGTCATGGTCCTCCCTAGTTGCCTAGGGGTTAAGTCTCAGCACTATCACCACTGTGACCTGAGTTTGATCCCAGCTATGAAGCTAACCCACATGTGACCCAGTAGACCTCTCCCGTCTCACCCACTGCTCTCCTTAGCAGTGTATTTCAGTAAAATTTAAGTCATTATATATATTTACTTTTGAAGTATGAACCATTTATGTAAGTAAAAAGGTAAGGGGAAGGAAGAAGAGACTCATTTTGCCAAAAGATGGATATCTTGTGAAATTATGAGCAGTCTTTTCACCCACATATTGTGCTATATGCCAATAATAAAACAGTTACTACCATACACAATTGTCTCATAATTATTCATATAAAGATCTTTGGATGTTAACCACTCTATACACACCAAACTTGGACAGCTATAGGAAAGTCACAAAGTAAATTCAATTAATATATTAGAATATTTAAAATTCAGGATGAACAATTACAATTTTGTTTTCAACTGAAGTCATAAAATAGCAGTTTAAAAATAGTAGTAGTGGGAAAAATAAGATGACTTATACATTTTATGTATGATTATGATTTTCTACTCATTAAAATTCATCCTTATCATTAATAAAAATATTTTATAAATGCTTATATATAATAGAATATTACTTTAGAACAATGTGGTTACATGAAAGTGCATCATGTAAATAAACTACCTATGGGAAAAAAATCAACTGCAATTCAAAAAAAAGTCTGAAACAACTAAGTATGATATTAGTAGATATATTTAACTTCTGGATATAGATAAATGTCAAATGAAATTATCTTTATAAAGTATAAACTTTTGTTAGATTATTTCAATTAAAAATAGTTATAGCTGTTAGTACAAAAGTCTTATTTTATTTGTTGACATGCACTGAGTTGGAAAAAATAAGATATTTTGGGGAAATAAAAGTGCATACACAGGCAATTTGAAAACAGTTGTATATTATACAAGTTTACTCTTGTCTAGTAGGAAGCAAGAATCTTATTAATAGTGAGGCCACTCCCAAATCTCAAAAATTAAACAAATAATGAAATTTAAGGAAAAATTCTTATGTTTGCATTAACCACATCAGTTTTTAATTTGCTTTGCAATATGAAGTATTATTTTCAAGATACGCCTTGCAATTTTACTTGTTAACATCTGTGCTGCTATTTCTTTCAGTATCAGCTTGACTTATGAGGATATGGGAATTAAATACAACATATTCTTTGTCTAATTTAGATAGTTCAACATTTGTCCTGAGCAATTAATGTATTTTATGGTGATTATCAAACACCTGTGGTAAAAATACAAAAGTTATATTAACTCAAATACTGGCCTTTAGTATTTGGAGAAATGTTAGTCCCTGTGTCACATACTCAAAATAATAAATTACTAACAATAGCTTGATTTCAGTAGGTGCTACAAAATAAGCACAATTTTCCTACCCCCACCAAATAAAAAAAAAAACTTAATCTCACCGGATTCACTCATTTTCTCATCTTTTTCTATAAAAGTAAATGGGTGGCCTTGTATCTCACCTGAGACAAGATGCTGACTTTATAGAAAATCACAGATTATTCATCTTTGTATATTCAGCACCAAGCACAAATGAATTCTACATAACAAGAATGAAGCAAAATTATGTTCTTAGGACATGATTTTAGAGTGAATTTTAAATAAAATGGGGGGTAAGGGGTGCTGGGAATATTCCCATACACTACATGTGGGAGTAAATATTTATACAAATTTTCTGATGCAATTTAACAAAATTTTAAAAACATGCATGCACTTTAATCTAATATTCTCATTTCTAAATGGCTATCCCAAGAAATATATTTAGAATGGACAAAGATTTGCATTTGTTTTTATTAATAGCAAAATTTTGGGAACCTCTTCTAAATATAGTCTTTCCCTATCCAGAAGTAGTGGGTTCCTACAAAAACTTTCATAAATTGAAATGGAATACAATTAAGAAGGTTTTGCCATTAATTTTACATGGAAAAAATATTTGTGTGGGCCTCCCTGGTGGTGCAAGGGGGTTAAGCACCACACTATGAAGCAATCCACAGTCTCCACAGCACAAGTTTGATCCCCGGCCCGCCAGGGAGCATCCCACTTGGCACAGCAGACCTCTCCTGTCTCACCCACTGCTCCCCTCAGCAGTGATTTCAGTCAGTCTGCCTGTTCTGTTCTCCACTCTGCCTCTGATGAATCTTCTCACCCCCGCATCTCTGGCCTGTACCCCACTCTTGTATGCATAAATAAATAAATCTTAAAAAAAAATTTGTGAGTTCCCAGGCCCCCAAAATAACTAAGCAAACATACTAATAACACATCAAACCTAAAATAACACTAACATACAGTAAAAGCAGGAATTATATGATAAATACATGGTTGTAAAAAGTAGTTCTTGGAAAAAGTTTGGTGTTCCCTTTCTCTCTGCTTGGCGTGCACATTGTCTAAGAGCTCTACTAAAACAATCACTGAATGGTATTTTTGCTTTTTGACTTTTGCAGCAAAAGTGAAAATCTTCAGATTTCTTTTGGTTAGCAAAAAAACAGGTACTAATGTAAGTCTTTCATAAAAGAGAGTTGTATCTCAAACTTTCAAAAAGCAGGAAATAGCTATATGTAAGAAAAAGCAAATGGTTAAATAAATTTAACATACATTAGCATAATACATAAATTTTAACATAATCACACAATGAAATATCTTATAGAGCACTTAAAATAATGCTGCTTTTTATGGAAGCCTATTCATTATAAATTCAGTAAAAAAAAAAAACCAGTTCACACTAGAATGTATAGTATAATTCTATTTCTGTGCCAATGTAGGTATGTGCATTTATACACAGAAAAATGATGTTCTTGTGGTTGTCTCTGGATGGGGAATTATTTTTTCTTCTTTTTCCTACAGAATTTTATTTTTTTCAATAGTGACCAGTATTGTCATTGAAATAAGAAAATGCAAGTAAGTAAGTTAACACACACTTAGAAGGAACTAGTGAGAAAACCACTCAGAATTACAAAATGATAAGTTGTCCCCTTCTTATCAACCAGAGTGATTGGTGTTTCTGTACCAATGTGACTGTAGCAGCACTCTTTAATCCTTTCACCCATTAGTTAAAATGATTAAGATATCTATTCAATAAATTGTTCTTGCTTTTTGATAGCATTCAATCCAGAAAGTTTCTGCTTTATAACCCATCCTTAGATCATCGGTACAAAATCAAACCCTGTGAGAAGCTCTGTCCAACACTCTTTTACTATTTTCCTGACTACACTTGAATGCATACTTAGACCCTTTTGTACAAAACTAGATCAACCCAGCTTTGTAACTAAGGATGTTTGGTTTCTTTGGTTGTTTCTAGCAGTGTGACAATGGGGCAGTGATGGTGGTGAAGGCAATGTTGTGATCTTGGTATTTGTAATGGTTGTCATGGTGATGGAGGTATATGTGCACGGGTGAGATTTTAAAACAGTTATGTGGGGCTTGACAACTTTTAGTCAACAAAGGATTGTACATACCATGGTGTTTCCAATAGCTAAACCATGAAGTCAACATACGGAGCAGTTGGTACCATCTAAGTTTGTATAATTATACTCCATAATATTCAGACAAGGACAAAAATCACTTAACAAAAAACATTTTTCAATTGTTTCCCTGCTGTTAAAGCAATGCATGACTGTAGTATCTGAACTCCAGGAAACTGAAAAAAAAAAAACAAACCCACCCTCTTATACATGTTATAACACGATTACAATAAGACCTACTACTCCCAGCACAATAGGAGGCAATATAGTAAAGGAAAAATAAAGTATTTTTATTAAGAGTCAAGAGGTATAGTTTGCAAATCTTGATTCTGCCACTAGTTCACTTTGTTACCTTAAGTTAATAACTCAACCTCTCAAAACTTCATTTAATTTATCTACAAAACATTGAGTTTGCTGGATTATCTCCTAAAGTAATTTCTCACATTGCATAACTTTGTTAGTCTGTTGTTTTTAAATTATCTGAGTCAGGAGCCTAAACTAGATCATATTTAGTCTAGGTCCACTGTTTTATATAGTTTTATTGGTACATAGTCACATTTGTTTATATACCATATCTGCATTCACATTATAATAACACTAAGAGGTTGCAAACAAAACTATATGGGCCACAAAGTCTAAAATATTTACTACTGGTCCTTTACTAAAGTAGTTTGCTTACCCTTAGTCAAGGAATATGTTTTAGACATATCTTATTAATGGAAGATACACTTCATGAAAGTAGAGTTTATTTTGTTAGTGTATCCTAAAAACCTAGTAGTGTCTGTTACCTAGGAGATACTGATTACATATTTATTAAAAGAGTTCATAAAATGAATGAATAAGCAGTAGTCTCTGCTAATCTGAAATATCTATATATCAGTATCTTCATTGCAAAATATGGTTTCTATTTGCTGTGGAATTTTAAATATATCCAGGAGGGAAGTCTATGTGTGTGTGTGTGTGTATTCTATATATATATATACAGAATATATATATGTTCTATATAATATAGTTTATATAATATTCTATATAATATATATTATATATTATATAGAATATATATAGTCTGTATATATATTCAATATATGCTACAGAAGGTAGCATATATATATGCAAAAGTGACAACAATTATTATATCTACCTTGATTACATTTTAATGATACCATCATATATAACAAATACACTGTAGTATTGATAGCATATCTATGAGAGCATTAATTGCAAAAGGAAAGGACAAGAATGTTTAAAAGTATTCTATGATTTGAGTCACTTTTGTTTTGAAGTTTAATTTTAATTTTTATTTTTTGTAAATTCAGCAACACTCAAAATATTTTACCTATTATGAGGCTATTTTTCTTATAGAAGAAAGTCTATTGCATTGTTTTACCAGTATTCTTCCCTAATAATAATACCAAAGAGATTTGCTGTTTCTCCCCTTCAAAGAGGTCATAAAGGGTCAGCATTGCTTCAGGAACTTTCCTAAATAAAACTACTCATTCCCAGCTGGGCCTAGAGAAAGGTTACTATGAAAGTGCTTACATGAGGACACAGCAAATGAGTATCAACTGCTAATATCATTAAAGAGGAAAGTTTTTTTTTCAAGTAAAAGCATACTATGAAATTCTGATTGTATACAAAGTGCTATTCATAAAATATCAGTATAAAACTACAAGTGTCATCCTGAAATGATGGGCCATTTATTTTTAAGTTTCATTTCAAGAATACATGAGTGCCTACTATGGGTATTGTTTTAAATGCACTATTTGATATAAGGATGAATAATGTAAATTATAATGTAAATTATTGTAATGAATAATGTAAATAATGTAAATTTCTAGAAGACTAGCTCTCTTTTCCTGTCTGTTTCTACTTCTTGTTAAATAATGGATCAAGTTTGATTGCCACAAGTTGCATAAAGTTTACATATAGTTTATATTTGTGTTTTAAATATATCTATAAATACCCTTGAGTGTGCCTTGATAATTATATCATAGTAAAGACATTTGATGAGGTCGGCTCATTGATTTGTGTTCCTTAGAAGACCTGAGACATTAATCTAAAAAAAAATTACGCTCCTGTGAGAATTCAGATGTGGGTTCAATACTCCATACCTATCCTTAAAATTAATCCTATTCTACCAAGTAGGATTTATTCCAGGGACACAGGATGGTTCAACATGCAACAATCAGTCAGTGTAATCCAATACATCAACAAAAAGAAATATAAAAACCATATGATAATATCAATAGATGTTGAGAAATCTTTCAACAAAGTACAACACCCATTTATGATACAGGCCCTTGAAATTCTCAGGATACAAGGAACATACCTCAACATCATAAAGGCCATATATGACAAGCCCATAGCCAATATCATTCTTAATGGTGAAAAGTTGAAAGCATTTCCATTAAGATCTGGAACAAGACAAGGATGTCCACTCTCACCACTGCTTTTCAATATAATACTGGAAGTCCTAGCCAGAGCAATAAGACAATAGACAGACATACAAGGAATCCAAATATTGAAGGAAGAAGTTAAACTATCACTATTCACAGATGATATGATAATATACATAGAGAACCCCAAAAACTCCACAGAACTAATCAAACTAATCAATCAGTTTAGTAAAGTAGCAGGATACAGAATCAGCACACAAAAATCAGTAGCCTTCATACACACAAACAATAAATCTGAAGAAGAAGAAATCAAGAAAACCATCCCTTTTCTTATTGAAACAAAAATAATCAAATACTTGGGAATAAACCTAACAAAAGAGGTAAAGGACCTATACAAAGAAAACTACAAAACACTGTTAAAAGAAATAGAAGAAAACACAAAGAAATGGAAAAACATCCCGTATTCATGGATAGGAAGAATTAACATTACCAAAATGGTCATCCTACCAAAAGCAATTTACAGATTCAATGCTATTCCAATAAAATTCCAATGATATTCTTCAAAGAAATAGAACAAATATTGATGATATTCATATGGAGCTACCAAAAACCCCAAATAGCCAAAGCTCTCCTGGAAAAAAAAAAAAGGGAATGAGGTATCACACTCCCAGACTTCAAACTATATTACAAAGCCAAAATAATAAAAACTGTATGGTATTAGAACAAGAACAGACACATGGATCAATGGAACTGAATAGAAAATCCAGAAATAAACCCACAGATTTATGGGTTTATTATGATATAATTTACTTATATCATAATAATTTACTTATATATCTTTACTATGACATAATTATCAATAAACTCACTATTTACAACTAATCTTTGACAAAGGAACAAAGAATATGCAATTGAGCAAAGAAAGTTTGTTCAATAAGTGGTGCTGGGAAAACTGGGTCACTACATGCAAAAGAATGAAGCTTGACTACTACTTCACACCATGCACAAAAACCAACTCAAAATGGATTAAAGAACTAGATATAAGACCTGAAACCATAAAATATATAGAAGAAAATATAGGCAAAACACTACATGACACACACTTCAGTAACATCTTTAAAGACTCATCACCCAAAGTAGTAATAGTGAAGGCAAAGATAAATAGCTGGGACTACATCAAATTAAAGAGCTTCTGTACAGCAAAAGAGACAGTAACCAAAACAAAGAGACACCCCACTGACTGGAAGAAAATTTTTGCACACAACACTAATGATAAAGGACTGATCACAAAAATCTACAAAGAGCTGACAAGACTCAACAAAAAGTAAATAACCCATTCAAAAAATGGGCAGAAGAGCTAAAAAGAAACTTCTCCAGGAAGGAAATGCAAATGGCCAACAGGCATATGAAAAAGTGCTCAACATCACTTGTAATCAGGGAAATGCAAATCAAAACTACAATGTGCTACCATCTTACACCAGTGAGAATGGCATGTATTAAAAAAAAACTAGCAACAACAAATGTTGGCGAGGTTGTGGAGAAAAAGGAACTCTCCTGCATTGCTGGTGGGAGTGCAAAATGGTCCAACCACTATGGAAAGCTGTGTGGAGATTCCTCAACCTGCTAAAGATGGAACACCCATATGATCCAGCAATTCCACTCCTAGGTATTTACTAGGAACACAGAAACATTAAATCAAAAGGGCACCTGCATCCCTATGTTTATAGAAGCACTATTTACAATAGCTAGGCTATGCAAACAACCCAAATGCCCAAAAATAGATGACTGGATCAAGAAGATGTGGTACATATACACGATGGAATATTACTCAGCAATCAAAAAAGATAAATTCATGCAATTTGCAGCAACAGGGATGGAGCTGGAAGGGATCATGCTCAGTGAAATAATCCAGAAAGAAAAAGAAAATACTGGATGGTCTTACTCATAGCAGGAATTTAGATAACCTAAATAAGGGACCAGGAGAAGGGAGTAGGATCAAAACAAAAGGGGGGGATTGTATGGGGACTATAACTAAGATGAAAATGCATACATTGTGCAAAAATGAAAAATGATGTAAAAAATGTACAAAATTTTAAAAAATTCATCCTGTTCTTCATGACCCATTCTATGTTGCCAATTTATTATTCCATTGTTTTGACTGCAGTTCTAATGGAGGAACCACAGGGAAACTATTGGTTTACTATCTAATATACGCTGGCTTATGTGATACTGAAACAGTTGGGGAGGCCACCCAAAAGAAGACAGCAGCCAAAATCCCAAAAGGCAAACCCAAGGCCTATAACAATACAACACCTTTACAATAGGGGGCTATAGAATATCAAAGGCCAGTGCCCAATAAAGAACAGGTCACTATCTATGGGTTCTCACCCACGTGCACAACTGCAAGATACATCAGGCTCCAGGGACAACAATGGCCTTTGTTTTACAAATAGGGGAAACAGAGCTTACTGTAGCCACAAGTGGTTGGCTATCTCACCCCAGATAGTGCCCAGCAAAAGTATATGCGGAGTGCTGCTTATCTGTCAACAGAGGTGGACAGCATAACCAGTAGACAAGTTTACTACTGTTCACCCAGAGGTGATGTCAGAGTCACCAAGTGTTAACAACTCTTTGTGAGTTGTTGGACTACACCAACAACAAACAGCTATATGAGACAGCAGGTCCTGTGCCTTTGGCACTCATTTCAGGCTATATCAGAGACAGGACCAGAGGCCCAGTCTCTGACAATGGTCTTTAGCTACTCTTCCTTCCTCAGAGGTTGGCTACTGGATGCTTCTTTCTTGTTTCTTTCTTTGAGGTTAGCTGCTGGGACTTTTTATTTCTTCAGAGGCCAGGAACGGAGTCTTTCTTCAGAGGTTGGAAAGATGCCACTGTTATTTCCTCGGTGGCTGGAACAATCTCCTCAGCTCCTTCCAGCCCTGCCTTAGAACTCTTTTCAGGGTGCCCCACCTACAAGTCTAATTGGATTTTTTTTCAATCCTATGGTTGATTGGAGCATTTAGCACAAATAAGCTCATAGCTTGTACCTGATTGGTCCATTCTATAATCTTGGCACCACATATAAAAGAGAGCTTGCTGGGCTCCATAGAGCCACAGCCAGAATAGGTCTGTGGTGAAGCCACAGGGTCAGGCCCACCACTGCTGCTGCCACTCCACCACTGAGGCAGGGTTCCAGTTTCAATCTCTAATTTGCAACAACAAAGAAAAGTGAATCCTCTGAAACGTCCACAGACTTGACACCCTAACAGTCACAGCTCACCTATGAATGTAGCGCTATTGCAAATACTATCATTAGCTCAATTGAAGTCAAATGCAGTGGGTCTAAGGGATTTTTATTATTATTATTATTATTTATTTTTACATCACTCTTCATTTTTAAACAATGTATGCTCCCCTCCCCCCTCAGATGTAGTCCCCATAGAATTTCCTTCACCAATGCACCTGTTCACAATCACCACAGTCTCCTGTGCTCCTCCCTCCCTCCCTCTGATCCCTCTCCCTCCTCCTCCCCTGCAGGATGTCTCTGATTTATAACTGTCTTTTTTTTTGTTGTATTCTGTGTTTTTATTATTTTTTGATGTCTTGTTTGGTTCCCCTATATTCCTCTTGTAAGTGAAACCATCAGAAGGGTCTAAAGGATATTAACATGATGATTGCCCCGTAAGGACTAAAAGGTGAGTAGTGTTGAGGGGGAGTTGAGGAGAGAGTGAGGTGTGCAGAGAGAGTGCACTGATATAAAGAGAAAGGGGATGTGGCTATGTGATAAGCAGCTGAAAACCAAAGCAACTACAGATTTCTACTATGGAATTTAACTGTCTTGGCACTTGATAGGTGCTCAATAAATATTAAATTCTTAAATAAACACAAGTTCTCTTTTTTCTAATAATACTGTCAGGATCCACCAATAGATTTATCAACACATTGCATTTCCAAAGGCTATTACCCATAGTAAGTCACCTCACATTTCACAATATTAAATTCTGATACTTCATCAACCAAACTGTTCCCCAAATATTTCCAACCTGTGACTTTGAAAATCTAATATCAATGCCGCTTAAAAATGATTTATAAATCCTACCAAGTTTAAACCTTAAGGTTTAAACCAGCATTAAAATGTATACCTTTATGCACGCACATTTATTTGTATGCACATGTATTAAAAGTGGTCATTCTCATATTAGAGTAATAAGTCAATACACAATCACAATCACCTAGTGATCAGTTTGATAAAATATGCTTTGCAATCTGCCTGAAAACCATTCTAAAAATGTTATTTTCTTTAATTCCATACACATAAGAAGTAGATATTTTATCAAAACTTACATTTGAGGAATAGGTTTGTCCTAGTTGGGATAGTTTAGGCACTCTTTTGTCTAAAGAGAAAGAAATAAGTGAGATGAAAACAAAAAGCAATTGAATAATTGATGACAGTGAAGACAAGCA
The DNA here is from genome assembly GCF_964194135.1 of Talpa europaea. Taxonomy (NCBI): domain Eukaryota; kingdom Metazoa; phylum Chordata; class Mammalia; order Eulipotyphla; family Talpidae; genus Talpa; species Talpa europaea. The sequence goes on along the minus strand of NC_140070.1, from coordinate 122,577,108 downwards.
TTCTTTGTCCTTATTTCAGATGTCATATTTGGATCAGTCTTTCATTATTGAAGGACATTGTCTTTAGCAATTAAATTATAAAAACATCTTCAAAGGCACAATCTTTGTTTTTAAAAACTATAATTAAAATAATTTTCCTTTTTATTTTTTACAAAATAAGTCATTATTTCATAAAATATAGATTTAAAAGTAAAATTATATAAGCCTTAAAAACCTCTCTTTAATAAAAACCAGGATTGACACATAACCAGCACAAATAAAAGCATAATCCTGCACAATAACATTTTAGTCTTTCATTCTCCTTTCATTACCTCTTATCCTTGCAGTTATTCTCAGCAACATCAGAAACCCAGAAATTGTACAGAGCTGATATATTGTCCAAACTTGTCAAAAATAAGCAACAGACTCAGTTATATACAAATAAAGCCATTACAGAATCTGTAGGAGCCAAATGAACTGTACAAGGTGTTAATTAATTTTGCATTTCTAACATTTCAGTCATCATTTCCTTGGAAGTGGACACCTACATGAAGAAAAGAAATGTAGCCACATGTAGTTATTAAGTACAAAAAATATTCTTAATATACAAATGCAAAACTTTTCTTGGATCACATTTATATTTTCCATTAGCATCTGGCTCCTTTTTCAATAAAGTTCAGTATTTGTGACAACCTTTCTTTCAGAAATGTGAAGGCTTCCTTGCCGTGAGCATTTCAAATGTTCAGAAATACCAACTGTGATTCAAATGATTTATAAGGTCATCACCCAAGAAAAGCCAAACAGAGGGAAAATATAAGGAGATATGCATGTGTGCTCATACACACACACACACACACACACACACACTTGTGGAAATAGCTTCTAGAATGGAAGTGAAACAAGCAATAATGAAAGAAATATAGAAAATAAAGGTGAGACTTAATTCCTAGTTATTTCTTTGATACTTAATAGCATCCAGTGTACTGTCTTACAGTAGCTACAACATAACTTACTTGAATTGATTTGACAAAGTATAAGTAAAATTGGGTCAATATGAGAGTAATACCTATGATTAAAGTCTCCCTTTAAAAAGGGACAACTTGGGCCTCCATGGTGGTGCAAGGGGTTAAGCACCACACTATGAAGCAATCCACAGCCTCTGCATCATGAGTTCGATCCCCGGCTGGCCAGGGAGAAACCCACATGGTGAGGCAGACCTCTCATGTCTCACCCGCTGCTCCCCTCAGCAGTGTGTTTTGGTCAGTCTGCCTGTTCTATTCCCCACTCTGCCTCTGGTGGAGCCTCTAACACCACCACCACCCCCCCCCCCGCATCTCTGGCCTATACCCCAGCTCTTGTATTCATAAATAAATAAATCTTTCAAAAAAAATAAAAAGGGACAACCTGATCTACTTTATTATTAATACTTTTAATAAACATTTGCTTCATGTTTACCATCAAAGTGAATATGCTTGACATGGTTGATCTGATTCAAACTTTAGAGCCATCCTATGTGATAGTTACTATTTACTGCCCTAGTTCACATGTGAAGGAGTGGAAACAAAGTTCTGAGGAGCTGTCACTGTTCTGACTTCCTCCTGGAATATTTATTTCCTTAGTTCTTGCATGACTGCTTCCTTTTCCTCTGTCCAATCTCAGCTTAAATGTCACCTTCTCATAGAAGCTTCTGTTGATCACTTTTACCCCCAAACCTACTCTTTATCCCATCTCCTCACAGCCACTTTCCCAATTTGTATGTGTGCATCTATGTATCTGTGTATGTATTTACCTTTTATCTATGAGCAATCACCTCCATTGGCATAGTGAGTCATTAGGTTGATTGATGACAAGAAATCCACTATATAAGTGAATTAGTAATTTTTGTAAATATCTCAGCCTTTTAAAGAGTGAAAGAATATTTCAGCAAATGCTTACTTGACTCCAGACCTAAGATGCTGGATTACCACCAACACTGTCTATTGGTTTATTCATTGTCTTTTTTTATTGAGGTCCCACTACATTCCAATCATTTTTCTATGCGGTAAAAAAGCAATGGTGTTATAAGTGAAACCATCCAATATTTTTCGTTTTCCTTCTGGCTTATTTCACTGAGCATAATTCCTTCTAGCTCCATTCCACGTTGCTGTGAATGGCATGAGTTTATCTTTTTTGATTGCTGAATATTCCATTGTGTATATATGCCACATTTTCTTGATCCAGTCATCTATTTGGGGGCATTTGGGTTGTTTCCAGGTTTTACCTATTGTAAATAGTGCTGCAGTAAACATAGGGGTGCAGGTGTTCTTTTGAATCAATGTTTTTGTGTCGTTTGGGTAGATCCCTAGTAGGGAAGGAAATTCTATGGGGACTCAACCTAAGGGAGTGGGGGAAAGCAAATATTGTTTAAAAAAATAAATTAAAAATAAATAAATACATTTAAAAAACAAGCAATGGTGATCAAAGTGAAAAATAACCTGGACAACTTGGAGTGTAATGGTTATAAAATACAAATAAACGAATATTGGTTGAAAGTGCTATGCAAGTGAGGACATGAGAAGCAGGTGACAATAAATGGGGACAGAATGTGGTTGAGATGAATCCTAGAAGAAATGATGTTTAAGAAATAAGCAAAAGTTAAGTAGAAGTAAGCCATTTCAAGACATAGCTAGTAGCAGTTTGGAAGAGGGAATAACAGAAGAATTTTCCAAGCAGAAAGAATATTATAAGCTGAGTCTCAAAGGTTGCCAAGAAAAGGAATAGCAAGATGTGAGCCTGGTAGTCAAGGTCCAGTTAATAAAGGATATTGTAAATGAATAAGGAACTAGGAATGGAAGCTAAGAATAATAGAACAGTATTGAAAGAGAGTGACATAATGACTTCTGAAGTAGAGGAACTTAAATGAAATGGTGTCTGGACACAGCAAGGCCAGAAAGCAATAGTCTCATATTAGATACAGTCTACTATAGACGGGAAATAGCAGAGGAGCAGTGGAGAGTAGCACATTTGAGAAAAATAGTGGAGATATTTAGGTGAGATTATCAATAGCAATGGATTTTTATATAGGAAAAATAAATGAGGAAAGGAGGAAGCAAGAATAACTTCCGGGGTTTATGACTTAAACCCTGCCAGGGTTTATGACTTGAGTAACCAGATGCCAATACTGAGATAAAACAGAAAGAAAACTATGCCCTCTCCCCACCCTCCCAACCCCCAGCAATGCAATAGACAACAGGAAAATGGTGATAGGGAAGAGAGTGAGTACACAGAGAACTTATGAGTTCTCTCTTAGACTTCTAAATTGAAAAACCCAAGGTGAAGTTTTAGAAAGTTCTGAACTAGAAATGTAGAATTTATCTTCATTGACATCCAGATGCTTACTGAAGACCTGCAGAGGACACTGTGGAGCAGGATGGAGTATAGAATTAAATGACCTGAAGAACAAAATTCAGTGGAAATGTGAGGAACTAGGAGGCATGCAGAGGACAAGACAAAAACTAAGATATGAGAATAAGGGGAGCCTTACAAACACCCAAAGTAAAATATACATATGGACCAAGTATGCAGTCAGCATTGACAGAAATATGGCAGAGATACATCGATGTCATTTTAGGTCTGAATGGCCAGGGAATTAGAGTCAGGATAATGACAGGATGTGTAATGCTAGCTGGGAGTCTGGTGCTTAAGAATTTAATAAATGGCATCTGGGTGTTTGTGGACAACAATGATGTGGAGAGTAGGAGTACAACGAGAGGCATGAGTCTAGCAGAGCTGGAATTTTTCACTTGGGTGGAGGAGTCATGTTGTGCACCACAGTGAGCAGTAAATATTAGTCAGGATGCTCTCAACCTACAAACACTCAGTTGGCCTTGAAAAAGTGTTTCTGACACAGAACTAGAGAAGTACCTGTTATACCACAAAACATACTTTATTCGACTTCAGAACTTAATGGTCTGAAATGTTTTTATATATTTTATATGATGAATGTGTTTGTGTGCTTACTGCTTAATATATTTCATAAAAGCCTCCCACACCTCTCAGTCTTTCAAATGAGAAAGGTTATGACTGGATGTCTTCACTGTCAGTCTTCTACATTTTGAAAAAATTTGTATTAGCTTCAACCTAGTGAAAGCAATTATGGAAGGACCTAGATGGTAAACAAATCTCTCAAACTGATTTCTCTGAGATTTCTGAATATGTGTATATATACGAGTATCTATCTCACAATCTTCTAAAACACTTAATTCCTTAGTTAGATGCTGGAAAATGAAAGGGCATTTTTCCTGGTCCTGGAAGATTTCTTGAAAATATTCTGATATTGAGAAAGGATTTTATAATGACATTTAGCCCACTGAGTGACAATGTATCCTGGAAATGATAAAAATTTCAGATTCGTAACATTTCACACACACTTATTCATCTTTCCAGGACTAGAACCAATTCATCTTTCAATCAAAGTCTTTATTTTTTTTTTTAATAAATTTTATTGTTATATTCCCCATACAATTGCAGCCCCCCATTCTGACCCCAATCCCTCCCCTCCCGCCCCCGCCCCCCTAAAAGTGTCTCTGGTTCATAGTTTTTTGTTGATTTTGATTTTCACTTTCTTATAGTTATTCATTTTCCTGGTCCCTTATTTAAGTTTTCTAGATTCCTGCTATGAGTGAGACCATCCGGTATTTTTCTTTTTCTTTTTGGCTTATTTCGCTGAGCATGATCCCTTCCAGCGCCATCCATGTTGCTGCAAATTGCATGTGTTTATCTTTTTTGAATGCTGAGTAATATTCCATGGTATATATGTACCACATCTTCTTGATCCAGTCATCTATTTTTGGGCATTTGGGTTGTTTCCAAAGCTTAGCTATTGTAAACAGTGCTGCTATAAACATAGGGGTGCAGGTGTTCTTTGGAATTGATGTTTCTGTGTCCTTTGGGTAAATACCTAGGAGTGGAATTGCTGGATCATATGGAAGCTCTATGTTTAGTAGGTCCAGAAATCTCCACACAGCTCTCCACAGTGGTTGGACCAGTTTGCACTCCCACCAACAGTGCAGAAGAGTTCCTTTTTCTCCACACCCTCGCCAACATTTGTTGTTGCTAGTTTTTTTAATATGTGCCATTCTCACTGGTGTAAGATGGTATCTCATGGTAGTTTTGATTTGCATTTCCCTGATGACAAGTGATGTTGAACATTTTTTCATATGCCTGTTGGCCATTTGCATTTCCTCTTCAGAGAAGTTTCTTTTAAGCTCTTCTGCCCATTTTTTGACTGGATTATTTTCTTTGTTTTTGTTGAGTCTCATCAGCTCTTTGCAGATTTTTGTGATCAGTCCTTTATCATTAGTGTTGGGTGCAAAAATGTTCTCCCAGTTGGTGGGGTTTCTCTTTGTTTTTGTTATTGTCTCTTTTGTTGTGCAAAAGCTCTTTAATTTGTCAATCAAAGTCTTTAAGCAAGAATTTATGTCTTAACCTTAGATGCTCCAAGTTATTTTTTTAATTATTTATTAAGAGTTGCCTTTGCCATACAAAATTTCTTAACCTCAATATCTATAAAAAATATTTTTAATTAGTTAAGTTAAACTTTGACTTTTAAACCTCAATTTAGTTTAACAATTTTAAACAAATTCGCTTCTTTTATATTTGCCTAAGATAAAGAGTTCCTAGGTCACAAATTTTTCTTTGGGATCTTAGATAAAAATCAGAAAAATTAACTCACACACATAAAGGAAAGTTTACAATTACAACTGTTAACATGTGAGTCACTTTTCCCACTAGCACTTGTGGCAAAAAGAGACAGACATTTACTTGGACAGTTAAAAAAGCAAAAAGAAATTAGTACTCCTAACAACTCATCAACCTTCTCCAAATCTCCTAGGAAAGGGTGTCCCACATCTCAACATAAGACTTTATTTAAATTAAGAATGCCATTCCCAGCAACATGGATGGAGCTAGAAGGGATTATGCTCAGTGAAATAAGTCAGAAGGAAAACGAAAAATATCAGATAGTTTCACTTAAAGGAGGAAAATTGAGGAAACAATCAAAGGATCGGGGAAAAAAATAAAAAAAAAACAAACAACAAAAATAAACAGACAACTATCAATTTGAGACATTCTATAGGGAGGGGGTGGGAGAGGGATCAAAAGCAGGGCTGGAAAAGTATAAGGGATTATGGCGATATCACACGGGTAATTGGTGGTGGAAATTCTATTCCCCTTTCTGAGAAAAGAAAGCAAACCTGAGAATAGAAAGCAAACATTGTATAAAAATGAACAATGATGTAAAATATATATATAATCAATCAATAAATACATTTAAAAAAAAGATTTGCATTCCACAATCTCTAAAACTTTGTCAAATTATCTTTCACATGTGAAAACCAGCAGTAATTCCAGATTGTAATCTGAGCCTAATTTACACTCTTTAAAACAAGCAATGGGGCCTCCCCTGGTGGTGCAGTGGTTGAGCACTGGGCTGCGAAGCTGCCCGCAGCCTCTGCAGTGCCAGTTGGATCCCCAGCCGCCGGGCGAGGGTCCCACATGGCACGCAGACCTCTCCTGTCTCGCCTGCTGCTCCCGTCAGCAGTGTACTTCGGTCCTTCTGCCTGTTCTGTTCCCAGCTCTGGCTCTGGTGAATTCTCTCACCCTCCCATGCTTCTGACTGTACCCAGTGCTTGTATAAATAAGTAAATAAATCTTTTAAAAAATAATAAAATAAAATAAAATAAGTGGTGATGATGACAAACCAGGATTCTAAGGCCTAAAGCACAATCAGATAGTTTTCTGCCATCCTTTGTGGTTGCTTACCTCTCATTTCAACTCCACCCGATGTGCTTGGCCCTTGCTACTGAACCCCTGATTTAGGGCACCAAGTCTTGGGGAAGGCAGTGGCTGCTCCCTGTCACCCCTTCTCCTCTGGCCTATAGCGCTATCCACAGGATGCAACTTGAGCCAGTGAGGCATAAGTTTGGGAATCTGATGGATTTTTGCTCTTTTGGTGAAGAGTTAGACATTATTGGCTTGTTTTCCCCTTTCTCTGTCAAGGTGGATATAACATCCAGCACATGAACAACTATCTTGTTGTCAAGAGGTAGCATAAACCGAAGAAAGATCATCGTGGCTGGATGACAGAGCAGAAACCAAGAAGGCAACTGTTCTCTGACTTAAGCAAATAAATTAACATCAAAGAAAACAAACAAACAAAAAACCCACCTCCTGATGCTTTGTTTTATGAGAATAAATACCGACTTATGTAAATTTTTAGGTGAATTTTCTATTGTTTGAAAGTAAATGCATTCACTAGTGTGACTTTTTAATCATTTTCTCTCATTGGTCAATTTGATTTTAGCAATTTGCTTAGATATTTTTACTTTTTAACTAAGCAGATCTAGACCTTTCCTCACCCAATGCCCTGTAAGAGGCACTAAGAATGGTTCCTTCAGCTTTAGTTTGAAGCTCCTCCCTTCCCCCAGGACACAAGTTACTGTGTACAGTGAGGGGAGTCACAACTCCCTATTTCCTTTGAAGTGGATTCATTTGTCAGATCCCACATTAAACAGCCAGCTTGGGCATAGAGAATTCTTGCAGAAACTTTGAAAACATATATTCCACTGTTTGTAATAATGTAAAATGTATCTTTTAGGAAAAGGTACAAATACAGTGCAGCTTATTAAAAACAATAATTAACAGTACTATAATAAATTTATATTTCTCCCAAGAGAGAAGAAAAACCACTACTGGTAAGCTCAAAGTTACAAATAGCCTCTGAACGGGGATTAAATCAAAGGAGTAAGCTGGCTTTCTTCTGAGGGGGGAAAATGGAGACGCATATATTGGAGGAAATGAGCTTCTTGAATGTAACAGGTTAATAATCAATATTCACGATACCATTTCCGTAGAGAGGAGAGCAAGGCAGGCAGTGCAGGAGAAAGATGTAATGGGAAAGAAGCAACATGCAGCCAGGTGCCCTCAGCTCAGGTCAGAGCTCAGACCCGACTCACAGATTGATCATGGGGCTTTGGGGGAGTAGGGGCGTGTTCCAAGCTTGAATGGAGGCCCTGCTCTACTCTGTAGATTTGATGAAAGTTTTGTGGGAAATCTTAAAATGGAATATGATCTTTTCTCTTACATTTCCAGTGCCTAATAAACAGGCAATCTGTGTGCTGAGCTGAAACAAACTTGTCTTTAAAGTATGTGTTTACTAATGATAAAGGACTGATCACAAAAATCTGCAAAGAGCTGATGAGACTCAACAACAACAAAGAAAATAATCCAGTCAAAAAATGGGCAGAAGAGCTAAAAAGAAACTTCTCTGAAGAGGAATGCAAATGGCCAACAGGCATATGAAAAAATGTTCAACATCACTTGTCATCAGGGAAATGCCAATCAAAACTACCATGAGATACCATCTTACACCAGTGAGAATGGCACATATTAAAAAAACTAGCAACAACAAATGTTGGCGAGGGTGTGGAGAAAAAGGAACTCTTTTACACTGTTGGTGGGAGTGCAAACTGGTCCAACCACTATGGAGAGCTGTGTGGAGATTTCTGGACCTACTAAACATAGAGCTTCCATATGATCCAGCAATTCCACTCCTAGGTATTTACCCAAAGGACACAGAAACATCAATTCCAAAGAACACCTGCACCCCTATGTTTATAGCAGCACTGTTTACAATAGCTAAGCTTTGGAAACAACCCAAATGCCCAAAAATAGATGACTGGATCAAGAAGATGTGGTACATATACACCATGGAATATTACTCAGCATTCAAAAAAGATAAACACATGCAATTTGCAGCAACATGGATGGTGCTGGAAGGGATCATGCTCAGTGAAATAAGCCAGAAAGAAAAAGAAAAATACCGGATGGTCTCACTCATAGCAGGAATCTAGAAAACTTAAATAAGGGACCAGGAAAATGAATAACTATAAGAAAGTGAAAATCAAAATCAACAAAAAACTATGAACCAGAGACACTTTTAGGGGGGCGGGGGCGGGAGGGGAGGGATTGGGGTCAGAATGGGGGGGGCTGCAATTGTATGGGGAATATAAAAATAAAATTTATTATTTAAAAAATAAATAAATAAATAAAATAAAGTATGTGTTTAGATTGAGCGTTTATGCCACCTTTTCCAGGGTGCCACAATTTATAGGTGCCATTTTCTAGTTTTGTGCTTTCCTCACCACCTAATTACCAATATAGCACGTCTAGTATTATGTATAGGAAGCCTCTCTACCCAGATGTCTTTAATAGATTATTTAACTTAATCTAAGTATCCATTCACTCATTTTAGCCTTTACTCAGTTTTTAATTATATGAAAACAGAACAGAAAATACAAGTGAATATGATCCCACCAACTAGATAACAATGGAGAAAATTCAAGCAATAGACAAGGTATAGAGTGAAATTACAAACTGTTACAGGGCAGCCCCAATATAAAACGGGTTGCCTGAGTGTGGGTCCTCACCCACGCGCTTAAAAGGGGCTTAATACTCCACTGCAGACACACAAAAAAGGTTAATAAAAGGTTTATTCACAAGGGAAGGGGAAATGAGGAAATGTACAACTCAGGGAGAAAAGTGGGAGATAAAGTCTTAAATGCATCCTACCTTATCCGCCGATCTAGAATCCCAAGTGGCACTCTGAGAGCTGGCTGCGAGCCATGAGCCGTGAAGTCAGGAGGTAAGCAAGTGAGCGTGAGCGAGAGAGCAAGAGAGAGAGAGAGAGAGAGACCCCACAGCCCAGGTGTTTGGTTTTTGTACCAAATCTGGCTGCTTAACTCCATCCTCAGGTCCCAGCAACCATCCCTTGGTGGTGATGGGATTTGTCTTTCCCAATGCTTGATGGCTTTGGTCTGGAGTGGGGGTGGAGTCCACAAAGTCTGTATGGGATTAGCTCAGGACATCCTTTCCCCCTAACAAAACTACCCCCCCCCCAACTCTCTACCGCAAACAGTAAGCGTTAACAACTTTTGGTGATTGTACCTAGACAATCTTCACCTGGGGGGAAAAGAAGTCATTTGTACATATAACTAGTTCAATTTTTTCTAGTGAAGGTCAACTTACATAGCAGCTTTCTGCAGTATTTATGTCAACCTTCAATAACTTCAATAAATACATTCCAAGGCCTTAGTGGACAATACAATATCCCCAAATTATCTATGACCTTAACAATTTGGTTAAATTAAGTGATTTTTTCTGGAGGAAGTAAAGTTATATTTGTGTAATCTTAATTTCTATGTTTCTTATATCAAACAAAATATGACTATACATTTGAACGTATTGCCTTAACCATTCATTAAATAATAATCGACTTCTATATCCATTTATATTTTCTGTGGACTTACCTTTTTATTGTATTCTAATTTTATTTTTTATGTTCGGTGTTTCTGGGCTGCTTTTGGTCTGGAAATCTAATCTTGTAGCTGCTTATTCAGAGGATGACTAAGGAGCCTGGAGAGGTGTAGTGGAAGCAAGCTCAGGATAGCTTCTCTGTGGATCCAGAGATGGGTAAAGGAGAATCCTGGAGCTCTCGGGGGCTTTTTCAGTCTTTTAATGATCGTTCTACACCATTTTAGTGAGGCAAACCAAGTGCTCGGTAGGTAGGGGGGCGGGGGGCGGTTGGGAGGTTGCAGGCCTCCCAGCCTTGGGCAGGATCTTTACTCTTTGGCCTTTCTCTGATGTTTTCTCATGGTCTCTCCACTATTCTCTGCCACTGCAGCCATCCTCTTATATCCATTCTCCACCACACCATCCTCCACCATACTCCATCCCCTGTGTCGTAGCCCTTATATACTCGGTCTCCAGGGTCAGGTGTGCCTACTTACGCACGCCCACGCCATACTCCAGGTTCCACCATCAGGCATGAGTACCCCAAGCACCTCTTGCATTCAAGGTCACAGGTGATAGCCAGGAAGGTCAATGGTGCAAAAACCTGAGCAATCTTCATTTACCCTACAAAGGGTCAATCCACCTACATGAATGCTCTGGGGCAGTGGCGAGGCAGTCTTATGTAGCAGCACCACTGGCAGTCCATTCTGGTGCTCCAGACCCAAGACTGTGCTGTATGTGTGGTCAGTGCACTTCACAAGATCAGTACCAGTTTCTTAAGGTATGGGAAGGAGAGCTTCTTTTCATTTGGGGCCTGGGCAATGGGGAGCACTCCAACTCCTACATGTATGTTTTTCCCCAGTCAAGAGTGTGTACCTCCAAACCATTCAGCAATCTCCTTCCCAGGCCTGCTAGTCCAGTGGCTGGTCAAGTGGTAGCACAGCAATTTACACCAGAGTCTCCAGGTGTCTCCACTTACCTCTTGTTCAGGGAAGCTTGACTCTCCATGTCTTCTCTCTGATGTCTAAGAGGTTTTCCATTGCTCCCCCAAGCCATGGAATTCTCTGGGTACTCTAATTTACTGGCTGATATAGATGGTTGTAAGGGCAGGAACTGGGCACAGTGCAGGTTTTCTGATCCCATGCAGACAGGGTAAAGGAGGAGTCAGAGTCCTCAGTAGTTTTGCATGTTTTTTATTGGGGTTCACCAGGCATATGTCAGGCAGGGGTGCTGGCTGGGGGGCTGGCAGGCCTCCCAGCCCCCAGCAAGTCTTCACTCTATCTGGGCTCTCTGGAGTTTGTTCTGCTGCTTCTCGGCTTCTCTTTTGGCTTCGGCTTCGGCTTCTACTGCTGCTGCTGGCGTCCCTGTGACGCCGCTCTTAAAAGCACAGTCTTAGCCCAGGTGAATCCCACCTACCTATGCCCACACCCTATTCCAGGTGCCCGCCATCAGGCATGCATTCAGGACAAGGATCCATCATCTATCCTGATGGCAGAAGGGCAGAAAAGCCTGACATTTTCTTTACCCTACAATGGTCCTTTGGGAATCAAAGCAAGGAATCTCCTCTGATGGCATCTTGGAGAATTCTAATCTGGTCTTGCCTATTGATCACTGTACTAACATAATTTTGTTTATGAACTTATTACAAATTGCTTTAATTCCTCCATAAAATAAATAAAAATAAATAAGAGAGAAAAAGAGAGAATTTGTAATAAAAATATGATTTCCCCACTGGTTTTCAATTTTCTTCCATCCATCTGCCAATTTCCTACATTCACAGAGAAATGCAAATCAACTAAAAACCCCCAAGCTGACAAAACTAAGATTTCTTGCCATATAAATAGCCCTGCTCAGAATATATGCACTTTACCTTCATAAATATAATTTCCACCCCAAGAGGGCATGGCTCTTCATAAAGCAGAGGAGAAACATTTGGCAAGCCAGCCATGATTGTTAGATCAGTTCAAAAGAATGAACAAAAATGAATTCAGGGTGGGCCTCCCCGGTGGCAAAGCGGTTGAGCGCTGGGTTGCGAAGCTGCCCACAGCCTCTGCAGCACCGGTTTGATCCCCGGCTGCTCCCCGGCCACTGGAGGAGGGTCCCACATGGCGCGCAGACCTCTCCTGCTGCCCGCTGCTCCCCTCAGCAGTGTACTTGGGTCCTTCTGCTTGCTCTGCTCTCTGCTCTGGCTCTGGTGAATTCTCTCACCCTCCCGCGCTTCTGACTGTACCCAGTGCTTGTATAAATAAATAAATCTTTTAAAAAAAATAAATTCAGGCTGAGATACTAGGGCCACAACACCCCTTTCCGTGCAGCTTCTGCCACGTGGACAGGGGTCATGAAGGTGGTGGAGGATCCAGTGGATCATGTCAAGGCGGGAAGAGCAGGAACCAGGCATTGTGATCTAGTAGCAGGATATAAAGGAGAACTAGAACTAGGAAATCTGTCCAGTAAAGAAATATAAGCAGTTATAGTAGACCCTCATGAAAATTCACTTTTTCATTTTGAGTTAGAAACCAATGCTAATCTTTTGAAATAACTAAAAATACAAATAGAATACATAAAATATCCTCTCAAATCTTGCCTTATGATAATTGTCCAGACTGACCACTCACAAAATTAATAAAGACTTATACCAATTTATTCAGCTGAGATTCTATGAAGTTCTTGTTAAGGAAACAGGGTTACCAAGACCAAACCACAACTAAAATAATGTGAAATGGATTTAAGATGAACACAGAATCGCAAGTCAGAGGCAATGATGAAAGATTAGAAAAATAGCCAGAATGAAAGAAAAATCTAAATATTGATAAAACTGAAAAAGTATGTTGAGTACATCTCCTTTATTTATGATTTTAGAGTTTGCTTTAATGTCTAGGTATATCTTCTCTCTGGGTACGTGCTGATTAAGCCAAAAAATAATTTTAAAATGTGAAATAAGTATCAAAGACAAAAATGTTTTTATGAATGAAGACTCAAAACATGTAGCCTTACATATATAATACATACATAAATCATGAGCTCATATTATTTTTATTTTTTTTTAAATAAATTTTATTGTTATATTCCCCATACAATTGCAGCCCCCCCATTCTGACCCCAATCCCTCCCCTCCCGCCCCCCTAAAAGTGTCTCTGGTTCATAGTTTTTTGTTGATTTTGATTTTCACTTTCTTATAGTTATTCATTTTCCTGGTCCCTTATTTAAGTTTTCTAGATTCCTGCTATGAGTGAGACCATCCGGTATTTTTCTTTTTCTTTTTGGCTTATTTCGCTGAGCATGATCCCTTCCAGCGCCATCCATGTTGCAGCAAATTGCATGTGTTTATCTTTTTTGAATGCTGAGTAATATTCCATGGTATATATGTACCACATCTTCTTGATCCAGTCATCTATTTTTGGGCATTTGGGTTGTTTCCAAAGCTTAGCTATTGTAAACAGTGCTGCTATAAACATAGGGGTGCAGGTGTTCTTTGGAATTGATGTTTCTGTGTCCTTTGGGTAAATACCTAGGAGTGGAATTGCTGGATCATATGGAAGCTCTATGTTTAGTAGGTCCAGAAATCTCCACACAGCTTTCCACAGTGGTTGGACCAGTTTGCACTCCCACCAACAGTGCAGAAGAGTTCCTTTTTCTCCACACCCTCGCCAACATTTGTTGTTGCTAGTTTTTTTAATATGTGCCATTCTCACTGGTGTGAGATGGTATCTCATGGTAGTTTTGATTTGCATTTCCCTGATGACAAGTGATGTTGAACATTTTTTCATATGCCTGTTGGCCATTTGCATTTCCTCTTCAGAGAAGTTTCTTTTAAGCTCTTCTGCCCATTTTTTGACTGGATTATTTTCTTTGTTGTTGTTGAGTCTCATCAGCTCTTTGCAGATTTTTGTGATCAGTCCTTTATCATTAGTGTTGGGTGCAAAAATGTTCTCCCAGTTGGTGGGGTTTCTCTTTGTTTTTGTTATTGTCTCTTTTGCTGTGCAAAAGCTCTTTAATTTGATGTAGTCCCAGCTGTTTATCTTTGCCTTCACTATCACTGCTTTGGGTGATGTGTCTGTAAAGATGTCTTTGATGTGCAAATCACGTAGTGTTTCGCCTATATTTCCTTCTATATATTTTATGGTTTCAGGTCTTATGTCTAGTTCTTTAATCCATTTTGAGTTGATTTTTGTGTATGGTGTGAGGTGGTGGTCAAGCTTCATTCTTTTGCATGTAGCGACCCAGTTTTCCCAGCACCATTTATTGAACAAACTTTCTTTGCTCCAATGCATATTCTTTGCTCCTTTGTCAAAGATTAGTTGACCATAAATCTGTGGGTTTATTTCTGGATTTTCTATTCGATTCCATTGGTCTGTATGTCTGTTCTTGTTCCAATACCATGCAGTTTTGATGATTAGCTCATATTATTTTTAAATGAAAAATTCTCATATATTACACCCAGATAATGATAGGCAACAACCGCATTACTTTAGTAAGTGGCAAATAAAGAGAAAAACTTCAAATATTATCACAACAAAACTTTCACTTAGGGTAATCAAGCAGTAGATAAGGGGAATTTTTTTCTTAAAAAAAATATGACAGCTGGCCTTCGTGGTGGCTCAAGGGGTTAAGACACAACCTATGAAGTTATCCGCAGCCACTGCAGCACGAGTTCAATCCCCAGACAGGAAGCTACCCACATGATGCAGCAGACCTCTCCTGACTCGCCTGCTGCTCCCCTCAGCAGTGTATTTCAGTCAGTCTGCCTGTTCTGTTCCCCACTCTGTCTCTGGTGAATCCTTTCACCCCCCACATCTCTGACTTACACCCCAGTTCTTGTATGCATAAATAAATCTTTTGAAAAAAAATATGACCACTAAAAATTGAAAAAGGAACTATAAAATATCCTGTTGCAACCACTATGAATTAATGAATTTAAGCTGTACAACCAAAGGTTGGTAAAAATCACAGTTCATCAACCATTGTGTTACATCCTGATGGACACTACAATACTGCCTATGAATTAGTCTTCCCAAATATCAGATTGGAATATGGTCAAGCCTTAGATTCCAATTTTGAAAAAATACAAATGCCAAAGATATATATTAATATGCCACTGAAAAGCAACCCACAAAATTCAGACATTCGGAATGCCAGAGGACAAATTACTTGGCTTCTTTAACAACAACAAAAAATAAAATTGGTGGGAATAAATCACATATTTAGAGAACATGAACTACAGAAACTAATCCTATTTATGAACCTTTTTTCAATCTGATTGAAGCAAACTGAAAGAAATGAGATAATCGAAGAAATTGGAATTTTTTCAAAAGAGGGCTTCTCCTTTAGGGATACACACTGAAATATTCATCTAAAATATTATAATGTCTAGAATTTATTTCAAAACCTTTCGGTGGGAAGAAGGAAGTAGTTGGATGGATTGGTCATGAACTGAAAATAGTTGAAACTGAGTGATGGCTATGGTTAATGGTTATGGTTAATGATTCTATATTACTTTTGCATCTGACTGAAATTTTCTTCACTGAAAGCTTAAAATTAAAAAATTTTAAAAATTCACATAGAATACATGAAATATTATTTTGATGTAACCAAACATTGTATAAAATTATACCTTGTAATGGTTGTTTTGCTATAATATACTATATCTGTAATTGTTTTTTGCCCAAAATCTCTTTAAAACCTGAACCAACAATACTGAGTGAAGTATATTTTTTAATTAAATGCACATATAATAGCATTTATTCAGCTTCTGCACATTCAATTTTTTTGTTTTTACATTAAGTTCACAGTGATGGGCTATTAGAAAGAGACAATCAAAAGAATTCTGCATGGCACTGTGGTCTAAGCAGATTGGCCCTTTGGTGAAAAGAATTAAATTAAGTGAAAGTAACATTAAAAAATTATTTTCTTGCTAGGACATTGCAAGAAAAAAAAGACATGTGAGACTAATCAAGGATAATGGCAAGAAACCAAAAACTCTGAAGAGTAGGTGTTAAAGGAGGTCTGAGATAAAGCTGAAATAACTTCAGTAATTTATGTAGATGATACAATGAAGCTAAGAATAGGGATTGTATGTGTAATAGAGTCAGGTTAATTAGAAGGAGGGAAATGACTTCAGAAGAGCACAGTGAGTTCAAAATTGGAAGCAAAACTAAAGAAAGTAGAAATGTAGACATATTAGGAAGAGAAAATTCTGAGAAAAAATCAAATGTTAAGGGTATTGGAAATTTTGAAAGGTGAGGAAAAGAAAATGCCAAGCTGTCCTGCAAATACAAAGGTTTGATGGATTGATCATGGACAGGCAGCACCTATTTCTGAACAATTCAAGCTGGGAATGTGTGAAAGGGTCAAAGTGCAATTATATGAATGACTAACTGACCTCTCTGCAGTCAAGACACATTTCAAAAACACCTCGGTCATCCAATACAGCATAAACTCCACCAATAGAGAATAATAATTCTCCAAAACATAATCCAATCACCTCCTGAACCTTCAAATTGCATGTTGCAGTTAATAGAAGTATTGATTCAATTGTCAGAGTCACTATGCAATTTTTCTTTGTAGAGAATGGTGCCCAGATGGTGAGACATCTAAAGCTGAGCAAAAATGGATAACGCACATTTTTTTTTTTGATCGTGCAATGATAGAGGGAAAACTTTACCCTCCTCCTCCAACACACACACACACACATAAACACACACTCATAAACACACACACTTACACACAGACAACCAACACGGATTTATTCCTATTTACATCATCTGTGTTTTAAATATGGGGTTATACAGTTTTTTGGCAAAGGTAAATTCTTTGAATTCAGGCAGTCCCATTTCCTATCCTAATTCTGCCACCCAGTCACTCTATTATTACAGTCATAATCCTTAACCTCTCACTTACTCCATTCAATGGTTTCAAGGATTAAATGAGATAACAATTACAAAGCATTAAGTCTGGATTCTAGCACATAATAATTGTGGTGGTGACAGCTCTTCTCAGGCTGCTGTAAGAGAGGAGGAGTCAATGATCACTCTCAGAAACAGGTAAAGGGTTGCCGGGGCAACCTGAGAAACAGAGGCTATGGATGCCAGTGATGTATGTGCTGTCAACCTCCAATGTTCCTAAATCTGTGACATCAAGAATGTTGCTTGGGAGATCTCAGTAGAGATGATGTTAGCCACGTGTTCAAAAGAAATGAAGACTATAGAATCCTATATGGTGCAATTTGGAGATCAACCCAAACTACTCTGCTGTCAGTGTTACCTGAAAGTCTCTCACCAGGGACAAATTCCTTTAGGAAAAAAAATCATGAACTCCTCTACAAGGTGGATTATACTGTAACTTGTGTATTTATTTTTAATCCCCAGCAGCTAACACAATGTCAGCAAAGAGGAGGTGGTTAAAAAGTCAGCCTAAAAATTTCATTGGATAAATAAATAGCATAATAAATAAATAGCATAATAAATAAACTATGCCTCAGACACTGTGCAAGTCTATAGTGAACAAAAGAGAAGGAGCTGCTAGACTACAAAGTGTATAATTGAATGAATACATGAACTAATTCATTAGTGAAATAATAATAAAACTGTTTACAAATTTGGCTCATGTGACCTTCAACTTTTGTAAATGTTTCACCATATATAATTCACAAACCTCCTGTTATAGCTTAAGATGATTGTATTAACAACTGTAAATAATAATGTAGCAGATAGTCATGCTAAGCAAAGATATTGAATTTATTTTTCTTGAAATGCATTAAAAATGTTTAACACTCCTCTCCTCCCATCCCAGTCTTATCTCATTCAAACAAGAATTTCACCAAATGAGACAATGCTATCATTTCCAATGCACCTCAAGATCATTTCTGATTTTAACAGAATCATTCTGTCTTCTCCTAATCACACTTATGACTAAGTAGCCTAAACTCAACTTTAAAAAAAAATAGCTCTGAAACATAAATAGAAATTTTACCTCTCTCAAAAGCTGTCAAAGAACTAAAATCAAAAAAATGCCTTCCATAAGTGAAAATTGTGAAAGTTAACTGAATGGACCAAAAGATAAAAGAGTGTCTTTATTAGAAAACAACACATTGTCTAGAATGCACACCATGTTAAGTTCTATATGGTTGTGCCTTTCATTGTCTTTACTTACTACAAAATTCTGTAGCTATAGATGTAAACTTACAGAAAACAGAGTAACATAAATAATTCTTGGCTATAAGTATGCAAATAAATTCTGTGCAGTGAAGTTTCGATTGACTTGCCAGTTCTACTTCATGAAGCAGATTTAAATCAGTCTTTCTGATAAGCTTAATATAAGATGGTTCTTTAGCATCTGCTTTTTACTAGTCAGTTTTAACATCTTTTCCAGTTCCTTCATTAATTAATGAGTTGAAAAAAGCATTTGACATTTATTTATTTTATATTTGTAAGGCAGTCAAGATTATAACTTCTATCCTTTACTAACAGTTTGAAAACCAGCTGAAAATTCTCTACGCTGGTCTTTATAATTCTTTCTTCTTATGAGAAGTAAAGATTGAGATAAGTTGATCCATAGAGAATATTATTTGATCTAATAAAAGAATAAATTTCCTATGGACATAGATTTTATAAAACCATCATTTTGCCTCTCTGAAAGAGTAAGAAAGGGCATTTCAAAATACCTAAAGGAACTATACCTTGCTTGTAATGGAAAAATAATAATCATATCAGCTGCAAACCATAACCACAGGCCTATTTCAGATGACAATGAAGAACTACAAGCATATAAGCCACTAGGAACTTATTGTATAGCTCTATTTAGAGATGTTTATCTAGAGTAATGAATCAAGTTTTACTAGTTTACTGACAGAAATTTCACCTTACCAAAAGTTATGCCCATATCTAAGTGTACTTGCCTTATTTCCAGAAGTAATGGGGTCCATTCATTTCTTTTCCTTTTTTGTCACATAATGAAGTCATTCTAAAAGTGGAACACTATTTCTTTCTCTAATATATTTATAACATGTAATTTGACATATCTAAGATCATTTATGTTGCTCCTATATAACAGTATCATGTCATTACATCTGGGTTGATTACTGCAAAAAATAGACTTGGCAAATTATTATTTAAGATTGGCCATGAAAGGGCTAAGACAGCAACTCAACACACAGGAAACAAACTAAGAAGTGACCCAAAGACATATGTTCAAAGTCACTGAGTGAAATCAATGTATTTGAATCAGATAAAACTAAGAGCAGACTTTTAAATATGAACTTTTGTAAAGGTAAGGCAAACAATTCCCAAAAGATCTTACTATCATAGGTCTGAAGATTTGAAACGTTAGAAATAGGGAACTAGAGATGAGCATTCCTAGAGAGATGTAGAATATGTAATTTGTTAACAGCTAGCTTTTTCTCATTTTATCAGTAGAAGCAAAGCCACACTAAAGGCCTGGACACCCAGCTCACTCCCATCTGCAACAGATTCTTTATGTAATGAATAATTTCAGTAGTTGCCCTCCTAAGATCCTTTCAGGTATTTGGAAACTATATACTTTGAAGTACTTTGCAACTTTCTTAAAACTTCAACACAATTAAGCAAAAAAATTTAGACAGTAAATTTTGGGGGAAAAAAAAGAAACCATTGAATTTAACCTATCCAGGAAGTCAAAAAACTAAAATAATATATTCTTATCTTTTAAATCACTTTATAAAATCAAGCACAATTCAAGATAAATCATAGAAGCTTAGCAAAGTTCTCCATAGCCTGTGCTAATGGGACAACCCTGGTGCAGAGATGTCAAAGAATGAATAAGGAAGATGTGAGCTCAGTGCTAGAGACAGGTTGGGTCTGGGGTGGAAATTCCCAGGTTGGGTCTGGGGTGGAAATTCCCAAGTGCGTGAAAATATGGGCCCAGAGCTCAAGAGAGATGTCAGGACAGGAGACACAAGACTATAAAACTAGAGATAAAAATAGGTACATTCAAAAAGATGGCATACTCGAGCAGGGAAGCACCTGTGAGTGAACACTGAAGAAAATGAAAAGTAAGAAAGTGAGCAGCGGTAGACAAACCATCCGGAAGCAGAAAAGGGCTGAGAGAGAAGAAAGAAACAACTTCACAAGCAAAGGAAGAAGGGTCATGGAATAGGAAGGCAGGGTTCAGTCATTCACCACTAAAATCTGTCAAGCAAATTCTTGAAAATATGTGAGAATGGAGATCTCCCATTTGCAAATTAAATTCATCACTCAGTCCTCTTTTCCTGAAAGTTAAAGATTCTGTACTTTCATTCAAAAACAATAGTATGTAGCCTGCTTTTCTAAATGTTCCAACTGTGTGAACACCTGCAGAGTCTAACTATACAAGATCAGCCTGGGAGCAACTAAAAAGGGGGTTTTTACCCTCTCTTTTCTTGTTCATTTTATTAAGGAGAAAATAATAAAATGACATTAGAATTTATATTGCTGCAAGCATTAGGTAGCTAGAGTCATTTGAATTGAAAATCAAAAAACGAGTCTGTGAAATAAATCTAAAGTGTGCATACACATACATATAATATATAATATATACATATAAATCTTTAAAAGACTCCAGATTTATTTATAACTAGTAGATAATGAAAGAAATCTCTCACATAATAAATGTTAAATGCACCAGAGATGATAAAAAAAAACAGTGTTGGTGGTTGTAGTGGGCAGGGATGAGAAGCAATTTTTTACAAAATAAACCCAAAGGTTTCTCTTCCACAGTTCAGTTGTAACAAGAGATGGTTAGCAGCTCTGAAAAACATAAAAGCCTGGAGTTAGTCAGGCTACCTGTAGACATTTACAGAACATTATTTGAACAGACAGCTGGCTCTTGTGCTACTTATCTGCTGTTTATTCACAGAATCTTCCTTCCCCTGGCCAGGCCACCATATGATTCAAACAGTGCCTACTCATAATTATTCTCAAGGCTACTACCCAGCAGAGCGCTGGAAATGAGAGTCTCAGCTGAATAGCATTCTCCTGATTTGACAAATGCCCTTTTGCGTCTATCTGTACACTGTCCCATAACATTTGCAGACGCTGAAATTGTGCCAAAGAGTCTTGACAAAGCTTCAGGTGCACATGGTGATCTTTCTTTTCTTTCTTTCAAAGTCATGGGAGAAGGGAAGATGAGAGGTGGAGAGATGTGACAGGGCACCCCAAGTACCACTGTGAGTCTAAGAATGCCTCCCAAATAGAAAAGGAATAAACATCACAAGAGAAAGGATTTCTAAAAGGCTGTGCTTGTTAAAAAGACATCCAAAACCGAGAGGGGAAAATAACAAACCAGCAGCACTCAAACTCATTTTCAAATCCCTCCAAGGGGTTTGTTAAAACAAAGCACCATCCAATCATTAGCTATATAATTCTGTGTCCTATATCTGATTTTTATGACCCATCACACTGAGAACCCTAAGTGTCTGACTTCCCTATTTGGGGATCACAAGGAGGCTGGCGCCACTGCAGTCTTTAGAGTCTACGCAGTGTAGAGCAGGAAGGTGAGACTATTGTAATAAGGCCCTGCCAGGTGTCAAAGCCAAGGCCAAGGTCAGCATACAAGCAGCACTGTGCAGAATTATGCCCACTTTACATGCTTATGTGAGATCCTCAGCAACAATAGGGTCTAATTTGCATGCATACTACATGGTATACTATTTCAAAAGGCTAATATTTTGAATTTAAGACAATGTAGTCCCACAACCTTGAAAGGAAAAAAGAAAACCTACATGATACTCCCACAGAGTAAATGTAGACTATCAGCACACTCTAAAGGCGAACATTAAGTATTATTATTATTATTTATCATTTTACCATTTATCAACCTGACTGATAAACAAATCGGTTGGAGCTAGGAGGGTGCATCTGCCCTCCAACCCAGGGCAGCGTGGAA
The DNA here is from genome assembly GCF_964194135.1 of Talpa europaea. NCBI lineage: Eukaryota > Metazoa > Chordata > Mammalia > Eulipotyphla > Talpidae > Talpa > Talpa europaea. The sequence continues at coordinate 122,554,905 of NC_140070.1, read as the reverse complement.
TGTTCAGAACAGCAACACAGTAACGCAATAGCAAAGGACCAAAAGTAGTTTCAGAAAGGTAGGTTGGGCAATGTGGGAGAGCCCAGTAGGTGGGCGCAGCCTAGGAAAACCATGAAAACCCAGTGGATCTTGGTAGCCTAGGCGGCTCCGCTGGCCCAGCCAAGCAATAAGAGACAGCCAGAGACACCCAATGGCCAAACCCCCACTCCTTGCCACTACACCTTTGTAAGTACCTACTCATTGGCTACCCATTCGGGACCCCTCTCTGCTCAGAGTGCTTTCCTGTTCTTCTTCCTACCTGTCAATAAATCTCTTGCTTTTTTGTAACTTTGGTATCCACATTGAATTCTTTCCTCTCAGAAGTCAGAACTGAGAAAGAGTCCGCCCAGCCTGCTCCAAAACCCAGATTCACTTGTTCTTCTGGGAATACACTCTAGTTGTAAAAGAAAACACACAGGCTTTAAAGTTTGAAAACCTCAGTTTCAAATCTCAATTCTACCACTTAGAAAATCTACTGCTAATCTTACCAGATAGTGTGGTCTGTCATATATTCCCTTACAAAGTCAAAGGTCAGGGCTCTGAAATGTCCAGCAGGTCTTTGCTGTGATCTGTTCCAGAAAACATGTTCCCTCCAGCCAACCCTGACTCCTGCCCTCTGGGTACCCAGCTCACCCTGCCCCCATCCTACTGAGGAAGATAGAGACTGGGTCCTGGAAGACATGACAGGACGGGTAAGGACTGGGACCCAGGGTGACATGGGACCCCCAGAAGCCACAGCTAGACATAACAGGAGAGAAAAATCAGTAACAAGAAAAAGCCCATGACACTATCACCTGTTAATCTATGTTAGGACATTGTTTAAGGTTGACCAAACAAGAAACTGCACGATCACCAAAACTCATCCCCTAGACCCCAAACATGAGCATTATTATAAAAACCCCCAAGTTGTTTTCACCAGACAATTCAGGACCCCTCCCATGAAGGAGCTGTTTTTGCTTTTTATCTCAGGCTTGCTCCCTGCTGGCAGGAGTTAGTGAGCCTGTTTCTTTAACTCTTGAGGCTTTGCTCCTAGGAGCTGGCCTGTGTCTTTAAATAAATTTCCTTTGGTTCTCTTTCTGTTATTTGCAAGGTGTTTCAATTCTTTGTTAGGCCAGCAGTGGCTGTTCCAGGTCTGTCACATCACGAGCTACAGCAGTCAGCAGTGTGGTGGGCTGGCTGGGCTCCTGGCACAAGCAAGGTGGCTGCAACACCGATATCACTGGCCCTGGGTGTAGGAACGTGGGCCCATCCCTGTCCTGCGTTCTTTGCAGGAAAGGGGGAATTATGAGTTTGGATACAGCCTCGCCACTGCCTACACAGTAAGGTCAAGACACGGCGGCTTGTGGCAGACAGGCCAGACAGCCTATTGTGGCCAGGTCCCTAGCTCCTTGCTCCCTCTAGGTGTCCTCACTTAGACTCGGTCACCAGGTGGTCATGTTCCTCCTCTCCTAGCCGACACCCCGGCCCAGGACCCACCGATCTCCCACAGCAGTGGCTGGCCGGATGAGATGCCCAGCTTCCAATCTATCGTTCTGCAATCAAAACAGTATCGAGTTCCCAATGGCAAAAAAACATGGGCAGTCATGTAAATGGTGATTTTAGTATTCTCCAGAAAAACACAGTCGGTGTTAATTTCATATTTGTGGGAATGTAGGCTTCTATCCAGTGCCTTCCCCAGTAAAGAGGCTTCTGTCCCTATTTAAAAAAAATTAAAAAGTCAAAGCTCTTGGATCCTTCTGGGATGCCAAACTCCCTAGCACTGCGACCCCACCTCCACACTCCCAGCTGGTGGTGATCTGAGACTCCTCCTTCAATGACCTTCACTTCAGTGGTTGTTAAAGGAAACATCTATGTTGCAGAGTTCCGGTAATTAAAAGTAGGAACAATAAATCTATTATTAATAGCATTTCTCTTTGTCCCTAAATTATAACCTGAAGAAAGAACCAGTCTCTGTTCCACTGCGGAATAATAGTGCCACTATGCAGACTGTGCTTATGGTGCACCAGCCACTTCACACACATTGTCTCAAGGGAGGGTGCTGGTACCATCCCCATTCTGTGGATGACGTGGGCAATGAAAATGTACATAATTTACCTAATGTTAAAAGGCTACCAGTTGCCTGATTAGGATTTAAGCACAGATAATCCAGCTCCAGAGTTGATATCTTATCACCAACCTCTACTAACTCAAATAGTTCTGGGCTGACTAAAAAGAAATGCCTTCTCACTGTGCACAGTAGGAAGCTGGATGAAGAGAGAAAAATAAGAGAAAAGCGAAGGAAGAGAAACATCTACTCGAGAAGAATTAAATATGAATAGGCATTATGTGCATGAGTATAATAAATACAGGGATTCAAAACTGAAAGCTCTTTGGGATCTTAAAAAATAGCAGAAGAGATGACATTTCTCCTTATTAGCTAATTGTCAATATTTAATAGAATCTTCCAAATTATTTTACAGTAAGAGCACAGACTACTATAATTATCTATTTTCACATGTTTCCCTGTTTGACTGAGGACATGCTAAGGGTTCCAGTCTCCACTCTCTCTGCAGTTCTTAGCACCAAGAGTAACACAAATCAGCTATTCCCATATTGAATGAGTGGACGTTTGAAAGAATTAAGGGCTCAAGTTAATATTGGAAGATGCAAAATATCTCAAGATTTTCAAAGAAGAAAGCAAGCCACAGATAGATGAAGCTGTAAAATATCTTAAGGAATTAGGTCTTTATCTGGATGGTGTAGAATGAACAGTTTTGCCTTGAGATGAGGACTGATAGAAAGATGACAAACTCACATTTAATGGCTTGCCATCTCTTCTTATCTAAACTTGCCAATTCTAGGAACAAACTCTAAGATAGGCAATATTGTTTTCTTTCAGAAGCTAAGTTGAACAATCCTGGGAACAAAAAGCTATGAATAAAAGATATGGTACATTTTGACAAAGTATAAGAAAGAAAGGTGCTAAAATAAAACTAATTAAAAAGTATATTTTAAGAAAAGTTTTAAGATTTTTTTTTTTTTATGGACCATCTCCTCACATAACTGCCCACAAACTTTCTATAATCTGGTAGGAATATTGCAATGTTCTAGAAACCCTGTAATTTGATTTTTTGCCACTCCCTAATTTAATGGGTGTTTTAAGAGTTTTATGCTCCTCAAACTATTGCTTTGTAAAAAAATGTGTTCTCATAAAGAATACCTTGATGTTGCTTCAACACCAGTGTGCATTCTCACAGTTACTCTTACCAAGAGATATTGAGATCGTAACAAAATGTAATTTATTCCAGCCAAAAAGAAGCATACTCAGAAAAAGCCATTACTCTTCTACATTTCTAATACATCATTTTTTTCATTAGATTTTGCTGGCACAATCTTCCCGCCCATATGCATTCTTTAATGATATAAGTTTATATTCAATTGATTGCTTGTGGCAATCAATTTCTTAAAAGCTATTCTTAAGTTAAATGCCTGAGTTTACATATGTAACATAATATTTAGGGGAAAAGCTAAGTTATGATAATCAGTCATGGACCTGAAGTTAGAAAACAAAGAAATCAATTGTCTTCCCTTCATTAGCATAGATGGAATCGTTTTTTAGTACCAAAAGTTACGGTGTCTGAATGAGCATTAGTTATTTAATTCCATGATTTTTATTTTCCAAAAGATTTTGGAACTATGATGTCCCAAGCAACGTTCCTAGCCTCTGTGTGTATGTGTATGTGTGTGTATTGTGTACACCATCAGAATTTTTATGAAGCCTGTGTTAGTTTCACCCATTCATAATTTCAACTGAACTGTAAATGCTTTTGTTCCCCAAGTAAATATTCTCTTCACAATTATCACCCTAGTACCTGCTTACAAAACTACTTCTCTACTAAACTATTTCATTGGTCTATCCCACCATAATTCATATTATCCTTACACTATCCTCTTATTATAATTCTGTTGGTATTATTAGAGTTTTCAGAGAAACATGGATATTATCTTTCATTACTTTGTTTATCAATCTCATGTTTAATCGGTCACCAGGTATCATTCACGTGATCTCTTAGTGATGAAACCGTCACCAATCCTCCATCCCTACCCTCACAGCGCCATGTCAGAGTACAACAGAACACGTAATTCTACATCACCTTGTTAACCACAATCCAGCCCCCATTCTTGTTGTGTTCATAGTCTCCAACAATACTGCCAGAGTGCTATTCTGAATTACAAAGATGTTCTCTTTAAAAACCTTCAGAAGTCTAGAAAAATGCTAATATTGTTAGCACGAATCATAAGCCTCTTACCTTATTTTCCCACCTTACTCCTCAATGCACCCTTTTCTTACACTTTACAGTCCAGAAATCTTGGACTATCTAACACCTCCCTCTTAGACTCAGGCATTTCTCAAGCATTTGCTCTTGCTACCTTCTCGTCTGGAATGATCCTCCAGCACCACTCCAAACCTGCCCTTCCTGAATGGGCCCCAAATACCCCAGGCTCCTATCTATGTTTGAACTAGGCATAGTACTTTGTGACTATACATTTATACTCCTGCCATTCTCTGAAGAGTGTTCTAAGTATTCAATCAAAAGCTTTGTCTTTATTTGCCTTCAGTGTCCATACGCAGCATGTGTCTTACCCAGCATGATACATAACAAATATTCAGAGTGTATGTAGAGGGAAGGAGACAGTGAGGGAAAAATGGAAAGAAGAAAAGGAGAGAGGGAGAAACGGAAGAATGAAGGGAAGAGGAAGAAAGGAAAATTCTATGGAGGATTACTACCTAGGCGAAAAACCCATTAGTAGTGGTAGACTGTGGAACTTTAATATTTGAGTAAGAAAATTAGCTTAGAATATCAAAATTTTACCAGGTCCTCTCAAGTAGCACGGCATATATGATTGCAGATCTTCCTCATATTGTCATTTAAAACAGTATTCAAGGAGATGCAAGTAAATTATAGTCTGGGTTGATGGTACCACTACTGAAATTTTCACTATTTTTGGAGACTTCTTTTTGCAAAGCATTCTGAGAAAGATGCTTGGGGAATTCTTGACTAACAACAGAGCCTAGTACCATTAACTCTCAATTTTTCAAAAACCGATTACCTGGCATGTGGATTTTCCAGACCTTTTGATTGTTCTGCTTCAGGCTATTTAATTGCTCATTAGAGAGCCGAAAGAGGAAGGAGAGGAGTCAACCACATCTGTCACTTGTTAGTGCCTGTAGTAAAAATTTATTAGTAAAGAGGCTGAAACCGTAGACTAAAATATGAATTTTTTTTTTATTATACCAAATCCTCATTATCACAGATAATAGAAAAGTAATCTCTTTTCAGCCCACATTTTTCTGACACTAATTTTGGAAATTCCCATATTGCCATCATTCATGATTTTTATGAATACATTTATTATATTTAATGTACATTAAGCATTCTAATTGTTCCTAATATAAGCAAATATATAAATTGCTGTGCTGCTAACCAACTGATAGGACTGAGAATATACCATCCATTCAAGGGTCATATAATTGAAATAGTAGTCATCAACATAATAGTCCCAATAATTTACCTTAAATTGAAGAGAGAATTCCCTTAAGAAATACTAGAATAATACTATGGCTGTCTAACATAACACTTTGTATAGAAATCTGGATCAATACTTGTAATTTTTGTTTCTCTTTCTCACTTTACAAACTGCTATAATGCTAGTTGTTTCTAATTCACATTCCTTCATATAATTTATCTGGTCATGTCATTAGATTTTTATTCTATCTGAAGTTGCAATACTTAGGAGCATTTATGGCTCCGGCCCATCAGGCCAGTTCTAAGAAGGACTAAATTTCTTGTTTTAATTCTGAGGCCCAAAGTACACCAAGCATTTGAGCAAACTTTGTTGACTATCCAATTTAACGAGGCAATTAACTCTGCTTAAGTGACCTTTCAAAATTAAACCATGCAATATGGCACATCTCAAAGGCCAAACTAAATTGCAAAGATTGTATCGTCATTTTTCACATTACCACATTCATAATTTTCCCTTCTTTTTATTTTCTTTATCAGAAGTTGCTGTTCAAACTTTCACAGAAGTCATCTAAGTTTCTGTCAAAACTTCATATTCTAGATTGTTCCTGGTTGTTCCATATTACTGTTTTCTGCTTTGTTTCATAACTGCCTGACAAGCTAATGAAAGCATTTTTTTTCTGGGACCCTGGCAACCAGGAAGGAACAGACTTACTACCTTTTTCTGTTTTCTCATCTAATAAGGACAAATGCTCTAAATTTCTCTGTAAGTGAACAGTCTTTTATGACTGTTTGCTTTGCTACCTTCCCATAAAATGTGAATCCTGAAATTTGGCTTGGGAGGTGTGTGATGGGGTAGGAGTGCAGGAGGGGGATAACATGGACTTGCTCTATATAACCAGGAATAATTTCTTCTTTTTAAAAAGTAGTCTTTTAATAATTTGACAATTCTAAAAAAATATGAGCTAATTGACAATGTATACTGAACTCAATAATTTTTCATGTTAGAAGTGATGTCACTAATCCAGTCATTTTATTAGCCTACTTTAAACAGCTGACCATTAATGTAGCAGCTTAAAGTAAATAAAAAATATCAGAAACTACTTGATAGGCCGATAATATATGTCTGCTTTATTTATTTTTTCTTTTTTGGGTAATAACTTTATCACTACTATGCAAGGGTTGTATACATCAATATTTATCAGTGAATAGAATTATACTACTGAAAGCTAAAAGGTGCAAGAAATCATGGCCATTTTAACAGAGCCAAATTCTACAATTTTAATAAAAGAATGGTAGGAACATGAAAATTCTACTTACGATAGAAAATATTCATTTGCCAAATATACTGATTGCTAAATTATGATTTTGATTTTTTTCTGAGTTCACTTAATTGTTAAGTTTTTAGTGAGAGCAATAAACATACAGAAAAATACACAGAACACAGTTTTATAATTCAAAACTATTTGAAAATTGAACACTTCTAGTCACCATCCAGATTAAAAACAATAGAACACTGTCAACTCCCTAAAAGTCCTTCTTAAGTCCAGCTTCCTATCATTATTTTTCCCTCGCATCCCTAAGTTTTCCTTTCTTCTGCCATCATAGATTTATTTTGTCAGTTTGGTGGAATCATACATTACATACTTTTTTATTTTGGATTCTTTCATTAAACATCATATTGTTGCATGTCAGTTACATGCATATTGTCTCATTCAAATTCATTTCATTTATTTCACTTGCTGTCTAGGCATTTCACTGTATTTTTTATATACAACAATCATCCATTCTGCTGTTAAGACATTTGATCTATTTCCAATTTAACTACAATAAATAGGGCCACTATAAATATTCTTGTGTATTTATTTTGATAAATATGTGTGCTCATTTCATTGTGTTATAGACTTAACAGTGGTATTGCTGGATTATAAGACATTCATATACTCAGTTATAGAGATACTAGCAAGCAGATTTCCAAAATATTTTACTGCAATTTACACGCCATTGAACAGTGCCTTAGTGGTCCAGTTGTTCTACATCCTCAACAATCCCTGGCATTTTTTTATCTTTTTCATCTCAGCTTAATCGATTATGAAGCTCTTATCTAAAACCTCAGTGGAAACAGTGAAGTGAAAAAAAAATAAATATTACTACCACGTAAATACTTGGTATTACAAGAAATAAAAGCTATGTAGCAATTGATATCCAATGATTTTTCAACAACAACAGTAAATTTGCAAAGTATTTTTTCTGTGATCCTAAGAGACGAACTCATAATAAAGGATTATGAAATAAATAATTGTCTTTTAGAGCAACTGTTCGCGTTACACCATGTATTATGACATCTTGTATGGGTTTTTAGAAGGTATAAAAACGAAATCAAAGAAACTATAACACTATGATTAGATTGCCTTCAACTGTCTTTCCAAATCATATATTTGAAAGAGTCCAAAATTTTTCATTCATTTATTCAACTTTGCTATTAGCAGGAGCCATGCAATCAATTGATGCTAGAGATAAGTCAAATAGGTTGTGGTTCCTATTCTCAAGCCACTTCAGACGAAGTGCAAATATGAGCAAGTAAGTTAGCAATAACAGCAGAAAGTAACAAGTGGGGGCCTCTCCGGTGGTGCAGCGGTTGAGCACTGGGTTGCGAGGCTGCCCGTGGCCCCCGCAGCGCCGGTTCAATCCCCTGCTGCTCCCTGGCCACCGGAGGAGGGTCCCACATGGCGCGCAGACCTCTCTTGCCGCCCGCTGCTCCCCTCAGCAGTGTACTTCGGTCCTTCTGCCTGCTCTGCTCCCCTCTCTGGCTCTGGTGAATTCTCTCACCCTCCAGCGCTTCTGACTGTACCCAGTGCTTGTATAAATAAATAAATAAATAAATAAATCTTGAAAAATAAAGAAAAATAAAAGAAAGTAAAAAGCGGTGATAAGGATGAGCACAAGGTACTGTTGGAGCAGAGAGATCACTGTGGGTGGGAAAGGAGCCATTCTAAGAAAGCTTCCTAGTAGGAGTAAAATTCAAGTTTATCGGAGAAGAAAATACAGGAATTAGCTATAACATAAGCTTGTGGGCCACCCTGGTGGCCTAGGGGTTAAGTCTCAATACTATTACCTCTATGGCCTGAGTTCAATCCCCAGCTAGGGAGATGACCCACATGGCACAGCAGACCTCTCCTGTCTCACCTGCTGATCCCCTTAGCAGTGTACTTGAGTACAGTCCAACTCTTCTGCTTCCCACTCTGTCTCTGGTGAATCCTCCCACCCCCACCACCCCTGGCCTACACGCCAGGTATTCTACCAAAAAAAGAAAAAAAGAAAAAAAAGAACTTGGGAAGGTCTTCTTAACATAGGAGTAAAATGTTCTTTACTTCCAACTTGATGTTCAAGTTCCTTTTACTACTCCCCCAGGGGCTAGAGATCCTGAAATAAACATGTCCCAAATCTTTTCTCACAATGGACCAATGATCGCCTGAAGCTTTCACCCATTTTGCCCTGCTTCTATACTTTGAGGTAATAGAAGACAATTCTAAATAATTTTTTCTGTAACTTCACATTCTCTCCCTATAAAATAAAGTAATAACCTCAATTTCCAAATATTCCGAAAGGAATAAATACATAATAAAGATAAAAGAATATTGTCCTAAGTAAAGATAATAACAAAAAACTATATGACAAAGACATTTCAGACGCTATATTCTGAGAAAATGGCATCAATGTGCTCTGTCTTCTCTTTACAGGACATTTCCGGCAGTTAGCAGAAAAAGAAAAAACTAAGGGGGAAAAATTACAATCTAACAAAAGCATAATGTCCTCTCCAGGAGAGGAAAATGGTTCCAAGTCATTAAAGACAGAATAGACATTCCATAAAAGCGAAAGAATGTGATTGAAAAAGATTACTTTATTCTCATGTACTTCTGCAATTATTAATGTAATGTGTTTTTTAAAAATAAAAATGTCAAATTACCTTTGCGCTAGCTTCTAAAATGTAAACTAAAGTTACAGTTCTAGTCAAAAGCACTGTATTGAATTTTTCCAGGTATATTAACTTTCTGTAGATGTGGCAAGGTCAGAGTTTTTGTTCTGAAAGGAAGAATAGACACAAGGGATTTTCATGTTCCATTCTATTCACTGACATTGAAATTATTTGATGGGGAGATGTTTATTGGAAGACACACAGACATAGCACAATTCATGTTTAGGGAGATGGATTTCTTGCAATTGCAAAAGTCAATGGCACTTCACAAATGCTCTCAGCACTCTTTATTGACTCTCTGGATAGATATTTCTACTAATGAAGTGAGCCAGAGTTTCATGAAGCATTGATGATACAGACAAATGCTAACTTATTTCAAACACCCCCCCCAGTGTCATGATACTTTCAGAATTTGTTTCTGTTCACCTTTTGAATTTATGAAGCTTTGTATATTATTAACTAGTTTCTAAGCAATGTACAATTATTTAATGTGTGCAATAACTGAAAATTACTATCTAATAATTTTGAGAAATTAATAACATTAATAAATTAAATAAATATATATAAATTAATAAAAATAGCTAAATCATAAGAGTTCAGAATGTAAGTTGGCTTTAAAGCAAATAGGTTTGCCTATTATCTCACACATAGTTGTAGAAACAGATCTGCATGCTATTATAAAAGTGTCAGATTTTTCATAACGTGAGTGGGAAATGTAAATTTTAATTAAGGGAAACATGGAGAAGGATATGTTACCTGCTTGAGTTGTGGATACCTTCTTCTTACAACAGAGAACATATAATAGAAAGAGAAAGGGTTTTCACAAATTAATAAACAGCACAAAATAGTCCACTTTCTTTTATCATTTTAGAGTATCTTTTAAGATTAATAAATCTAGTTAATGTTAATTCTGCCCAAGCTTTCAGTCATCACCTATGTGGTTGTAAATAAATATCAATTAAAATCTTAGTAGACTCTAAGAGATATTTGCTTTTATTTCAAAATCTGGTTTGTGCAAGGTCATTTTCCCCCCTTTATTGAGATAACACTGGTCTACAATTCTCTATAGGATGTACAGGAATAGTTTCACACCTTGGGTGTTACCACCCCACTCTCACCACCCAAGCACCTGTACCCTAGACCACTGTGCCTCTTTTTCCTTTGTTCGCACCCTTCACCCTGCCTTTTCCCAAAGCCCCAATTCTGCAGTCCTATATCTAGGGCTGATTTTGGTTTAGTTTGCAGTTTCTTTGTTTCTTCGTTCTCTCTATATTATGGAAAGCCATTTTATAGTTATAACGCTCATGCATCAAAAATTAAAAATAACAAAACAGAAGTTGTCAGGTATACATTGAAATTTATTACAGGTTTACTGAGGACAATTTCACCTACATGTACACCTTACAATCTTTCTTTCTCAGTTTCTTGCTCACTTTTTATGACCCTTTTATTTCCATAGAGTTTGAGAGATTTGGAATAAAAACTTATAAGTGGAGGAAGAACTATGGAGAAAAATTATATGAAGTCTTGACTGAGGGAAAATTGATAGGTAATTTCAAACTTTAGCGCTAAGTTCCTGGTAATCTAGGTTAAAAGATAACACAATGAATTGCATCTGTCTCATGACCAAGTTAACAAGGGGCTCATTGGGAAAATTCCCAGCTCTTGGAGGAATTTGTCACAAAGATTTTTTACAAGGGGTTTTGAATCAAGTAATGATTAAATACATCAACAGCAGGTTTTTTAATGTCACAGAACATTTTCCCATTACACAGAACCATCCTATGAAAGTTCAGGACTTTCAAACAGCTTTCAAAATAAAAATTCTAAAGAGAACCAGAGGGATAGAGTCCCAAGCTATCTTAATATTTTTGGTCTTTGAGCTTATATTAAAATAGAGGATAAGATGTGAATTTTTTTAATTACATGTGTTTTTCAATTATTTCCACTGGAAATAATTTCATGCCACAAACTACAATAGTAATAATGTTTTGTTCTACTATATTAAAGTAAAATGATTTATACTAGAGGCAAGTCATATCCATCCTACATCATAGTAAAAGCTCTGGAGAAACATAACAGGCCCCAAAGGAACACAAAATCAGAGAAGTATAAGAAACATAATCAGAGAGATATACAAATTCCAGACTAAGAAGCATAGGCTTTAGGATAGCCCTGTTGAAGAATCACCCAGCTAGTGTTTTGACAGGAGTTCCAGAAAAAAGGTGCTTGCTGGAGAGGGAGATGAGATGGTCATATATTTTGGAGTACAATCCCTAGGCTGAGAGTGATCAGAGAGTCTGACGTCAAGGTCTGAGCATATTTCCTACCAAACTTCCTGCTTGGAAACAGACCAGCTCTGTAACTTTTCCAACAGTCTACTTCTCTTTAAATTAAGGTTGATGATAGTAGTACTATTTACCTTAGAGCATAACACGATCAGTTAAAGATCAGCCACATAAATTGTGTAGCACAATACCACATATCTGGTAAGCATTCTCTTAATATTAGAGATATTCAATGTCCTATAAAGAAATCTGTGTATCCCAGGTATCAGACATGTACATAAAATAGTGTTTTACTGCTAAGGTTTAAAGGTCTGCCTTGTGTTTTTGCTTTCAAAATAAAGTATGCAAATGCATTATTCTTTATTAGAAGACCATTTTTGCAAAATACATTGAATCCAGGAAGAGGAGTTTATATTTGGAATCTAATTTTTAATCACAGCCTTTTTCAGCTGGGCCACAAGTTTTATAGGGTTGGGTTTATTAGTGATCATTAGCTGCAGCATTCACTTCATAATAAGAAAAAATCTAATTTACAAAGATTTGCATCCTCTGAAATCTGATTAGACTCAAACATTTAGCTTAGGGATTCTTCAGCAGTGTTTTCTATGTGTTTCGTAAAACTCTCTAAACTTACTATATAAAACAGAACCCCAGTAGTCTCATAGCTTCAAAATGAAAACATGCACACATATACAATAAGGAAACAAATACATTATTAATATTTCTTTTGATGCTGAACATAATGCAAATGCTTGAATGAGCTTCCATTCATAAACTGGAGTTCAGAGTTCAGTATAAACCATAAGAAATTGACTTCAATAGGAAAAAAAAAATCTATGACTCTACTTGACATTCCGTAATAAATTTTTAAATATATTGACTTTCTTTTGCTCAGCTTCCTCTCCTTTGTATGGCTTAATCACAGACCTTTGAGACTTGGTTACTCTGTTTTTTGCTTGTCTAAAGAGAGAAATTGAAGAAAATTCCCTGATATATAGCCATTGAACAAACTTTCTTCAATAATTAATCAATTCACTCTTTTAGCAATTCATTTCAACAAATATTTATTGAACAGCTATTAGGTAATTTTCATTTACCAAAAGGAGTGAAATGATAAGAGAAAAGCTCATTTCTCAGAGAAAAATACTAGAGTCATCAGTTATTAAATGCATATTATGAGCCAAGATAGCTAAAGGATGGGTATAGTTAGTTTTGCTATTGTATAGGCTAGAGTTAAAGTCCATCACAATTAAGTGGCTCCGCCAAGTCCCCAGGCTGAGGTGGCCAAGGCCCAGTGTCACCTCAAGGCCATCCTACCAACACAGGTCCACAAATCCTCCTCTCTTGCTGCAAGTGAATTTACAAAAGAAGAAAATCCAGGGCATCAGTACATTTAAACAGAATATGACCAGAAGTTTTTAGCAACTAAAATTAAAATTCAGTAACCAAAGGCATGTTTTAGGGGGGGGGGGGAAAGGCCTTGGCATAGGTGTTACCCCTAACAATGGCCATTCTCAATCTGATCTTATACCAAAATTTTCAAATCACATTTTTAAATTATTTCCATATTCCCAGTCTAGTTTTGTTCTTTTCCAGATCTTATTAAAGAACATGTAATTATTTCTTTGTCCGGATTAAATTTAGCAAGCATTCTGATTCTGAACAGTAATAGTAGTATTAGGGATTTCCTGGTAAAGGAACAAAACTGCCCAGAGAGCCTGGTTCTGTTTCTTCATGTGCTTTCAGTCTATCATCATGGGGAAAAAAAAAGGATACCTTTAGGTCCAAAAGGCAAGATGTTCAGTTTCTAAAGTTGTTTTTGCAGCTAGTGTTTTCCTGCTGAAAGTTTGCAGCATTCCTTTCCATATATTTGAATTTTTCATCTCACTTTAAAAGCAAGTGACTTAGCATATCTGCCTTATTGAGGGTTTATTTTTAATTAAAACTTTCTCGTCTACTTCTTTCTTGGCTGCTTTTTAAATCAAATTCACGAAATGAGAACACATTGAGTTGCTTGAAGAAGCACTCCACTGCTATCTCCATCCTGATGCCTCAGGACTGTGGCCCAGAGAAAGCAGCAAGCCCCGGTTCACCACAGAGAAGGCCTCAGTGTGTTTATCTCTGGGTTCTTTGTCTTCCTGGTTCCACAGTGATTCACTGCATGGTGTAAATAAAAAAGTCTAGGTTTTAGCATTGATAATTCTTCTTCATCTTTCAGCAATGTGAAAGCAACTCTTAAACATGAGATCTGAAATAAAGCATTATTTTTCTTTAAATGAGACCACTTACAAAAAACAGCACAGTTAAACAACACACTCTGTAAAGCCATGCACAATTTCATGTGTAAATGCTAGCACTTACAGATATTTATATATTCCATACATACTTTACATCTAAAATATATTTTCTGAACAGTATGCCTTGAATTGGCATTAAAGCTCCTGTTCACTGGTTATTAAACAATGCTGCATCTGAGAAGCATAGACTTTCTTTAACATGCATCTGCTTTTTTATTTTTCAGGTACAACATTGCCATCTACAGGCTATGAAATGACAAATTCTACCACTCCTTACAGACATGTTTGCAATCAAAACTAGAAATCACTGAGGTAGAAAATGTATGTGTCCAAAATCAGTCCCATTTGATTATCCTACCAGGCATGGCTATTTTGCAAATCATCTCAAAATCCCACAGCTCACAGCCCCTACCACCCACCAAAAAAAGGAATGCATTAGGTCAACTTTCCATACCTTCTTTATCTTAAAATTGCATTATGGGAGCACTCAAAGACTCTATCACGATACATGTTAAGGAGCAAAAGAAAAGCTAGTATCAATATGAGATTTTTAGTTGGTACCTTTGTACATAATACCAAATTCTTTTTAAATTAACTGCACACTCATCACACTTCTGCATAGAGTTCAAATTACAAATATAGCAAACGGTCTTTCTTTCATGGATTTCAAATAACAAATACAGCAAACTGCCTTTTTCCTGGCACAAGGAGACAATGCACATCAGAGGGTACTAGATGAGTTCTATAATTTAATCAGATTTCCAAAGTTCAGATAACATAACAAAAGGAAAATTTAGCCCCTTTTGCAAATGAAGAAAAGTCATATAAGTTGCTAGCATTGAGAGGCTTAGTACATTCCCATTGCAAAAAATGACAAAAAGGGAAGAAAACCATAATTCATTTTCCCTATTTTGACACAAAGATAAAAAATGAACTAAGAAATAATATAGAATATAAAAATGGCATGAAGAAGCTATTTTTGGTTGTTTATTGTGGCCCCAGTTCAATTGATACTGGGATTACAATATTTATGACAAAAAGCTTGAATGTTTCTGGAAAAGTGATTAAAATTTCCTAGTATGTTTTCAATCTCCTCTTTGGATGTATTTAATATAAGAATGTATAATTAGTTTACGCTAATTCCTTAATTGTGACTCATCTAGAGATTAAAAAGTGGACATTATGACATTCATATACCCTATCTTCTTGAGATTTTTAAAGTCAATTTCCAGAGTAAAATATGGGAATAATATATAGTCATCTCAATAAAATAAATCAAAACTGTATAAAAGTAAGCTTTTATAAACTTACTATAAAACTGTATAAAAGTAAGCTTTCTTTGTTATCAAAATTCTAACTAGAAATTAGTCTAGGAAGAAATAGTGGTGTTTTGGTGCCAAAAATAATAATAATAATAATGACCATAATAAAAAAATTCATTAAAATGAGAAAACAGTTTGAAAAAACTCAGTACCGGCCTTTTTTTTCTAAATGTTTACAGCTTTTTGAGATAATTCCGGTATATCCTCTGAGAACATGAACCAAGTCTAAATTAAAAGATTGCCACAAAATCAAACTCATTTTCTCTCTAGCCCGCTAAATGCAGTCACCAAACAAGGAAAGTTTTTATATGGGTTGAAACAGTAGATTTAGTCCAAAAGAAATTATACAAAATAGAAGATCAGAATGTCTTCGCCCTTTGAAGAGCAATGCATATGTTGTCACTGCTAGCTATATACAAAGATACCCAACGGAAACTGCTCCCCTCAATGTACCCCAGAGACCTCCACATTGCCACATCCAATAGGAATATGTTGGACCTTCTCTTAAGTGATTGCAAAACACTTGATATGATTTTTTCCCAACTACCTGAAAACATTGTCTCCTCTTAACTTCCAGAAAATAGCATATTGTTATTCTTCCTTCCCTCCAAGGCACTATCATGTCTCTCTGCCTCTTTTGAGCCATCCTATTCAGCTTTCTAATGCCTGAATGTTTTGTATCCTAAGAGATGAGTCTTTGATCCTATTTTCTTCCCTATCTATGCCAATTATATAGATCACTTCATTCATCTCATTCTTTAAACATCATCTTTGTGCTGATGACTCTAAAATGTGTATGGCCAATCCCAAATTTTTCCTCAGCTCTAGACTGTTATGTCCAACTCTCAACATAACATCTCTGTTTTGACATTTAATGGAGGCGCTCATGCTTAACATGCTTAGAACTGAATTTTTTACTCTACTGCACCACTATGCCTGCTTCTTTTTTAGGGTTCTATATCCCTATACATTTTAGACATGTATATGTCTTAGGCATGTAATATATTTATTGAACTGATTTGCAATTAATTAGCACAAGAGAGTACTAGTGAAGGATTAAGACACTCTGGTCAAGAGATTCACTATAGTGGGGGGCAGGAGGAGGAGACGAGGGATTAGGGTCAGAAAAAGGGGATGGGAATTGTATGGGGAATATAATCAAAATGAAAATGCATACATTATGCAAAAATGAAAAATGATGTAAGAATTATATAAAATAAAATAATTTTAAAAAAAGACACTCTGGTCAGGGAAGTTATTCTAGTAATGAAAAATGCAATCTGAATTTGCTTATAGAACAGTAAGCTTCATATGAAGGAAGTGATTAAAAAAAAAAAAACTCACTGTCCACACCTTTATCTGCTTCTCACAACACCCACACAATACTCTTGATTGAGAGATGCCTAATTAGAGACTATTTAAGGAACCTTCATTCCTCAAGGATCCCTATACTCTATACTCTACCCTCCTGAGTCCAAACCTGATAAGAAAGACTTTCCTAATATTGCTTACAATGGCCAATGTTCAGGGAGATTGATTCTCTCCCTACTATTGACTCTACTAAGTATTGCTAGAAATTTGATTTAGAACTTTCTGTGAGACTCAGGGAAGTAGGCTGTCTATCCTTGGCTACTTGTGAGGAATATGTAGGAGATCACATCTGATCTTTTAAAGACCTAAAGGGAGGCAAGAAACATAACAGTTCATCTTTTATTATTTTGCAAAAATGTTTTTAAAAATCAATCCAAAATCACTTTGCCCATCTCAGTCTTTCAGTCTATACTAATTCTAAGACTTATCCAATAATTTCACAAAATTTCTTTATAGAAAAAAGGAAGATTTTTGAGGTCAAATGGTTGAGAAAAATCTTTATGGCCTTCTTGGAGCAACACTGAGTTTAGACATATTAAAATTTCTAAGCCTTCCTTAAGTAAGGAAGTCTATTTAATTTTATTTTACCTAAAGTTGTTTTTTTTAATATATAGAACCTAAATTTATTAAAACAAATTTCCTAGGGTATAAAAATGCTCAAATGTATATTTCTTGATTTTGGGGGGCAGAATATATTCTTTTTTTCCTTTTTTAATGTATTTTTTCTTATATTATTGTTAATTTTGGCAATACATGATTTCTCCCTTCAGGTGTGGTCACTACATAGTTCTCCCACCACCAAAGCAGTCATAGTCCATTACCATAGTCCTTTGTTCCCTTCTCCCCAACACTGTTTTCATTCTCCTTACCCCTTACCTCTCACCTTCCTCTCCTAGATGCTTCAGAGCTATTGTCAGATCTATGGTCAGCTTTCAAGGTATGTCTTTGTCTGCGCCTTTGGTTTCTCTATATTCACGTATAAGTGAAACCATCCAATATTTATATTTTTCCTTCTGACTTATTTTGCTTATCATCTACCTTTCCAGATCCATCCATGTTGCTGCAAATGGCATGAGTTTTTCTTTTTTGATGGTTGAGCAGTATACACCACATCTTCTTGATCCACTCATCTGTTCTGGGGCACTTATTCTGTTTCTATATGTTGGCTAAAGTTTATTTGACTATAGTCATCTCTTTTGTAGTGCCCGCAAACATTCTTCAAAAATGTTATTCCTGGTGACATACAAGGAGAAACCTTGAACTAGGAAGGGTCAGTTAGGGGGCCTCCCTGGTGGCGCAAGGGGTCAAGATGCAACTTATGTAGCTACCCGCAGCCACTGTAGCACAAGTTCAATCCCCGGCCAGGGAGATACCCACATAGCACAGCAGACCTCTCCTGTCTCGCTTGCTGCTCCCCTCAGCAGTGTATTTCAGTTGATCTGCCTGTTCTGTTCCCTACTCTCTCTCTGGTGAATCCTTTCACCCCACACACACAAACCTCTGGCCTGTACCCCAGTTCTTGTGTGCATAAATAAATAAATCTTAAAAAAAAAAAGTCAGTTAGGGAATACTGGAATTATATAATAAATTGGTGAACATGGGCCTCCCCTGGTGGCGCAGTGGTTGAGCTCTGGGCTGCGAGGCTGCCCGCAGCCTCTGCAGCGTCGATTCATTCCCCTGCCGCTGGTGAGGGTCCCACAAAAAAAAAAAAAAATTGGTGAACATTTTAGATTCTCTCTGAATTAAATTAGCAAGCTTTTTAAACCTAGTAAGCAAAGTTTCTGTTCATATTCTGATATTTGAACATATTCAGAAATAACTTCAGAGTCTCCCTCAGTTCTAAGACTCTTCAAGAAATTTATATCCATTTGTAATATACATTGGGAGTGTAATTTATAAATGTTTCTTATTGTTAAACATTTATGAAGTAAACATTTAGCAGGCAAATACAAAATCAGCGAAGTTTCCTACTACACCTGAAATTGTCAACATGCAATTCTAGTATTTAAAGTAAGACTACCTTAAAACTTTTAAGCTTTGACATTTATTTAGAGAAAAGGAAATTAGAAAAATCAATAACTATAGAAAAATAGAGATGTCATTGTCTGATAATTCCAGTGAAATAATCAGATCGAAAGTCTGACCTTTCAGTTAAGAAAAACAATGTGCTGAGTTTAATTCAGAAAAGATGGAGGGAGAAAATCATGGTGATGAATGGTCTTTCTATAGGACTAAAAAAAGCTTTAGAAAGATCACATCCAATTATCCT
Organism: Talpa europaea; assembly: GCF_964194135.1. Classification (NCBI taxonomy): domain Eukaryota; kingdom Metazoa; phylum Chordata; class Mammalia; order Eulipotyphla; family Talpidae; genus Talpa; species Talpa europaea. Next base: position 122,535,839 of record NC_140070.1, on the reverse strand, counting down.
AAAGGAAGTACCTTTTGGAATGCCATGAAACTAGAAGTATTTCTGCTATTTTAAATAAGTACAATATATTTAAGTCTATATAACTATGATATGTCCTGCCTTCTAAGCACTTTCCTGTCTATCCCCAGCTATATCTACATAAAATATAAAATGAACCAGTGGAAATACTAAAAAGGATGCTTTTCATACAACTATATGGATATCTTTGAACCTAGTTGTTTTGTTTCGTGTTTTTTGTTTTTTGTTTTAATCTCAGAAATCTGAGTTTGAGGATAGAGGAGAGATTTTGGAGTGGAAAGATAAAAATTATCATCTCCATTTCTCTATTTATTCAATAACTCTGTTTTGAGCAATAAATGCCAACATATTGCTAGGTGCCTAGGAATGTATTTTGTCAAGCCTGTCAAGAAAGACAAGGAACTCACTAAAGTACAGGTCAGAAAGCAATGCAGACAATTAGCCAACAAGGAGGAGACAGGCAGCTATTGCTCCACAAGTACCCTATGCAGGCGGAGCTTTGACAGAGCTGATTTGTGTTGTCTCAAAAGGCCTCTTCTTCTTTCCTTATGTACTCACTCCCTGATGACTGAGGCTGACACAGGCAAAAATGTGAGCCTTGGGCCTTCCTGGTGGCGCAGGAGATTGAGCATAGCGCTGGGGAGATGTCTGCAACCTCTGCAGCACAGGTTTGATCCCAGCTGGCCAGAGAGATACCCACATGGTGCAGCAGACCTCTCCTGTCGTGCCTGCTGCTCCCTTCAGCAGTGTATTTTCATCAATCTGCCTGTTCTGTTCCCTGCTCTGTCTCTGGTGGATCCTCTCACCCCTCTGCATCTCTGGCCTGTACCCCGGCTCTTATATGCAAAAAATAGATTTATTTATTTATGCATACAAGAGCCAGGGTACAGGTCCGATGTGTGGGAGGGTAAGAGGACTCACCAAAGACAGAGCAGGGAACAGAACAGGCAGATTGACTGAAATACACTGCTGAGGGGAGCAGCAGGCAAGACAGGAGAGATCTGCCTTGCCATGTGGGTTTCTCCCTGACTGGCTGGGGATCGAACTCATGCTGCCAAGGCTGTGGATTGCTTCATAGTACGGTGCTTACTCCCTTGTGCCACCAGGGAGGCCCTAAATAAATAAATCTTTAAAAAAAAAGAACTTTAAAAAATGTGAACCTTATAGCTCTTCAATACATTGTTATTCTCCCCTCACACCAGCTATATTATTTGAGACATTGAGGATTCCCAACACGGTACACCTGCTTAAGGCACCTGCTAAACAGGGAACCAAAGGAGGAAAATTTAAGACTTTGGTTTTTGATGTATTTCTGAAGCATCAGAGTAGCCAACATGGAGAGAGAAGAGAAAAAACTTTTAGATATGTCTACACATATATGATTTAAACAATTATTCATAATATTCACACAGAAATAAAGAGGTAAGTAGATAGATAGATAGATAGATAGATAGATAGATAGATAGATAGATAGATAGACAGATAGATAAACAAATAGATGTAGGAGGAGATGACATTGTCATCTCGATGCTTGAGGATGTTAAAGGTTTAATTTGTCCCAGGTAGGATGCCACATACTGTCCTACCTCTCTATGTCCCACATTTTCTCCTTAATCTTCTCCTCCCTCAAAGTTGTCTCAACTTCATATAAGGTTGATTCAATTATTCATTTCTCCAACCCTCCTGGAGAGTAATGTAGGATATAATGTATATTAATGTAGGACATAATGAATAAATATAATGAACATAAATATGAATTACGAATAAATACATATATATAAATAAACATGCCTTAAATTGTGCATGCTTTTTTTACCCAGAAATGTAGTTTAGGGCCAAATATAAAATTTCTATTATGAATTGAAATGTTTAACAGTTAGAAATAGCCCTCACAGCATAGTTTAAAAATTTATAAACTAAAACTTATAAACCTTATCATTGATTTATATATTCAATAGAAAACAGCTTCAGTAAATCTTGCTAGATACAGAAATGAATACTATAAAGTAATATCCTTCAAGATTCAGTTTAGGAAACTAAAACCTCCGTATACATCTCAATCAAAAAAAGAGTGTAAAATAGGAATTAAGTGCCTACGAAATTGCTGGAAGGACCCCGGGAGAAGTCCAGAAGCAACCACTCTACCAATCACTCCAAGGTCACGCGATCCTGGCTGGAAACCAGGGATGAGCAAACTGCAATGGCTGCCACTTCTCCATCTACGAGGCTGTGCTGCACCCACTGACATGTGAGTTTGGTTGTGGTGAGCAAGTCCATCTGACTCGCTGCCCGCCACCACAACCTCCCTTCTCTCTTCTCAATTTAATCTGAGTACATTTTATAGGCAAAAGTTGAAATCACATCAATACCCCTAATTGCGAGGAATCCTGAGATAAGTGGTACTTAGCTTACCAGTCTCTGTGACACAGGGAAGAAACAGAAGAAAATGGGAATGGATGCTGTGTACTGATAGCTTCTCATACAGACGTCCTTCAAAAGTATTTTGCAGAATACACAAATTGTTAAATTAAATTGTTAAATTTAAAAAAAAAAAACCCACCTCAGGGCCTCCCTGGTGGCCTAGGGGTTAAGTTTCAGCATTATCACTGCAAAGGCCTGAGTTCCATCCCCAGCCAAGGAGCAACCCACATGGTGCAGCAGACCTCTTTTCTCCCTGATGCCCCCTCAGCAGTGTATTTCAGTAGCTCTGCCGGTTCTGCTCCCCATTCTGTCTCTGGTGAATCCTCTCACCTCCCGTCCTTCTGGCCTACACCCCAGTTCTTGTGTGCATAAGTAAATAAAAATAAATCTTAAAAAATAAACAAAACAAAAAGCTAAATGTACCATTCTGGTGATTGATGCTTATAATGGGAGAGACTAAACATATGGGGGGGGGGGGGGGACAGAGAGGAATGGATAGGGAAAACCCTGTACCTTCCTCTCAATTTTGGTGTGATCCTAAAACATCTCTTAAAAATTATTTTTAAATAAAGAAAAGAAACTGAAAACTATGTTTTTTAACTGAAGTTATAGTGACCTATCAAAATCATGTTTCAAAACAGAATGTAATAATATGATTCATTTGTATTCCCATTTTTTAGGGAAACCCAAAAATCCACTACTGTTGACATTCTTAGTACATACTTACTACATCATTATTTCAATTTAAATTGAAAAAGTAATCATAGCAGAAAGAATGAAGGAAAGAATAAATCTTCTTTGTGTTCAATTTTCCTTTTGATAATTTATTATGAGAAAAGGGGAAATGAGTCTCCTGTTCTATCAATTTAAAACAAATGAAAACTCTATAATTTGCCTTACTCATTCACTGGTTCATTCAACAAAGAGTTGTGGTAGCTTATATATACATGATTTTTTCAAATACTTTTGATAATCGTGCTTTCATTAAATTGACTTCCTTTTCTACTTCAAGGAAATACCCCATCTCTAACAAGAAGTGGGATCATGAATATATGAAATATACATTAATCTGTGTATTTTGTAGCCTAGGGCTTAGTAAGACTCTTGCAATTAGTCAAAATATGATAATTATAAAGAAATTCCTCAAATGATGCAATAAATAGTATTTCATCAGGAAGGAAAACTTTGGAAATTAGAAGTATGACAAAAAATAAGATACAGCTAGAAACCACTTAAAAGTGCTAAATATTTTGAAAGAGTAATTATATGCTTTTTATATTATTTCCTATTTAAAGTTATATAGAGAGGTTGCTTTTTCACAAAGGATATCATGGGAAGGAATTCATATTATTGATACTTTAAGGCCTCAGATCTAAAGGAAAGAGTGATAGAGAAAGGAAAAACTTTAGAGAGAAGGTGAATTATCCATTAATAGGATGACCACAAAAAATGATTTGCCTGGAACAGTTGAGTTTATATCTCTAGTTATGTATAAGCAATAATGGTGGCCCCTTTTACTTTAAAAAGTGTTCCAATTTGAGAGATAAATTATACGGCCATTCTAACTGGAGAGAGGAGTAAAGAACTAAGATTATAAATAACATTAAATTAATGGCATATGTAATGGAACAAGCAGGGAGTGAAAAAATTAAAGAGGACAGGAATCTCTGAAATTGGGTCAGTTGCCAGAAGGCAAGCATTATAAACCTACCAAATGGAATGAAAAAGTACAAGCAAGTAGGCAAAGGTCAATTTACAGTCCTTCACTAAATACCATTGGATTTTATCTCCTCTCTTCTTTAATTCTTTACCAAATCAGTGGGGATATGAGTTCTAGTAGTTTGACATTAATCTTTAGGCTGAAGGAATATCAGTAAGTCATGCTGTTCAACCTCTTGTAAATAGCCCTTGACCCAACTTGTCTAAGATAAAGATGTAACTGCTGAGGGCTATTAGTATTTACAGATTTAACATCCTTACAATCATTTCTCTTTTGGCCTTCTTGAAATCATACTTTCCTGCCTTATTTTCAAACCCTTATTTCTCCACCCCCTTTCATATTTCCTGCTTATCTACTTGATCTTTAAATGCTGGCAATCTTCAATATATAAAAGATATTGGGGGAACATTAAGTAATGTTTTCTCAGATAACATTAAGTTTTCTCAGATACAATAATGGTTATGCAGAGTAATGTCTTTTGTTTTAGGAGATGCCTGCTGAAATATTTGGGGGCAAAGCATCATAATATCTACGACCTATGTTGAAACAGTTTAGAGAGATATGTCTAGATAAACATAACTTGTATAAATTTAGACATAGTTACAGAAGTAAGTAGATAGATGAACAAAATTTGTGAAACTACTAATTGTTGAATGCATACACTTGGTGTGTGGCTGTTCATTGTAACATGTAACATTCAAACTTTCACATGTTTGAAAATGTTTAATAAAAAAGTTTAAAAGGCATATTTTAAGTTAACCATTTTTGGAGTCTTAACCCCCACCTGACACTTACTCAACCTCTGTCAACATGTTTCTCATATTATTTCTAGATGAGTTCATCCATTATTTAACCTTAAATATCTTCAAATATAATAATTCATTCTTCCAAACAATCTCTGACTCAGGTTCCACCTCCAAACTTTTACACAAAGAATATAGCTAATTAAATAATTCACTAAATATCTCATATGTGTCTCAAGTTTGACAGCTCTAAAACTGAATTCTTCCTTCCCACACCCTTATAAATCTATTTACCTCAATGATTTTCAACTATGTATTTACATCTTTTCACAGCCAAGAGCATTAATCAGAAATGTAGTTATCACCCTTGATTGTCAATCTCCCTCTTCTTTTATTCAATTAAAAATTCTATCAGTTGGGCCTCCCCAGTGGTGCAGAAGGTTGAACACTGTGCTGTGGTGTCCACAGCCTCTGCAGCTGTGGCCTCGATTCCCAGCCAGCCAGGGAGAAACCCACATGGCGTGGCAGACCTCTCCTGCCTCGCCCGCTGATCCCCTCAGCAGTGTCTTCAGTCCGTCTGCCTGTTCTGCTCCCTGCTCTCTGGTGAATTCTCTCACCCTCTGGCACCTCTGACTGTACCCCCGTTCTTGCATAAATAAATAAATATTTTTAAAAATTCTATCAATTTAACCTCCAAAATAACTCAAAACTGAATTATTTTTCCAGATTATTACTACTACTTTCTTCCAGCCTATATAATAACCTTGCATGGACTAGAACAATAACCTCCTAGGGAGTTATTTGCCCCCTTTATAATTCATTCTACACAATACATCAAAGTTAATTTTTTAAAAATATAAATCCTTGAATCCTCTAATAAAAATAAAATTCCTCTCCACATTTAGAACAAAGGCCAAGCTTCTTACCAGGACCTTAAGGTACAAGTTTACTAGCCAAGTTGGCCACTTCTTCCACTTCATCTTAAGTTATTCACTCACCTTTGTCCTCATACTAGCTTCCTTTATTGGTTGACCATTCATTTATTCATTCATATTACATACATTCAAATGTTTTTCATTAAGTATTATATTGTATAACATAAAAAAATAACCTTAGCAATAAAGGAAAAAGAACAGGGACAGAGTAAGAGATTATTTATTCATTCATTCTCTCTCTCTCTCTCTCTCTCTCTCTCTCTCTCTCTCTCTCTGTCATCTGCCATGTGAAGATGCAGCAAGAAGACAGCCATCTATCAGGAGGACTTTTTCCAGAAGTCAAATCAGTTAGCACTTTAATTTGGGCTTCTCCACCTGCATAACTGTGAAAAACAATTGTCTGTTTTCTAAGTCATCCAATAAATGATATGTTGTTATAACATCTGGGTAGTGTCATAGATCATAATTGGTAGAAACAGGTTTTGAAACTACACTGACACTTCTAAATCCACACATTACACTGCTAATACTATACCACCTTACATTCTACTCTTCTCCAAACCCTTCATATCTTATACTATTTCTTAGACAAGGTCTTCTATGACTACCCTATTTATTTCATCATATCTTTTCAAAGTATACTATTCATTTTGTTGTTGTTGTTTATCTGCTATGTGGCAGTTACTGCTAGGTAATGAGTAAACAATAATCCACAATACGGACCTTATCTTTGTATACACAGTGTTTAGAGTCTTGGTTCATCTCCCTTTTTTGCAATTTCATTTCAATACCAGGGTCAAAAGCACTAGTGAGGAAGGATATAATATGAAAAACTAGGATTCGGTGAAATTGGGATAATCCAGAAAAGCATGAAGATGAATATAAAGCAAAGAACCAGAATTGCTGTCTAGGTGGGATAATGATCAATTTTTTTTTTTTACTTTACAAACTTCAATTTATTTGCAAATGAATCAATCTCAAAATGAAAATATCTCCATCTTATAGATTAGACTTCAATTTCAATAAATTACAGTTCAAAAAATCCATATATATCACATTTCAAACATACCACATTTGCTTAAAAGTTGATTTCTTAATATATTATGAATTCTATTGAGTCAGGAATCATCATATATGTGTGTATTTCCTTTAATATCTAAAATGAATACTTTATCCATAAAAGGCTCTGATTGATATTTTTCAAAATAATCATAATAACAATGCAAGGTAAAACATAGTATATGTTTTATCATACAGTTGAGAACATCTGAACTTACCTTCTTCCTCCTTCCTTTAGAATACACCTGAAAAAGTGTGACCCTAGACCTCTATATCATACGTATTGTGTACCAACATTATCTTTTTTCCAACATTATCTTAACTAAAAAAAAAAAGATACAACAAATAAAGAGTTCTCATTCTTCAGGATCTGTACATTTCAACCAACTCCTGAAGTGGACCTAAAACAGGAATAGCATAATCTGATTGTTGAAAGGGTGAATGTCCCAGATGCAGAATTGACCACAATAAAGATTGAGTTCCTGCTCCTGTCTTTCAAAGACATGATATCGGCAGTCTGCATGTGCCTACAGTCCTCTGCTCTATCAGCTGAGCTCTCAGAGGATGTGAAATCAGAAGTCTGCAATATACAGACCACTAGTTACTCCCCTCAATTAAGTGTACCCAAAAATGGAATTTATCCAATAACCTGGATGTTTTCTATGCAAATCAGTGGTCAAACAAACCAAAATTTTTGTAGACTAAATTTGCTAAGGCAAGAACCTAATTAAGTCATGTTCCAGTAAGCAATGCAAGTTTTACCTTCTTGACTGCCTTCATGTTAAAACCCTTGGCTGATGTCAAAGAGGAGATCCCACCTATGAAAATCTTGCAGCTTTCATCTTGAACAAGTGCTTCTCCAAATCTCAGGGACCTTAAGCCCTTCAGAATGTCTTCTATAGGCCAAGCACATTTCTACACAGTAAAGATGCAGAGTTAAACAAAATTTAGCAAGTCTCTATAGCTATAGATGTTACATTCCAAAGAACAGTTCAGTAATCAAATGCAATTAATTAATTAATGCATTCATTTAAAATTATTTTTGACAATGATAATGCTATGAAAAAAATAAAACATTAGTGTCATGGAATAGGGACTTAGTGGGCTGGGGGCCACTAGTTGTGTGGAAGAACCTGTCCTCCCCTTCCATAAAAGCAGAGCTGCACTAATACATGGCTGCCCAGCAAACTACATTTCCCAGCCTCTCTTACAGCTGGTGTGGTCATGTGACAATGCCCTCATCAATGACAAAGGCAAGGAAATTACCTGTGCCATTTTGCTTCTGAATATTCCTCCTCAGAAGGAATATTCTTTCCTACTGGCTAGAAACTAAATGTAACAACCATCCATTAATTATTCAGATTATGACAATACTATGAGCATGACAAAGCAACAAGATGAGAAGATCCCAAATATAAGAATGACCTTATGGAGTAGAATTTTCCCATAACCTGATCATAAGGGTTGGAATTTAAAAAGTGAAACCTGAATGTTGGAGTTAGTCCTATGAGTATGTGGAAGTGAAGAAGAAACAGCATTAAGAGCATACCAGAAAGATCCTAACAAATTTCGATTCAGGTATTTGTTAAGACATAGTGACTACATTGCCACCAGAACCGTAGGTAATGGTGAGCCTCTGGTAGGGGGTAGGAGCTAGGCCATTAAGAACCTGGAAAAGCCCAAGGTGAAGAACATAAAGTAAGTCCAAGAATAAGCCAGACCTGAGGCAAGGACAAGAATCTTCTAATGGCAGGGTCTTCTATGGGCACTATTTAGCTTATATAAGTTAAAAGGTCAAAAACAGTGAAGATCTGTTATGAGAACAATAGCAGTAGTAGAAGAATGGAAAGCCACTGGTCAAACATTGATTGGTGAGAAAAATCAGAAATTTTCAGTAATTTAGTCATTTAACATAAGCTTTTTCTCTTAATTAAAATACTGTATTTGTGTGTATGTGATGGTTTCTGCCAGAATGGTGTACCTTCTCTTGTTCCCCCAGAGTGATAATGTATTGCTGTATTTTTGCCTTAACAAATTTTGAGATGTGCTTCTTTGTTTTTTCACTCAAGTTACATCCATTGACCTACACATAGTGATCTTTATGTGCCTGAGATTTCAAATAGATTCACAATAATATGTTCAGAGATCGGAGAGTGTTTCACTCCCAAAGAGAATGTTGGATTTTAATCATTTTATAAGTACCCTTAAGCTACACATGAAAATCATTTTCTGAAAGGATCTAAGACCCTTAAAGAATGATGGATGAAAGCAGAAATGCAAAGGCTTATCCGAATAGTTAAGAACCAAGTGATTCCGAGAAACAGAGGAAACAGGACAAAGCTGGAGACCTCATCAGGGATGCCAGTTGTATCTTTTGTATATGTTTTGGGGGCATAAATCTGGATTGGTTTATACAGAACCTACAGGCAGAAAGAAGCAGAACACTAGGCAAAATGCAGAACAAGGAAAGAGCACTCCAGATAAGTACATCTCTTTTTGCTCTATCTTTAATGAAGATGGAGCCAATATTTGTTATCGCGCACCATTTTTTAAGTAAAGGCTAATGGAATGGACTTCATGCTCCCCATCTGTCATACAGGACTCTAAATATTCCTGTTCAGTTACCATTTTTCATTGTCTATCAGAGTGAAAATCAAATTTTTTAGGTGGTCAGAGTTTTACAGAATGTTGAGAGATCTAATCTGAGGTGTTGTTGTGATTGTGTTTGTTCTGCTTATAGCAACAGAGTCTGTAGTCTAAGAGGCATGAAGCTCTGATCCTTCCCCTCAGCCTGTCATGAGAACACAGTTAAAGAAGGAGGCTGAGGGAATCACTGCACTTCTGTTCTCTCCCACAGAGCAAAAGGGGAAAGGTGGTTCCAGTGCCGCTGCGAAGCACCATTACTTTCTACTGATTTAACTGCCATCTCGCTCTTTTAATGAAAATCCTTCAAAGCCTGCCCATTCCCCTCAGAATTTAGTCAAAACTCCAGAAGGTGGTTTAGAAAATCTTTTATCCCTAGCCTTCTCCCCAAATCACATCTTTCCATCTTCTCAATTCAATTCTTAAGTCCTATGGAATTCTTTTTTTTTTTTTTTTAAGATTTATTTATTTATTTATACAAGCACTGGGTACAGTCAGAAGCGCAGGAGGGTGAGAGGATTCACCAGAGCCAGAGCAGGGAGCAGAACAGGCAGAGGGACCAAAGACATTGCTGAGGGGAGCAGCGGGAGGCAGGAGAGGTCTGCTGTGCCATGTGGGACCCTCGCCAGCTGGCCGGGGATTGAACCGGTGCTGCAGAGGCTGCGGGAAGCTTTGCATTGCAGCCCAGCGCTCAACCACTGCGCCACCGAGGAGGCTCAATCCAATGGAATTCTTTAAAAACAAAGCAACCTCTCTCTCTCTCCCTCCCTCCCTCTCTCTCTCTTTCTCTCTCTCTTTCTCCTCCCCAGCCCCAGCAACATGAGTTGACTTTTGCTCCAGTAACTCCTCCTACTCATTCTTTACTTCTCAACCTAAATCCCACATCCTTTGAGAAGCAACTCCCCCACACTGCCCAGTAGGACAGGTCCCCACATGATAATCACCTGTCTGTACTAGAACAGCCTTCCACTGTCCTTCCTCTCTATAAGAGAAGAGGAAATTTGCATGTCATTTTCCATTGTTTTGTCAGCATCTACATCAATCTTCTGTGTAACAGAAAGCCAGTATGTAATTGTTCAGAGAATATGTTTAAATTTGAAAAAAAAAAAAAAACTTAAGTCAATAAAGGTTATTTTTACATAGCAAGAAATTAGCTAGAGAATCTCAAATCGAATGTGTAAGTACCATTTCCCATATGCCTTGATATTGTGATTCCTCAATCCTTATTTTTATACTAGCTTTTAAAAGGCAACTCTTGGCTCCTGAAAAAAATAAAATTTAAATTCTTTGTTCATATAATTTTCATTAAATCATTCACTTGACACCAGTTTAAATAGCAAATATTACAGCAAACTTTGTAAGATAGTTTCTAGGAAGATCATAGGAACATTACAAAAATACCTTTATATAACTCTGTTAAAGTGGGAAGAAGTAGGCATTTTTAAAGACTTTTGACTCAGAAAGTGTTAGCTCTGCTTTTAATTTAATACCAGTGATTTTGTAGACACGAAGTGTAAGGTTAAGTAACTAAGATACCAAAGGGCATGTGTCCAGCAAATTTTCTTTTAAATAAACTTGACCTAATTCATTTATAAATACATTTTCTATCACACATTTGGAGAGGCTGATGGAAGAGACCTCCAGCTGAGGCAAGATGACAAGAAACCACCATGACAATTTCCATCTTACATGCTTCCTTAGGAAATGTCTTTGGCTTATGTATTTTTAAAAGAGGAAAAAATAGATATAAAATGAGAGAACTGGTTATAAGCTTCCCCAAACTCAAGATATTTCAGAATAGTGTCCTTTACCTGGAAGCCAAGTTTTCCTTATTCCTCCTTCATGCATTCAATTAGCACACAAGGAGCATCTTTTCTATTCAAAGCAGAGGATTCCAAACAATAGGGCCTGAGCTGGTCAAGATATTCAGGCAGTATCATGCATATTCTTAAAAATAATGATCCCAGTAGATGAGGAGCACCAGGAGAGGACTATGACTTCAATTTTCTCTATGTATGCATATTTTGGCCTACTACTATGTATTTTGCTGACATTAATTAATATAAACAGCTTTTCCCTTCCCACTGATTTATTGGTATCTTAATAGTTCATACAATTTATACCATGCATCTCACTGTTTCTCTAAATTTACTATAACTTAGTAACAAATCTATTTTCATTGTGATTAAATGACAATATACATATATATTATATATACATATATACACATACATATTTCCACAAAAAATACTATGTCAGTATATTTTGTTTTCTCTTTTTTATATCCTATTCTCATCCATTTAGTAAAAAAAAAATTAACATGATTGCCATGACTCACCAAAGAGCCACAATCTATGGTCTGAACAAAAATTGTTTCAAAAAATCTGCCAAGTATTAGCAAAACATGCACAGTAAAACTTGGTAAATCATCACATGACTGAAGGTTACATATATAGCACAGGGATCCAGGATCTGTAATAGCACAGATTTTAATTTAAATTCAGATTCCACTAGTTTTTAGCTAGATAACCCTGAACATGTTATTCAACGTTTTTGAACCTCAATGTCTTCATATTTAAAATTGGTGAAAATATTGTACCTACCTGTAGAGAGAGTACAGTAGGCCATGCATGTTAAAGTATTTGCTATAATAACACAAAAATACTTAGTAAATGTTTAATTCTAAAAAATCTATTCAAAGAATCTATCCAAGACTTCAGAGGAAAATTCAAGCTAATTTGACTTTCGCAAACATAAATCAGATTTGGGTGTTGAAGGAGACAGCAAGTAGGGGTTGCCAAACTAAGTTTACAGGATAAGGAACTATTAGAATAAATTTCTAAGACAGACTCTTTTCTGTGAATTACAGTACAGAATGGCATCTATTTATCTAATGTGGCTTAGCTAGGTTCCCAAAATGAGGAAGATGGGGAATAATGAAATAGATAGTATTTTGAGTTTTCTCCAAGTTTCATAACCTGACAGATGGAGTTTGACAAATAAATCAAGAATGGGTAACCCAGAACAGAATGCCTCCCAATATGCATCCAGAGAATTGAACCAAATCCTGATACCTGTAGACTGACTGTAGGGACAGTTTTAATGGCACAGACATCACAGCAACATTTTGGTCTGGATAATGCCCACTGAATACTCTGTCATCTGTAATTTCTTGGCTGCATATACTCATCCAAATCATTTTGAAGAGCAGCCACTCTAAGATGACCTTAGTCCACCACACAGAGCACTTTAGGGCTCTTAGAAAAAGCAAGTTTAAGAGGCCCACTCTTAGACTTCCCCAAAGACATCAGGCTATCAATCTTATTTCATCATTTTCCTCACTCAGAGGATCTTTATTAACTCCAGGATCAGCTGGTGAAGAGACAAGGATCACATGAGTCTGGCACTAAGAGACTTGACCTCTGAAAGGCACTTTTATACTCCAATTCCAGAAAACTATGAGAAACTCTACTTAATAATCTTTTGTCCTCACTGCAGAGGGGGCACAGCTGTAGCTTGCAGTCCCCAAATCCTCAGGCAGCTAAGTGATAAGGGAATAAAACTCACTCTCTGAACACATGTAGCAACTTGATACTGGAGCTGGTTACAGATGGGCAAGGATGACTCCAATGAAGTGCAACTCATTTACCCACAGGACCTTGATATACAGGCATTGGCCTTTAGGACCTGTCACCAATGTTGGAGAATAAGTAAATGAATGGAAAGAATATAGTTCCACTAAATTCACTGACTTAAACGGGCAAATAGCAAGAATTCAGCATAGAGCTATACAATGAATAAGTAACCACAGACAGAGACTAGACATCCATTCAGCTGGAAACAAATTCTGGCTGTTACTTTTAATATCAGCAGGAGTGTCGATCTACCATGTCACCAACATTTTTTCCAAAATACTGAAACAGTCAGCTAAATCACTCTGTGGCTTCCTCTGCTACGTGTAAATTGATGGTGTTTATAAACAGTTGTGTTAACATCCTTGGAATCCAAGGAATTGTTCTTCTTGCACTGAAAAACCTTTCAAATCATACATCTAGCAACAGAGAGCAGGTGTTTTTGTGCAAAGGGCTATACTACTAGTATCTGGACAATGACAAGAACCAATAATTCATTTTGTGTAGGCAGTGGTAACAAGTGGCATAATATAAAGAATCTCTCAACAAACTTGCTTCTCCTGTTTTGATATTTGCAATCATAGAATAAAGAATACACAGCTTATGTCTCAAAGACCCTTTTCCCCTGGCTCCCTTTCCACAAACCCACCCCTGCCTGCACCCCACTCTAAGCACATACTGCACTAGCCATTGTGCCAGGTGTGCTGTGCTTCACGGTGTCTGTGAAAGTGTGCATGAGCTACTGCTGTGTGGAAATACCGTAGACTCTTCTCTAATCCATCCCATTGGTCCTCAATCCTGCCTCTATGATTACCGAAAAGTTTCACGCTTCTCTCCCAGAGAGAAATTACAGATTTGTAATACGCAATCTAGACTGTGGACCTCTTGAGGACATACACATATCTCAAGAGATTGTATCTCCATGTTTCTAGTGCAATATCGGGCAATGGTAGATGCATAATAAAGCACTATCAGATGAGGACTTTCTAGGTGAATGGTATCTCTAATTATAGACAAGATAGGGGAAATTAGGGAATTTACAAGAAGGAATTGAATATAGAAGAGGGTCTACTTGTCTGAACACCAATGGCCAACTCAAGGAAGGCGAGGGTTTCCTTTTTCCTGTTGTAATTAGGTTATACTTAAAGTGCTCACTTTAGGGCAACCTAATGTTATTTTATCTCATAAGAAGTTCTAACTATCACCCAAGAAGGGCTCCAAAATATCTCTTTCTGTCCCTATCTTCAATTTGCACATAATACTTAAATTTTATGATATTCTCAGAGATATTCAAAACCAAAAGCAATTACAGATCACCACAAATTTGCATCACATTATATTACAAATCACTTTAATATACACTTGATTCAATGTAAAGCTACATTCCTTATGCACTTGCACACAATTCGCATAATAAAAAATAATGATGTTGGGGGCCTCCCCAGTGGCACAGCAGGTTGAGCGCCACACTGTGAAGCTGTCCACAGTCTCTGCAGTGCCAGTTCGATCCCCAGCTGGCCAGGGAGAAACCCACATGGTGCGGCAGACCTCTCCTGCCTCACCCGCTGCTCCCCTCAACAATGTCTTCCTCTGTCTGCCTGTTCTGCTCCCCGTTCTGTCTCTGTCTCTGGTGAATTTTCTCACCCTCCCGTGCCTCTGACTGTACCCCAGTTCTTATATAAATAAACAAATCTTTAAAAAAAAATAAAAGACTTTCCTTCTCTGACTTTTCAAAAAAAAATAATAATAATATCAATCAGTTTCAGTATATACTTGCACTGTGTCTAACAATGTCACATCTGCTCTTGGGAAGCTTGCATTCTGATACAACACAAAAAATATTAAAGAAATACGAAGCAAGAGAATCTGCAAAATGAGATACTGTGATACTTTGGTGGTTCATGTAATGAATACTGGAGCAGACATAAACTTGCAGGGGTCAGCGAATCTTTCTCAGAGGACTATGGGGCAGTGGTATTTGAACTGAAGGTAATGTGATCAGAAGCTACTGGACTTAAAATCATAAGGCTAAGTTTTAAGAACAGCACTAACTCTTGGGACCACGCACTTGTTTCTATGCTTCTGTCTCCCCACCTGCCCCATAAGGATAAACTCTCTGCTGGTCCTCTCTCCCCAACACGTTTGCAAGACCCAGGCTAGATAAAGTGAGTGAAATCATTTTCCTAATTAAAACTTGCTATATATGTGGATGTAAAAATACTATTGGATGTGGTCATGTCAGTCTGGGGCAGAATGCATCTTTTTGCTCAATCTTTTTGTTTTCTTGGATCTCAGCAATCCAATCAATGGTCTTTTATGTTCATTTAATAACATTTCATGCCAAATTTCTCATGCATAAAATTTTATATGCAGCCAGCCCAAAAACTGCAGACTGGATGCTAGAATTATTTTAGAAAGGGGCAAGGAAAAGAAGGGTAACCTCTCTTTCTGGCCAAAAGCAGGCAGGCTTTCATGTTAAGAACTCTCTCCAAGGTAGACCATTTCAGCATTCACATCATTTTTTTCATTCAAAGGCTCCTCCCGAGCCCTCTGTGGCTTGTCCGTGGTACACAATTCAGAATCACTGGACCACTTATGACAGTGGGATCTGGAGGCAGCAGCAAATGTATTTCACATTCAAGAGGAGAAACATTAGTGAGCACAACATTTAATATGCTGCGTGCGCCAGGATCAGGGCCTCAGACTTTCCATTTCGGCTTCACTGGTTAGACTGTGATCTGAACAAGAGTGTGCAGTGAGGCAGAGTGTTTGGCCCTCGTCTGTGCCAAGCAGCAGTTTTATCATCAGTAAGGAAGCATTAAGTGAACCCCAGGGATAGCATATGTATTGTATTTAGAGGAAGGGGTGAAAATCCATCAGCGCTGTGTAATTTAAAAGGTTTTCATGCTGTTCACAGGAAGCTATAAGCTTAGATTCCTTTGTCCCAGTAAAAGAGAAAATGATTCTAGTAAAGAAAGATGGATTTAAAATAGTGGTTACCCATGGAGTGAACTTAAGTGATAAAGGAAGACAGATAGGATAATGGACATTGCCCAGCACATTAGAGAAGCCACACATTATTTTGTATTTGCAGAAGAGCACGCTTTGGGAATTCTGAGCTAGGCACCCATTCAAATGAATCTTTTTATTGCCTTTGATTACACAATCTTTTAGTCCCTCCTTGTCACTTCCCAGTTGTCTTCTATTAGAGGAGAATTACAATCAGTCTTTATGCCAGGAAAGCATAAACTTGAGGGGCGAGAAAGGACAAACAGAATAGGACAGATGATAAGAAGAATGAGATATATGAGTCAGGATTTCATTATGCAAGTTAGATTTGCTCTCCCTTGCCAGGAATAAATAAATACAAAGATCCCAGATTCTCCTCTTGTAACAATTATAAACTTCATTCAAGCCTAGAGTCTCACTACCTGACCTACCTGTGTTCCCTGAATTTAAAAAACTCCCTGCCACTAGGCCTTAGTCTCAGGTATTCCTGCACATCCTCCTATTATGAAAGCACCTCCCTTCCTTCAGCCAAATAAGGAAGGTGAACCCAAGTGCTGTCCTCTCAGAGAGCTTTCTCATGTCCTGCCACTTTGAATTAATTAAGCTCTCTACCAAATTGCTTTCAACTATAGTTAAGCACAAAGTAACACAATGGATGTACTTTAAACATGGTACTCATGGAAATGTTCAGGTGCTTCCCACTAAATTATGGGCTGTGCGGGCAGGTGCTGTGCCATCATTATCTCGGCAGTTCACGTCAGCCTGTTGCTGGTGCACAGTGTGCACATGCTTTGCTGGGACACAAATCTAGGCAGCTCACAATGTGCAGTCCTACAATTCACACAGAAGACAATCATGAATCTCGACACCCCTTCTGGCTTTTCCAAGCATTGCTACTCACTCATCTCCTACCCAACCTGCATGCCCACAGCACCTATTCTAACCTTGAGACATTTGAACTCTAACCTGTGAGCTTCAATAAAAGTATAGGGGACTGTCGACTGAAATCTATTAAATATTAGAAATAGGGCCTCCCTAGTGGCACAGGGGTTAAAGACAGTGCTATCAAGCTATCGCCAGCCACTGCAGCATGAGTTCAGTCCTCTGGCCAGGGAGCTAACCCACATGGCGCAGCAGACCTCTCCTGTCTCACCCACTGCTCCCCTCAACAGTGTATTTCAGTAGATCTGTCTCTTCTGCTCCCCACTCTGTCCAGTGAATTCTCTCACCCACCGCACCACTGGCCTACCTCCAACTCTTGTATGCATAATAAATCTTTAAAAAAATATTACAAATATAAATGACATTTATTCAAGTGTGATTGCGGGCATGTCCACACCCTTAAAATATGACAGACACTCCTGCTTACTTAAACATCTATAAATAGTTTATTTATTGCATGGTTTGTTGTAGGAAATTTACATATATCAGCTTATCTTCACAACATCCTACAGGAAATATTATTGTCCCCACCCTAAAGATAATGCAAACTGAGAATTTAACTAACTTACCTCCATTTTCACTGCTTCTAAATAATGGAACCAGGCTTTGACCCTTAGAAGTCCGGTTTCAGAAATTATGCTTAATCACTTCACAGATAGAGGAGTCAAGTTCTATGAAACTCTAGTTCAGGAAAAACAAGTGTATCTGAAATTGTGTATGATGTCAAACCAAGGTCAGGACTAGGTAAACACTAGAAATCATAGATTCTGCTTTTTGCAGTGTCTCCAGACCAAGCTTAATGAACAGAGATTGATTCATTTTCCAATTATTTCCAACTACTTTTAACATTGAGGGGGTTATTAATTACGGGAATGAGATAAGTTTGTTTACTTGGATACCAACCTGGATTTTTGAATAAAAATGAAACTTCAATTATACAGAAAAAAATACATAAAGACCTTTAAAACACTCAGGATTCAACTGAATTACAGTTCAAGCTCTTCCTAGAATTATTTTCCCTTGAAAAACATTAGTCTTCCTGGAAAGATATTGAGTTCTCAAGAATGATTTAAAAGATCGATATGAGATGGGTACATCATTCTATTGGGAAAAGCAGTCTTCTGCATATAATTTTACTGCCCCACTGGGCCACTTAAGAATGGGCCTTGAGCCTAGACCATTCTTTACCGACAGACAGAGACCTCATAGTCTGTGCTAGACTTCACCTTGCATGTTCACCTTGCCTTCTTTTAGGCCCAATGTGTGTTCCTTTGTTCTGTGCACGTGCACCTGGTCAGCTCCACTGCTCTGTGTTTCCTTCAGGGAATGGATGACCTTTAAGGAGTGAATGGGACCCCTGCTACAGAACAGGGTCATGCACAGGTCTACTGCCCTCCATTGACTGCAGATGGGACCCACTAGCTGCAGGGGACCAACACATACTCCTGAAGCTGATATTACTGTCTTCTCTATGTGAACAAAGCATGTGTCATCCAGTGCTTGGAAATATTGATTTTAATTAGCAACTCTGATTCCAAAATGCAGTGGCCAGAAGTGTTTAGATACCACTTGCTGAACATAACATTCTTTGGGACCTGACTTATATAGGTCTATGGACCCGTCACTCACCGACTCATATTCCCCTTCCCAGATTTTTCCTTATTATATCCCATTTGTTCTTCAAAATTTATCTCAAGCACTTTTTCCTGGATAAACATTATACCTGAGATTCACATCCCCAAAGCCCCAACAGCACCTGATCCACAACTCAGCCATAGCACACAATATGGTCACATGTTCAACTAGAATGACCCACTGACTTATAGTCTTTCCTCTCATCTGTGAAATCATAGCAGGTCTCAAGTCTTATTCAGGCTTCATTAAGAAACTACTGTGTGTCTACAGTACACAAGTTGAGAGTCAAATGTGTCCTGAGCCATGCACTAGACTGAATAGATCATGGTGAACAAATATATGTAAGATCCTTGCTGTTGCAAAGCTTATAAAGTAATAGGAGAAATATACATCAACCAAATAGTCACACCAAAATGAACTAATGTCAGACTTGGGTGACTGTTATGATGAAGAACATTCAGGTTATATAAAAGAGGAAAATAAAATAAAATAAAGAGAATATGCCTTATGGGGAAAGACCGTATTTGAGGGGAGTGAGGGTAAATGTTGCCTGAAAGCAGCCATTGATCTAAGTTCTGAAGGAAGAATAAGGAAGAGTACTTCCAGGCAAAAGAATACCATAAGCAGAGATCCTTGGGTGGGAAAGAGAATGGCATAAATATTCTTAGGTTAGTGCTAACACAAAGGGCACAGAGGGCAAGTGAAGCCATATTACGGTACTTGGGTTTTACCTTAATTGCAAAAGAGTGATAACACCAGCTCCAATATATCTATAGTCTCCCATCTTGTATCTAGAGATTAGCAGGAGAGAAAATGAGAAATTTTGCAAGAAAATACTGCCTACAAATAATGTTTCCTCTCATTCTCACTCAATATACCAGTTCTTGACCTCAGAAAATTATAAGAAGACCTCACTGTTTTACTGTTCATCCTATCAATATCTTGCCAACACCTATTTAAAATGAGTACATCTACAGATTCTTTAAAAGAAAATTTCTCTCTACCCATTGTTTCATGTGCTATCCCAAGTGACTTAGCTTCCTGGGATCTTATTAACACTTGCAACATTTTTAGATAGCATGTCCTTGCTAGCAAAACTTCTTTCCAAATTTGGCCCCAAAACAAACTACATCATTAGTCAAGAAACATTTCCAGAATGCCCACTGTGTACACAGCACCGAATGTGTCTATTTGAAGCAAGTAAATAAGCTATATTACTCACAAATTGCTAAAATGCAAAGCCATCCATGCCCATACCTGTCTTGAGGGAAAATAAAACTGATTTGCTACAAAGCATCTACTTTCCATTCAGACATGCACACTGTAGATCACAGAAACTATCATACCACAGAATTGTGTCTCCAAACCATTCAGTGATTCTGACGGTCAAAGGCCTCCTTGATGTGCAGCAGGAATTTCATGATCTTCCTCTTGGGAAGATCCCCTCACAGCAGCCATAAGCACTCATACTGACTCAAAGGGAATCTTACTGTTGTCTTTTGTAGTCACAAATATTTGACATATCCTTCCTACTTCAACTCTGCTCCAAAGTGTTGACAGATTCACTAGCTGGACATGTCAAATTATCATAATTTAAGAAGCATGAAATGTATGCCTAAATGAAGGCAAAGCAGGCCAAAAATAGCTTTCTAATCAGCTTTTAGAGGAGGTGTGGGTCAAAAGATCAGCAAACCTGCTAATGATTCACATTTCAACATCTTGCCAACAAGACACTTTAATTGACCAATTTCCAGCTGTTCTGCTTAGCAAACCCTGCAGTTCTAAAGAACAGAACTGAATCTCAGCCTCGGTCCTGCATATAAAGGATTAGGAGACAGCTCTGCATGTTCCTTCTCCTAGTGCAAAAAAAATTTAGACCCCCTACAGAATCCTATATGGAAGGAAGAAATGGAAATAAAAATGTATCCACAGCCTGACAAGTGGGTAGCAAAATATTTATTCTAGCTTCTTGAAACAAATAAAATATGTGAACTTGGAAAAGATCATGTGTGGGAGAAAATCCTATCTCATAAGATAAAAGAAAAAAAAACCTAGCAGATTCTCACCACCAGCTCCAAGGCTGTCAGGTGTGGTGGTTTAGCTGAGCTGAGTGGGAGTTCCTAGGAAGCAGAACCCAGGAATCCCCTGCCCTGAGCAGAAAGATTATTAGCTATAAACACAGAGGTCATTTGGTCTCAGCAGAGCTACCCAGCTGCCTGGGAGTTCCGGGAGCTTGTGCTCTAATATTGTTTTTGTATCTCTGTTTCTCAGATCTTATAAAGTGAGGCAGAAACTTCCCTCTCTGTCCCAAGAAAAGGTTTTATTGACCCCAGAAAGAAAAATGCAGCCCTAAAGGAAGTTCTTGCTCCTTGTAAAAAGCACAGCCAACCAAGGCTAGAGGAATTCTGGACTTGGAGGTGAAGCCTTGGGGCCCCTAGCCAATTATTCAGCTGCTCTCACTTTCAGAGGCCTGGCTTATAGCAAAGGAGCAAAGTTGCAATCCCCTCTCTCCTGTTCTGGGCTATTGTGAAAAACAGAATATATAAAAGTACTTTATAAGTATGATATAAAAGGAACACTTGATCATATGAGCCGAGCATGTCCTTGGTGACACTTTGAGGACAAACCAAGTAACCAGAGACCCATCTTCACACCCTATCACCAAAGTGTGGATGGATGTTCAACCTTAGAGCCATCCCATAGGGCCTCTGGCTGCTTGGAGGAAAAATAGTTCTTGTACATACAGAAAGTTGGGAGACACTCAAAATTTCTCCTTCCTACAATATAGAAGAGACCAGGATAGATAAACCTCCAAGGTCTTTCGTTTCATTGGTTGGTGTTTGTTTTTAACCTAAAACAAGGTCACCATAGACTTGCCATAGAGCAGCTTCTGAAAAGACACAAAGATCTCAGTGGACTTGTTAAATTGTAGATCCTAGGTTTTGTAGGTTTTGTAGGTGGAGACTGAGAAGTTCTGGAATCATACCCATTTTCCTGGTCTACAGATGATACTTGAGGTAGCTAGACTGTAGAGGACATTTGAGAGGGGCCTAGAAAGTATTTAAACCCTAAATTTAAATCCTAAATCTGCTCATAAGGACAGTGAGGCTGAGGGTCAGGTGAACAGAAGGCAGATCTTTCCCTGCCCACAAAACCTGCTCACCAACCTTCCCCAAGTTCTTTTGTTCACCAGTCTAATTATCATGCACTTGACCCTCTTACCTAAGGTTTCTTTTCCTGTCTCTCTTTCTGTTCCCTTTTGAAGGGAAGGAAAAAGATAGGGAAGAATATAGCTGCGGTGTATGAAATATCTCCTAACTATGAATTATGCAATCTCTTACCCAAAGGAAATAAGGAAAGCAATAAGGAGGACTGAAAAAAGCTAACCACATACCAGTGGTTAATGTCCCACAACAACATTAAACTTAAAGTGATTATTCCATTGTTTCTAAGGGTGGTCCCTGGTGCTGGTGAATGTGCCGTAGTTAAGGCTAATCCCAACATTTGTCTGCATTGTACTGGTAAGAGGGGACTTATATACTGAAGCACTAGATACCTACCTCATTTATCTCTTTAGGACTCTCAGAAGAAAAATCTTTAAATTCCAAAGGGAAAAATTTTTCAAGTAAGTTTCTGAAATGGAAGATACTTCTAACACACCTATTCTTGGGCTATGTTGCAAACGTGAAAAGAGAAGAGGTCCAATTTACATTGAGTGAATTCCAGCTCTGGACCCAATCACACAAATGCATGAAAGTCTTGCTTAAAAAGCTGCATTCAAGTTTAAGTTCCTCTTGATGCCAATTATCCACCCAAAAGCATTAAATCGGAAACCATTTTCTTGCTTCATCTTTTTTGTCTCACAAAGTCACACCTAGGGATATGGACTAAAGGGGAGGAAGGGCCCTGAAGAAGTAAAAAGAGTTATTCTTGAAACAAAATATATTAAAACTCTGGACATACTCCTAAATTATACACAGAACCTGCCCTTTTAGAGAATTGCTGCATTACACCTACAATTTGATCACAAATAGAGTATTTGAAGAAAGGTTGGGCTCTAAATGAGGTTTAACACATACAAGGGAATATTTGTTCCCAAGTGCTTCTATTATGTCAGTAAATATTGAACAGCAATGGGTACACTTCACACAGTGAGAACTTTCCACTTCAGTCAGCACTGTACTCAGTGCCTTTCCTGGTATAAGCATTAAAGTTTCACAAGAAAATTGCCCACAAAGACTATGCTGCTAAAACTCCACAGGACTCTCCCTAGGTTATTTGGGTTGCATTAACATGTATTTTTAAATATCTTTTTTAAGATCAGAGCCTTTGGAAAATTAAGATTAATATATACAAGTCTTATGTGTATATAGACCCCTTTCATTGGGGACTTCTTATATATGACAGATAATGAGACAGATTTACGGTTCAGAAAATTTTTGCTGGGATCCAAATGGCTTCTTTCGTTTTCTGGGGTGCCATTAACTAAATTACCCCCTATAGGGACTTACATGATACCTAAGAGCTTCTGCATTAATGTTACCTTTAGGATTTAGCTCCCCTGCTCCAAAACTGGGTGTCTTATGCTTTAAATATTACAATAAATCAGAAATTCCAATGATCATATTTACTCAGTGGATTAAGGAACGGTGTTACATCACTAATATAACATAAAAGCAAAAGAACTTCCCTTCATATTTTAAAATAGACATATGGTTAAGACTTTGTTCCTACATGGGTTACCAGGGATCCTAGAAGACCAGAGAGGCAGGAAATGAGAAGTGAGAAGTGAGAAGTACGATAAACATCAGCTCCAAGGATGAAAGATACTCTGGCTGTGAACCCAAAACCTTCCCGGAAGCTGTCACTGTCTTAATAATTCATCAACCAGATAGCTTCTGTTTTCTCTTAGTTAGCCAAATGTCTAACCTTTTCAACATACATCTCCCTTCCCCTAGCCTCTGCCCAAATCTTCCTCTGCACAGAGCTGACAAAACATATTTAAAACTCTACTCAGGAGAGTGAGAAGGGGCTTGGGAACTGGTAGACACCATAAGCAGAAAGTTGATCTCAGAGTATTTTCAGATTGTAAAAGGCTATAAAAATAGAAAAGTAAGAATGATAAGAATTTTACAAGGCTACAAATTACCATGTGACAAAATACAAATGAAATAACACTTCTTTCCAAATTGGGAAAATAGAAAAAGTCAGACTAAAGCGGCAAAAATTTCTTCCAAGATTGAGTGATTGCCTTAAAAAAAAAAGCTAGCCAAGTACTGTCCTGAGTGAACCAAGATAAAAATAACCTGACCTTTTGAAAAATAGGACAGGTCAACGAGCACCTAATCTTCCAATATTTGCGATTAAGAAGACAGAGCATCTCAAAGGCATTTAAGATTAAAGAAATTCATTGCAAATTGATACATAGCCTCAGTGAAATTCTAATCAAAACATCAACAGGGCTCTTCACAGAATGTTACAGGCTATTCAAAAATGTAAACAGAAGTCCAGTGATCCAAGAATAGTGAAGGATCTCATAAAGAAGAATAATGAAGTAAAGGAATCATCATAGATATAAAAATTTATAAAGCTATAGTAATAAAAACAGTGTGGTACTGCAGCTATAGGGAGACAAATGGGCCAATAAAATAGAATAAAGAGCTTATAAATACCCAGGCTATATGGAAACAATATCTAATAATGATAACCAATATTAAAGTATAAATTACCTGATGGCATTATGGCTAAGGATATGAAGTTTGAAGCCAAAATACTGCATCCAAATCTCAGTCCTGGGCCTCCTTGGTGGTGCAAGGGGTTGAGCACTGCACTATGGGGCAGTCTGTGGCCTCTGCCAGCCAGGGAGAGACCCACATGGTGAAGCAGACCTTTCCTGTCTCGCCCACTGCTCCCCTCAGCAGTGTATTTTGGTCAGTCTGCCTGTTTTATTCCCCATTCTGTCTCTTGTGAATCCTCCCATCCCCTGCAACTCTAGCCTGTGCCCAAGCTCTTGTATGCATAATCCAACCACTATGGAGAGCTGTGTGGAGATTTCTTGACCTACTAAAGATTGAGCTTCCATATGATGCAGCAATTCCACTCCTAGGTATTTACCCAAAGGACACAGAAACAGTAATTCCAAAGGGCACCTGCACCCCTATGTTTATAGCAGCACTATTTACAATAGCTAAGCTTTGGAAACAACCCAAATGCCCAAAAATAGATGACTGGATCAAAAAGATGTGGTACATATACACCATGGAATATTACTCAGCATTCAAAAAAGATAAACACATGCAGTTTGTAGCAACATGGATGGAGCTAGAAGGGATCATGCTCAGTGAAATAAGTCAGAAAGAAAAAAAAAATACCAGATGGTCTCACTCTTAGCAGGAACCTAGAAAACCTAAATAAGGGACCAGGAAAAAGACTAATTAATACAAAGTAAAAATCAAAATCAACACACAACTACACAACTATAAACCAGAGAGATACTACAGGGAGGAGGGGCAGAGAGAGGAAGGACTAGGGTCAAAATAAGGGGGGGTGCAATTGTATGGGGAATATAAACAAAATGAAAATGCATACATTGTGCAAAAATGAAAAATGATGTAAGAATTATATAAAATAAAATATTAAAAATAAATAAATGGATCTTGAAAAAAAAAGAAAAAAACAAATCTCAGTCCTACCACTAAAATCACAAATGATCTTTTAGTCAATCCAAATTCCATTTTCTTCAGAGAAACTTGCTACCCTAGCCTGGGTAAGTACAGTCCTCTCTATGCCTCCAGGGGGGAGAAGCATCATGGCAAGAAGATCAGAGCAGCACAAAGTATAATCAAATCTTACTCTGTGAAGTCATTTAAAAATTGAGTGTAATTATACCAGGATTTTGTTAGTATTTTAATATATTTGTTTAAATAAATATTGCATATAATATTTAAATTAAATATATTTGTTTACATATTTAAATTATTAGAATATGTATGTCAGGTTTTCTTAAGGTAATCAGTTCTTCTGGACTCTTGTCTCTTATTTTTTTTAAAGATTTATTAATTTATGCATACAAGAGCTGGGGTGCAGGCCAGAGGTGTGAGGGGTGAGTGGGGAACAGAACAGGCAGATTGACTGTAATACACTGCTGAGGGGAGCAGCAAGCGAGTCAGAAGAGGTCTGTGGGCAGCAACCTGCCCAAGGGATCGATAGCTTCATAGTGCTGTTTCAACCCCTTGAGCCATCAGGAGGCCCTCTTGTCTCTTTTTAAGTTGACTTGGAAAATATTAGCGGACACTATTTTACAACAGATGACTTTGAATTATACAAATATTTTTCATCCTGATATGCTGCTAAACTTATACTATTTGGGGCATACGTCATGTTGCAAGTTCCAATGGAATGAAATGTATTTACTAATTTCCCAACAACACTGTTCAACTCACATTACATTAACTGTGAGTCTAGTAACTACATGAAATACAAACTTCACTGATGACTCATCAGTCTAGAAATCATCGCACAGAAACCAAAGCACATCATGATCTTAACTGACCACACCACCTTTTTCACTGTCTCTCAATCACCTGTCAAGCCAGACCTGCTGCTCAATTTACACAGACAGTAAAGCCTGCGGCTGTGTTGTCTCCATGTTCACAAATGATAAATCCACATAACATTTTACAAAATGGATAATCAAAAGAAGAGGTTGGGGCCTCCCTGGTGGTGCAAGGGTTTAAGACACAACTATGAAGCTATCCGCAGCCTCTGCAGCACGAGTTCCATCCCCGGCCAGGGAGCAAACCACATGGCGCAGCAGACCTCTACTGACTCACTCACTGCTCCCCTCAGCAGTGTATTTCAGTCAATCTGCCTGTTCTGTTCCCCATTCTGTCTCTGGTGAATCCTCTCACCCCCCACACCTCTGGCCTATACCCCAGTTCTAGTATGCATAAATAAATAAATAAATCTTTAAAAAAAAAAAAGAGATGAGATTGACTGGCAGAGATGACAGAACAGTAAAGAAACAACTTTTAGTTAAATTGAGCGAGGAACAGAAAGTAGCTTATTATTGAAATGAGGCATGAGCTTCTACTTTGGATTGAAGACTGTGATTAGAAACAAAGCCCCATCAGTGTGGCCAGCATTCAGATCAAAGCAAGGAAGTCAGCTGTCACAGGGTAAGAAAACTATACCTAGGACACTGAAGAAGGGCCTCTCACTGACAGTAAAGACTGGTTTCATTGTTTCAGAAGTTGGTATGAAGTGATTAATAAAAGTAAGTTCTTTAGTGAACTTCTAGTTCAGATGAAGATGCATCTGTGAAATTTATACCCAAATTCCAAACAGATGCAGAAGAAATATCTGACCAGGGGAATGTTGACAATGGCTCCATTCAAGAGCTTCCCAGCCAGAGAAACTTACTGAAAAACAATTTATCAATATAAGGACAGGCATTGAGGTGACAGGAAGGAATATATTCCAGAAAACTGACACCAGGACCTCCCTGATGGCTTAGCAGTTAAGTCTCATTACTACCACCGTAATGGCCCACAGAGCTGACACACATGGCACAGCAGACCTTTCCTGTCTTGCCCACTGCTCCCCTCAGGAGTGTATTTCAGTAGATCCACCTGTTCTGCTCCCCACTCTGTCTCTGGTGAATCCTCTCACTAACCCCCCACCCCACACCTGTGGCTTACACCCCAGTCTCTATGCAAAAATAAATAAAATCTTTAAAAACAAAGTGACACCACAAAAAATTTCCCATTAAAAGATTAAAAGGACTTCACATTAAAAACATCTCTTATAGTTTACAACATTGAAAGTGTAAAAAACAAAATGCTGAAAATTGATCCAAATTTGGAAGGGAGTGTGACAATTTTCCAAGGTATAGAAAAGATGCTTGCTTCATAGCATGAATTATATAATGTGAGAAACAAGCACTGTTCAAATTATGCTTGATAGGTTATTTACAAAGAAATAAAACCCATCAAATCCCGAATGAACAATTTTAAATGCCTTTAATGTTCTAGTAGCATTGCACTGAATAACAGTAGTCTTATTATATTTTATTTCCCTGAGCATTTATAACTGACATTAAGAGATTTTTATATATGTATTTTTTAATTTTTTAGTAGGAGATTCTTTACTCTTTTAACTAAAACAACCATGCAACTTTCCACATTGATGATTGAAGTGGTTCTTTAATGAGTTTATCTTACACAATCATTTTTACTGTCCTGAACAACTGTGCAAAATACACTTGCCTGCATTTGGTAAAGAACTCTCCGTGAAAATGGATCTGGAAGGGACAATGCTAAGTGAAATAAGGCAGAAGGAGAAAAATAAATACTGGATGGTACAGGGTAAATGGAAGTGATCAGGTTTTTTCTGCCATCCCACCATTAGCATCAATGAATGACACCTGTGGTCCTACACGCATGCCTGATGGCGGCACCTTGAGTGTGGTGTGGGAGGGCGTAGGTGGGTGCACCTGAGCCAGAGACTGGGCATATAAGGGTGCAGCAGAGGATGAGGGGTAGCAAAGGACTGTGCAGCAGAGAACAGTAGAGACCAGCAGAGAAAACGCCAGAAAGAGTAAAGATTCGCCGGAGGCTAGCAGATCTACTTCCTGGCCCCCGGCCTCCCTGCCTGGCCTGCACCTGGTTGCCTCACTACAAATGCTATAGAAAGATCATTAAAAGCCTGAAAAGCCACTGAGAGCTCCAAGACTCCTCCTTTACCCATCTGCCCCATCACAGAAAACCTGCTCCATGCCTTACTGGCACTACAGATGGTGTCACTAATATGTGGAATATTAAAAAAAACAAACTTAGGGTCAGATAAAGACAAGCTTAAAACTTAACCTTTAAAAGCTGACTTCAGAATGAAGCATCTGGATGGGGGTGGGGGAAAAGTGTGAGCAAAGAGGGAAGGAAGCACAATGGACTATAGTGGTGGACTATGGGTGATTTGATGGTGTTCTACAGCAGCAATACCTGATGGGGATATTCTAATAGTACTTCACTTTAAAATTAATTAATTATTCAATTAATAAAAGTATCCTTCATGACAGAAAAAAGGTAAATGTATTAAGACATGACTGATCTGTTACATTTCAGTGGTTAACATTATACTTCAAAACACATTTCAATCACCTTAGCTAACTAGTTTTTTAAACCCAAGATTTAAGGATAAAACAGAAAATCTACTTCTTTTTTTCACATATGGGAGCAAATTTGCTTTTTACTTGTATACTCACGAGTAGAAAAGCACTAGACTAAGATTGAGGGAGTCTAGGTTCAAAACTGGTCTCCATCGCAAACTCCCAGTGAGACTCAGAGCAAATCCCTCCATTCTACAAACATTTATTGCCAGACACCTGCTATGTGTTGAGGATACAAAATTGAATACAATATGGAATCTGGCCTCTAAGAACTCGCAGCGTACTAGAAAAGAAAAGCCAGAAATTGTTACAGTACTGTTCTTATCTATAAATCAGGTTTAATCATGCCTACCTTCCAAAGTTACTGGGAAGATGAAGTGAGACCATAGGGAAAAGCATTTTGCTATCAAATATTAGATGAGTACTAGCTAGCACCAGTGTCATCATAACACCTGACCAAAATTAGACTGGATTATTCTTATCCAGTGGCTCTCATGGTGAGTGTGGTCTCCAAATCAGTACTATCAGCAACCTGTGTTCAAAATGCATCATATAACACTTATTTGGCACGACTGATTCAGTGTATCAATAGATTGGGCCTGTCGATTTTGCTTCTAAAGTGGGCTGTATTCATTTGGGGAATGAGTCACCCAGAAGGAGTTATCTTTTTTCAAAATGCATTTTTAGAATAAAGTGCCTAGTTGCTCATTAATGAATAGAAAATGAAAAATGTGGAGGAAAAGGCATTTGTCAACGTTTTAAATTTATGTATGTGTCACTTTTATGTAATACCAGTTATAAAATTATGAGATCAGAATCTATGTTGTTTGCATGTGCAGCATTTCATAATGTGTAGATTATAGCATAAACAAATCTGAAATGTTGAAAATGCATATTATTAGGCCCTATCCCAGACCTAGTGAATCAGAAACCCTGAGAAGTGAGGCTCAGAAATCTGTTTTAACAAGCTCCCCTGGCTATTCTGATGCAACTGAAGTTTCAAATCCACTGCTGAGTATTACCTATATAAGATTAAAAAATAAAAGTTACATGAATCCTAGCAGATTCATATACTTGCTTCCCAATTATCAATGAGGAAATTAAAGCAGAATATAAGCTAGTCTTCTAATGCCCCAGAAAAAAATAGCAAGTTAGTATGTTTGTATTTAGTCCACAGTCAATCTGCTTCTCAAGTTCTTCTCCTAAGATAAAAATCAGAGTAGAGGTCCAACCCAAAATAATTCCATTGATAGTATTGACTGTGTTTTGAAGATTTGTTTATTTATGCATATAAGAACTGGGGTACAGGCCAGAGGTATGGGGGGGTGAGAAGAGTCACCAGAGACAGAGTGGGAAACAGAACAGGCAGATTGACTGAAATACACTGCTGAGGGGAGCAGAGGGTGAGACAGGAGAGGTCTGCTGCACCATGTGGGCAGCTCCCTGGCCAGGGATCGAACTCGTGCTGCAGTGGCTGCAAATACCTTCATAGGTTGCTTTAAAAAAAAAAAAAAAGATTGATTTATTGATTTATTGATTTATTTATTTATACAAGCACTGGGGTACAGGCCAGAGGCACGGGAGGATGAGAGAATTCACCAGAGACAGAGCAGGGAGCAGAACAGGCAGAAGGACCGAAAACTGCTATAGGAAGCAGTGGGCGAGACAGGAGCGGTCTGCCACACCATGAGGGTATCTCCCTGGCCAGCCGGGAATCGAATTGGCACTGCAGAGGCTGCGGACAGATTCACAGCATTGCACTCAACCTGCTGCGCCACCGGGGAGGCCCATAGGTTGTGTCTTAACTCCTTGCGTCACCAGGGAGGCCCAGAATTTTGTTTTGAGTTTGACTTGCAGATTAACAATACATACTATAGAAATCCAAATAAAATATTTTGTAAAATATATCTAATATAAGAAAATATTGCTTCAATGAGAGTCAATTGGAGAATTTGTATTGAAGAACTTCAGAATACATAGTATGTCAAGTCTGCATCTTCAGTGGTATAAGAAGTTTTATTTTTTGAGGATGGAATTCTTTTTTTACACTTCCAAGAGTTATTTGTATAGTTAATTTTAGCAGCATCCAAATATGGTAAAACTTGAAAAATATTTTGAAAAATACTCCAATTCTACTCCATAAAACAGTATCTTTTTGACTGGTGTTAAAAATTTGCAGTGGGCTCCCTGGTGGCCTAGGGGTTAAGTTTCAGTGCTATCACCTCTACAGCCTGAGTGCAATCCCCAGCCAGAGGGCTCACCCACATATGGCGCAGCAGACATCTCCTGTTTGGCCCACTGCTCTCCTTAGCAGTGTATTTCAGTAAAATGCACCTGTTCTGCTCCCCACTCTGTCTCTGGTGAATCTTGTCACCCCCCCCACACACACACACACATACACCTCTGGCCTACACCTCAGTTCTTCCACACAATAAAAAATATAAATTAAATAAATAAAATTAGGAGATACCTCCATTTCTACATACGTTCATGAATTCTCATCTAAAGGATAGTGACATACAGATTTACATATGATAAAGTCTCCCAGAACCTGCATATAACCTAGCATCTAATGAGCACTCAAAAATATTTTCTGAGTAAATGAGTCCCCAACATTAGGTAATATGAATAATAACAGCTACCATTTTTAGTACCATCCTTACAATAACTCTGTGAAATGAGCATTAATATTCCCAGCATACAGATGAGGAAGCTGAGGCTTAGAAACATCTCTTAAAAAAGAATCAGGATCATTCATTCAGTGACTAGCAAATTAAAATTTTTAAATTATTTGTTTTTTATATCATTGTTCATTTTTAAACAAATTAAAATTTTAAGCAGAGATTCTCCTGACTCCCAAGTTCTTTCACTCAGCCTATTGTGATGTAATAAGCATTATCACCTACCTAACCCATGAAAGACAGTGTTTTATATGTTCCAGCTTAAATTCTTTAACAAACCAAAATTGATGTTGATCTTAGAGAATACCTGTTTGGTATTTATATGATTACTCAGAAACCTCACAACTTTCTTTGCTTTCTGAGCTATTTATCTTTGCAATTTGAGTTGAGGCATTCATTTCTCTCTTAATAGAACTTGCCCTTGTTATTGATTGGTTTATTTAGACTAGCAGGATTCTTGAAGCACATGAAGGCTTTTTGCCACTGAAAATTACCTGGCCCAGCACCATAAGTTGGTTCCTTTATTTTATTTTTAACAGAACCACAGGTGCTAATTAGGTATTCTTTCAAGCTGCCAGTGTAAGATTCCGAGGTCCCAAACTGCTGTCAGTCTCATCATCATTAGCCTTGAAGTGTTCCTCTATGAGGAACTTTTCACACTTGACATGTCCCTGCTCTTTGCAAATTATTTTAAATGACTTCTTAATTAGAACTACTATGTTGCCCATTGCTAATGAAGCAGGCAGGAGCTGCAGAGTGGTCAGGAAATAGAGATGCTTCTGATTTCCCTCTTTCCCTCTCTGAGGCCTCCTTTCTAACTGAAGCAATTGCGTCTACTCGTTAGCCAGTGTTATGTCTCCTTACCATAAAATGTAGATTCTTTATCCCTGGATTACAGATTTTTTTCAAGCATCATAAAACTCAGACCTAGTTCAATTCATTTTAATGTTTTTGCCCCTCTACAGTGACTTCTGAATGACAAAGAGAGGAGATGGTTTCTTTCGGGAAGAATTAGCTATGTAGTCTATGGCTCTAAACCAGGTAGTGATTCCTGTAATTTTTTGCAAACGTTATTGAGCAGCCTGTCAAAAGAAATGTTCTTTCACTAAAAAGACCTGCTAGCAAGAATTCAATAAGACAGCAAATCAAAGAAATCCTTTTCCACATACCAGTTAAGAAATATTTTAATATTACCTACCTTTTTAAAAACTTGTTTTGCCCTTTTCATACCCACTGATTGTTCAAAATGTGCAAAATTTTTCAATTTTTGTTCAAATGGTCGTTAAAGTATTTCTTGAATAAATAAAAAGAGAAAGCTCATTCCTCTATTTTACTTTATTTTAAAACCATTTTTTTGTCAGTTATCAAATCACTTGACAGGGAAAAATGTAACTGATTGTGATATGTATTACAACTTAGAAATTTATAAGCTAAAAGCTCCTCAACAGTCTACAGTATAGCCCTGGACCTGGTTTATTGAGATTAAAGGGGACTCACTAGTCTCAGTTTGGATTTGGGACTAGACACTTCCAGAATCAAGCCATGCTGAGTTTCCCCCTACTCTTCCCAGTTTCCATCTTAGTTAGTAACTACCAACCCAAACTAGCCTACATGCCTTTGAGGTCATCTTTGTACTTAGCTCTTCTTTTCATGTAACCCAGCTCCACTCCATCAGAGTGCTTGCTTCATGGCAAACAAATAATTAATAAACTCTTGAAGAATGAATTGAAAGTTTAAGGGGAAAATGTGCTAAAAATGATTACTAAATCAAAGTATCTTGGAGCTTAATTTAATCTAAAACCACACCTAGCAGAAATTCTGCCAATTACTAACTTCAAAATCTTCTGACTTCTGGAAATTTGTTGAAAAATGTCAACTGGTAGCTTATGGATGCTTCCTTGTTCTACTTATAGCCTATTGCCTTTAAAGATCATCTGTATCAGACCCATCTGTGTATTTACCAAATATGCAGATTACTAAACCTCACCCTAGTTCTTAAAATCAAAATATCTTTGGTGGGCCCTGGGAGCAATTTTTATTAAGTTCCCCGGATAATTTGATTCTTGGGCACATTATAATCTCAGAGCTATTGTTCCAAGACTTCAAAACCAAGGTTTCCTTGTACCCCACCCCTCTCCTTTAAAGGCAGTTGATAAGAGAGTCAACTTTAATATCACATTTCTAGGAGAAGACTTACTGCCTCATGTTCAAGTCCCTGACTAAATAGAGGGTGTTATAAGTTAAGTGATTTCCCCAAAATCAGATTTGGAAGCAAGTTTCCTATTTCTCAATCTCGTTTTATTTTTTTCTCAAGCTTTAATTAGAATCTCATTAGAAGTAAATAATGCACTACAGTTAGATGGCACTTTGCAAAATGTCTGGAAAGATGTGCAGTAAACAAGCTGATCAGAAAAGACAGGGCCTGAGAAATATAGGGGAGGAGAAGCATTGAATTAAATTTCAAGAGATGTGTAATAATTCTATAAGATTTCCCACTTTCTACCTATAAATTTGCTAAAACAATATAAGGTAGAATTATGTCACCTTTTATTGTAAAACCCTATATTTATGGTTTTATGGTATAATATGGAGACAGCACAAGATATTTCAGAGTTTATTTTATTCTAATAACAGCACATAAAATTTCTTGCTGTTATTTTTTTCTCATTTTTGTTTATAAACTAGAGCCCATTATAAGTTATCCTTAAAGTGTGCTGTTGTCAGGGTCATACTTTTTCTTCAGACTAACTTTTGGTGATAAAAATTCATGTTTTAAACTTTCCATCCTTGAAATATTTTAATAATATAGAAACTACTTAAAATAGCTGAATATAAGAAGGAAACTTGAAATAATCTCTTTTTTCATAAATTGTCAACAAATTCATTCAACTAGCCCCTCTTGCTGGCAAATTTGGAACAAAGTTGGCAAATTTGGAATAAAGTTGGCAAATTTGGTCCTCAGGAAAAAATATGTTTTAAAATATTAAATTGTAATTATTTAGACATTAAAAAGGAAATAGTTTAACTCTAAACTACTACTTCTGTTTTGAGCCTATGATTTGTGTCTATGGTCTGCCTTCAAGGGAAGCAGAAGTTCCCTGAGATCTTTTTCCTATGCTTATGCAAAGGCATATGAATGGCACAATGAATTTTTACCAGAAATGTCGAATCCAAAAGCTAATCACTTGCCCGGGATGTGTCTTTTCCTGGGAAGACCCAGGAAGCAAGTTTCCAAGCACATTCAATCAAAAAGTAGAAGGCAGAACATATATTTCTATCCCTAAAATCAAAGAGTGAAGTCACCAGAAAATTCATGGGTAGTTTCAGGACAGCAGTTACCTTGACTGGAGAAAAAGAGAAGGATCAATGAGATCCTTAGAGCTTGAGAGGACTAAAAACCCTTCACAAAGGCTGAATTCCAGTCAGCTAACAACCCCACAACTAAGGTAAGACCTATTGTATTCAGTACCACAGCAAGTTGTGACCTGAAGAGGTATTTGAAAAGATGTAAGCATGTGAAAAGGATGGATCTCTAGCTTGAAAGGCTTGTAATTTGGCCCACAGCTACAAATAAAACTTAACACAATAGTTCTTACTTCTTGAGCCTTGTTATCTGCTACCAAATGAAACTTAGAGTGTCTTGAGATGTCATGCCACAGTGGACCAAGATGCAAAGCAAAGCCAAAGTCCATATAAGCATTTGGTTTGCAAAAATGTCAGACAAGAATGTTATGATAGCATCAGTACCAGGCACTGAGTAGTAAAGTATTAGCAAATTAATCCTGAGTGTTTGAAATAAAATTTGGTAAGTTCTACTGATCTCAAGTTGGACCTCTCTAGAGATGTAAAAATAGAGGCAAGAAAGGCAAGAAAGGAAATTTCCTCTTTTTATCATATTATAAGGGGAAAATCTAGGGGCCTCCATGGTGGCGCAAGGGGTTAAGCGCAGCACTGTGAAGCTGTCTGCAGCCTCTGCAGCATGAGTTCGATCCCTGGCCAAAGAGCAACACACATGGCGCAGCAGACCTCTCCTGACTCACCTGCTGCTCCTCTCAGCAGTGTACTTCAGTCTATCTGGGTGTTCTGTTCCACGCTCTGTATCTGGTAAAACCTCTCACCACCCCCACCTCTGGCCTGTAGCCCAGTTCTTGCATGCATAAATAAATAAATAAAGCTTTCAAAAGACACAAGGGGGAAATCTAGTATTGACTTCAAGTCCACACACGCCTTCCAGGGAAAAATAATAGTTAAACAAGCATCAAATATATATGTCTACATCTGTGCCTGTGTCTACGCCTATACTTCTATTTATATCCATATAGACTGATCATGGGCAGGCTTTTGAAGAAAACACAGGATGACAAAGTTTCTTAAACAAAGCAGAAAATGGATCAATAATAAAGAGTGTACAGACAAGGTGCTACAACAAGAAACAGCAAGAGAGAAAGGCTCTGGGCATAACAAAAGATGTTGGCATAAAAAAATTTTCAGAAAAGGCTCAGTGGAAGGTGGTGGAAGATTGTTGGGGCACTGGAGGCAGACAGGGCATTAAAATACACATTTGTAGAGTTCTGAACCTATAACCTTCAGAGGAGATATGAAGATGTAAACCAACTTTATCTCAATAAATATAATCTAGGGGAAAGAAGAAAAAGCAAATTTAAATGAACTATTATAACCTCCCAAAGCTAAAATTCTTAAAAATTATCATATTACAAAAAAGAAATTACATCATCATCTCACACCATACACCAAAATCAACTCAAAATGCATCAAAGACTTGTTTGTAAAATTTTAAACCATAAGATACATAAAAGAAAATATAGGCAAAACATTTCATGACATAACTTTTAGTGATGCTTTAGAAATTCATTCCCAACAGTAAGGAAAACAAAAGAGAATATAAATACCTGGGATTTTATTAAACTAAAAAGAATATGTACAGCAAAAGAAACCATAATAAAAACTAAAAGACACCCTACCAAATGGGAAAAAATATTTGCACACCACACATCTGACAAAGGACTGACATCAAAGATATGCTAAGAACTCATAAAACTCCACGAAAGCAAAACAAAAAACCCAATCAGAAAATGGGTAAGGGGCCTCCCTGGTGGTGCAAGGGGTTAAGCCTCAGCACTATGAAGCAATTCGCTGCCACTGCAGCACAAGTTCGATCCCCACCAGGGAGGTGACCCACATGGCACAGCAGACCTCTCCTGTCTGGCCCACTGCTCCCCTCAGCAGTGTATTTAAGTCGATCCACCTGTTCTGCTCCCCAGTCTGCCTCTGGTGAATCCTCTTATACCCTGCATCTCTGTCCTGAATCCCAGCTCTTGTACGCATAAATAAATAAATCTTAAAAAAAAAAAAGGAAATGGGTAAAAAAAAACTAAACAGTCACCTCTCCAAAGAAGACATTCGAATGGCCAATAGGCACATGAAAAAATGTTCACAATCACTTATTATTAGAGAAATGCAAATCAGGACCACATCTCACACCTGTGAGAATGGCACATTTCGAAAAGACCAGAAACAAGAAGTGATGGTGAGGTTGTAGAAAAATGGTACCCTTCTACGTTGCTGGTGGGAATGCAAACTGGTCCAGCCCATATGGAAAGCAGTATGGATGTGTTTCAAAACATTAAACATGGATCTGCCACTTGACCCAAGTAATTCCACTCCTAAGCATCTATCCAAAAAATTCAAAAACACTAATTCCAAAGAAAATTTACATGCCCATGTTTATTGCAGTGCTATTTATGACAACTAAACTATGGAAACAATCTAAATGTCCCAGAACAGATGAGTGGATCAAGAAGATGCGATATGCATGTTCTTGCATATATATATATATATATGCAATATATATATATGCAATGGAATACTTCTCAGTGATCAAAAGAAAATAAATGCATGCCATTTTTAACATGGATGGAGCTTGAATGGAAAATGATGAACAAGCTACATCAAAAGGAAAAAGATAAATTCTGGGTGGCCTCACTGATAGGTGGAACATAAAGTAACTAAATTAATAGCCAGATAAAGAAAAACTGAAAAACTAATGTTTCATAGCTTACTACAGAACTGAGACTAAGGTGGGGAAGGAGAAAGAACAGAGAGGGAGAGAGGCATAATGGTCTGAGGTGGGTGGGTGGTATGGGTGTGTTGGTTGTGGGTGCACTATGGTGACGATACCTGATGGGGATACCCCAAAGTTATCTCAGTAGAATAAATTTTTAAAATTAAAAAAAGAAAATAATAAAAAGAAATTACGAGCAGAACTAAACATCTAGCTACATACAACATTCAATTACTAAACCAAATATTGTTTTACTTCCATATACAGTCACAGGATAACCCCACCTTTGCTACCTGACCCTCCATCCCAGAATACACATGTATATACCCAAAATACTGTCCTCAAAAGGCAAGCATTTATACTCACAGTCAAGCATAAATCACCCTATTGCTACTTTTTTATAGTCAACATCTCTCATAACAAACTCTTATTACTGCTTTCCTGTCCAGTGGGACAAATGTACAAATGGAATTATTCTTCCTCCTCATCTATCTTACTGGATGGTATTTCACATGAAATTGCATCTCTTAAAGAAATGCACTTTATGTGGCATAAAGCACAGTATACATAGGAAATACTGTTATTGGTATTGATGAACATTTACTCAGACATTCAGCAAGATCAAATAAGTGATGCTTCAGTGAATGGAAACAGATGATAGTTGAGAGCTGATAGTAGTAGCTAGAACAGACAGTCATCTGTCCCACTGGGTTTTTCTTTTGCTTACTGCGCCTGCACAGTCTATTGTCTATTCAGCCACTCCTTAGAGAGGGCAGATTTGCACTAAGCTGATGATGTGTCACAATAAATCTAATTTTTTTAACCAGTATGCTCATAAAGCATGGATCTTTCAAGAATCAGAATTAACTTGTGAATTGGTCCATGGGATGAACACATAAACATTTTCAATATCCAAGAATGATTTCAATTTTCTATTGCTTTCCAAAAATTGCATGGTTGTATGAGGCTATAGATTATTAGACTATGATGCACTATATTTTTTAATTAAAATTAAATTCCAATGAACTGTCAGCCAATTCAAGTGAAATGCACAGCATAATAAACTCCAGAACTTATTCTCTCTCTCTCTCTCTCTGGTCCATTAGAAAGTTGCACTAAATTCCTCCCTACTACATTTCTACAAGTAGGCAGAAAAGTTTTTTAAAACCACTGCTCAAAAAATTCAGCATTCAAAGAAGTACAAATATATACAAATATTTATGTATTTTTCGAGTTACCTCATGGTAGAATAACAAAGATAACAATATTCAGTTATCTTTGGGAATATTTCACATGTCACTGAACATAACTCGGAAGCCAGTGGTCCAGCAATAAAGTTGTAGAGATAATTCAATATGGTAGGAAAAGCACAAGTCTGGAGATCAGGACAACAGTTTCCTATACTGGCTTATTTATATGTATAGTAGTCTGGAGCCTATAATCCTCACTTGAAAAAGATAGGTAGATTCAATTATGAAAAGTTCCTGTAATAATCCCTAATTGACTTCCAATAACTATGCTTCCCCATTTCCATAATAATAGAACCCCCTACTTTTATCTAGCCCCATGGATATTCAGAATAAAAATTTCATTTTCCATCTTTTTTTGCAATAGGCAAGATCATATAGGTAAGCTAAAGTCAACAGAATATAAGTAAAAGTAGCTATGCCCTTACAGGAAATCAACGTGATTTCCCCTCCAACCTCCATCTCCCCGCCCCTTTTTCTGCTGAAAGCAGACAATGTCCTGAGTCCTCTTGAGCTATATGGACAATAGTACCATACCCAATGGCAGAGCTACTCACCTAAAAGAGTTTGTGTCCCAAATACTATGATACTACCTTACAGATCCTGGCATGTTACCTGGACTACAACAAAAAAGAGATATAAATTTTAAATCACATATTATCAGCAATCAAAAAAGATAAACTCATGCCATTCACAGCAACGTGGATGGAGCTAGAAGGAATTATGCTCAGCAAAATAAGCCAGAAGGAAAAAGAAAAATATCGGATGGTTTCATTTATAACAGCAATATAGGGGAACCAAATAAGACATCAGTATAAAAAAAT
This sequence comes from Talpa europaea, assembly GCF_964194135.1. Taxonomy (NCBI): domain Eukaryota; kingdom Metazoa; phylum Chordata; class Mammalia; order Eulipotyphla; family Talpidae; genus Talpa; species Talpa europaea. The sequence goes on along the minus strand of NC_140070.1, from coordinate 122,496,083 downwards.
AATAATAACAATACAAAACACAACAAAGCAAAAGCAGACAATTATAAACCAGAGACATCCTGCAGGGGAGGAGGAGGGAGAGGGATCAGAGGGAGGGAAGGAGGAACACAGGGGACTGAGGTGATGGCGCATGGATGCCTTGGAGAAGGAAATTCTATGGGGACTCAATCTGAGGGGGTGGGGGAAGCAAATATTGCCTAAAAAATTTTAAAAAGTGATAAATGTTAAAATAAAAATAATTAATTTAATTAAAAAAAAAAGAAGAACAATAATGCAACCATTGATGGTGCAGATTCTTGAGCAAGAGCTGCTTCTGGCTAGGTTTGCAGCATATCAATTCTCCTTCCTTTCCCCCATCATCCCTACACTACTACTTTAGACATGTCATATAAAGTAAAAGTTGTTTTCATTGCCTGTGCAAAATAAAATAAAATAAAAATAAATTTTAAATCACTAAATTCAGAGGTGTTTTGAAATAGCTGAATTTACTCTTTTCTCTTAGTCTGAAAGGCAATGTGATACGGTGAAATATGATATTTTGAAAAACTATAGATGTGGATTCAATCCTGATTCTACTGCATAATTTTGGGCAAATTCCTAAAAACTCTGAGTCTCTTCATCTCTATATAATAAAAGAAAATGAGCCTCTTAAAAAGCCTAGTAGTTGGTAACTGATCAATAAATGGTAGTGCTTGTGAAGAGTTTCTATTCATTGGTATAACATGGCAATTATTCTTAGAAAAGACTGGGGTCATTCAGTTTTGTTGTTTGGGGGTAACAGAACTCTCAAGATACCAACTTTGGGTTGAATACTTCATCAGTCTAATATTCCGAGACCCCTGAGCATATCTAAATTACGAATCCCACCACCCATATTCCAGCCTTACAATCAGAAAGTAGTGGTGTGGCCCAGGATAGACTCAGAGACCCTAGTCTCTGAGTCCTAAAGCCCACAACACGTTATAACATTTTGAATAGCCACTGAGTTTGCACATCCTGTGTATGGAAGGAGACTGGGTACTGTTTTGGAGTTGCTATTTGAATAATATAATTTGATGAACTACATCATGATAAAAATAAATACATCTGTTGTGGAGAATGGTGGCACAGGCGGTTGAGCACAGCACTGTGAAGCTGTCCGCAGCCTCTGCAGTGCGAGTTTGATCCTGGCTGGCCGCAGAGATACTCACATGGCACAGCAGATCTCTCCTGTCTTGCTTGCTGCTTCCCTCACCAGTGTATTTCTTCAGTCTGCCTGTTCTGCTCCTTGCTCTGTCTCTGGTGAATCCTCTCATCCTCCTGTACATCTGGCCTGTAACCTGGTTCTTGTATGCAGGAATAAATAAATCTTTTTTTAAAAAAAGAATATTTTTTTAAAATGTGTACTCCTGACATCCTATCAAAAATTTTAGAAACCATCTTGTTCTTTCTATGCCATTCTCTATTGCTACAAACTCAGCTAAGAAAGGTAAGCTAATCTTACCTCAGGGAAAATTCCTTTCATTCCCCACAGGTAAATTTTAAAACAAATTCACTGAACATTATGGAGAATTTTTTTCACCTTTGCCATGAAATTCCAGACATTGGCTTAGGAAAGAATTAAGTTACAAGAACTGTTTTCTTTTACTGGTAAAGAAAATGTTCACATCAGTCTTGCAAGTCTTCATCAGAAAGAGTTGTGGCACAAAAACATTTTCCCAGAAAGTCTCTAACTATACATCCCTTCTAGATTACGACTTGTGTGCTTGAAATCTGTTACCCTTTTCATTTTAAAATAAATGCCTGCCTTACCCTTCAGAGCATTGATACACAGTTTTCAATGATACTTCAAACAGAAAAATAAATTAATGGATAAATGTTAAAACCATTAGTTTTTACCTAAGAAATAAAAAGGAAATGAATCAGCCCAGGCCATTGTTAGGTTATGTATGATTTTTGGTAGTTTTTTCTTCAACTCGCATGCATAAGACTTTCTGTCTATCTGCTTGTCATCTTTCTGTCAAAAGATTTCTCACAGCACATTCTTTTTACCTCTCAAAACACTTCACTTTAAAATTTTATCACAGGATTTTCTAAGTTTTTTAGGTTATGTCACACAGCACAAAATATAAAAAGTGTCTATTTTTAAAAAGTCAGCTTTAATAAGAAGAAAAAAGGTTTAACTCACTATGGAGACTATCTTTTCTGAATTGAATCTATAATCATTCTCCTTAAAATTTCTCATATAGTTCTAAAGCTTGATAGACATTTTGCCTCATTAAAGTTAATGCGACATAACTATAAAAACAGAGAGGATAAAATGACATATACGGGCTTCTTTTTCAGTCCTAATCCTTTCCCTAAGGCTCTCTTGCTTTGTACAAGAAGAATCTCTGCTAGAAAAATCAGTTGACACTGGACTTAGACATTCATACACCTTGACGTACCTGTGCCATTGCAGAAAAAAGCCATGATTCCCAGGTCCCAACTTTCCCTCTGAATACTGTATACTGACCCCTTATTGACTTTTTTTTTTAAAGATTTATTTATTTATTTATTTATACAAGAAGAGGGGTGCAGGCCAGATTTGCAGGAGGGTGAGAGGATTCACCAGAGACAGAGCAGGGAACAGAACAGGCAGATGGACGAAACACACTGCTGAGGGGAGCAGCAGGCACGACAGGAGAGGTCTGCTACTCCATATGGAACCCTTACTGGCGGGCTGGGATTGAGCTGAGGCTGCGGACAGCTTCACAGCGCTGTGCTCAACCACCTGCACCACCAGGGGAGGCCCCCTTATTGACTTTCTTACAATTTTAATCAAGAATAAGATGCCTCCCGGGTGGTGCAAAGGTTAAGACGCAACCTATGAAGTTTTCCGCAGCCACTGCAGCACGAGTTGGATTATCGGCCAGCTGGGGAGCAACCTACATGGTGCAGCAGACCTCTCCCAATATCCCCGCTGCTCCCCTCAGCAGTGTACTTTGGTCATCTGCCTGTTCTGTTCCCCACTCTGTCTCCGGTAAATTCTCTCATCCCCCACGCCTCTAGCCTGTACTCTAGCTCTTATATGCATAAATAAATCTTTAAAAAAAATAAGATGCATTTCACATATGACAAAAAGTCTTCCACACACTTTTCCTATATTCATTCAGATCCTATGCTGCCAAAATTCCACAGCAATAGCACTCTGCAATCAGAGTGGGAGAGTAAAATGACCATGTTATCTGCTTGGAAACTCATGGGTAGTAGGTGGTGCCAGTCAGCACAAACATGGCTTCCCAGACCTTATGGCAACAGTTTGGGAGAGGGGGAGAAGAAAGTTCTTCTATCAAAGTTCTGTGATAACAAGAAACTCGATCTACACAACATCCTACAAAATCTACAGGAAAAGAACCTTTCCATATCTTTCACTATTGACTTAGTTGATCCTAAGCACACAGATTTTACTTTATTCCTGGATGCTTTCTCTAGAGCTCAATGTTCAGTAGAAATGGAATGGGTGATAAAGTTTACATTCAAAAGCACTTATCTCAGATTGAAAATAGAATTGTTTTTCTGGGTTTAATAACTACAGTGTGTGTGTGTGCACAAATTTTTTGGAGAGAGTTGAAGTTAAATCAATATGTTACATTTCTGCATTTTACATTTCATTGGGTCAAAGGTGGCACAGATTATATATCCAGCTCAGTTGAAATCATCTAACACTTCAGAACTCATTTTCTTAAGAATGTCATTAACCTCTTTAGCCTAAAGAGACAAAACAGCGATGTAGCAGGCTTGACTGTCTGAGATTACTAATGAGTTAGTACTTTGAATTTCATTCTCACCAACTCATTTTGACCCAACCCCAGTACCCCAGTGGTCAGAGAGAGACTAGAACTGTAATTAAGATATAGAGATAGTCCAGCTCATTGCAGAGTTATACTGACAGTTCTGTCCTAATCTGGACTCTGGGCTTTCATTCTTTCATTCACAATGTGTGATCCATTTGATTTGATTTCAGTTTATATCACCTAAATAGGAGGAAACCAAAAGAATTATAAAATAAGAAATCTAATGTGCTTTGAATGCTGCTATATATGCTTCTCTTGTGCTAATCCATGCTACTTATATTAACCCAATTTCACAAATAAGGAAACTGAAGCTTAACTAGACTGCAGAAACAGCCAAGGCTGCATAATCAGTGACAGAGCAAAAATTAGACTGTGGATCTGTCTCATCCTAAAATCCATGCCTCTTTCCTAATGCAAGTTTCTTCCCAGAAGGCTGCCTTTGTGTTTTACTGCTATCCAGCTTAAGACATAAATCCAACAGTCCTAACTGGCTCCAAGTACAAATAAATAATGATCATTTTCAATATCCTCCACTAGAAGTAAACTTAGCTTTTCTCTAAGAATCATAAAATTCACTTCTTGTTTCTTGGTTGAGGTACAAGCCACAGTCTCACTGTAAAATGACCTAGAAGTGAGATAAAGACTGAAAATATGCCATCCTGCTAGAAATGCTGCTAGATAGGAATCCAGTCACAAAAACATAATGGGATAGCACTGCTTCCTTCTAGTAATACTCAAAACAATATCTATATTGAAAAGTTTGGGCCTGGTCAGATCAAAATATTTCAAGCCAGCATGACAGTATTTGATAGGTAAGAAATTTGTAAGGGTCCTAATTCATATTCTGAACACCATCCCCAAAATGTCTTGTCTCTCTTTCTCTGTACCTCTCAGAGACTTTAGAAGACTTTAGAAGTATCTTAATTTGACAATGTTTACTCAGTGTTTGCCAAATGGAAAGGAATTTGCCTGAAGAATTTATCTGACAGATCCTTCTTGATTATTTTCCCCCAAGCCTGTAGTGTGTGTGATTTGATAGCCTTTTCAGAAGGACATGTCATTCACAGAGAGCAGTATGTGACAGTTCCAGGAAGGCTGTGACACAGGGACCCACCACTGCAAGAAATTACACTCTGCTTCACCATATGCACTCACCCTTCAGAACCGATTCCTACCCAGAATGCTCTCTTGACTTTCCACCCTGATTATGGTCTAAACTTATCAATTGTTCCTAAAATCCAACTTTCAGCAATATTGGATACTGCATCTCTAGGGCCCCAGAAGAAAAATAGTAAACTACTTGATTCTCTTTTTTTAACTGGCAACTCGGCACTCATTAAAATGTATACAAATTATATTAAATATTTTGACTCATCCTAGTGATAACCTGAACTATTTCAGTACCAGATAGTAGTCTTTAGATAAGATGAAATAGTAGCTGGGAATACTTTTTTCAGATCATGGTCAATAGCAACGCAAAGGAATACAACTGGGACCAGTGGACATTTCATTTTATATGGTCCGCTAGATGATTAACAGTGATAATTTTCATTTTCATCATCAACTTGCTCTCTCTTGCTTATTATTTAATGACTGTTCTTCAAATTCTCATACATGTATAAGCATCAAAAATATTGGCATAAAGAAAACAGGAAAATAAATGTGCTACAAGCATTTTTTAATGTACATTTCAAAGCCAAATGTTATCAGTGTTGGAGTAATCTCTGATTTGGAAATATAATATGCACTATGTTTCCCAAATTATCATTCATCAAACAAATGCATCTTCTCTATGCTAAGAATTGAGAAATAAAAGGGATGAATCTTACATAATCTCTACTTTCAGAAAACTCCTAATGGAGGAAATGGAAAGATATTAGTTATTTATTTCCCCAAAATTGCTATCTGACATCTAATGACATAAAGTGGCATGAAGCAATAAACATGTATTTATTAAAGCAATAAGCCTGCAGGTCAAGACTTATTCTTGACTGCACATTGGACAGTTATTCTGTACTTGTTTGGGCTTGCTCACATGTCCAGGAATCAGTCAGCTATCTGTTTTGTGATCTAGGTTGACTTTGGCTGGTATAATTGGGACAAATTGACATGCAGCACACATCTCTCATCCTCCAAGGCATAGACCAGGCATAGTCTCAAGGCAATGAAAGATGCATAAAGCAAAGAAATACCCTAATTCTTTTTCCAGACTCTGCCCTAATAGTAAACAACTCCTTGGTCAAAGCAAGACACACAGGCAAATTTGGGATCAAATTAACCGAGCCTCTTGATGGGAAGACACTTAAAGTCACAAGGAGCAAGATGGAGAGAAAGGTAAAGTACCAAAGTCACCCTTACAATCTACCACAGAAGAATGAGCAAATAACAAGATATCCTCTTCTCTTAAAACAAAAAGATAAGTGCTATAATGGGGGTCAAAAAGAGTACCTACTGTGAGAGCTCAATCATAGGTTTGAATATCTCTTCCCAGAAAACCAACAAACTTTTAATCAAAGAACTGACATGTGGAATGTTTTTGTTTTTTTTTTTTTTTTGGAAATGGAGCTAAAAACCAAGGGAGACTTGTGATAATAGATCTTCATGCTTGTGATAATAGCTCATAACAAAGCAGTTTTAGAAAATACCTTGAGTTGTAGGTTTCCACTGGAAAAAGTATAATTGTTTCCTTTTAAATACTAAAGATCAGTAAGTGTTTTTATTTTTTTTTATAAATTTTATTGTTATATTCCTCATACAATTGCAGCCCCCCCCATTCTGACCCCAATCCCCCCCCTCCCGCCCCCGCCCCCCTAAAAGTGTCTCTGGTTCATAGTTTTTTGTTGATTTTGATTTTCACTTTCTTATATTCATTTTCCTGGTCCCTTATTTAAGTTTTCTAGATTCCTGCTATGAGTGAGACCATCCGGTATTTTTCTTTTTCTTTTTGGCTTATTTCGCTGAGCATGATCCCTTCCAGCGCCATCCATGTTGCTGCAAATTGCATGTGTTTATCTTTTTTGAATGCTGAGTAATATTCCATGGTATATATGTACCACATCTTCCTGATCCAGTCATCTACCTTTGGGCATTTGGGTTGTTTCCAAAGCTTAGCTATTGTAAACAGTGCTGCCATAAACATAGGGGTGCAGGTGTTCTTTGGAATTGATGTTTCTGTGTCCTTTGGGTAAATACCTAGGAGTGGAATTGCTGGATCATATGGAAGCTCTATGTTTAGTAGGTCCAGAAATCTCCACACAGCTTTCCACAGTGGTTGGACCAGTTTGCACTCCCACCAACAGTGCAAAAGAGTTCCTTTTTCTCCACACCCTCGCCAACATTTGTTGTTGCTAGTTTTTTTAATATGTGCCATTCTCACTGGTGTAAGATGGTATCTCATGGTAGTTTTGATTTGCATTTCCCTGATGACAAGTGATGTTGAACATTTTTTCATATGCCTGTTGGCCATTTGCATTTCCTCTTCAGAGAAGTTTCTTTTTAGCTCTTCTGCACATTTTTTGACTGGATTATTTTCTTTGTTGTTGTTGAGTCTCATCAGCTCTTTGCAGATTTTTGTGATCAGTCCTTTATCATTAGTGTTGGGTGCAAAAATGTTCTCCCAGTTGGTGGGGTTTCTCTTTGTTTTTGTTATTGTCTCTTTTGCTGTGCAAAAGCTCTTTAATTTGATGTAGTCCCAGCTGTTTATCTTTGCCTTCACTATCACTGCTTTGGGTGATGTGTCTGTAAAGATGTCTTTGATGTGCAAATCATGTAGTGTTTCGCCTATATTTCCTTCTATATATTTTATGGTTTCAGGTCTTATGTCTAGTTCTTTAATCCATTTTGAGTTGATTTTTGTGTATGGTGTGAGGTAGTGGTCAAGCTTCATTCTTTTGCATGTAGCGACCCAGTTTTCCAGCACCATTTATTGAACAAACTTTCTTTGCTCCAATGCATATTCTTTGCTCCTTTGTCAAAGATTAGTTGACCATAAATCTGTGGGTTTATTTCTGGATTTTCTATTTGATTCCATTGGTCTGTATGTCTGTTCTTGTTCCAATACCATGCAGTATTGATGATTATGGCTTTGTAGTATAGTTTGAAGTCTGGGAGTGTGATGCCTCCATTCCCTTCTTTTTTTTCAGGAGAGCTTTGGCTATTCGGGGTTTTTTGTGATTCCATATGAATTTCATCAATAATTGTTCTATTTCTTTGAAGAATGACTTTGAAATTTTGATTGGAATAGCATTGAATCTGTATATTGCTTTTGGAAGGATGGCCATTTTAATAATGTTTATTCTTCCAATCCATGAGCAGGGGATGTCTCTCCATTTCTTTGTGTCTTCTTCTATTTCTTTTAACAGTGTTTTATAGTTTTCTTTGTATAGGTCCTTTACCTCTTTTGTTAGATTTATTCCCAAATATTTGATTTTTTTTGTTTCAATAACAAAAGGGATGGGTTTTTTTATTTCTTCTTCTTCAGATTTATTGTTTGTGTATAGGAAGGCTACTGACTTTTGTGTGTTGATTTTGTATCCTGCCACTTTACTGAACTGATTGATGAGTTGAATTAGCTTTTCTGTGGAGTTTTTGGGGTTCTCTATGTATACTATCATATCGTCTGCAAATAGTGATAGTTTGACTTCTTCTTTTCCTATTTGGATTCCTTGGATGTCTATCTCTTGTCTTATTGCCCTGGCTAGGACTTCCAGTATTATATTGAAAAGCAGTGGTGAGAGTGGACATCCTTGTCTTGTTCCAGATCTTAATGGAATTGCTTTCAGCTTTTCACCATTGAGAATGATACTGGCTGTTGGCTTGTCATAGATGGCCTTTATGATGTTGAGGTATGTTCCTTGTATCCCAAGAATTTCAAGGGCTTTTATCATGAATGGGTGTTGCACTTTGTCGAAAGCTTTCTCAGCATCTATTGATATTATCATATGGTTTTTATATTTCTTTTTGTTGATGTGTTGGATAACGTTGATTGATTTTTGGATGTTAAACCATCCTTGTGTCCCTGGAATGAATCCTACTTGGTCGTGGTGAATTATCTTATGGATACATTGTTGGATTCTGATAGCTAAAATTTTATTGAGGATTTTTGCATCAGTGTTCATTAAGGAGATTGGCCTGTAGTTTTCCTTTTTTGTGTTGTCCTTGTTCGGTTTTGGTATTACTGTAATGTTGGCTTCATAAAACGTGTTTGGTATTGTCCCTTCCTTCTCAATTTTTTGGAAGAGTTTGTGAAGGATAGGCACTAATTCGTCTCTGAATGTTTGGTAGAATTCATTTGTAAATCCATCAGGTCCTGGGCTTTTGTTTTTGGGGAGGTTTTTGATTACCATTTCAATTTCGCTAATTGTAATTGGTCTGTTTAGGTGTTCTATTTCTTCTTTATCTAGCTTTGGGTGATTGTAGAGTTGTAGGAATTTGTCCATCTCCTCTAGATGTTAAACTTGTTTCCATATAACTGTTCATAGTAGTTACTGATTATTCTTTTGATTTCTGCTGTGTCCGTTGTGATTTCTCCTCTTTCATTGATGATCCTGTTTATTTGTGCTTTCTCCCTTTTTTCCTTTGTGAGCCTGGCTAGGGGTTTGTCTATTTTATTGATTTTTTTCAAAGAACCAGCTCTTGGTTTCATTGATCTTTTGGATTGTTTTTTTAGTTTCAATTTCATTTATTTCTGCTTTGGTTTTTACTATTTCTTTTCTTCTACTGGTTTTGGGGGTTTTTTTGTTGTTCTTTTTCTAGATCCTTGAGCTTCGAGATTAGGTTGTTTCTTTGCGTTCTTTCTTGTTTCTTGATGTGAGCTTCTATTGCTATATATTTTCCTCTTATTACTGCTTTTGCTGCATCCCATACATTTAGGATATTGGTGTCCTCCTTGTCGTTCAATTCAAAAATTTTTTTAATTTCTTCTTTGATCTCCTCATTAGTCCAATGGTCTTCCAGTAGTGTGGTTTTTAATCTCCATGAGGTAGGAAAGTTCCTTGCCTTCTTTTTATGGTTTATTTCTAGTTTGATGCCTTCATGGTCAGAAAAGATGGTTGATATGATTTCAATCTTGGTGTATCTGTTGATGTTTGTCTTGTGCCCCAGTATGTGATCTATCCTGGAGAATGATCCGTGTGCGCTTGAGAAAAATGTGTACTCTGTTTTTTTGGGGTTTAGTGTTCTATAGATATCTGTTAAGCCCAATTGCTCTAGGTCCTTATTTAGAGCTTTGGTTTCTTTACTTATTTTTTGTCTTGTTGATCTATCCATTGTTGATAGTGGTGTGTTGAAGTCTCCCACTACGTATGTGTTTTCTCTGATGTCTGTTTTCAGAGAGGACAACAGTTGTCTGATCTATTTTGGTGCTCCTTCGTTTGGTGAGCATATGTTAATGAGTGTTATTTCTTCTTGAAGTATTGTCCCCTTGATCATAATGTAGTGACCATTGGGGTCTCTTTTTATCTTTTTGAGTTTGAAATCTGTTTTATCTGATATAAGTATAGCTGTTCCTGCTTTCTTTTTTGGTCCATTTGCTTGTAGGATTGTTTTCCATCCTTTAACTTTGAGCCTATTTTTATCTTTTGTAGCTAAATGTGTTTCCTGGAGACAGCAAAAGGTTGGGTTTTGTTTCTTAATCCAGGCTGCAACTCTGTGTCTTTTTATTGAAGAGTTTAGTCCATTTACATTTAGAGTTAATATTGATATGTTAACATCTGTATTTGCCATTGTGTTTGTCTTTCCTTTGATTTTATTTATTCTTTTAATAACTTTTTTTTTTTTGGCCTTCTTTCATTGTTATTCGTCCCTCTGAGGTTCTGGCTTTAGGACTCCTTGTAGTATTTTTTGGAGTGGGGGTTTAGTTGCAATGAAATTCCGGAGTTTCTGTTTGTCTGGGAAGGTCCATATTCTTTCTTCAAAGAGGAAGGAGAGCTTTGCGGGATAGAGTATTCTTGGTTGGCATCTGTTTTCTTGGAGTCTGTTGACTATGTCCCTCCACTCTCTCCTTGCCCGTAGTGTTTCTTCGGAGAAGTCTGATGTCAGCCTGATTGGTTTTCCTTTGAATGTTATCTGTTTCTTCCCTCTTGCCAGCTTCATTATTTTTTCCTTGTCCTGGATTCTTGGGAGCTTTACTATTATGTGTCTTGCTGTATTTTTCCTTTCATCGTGGAAGTTTGGTGTTCTTCTTGCTTCTTGTATATCAATTTTCAGCTCCTTCTTCACATTTGGGAAGTTCTCTTCAATTATCTCTTTGAATATTTTCTCTGTTCCTACATCTCTCTCCTCTCCTTCTGGTATTCCTATAACTCTTATATTTCCTTTCCTCATGGAGTCAGATAGTTCCCGAAGTCTTTCCTCGTTCTTTTTCCTTCGTGCTTCTCTTTCCTTTTCTGTTTTGGTTCTTTTTATTTCTGTGTCTTCAAGATTACTTATTCGTTCTTCCATTTCATCTATTCTGCTTTCATTGCTTTTCCCAGAATTCTTTAGTTCTTCCATTAATTATTTGATCTCCTGCATTTCTTTTACTTCCCTCTTTAGGGACTCAATTTCTTTCTTCTGACCATTGTTTTCACTCTCTAGGGACTCAATTGCATTCTTCTGATCGTTGATTATTTTTCCCTTATCATTGTTTTCCTTTATGACTTCTGTCAGTTTTTTAATCACGGCAATTTTAAATTCTCTTTCTGGAAGGCTCAGAAATTCTTCCAAGTTATTGTCGTTGCGATCTGGGGGCTGGTTTTCTTTTTGTGGTGTGCTTTTTCTCTGGAGAGTTGCTAGGTTGCGTGTGGTTCTTCTCCTCCCTACTGTCTGTTTTCTAATTTGCCGTATGCGTTGGGACACTGTGTTGTTGGGACTGGCCGGCATCTTGGGTGGGCTTCTCTGCTCCCCTCTGGTTCCTCCAGGAGTCATCTGTCAGTTTCAAGCAGTCTTTACTGGAGAAAGGTCCCTGTTCTAAAATGCCGATGTGGGGACACACTCCCCTGTGCGCCTGGTCTGCCCCGGCGGTGGGTTCCTGCTCCCCCTCTGGGCTTGGACTGCAGGCCAGAGGGGGTCTGGCATGGGCGAACTTCCCCCGCTCACCTCTGGCTCCTGAGGAAGCCTTCTGCAGGTAGTCTTTACTGAAGAAATGTCCCTGTTCTAAAATGGTGATGTGGGACACACTCCCTGCGCGTCTGGTCTCAGGCACACTCTTCTGCGTGCCTGGTCTGCCCCGGCTGTGGGTTCTCGCTCTCCCTGTGGGCTCAGACTACTTGTTCGGAAGGGGCCCGGTGTGGGCTAACTCCCCAGCTGGCCACTAGCTCCTTCAGGAGCCTCTGCTGGCTTCAAGTCGCTAGGTGGCGCCAGAGATCTCTCCTAGAGCCCTTGGGAAGCTGATTTTCCACCCCGTGGGACAGGGAACAGAGCAGGAATGGTAGGGTACACCTCAACGGCTTTGGGGTGCTGTGTCTGCCTTGTGCCCCACCATCGTGGGGAACCCACGCCCCTAATTTCATGCCCCGGGTCTCAGTTCCAAATCCCTCAGTTCCAGGACGCGGGCTGTAGCCCAGATCAGTGGCGCGGGAATGGCGCCTTTTGAATCCCGCTTCCCTGCCTGGGCGCCTTGTCCCTGCTCACTCAGGGAGGGCCTCCGTGGTCTCCCCGCAAGCCTAGGTCGCAGGCGCGGGGACCTGGGCAGCTGCGATCCGATCCGGATCAGCGCGCTGCTTTCTGCGCAAGCTTACCGGGCGGCCGGGGCTGTGTGCTGGTGCTGGTCTCCTCCTGGGGGGCGGGGCTCTCTTTAATGGCACCTGGAGCTCACCTCCGCGGCGGATTCTGCAGGGTTCTCCACAGCTCCCGTTCACGGGGTTTGGTGGCTGAAATAGTTCCTTTCCACTCACAGTCCCACTTGCTGCGTCCGTTTTTCTTGTTGGCCGTTTTGGTTTGTTGTTTCCCTCCTCTCTGCCGGTCGGAGAGTGCCGACTTTGTGGGCGGGGGAGGGGAGCAGGGTTCTGCACTTCCCTCCCTTCTGGTCCTCTTTTATGGCCACTTTCTTCTTCGGGCAGTTTGCTGGAGTCATCCATTTATCTTCCGTGTCCCAGTTCTCACTGGGACCTGCCGCTTTTCCTCCCTATTAACTTTTTTTAATGGGAGATCTTACTCGCAGCGTCTCCTCGCCGCCATGTTGCTCCGCCCCTCATGTGGAATGTTTTTGAAGGTCACCTGTCTGAGAAGACAGGAAAGGGGTCATTTATAGATAAAAACACACATGTGATGATACCAGCTATAATTAATCATAGTGTGTGGAAACATGAAAACTCAGTGTGACTATAACCAAGAAGAAGAAAAAAAAACTGTGATTCAAGTTGAATCGATAGAGAGGCCTTGTTTCCCAACCACTATTCCATTTTACCCAGTTTACTTGGATGTAAACCTCTGAGGGACAAAGGCTATATCTTTAGTCATCTCTAGTAGCCTGCCCATAGTAGCCTGCACATATAAATTTTTCCATAGATGCTAACTAGATTGATTTCCAATCCACCAGTGAAAAAAAAGTATTACAAGTTAACCATATCATGGAGATGCAATGGTGATATACAAAGACATCTCTAAGAAAGTGCAAGTCTAGGGACCTCCCTGGTGGCACAAGGGGTTAAGACACAGCACTGTGAAGCTATTTGCAGCCTCTGCAGCACAAGTTCAATTTCTGGCCAGGGAGGTGACCCACATGGTGCAGAAGACCTCTCCTGACTCACCCTCTGCTCCCCTCAGCAGTCAATCTGCCTGTTCTGTTTCCTACTCTGTATTTGATGATTTCTTTCATCCCCCACACCTCTGGCCTGTACCCCAGTTCTTGTATGCATAAATAAATACATCTTTAAAAAAAAAAAAAGAAAATATCTAGTTATAAAAAAAAAGCAAGTCTAGAAGTCACTTCTTTCTTTTTTTATAAATCTTTTTTTAAGATTTATTTATTTATGCATATGAGAGCTGGGGTACAGGCCAGAAATGTAGGGGGTGAGAGGATTCACCAGAGACAGAGCAGAGAACAGAACAGGCAGATCAACAGAAGTACACTGCGGAGGAAAGCAGTGGGCGAGTCAGGAGAGGTCTACTGTGTCATGTGGGTTGCTCCCTGGCTAGGGATCGAACTCATGCTGCAAAGGCTGCAGACAGCTTCTGGACAGGTTGCGTCAAACCCCTTGTACCACCAGGGAGGCCCCTAGAAGTCACTTCTTTCCATGTAAAGTTTAAAACTTTCTAGTTCTACCTATTGAGGTTTTTAAGCATATTTTTGGAGTTCAATGAATTTGATCATTATTAAAAGAAGGGGTAATTTTGTTTCTGTGCTTTATTTCTCCCTAGGAAGTTAGGAGTGGGGATGGGGTTATATCTAAGATGGGGACATGTCCATGATGTTGCCTTTGGTTACTTGGGTTTATTTCACATTCTCTATTGTTGGACAGCAGAGATGTAAAATAGGAAATACATTTTAGTCTAAGATATTATTCTATCCCTTTTTTTTAAGGCCATCTAAGGACAAAAACAACTTCTCATCAGTGGTCCCAGGAAAATGTCCAAAATTAAACAGTGGCTAGTATTGGGAGTAGCTAGTAGGAGCAGGATTCCCCTAATATGTTGATCACTGCTTCTCTTGAGAGGGCATATAACTGTCATTTTATTATGAATTTAGACATTAAATTCATGAGTTGTGTGTGTGGGGGGCTGGAGACCATTAGATATACTTTATACTCCATCATTATCCCCCTGATCTAAAAAAATCTGAAATTACCTCTACCGATGTAATACTTCAGATTCTGCTCCACCTAGTTTCCTTAAAAAAAAAAAGATTCATTTATTTATGCATACAAGAACTGGGGTACAGGCCAGAGTTGTGGGGGGGTGAGAGGATTCACCAGAGACAGAGTGGGGAGCAGAACAGGCAGAATGACTGAAATACACTGCTGAGGGGAGCAGCTGGCGAGGCAGGAGAGGTCTGCTGCACTATGTGGGTAACTCCCTGGCCAGGGATTGAATTCATGCTGTAGTGGTTGCAGATAGCGTCAAAGTTTGCATCTTAACCCCTTGCGCCACCAGGGAGGCCCCTCCACAAAGCTTCTTACTAATTTTTTTTGAAAGGAGAAATTATTTTTCTTTTTAGTAGGTGCTATGAGACAGAACTAATCAACTGAGAAGCTGCCAATTTTGTCTCAAAAGTCAGAACAGGGCCTCCCCTGGTGGCCCAGCAGTTGAGCACTGGGCTGCGAAGCTGCCCACAGCCTCTGCAGCATGGTTTCGATCTCCAGCCTCCAGCAAGGGTCCCACATGGTGCACAGACCTCTCCTGCCACACCTGCTGCTCCCCTCAGCAGTGTACTTTGTCAGTCTGCCTGCTCTGTTCCCCGCTCTGGCTCTGGGGAATTCTCTCACCCTCCCATGCTTCTGCTTATACCCAGTGCTTGTATAAATAAATAAATAAATAAATAAATAAATAAATAAATAAATAAATAAATAAATCTTTTTAAAAAAAAGTCAAAACAAGTTAGACAAACATGATTTTAAGTGTATCTACTCTGTTGCAGTCTGTCATCTTGTTGTGGTCTGTCCAAAGGTCTATATCTAGAAAAGGTTTATTCCCATGTCCATTTGTCCATGTTCCTTACTCAGCCTTATCAATCATAAAGCTACTATTTTGAGTGCCTTAATGACAAGAGTCTTATGTTTCAATTGGTTCAAAAGATTAAAAGAGAAGAAAGTGGTATTATTTTTTGTTCTTCTAACTGGAAAAGCAAAAACTCTGTGTTATCCATCTTAGTGTTCCCCACAGTGCTGGAATGGTGTCAGGCATCTAGCCAATGCTCAAAAAATTGTTCAATGAGTAAGAAGAGGAATTATTTAACATCAAACTCTAGTCTGTTCTTTGATCTTAGATCTCTTGGGTTCCTTTTGAGAAAAGTAGAGTTCCTCTAAATGTCACTAGTCAACATTTTTCTTCTCTATGTTCATTTTTGCAAGTGCTAATGGTTTGTGCAACTCTTTTATCTCCCCATTGGTCACTGCAGCACGGTGACCACACAGGCTTTGTTAAGTGCTTGGTCATCCTTTTTAATGACACAGAAAATAGGTAAGAATTTAAAATACCACCCTCTGTGCTCAGTTTAGGGATTTCACAAAAATAGCCAGGGCTCATTTTAATGAAAGCCTAAATCTTTATCACTCTAACTGCTGTCTCTGGGGTAGCTCATTGGAAGCTTCCTAAATGCTACTCTTTTCAACAAAAGCAAATGATAGTAATTCCTGGGAGTTCTCCAGCTCTCCCAAGAATTTCAGTAGTTCTCAATTACTGAAACGATAACTTCAAAATAATCAAATAGTTCTCAAGTGTTTCCTAGTGTTTCTTTTTCTTTTTTAAAGATTTGTTTTATTTATGCATATAAGAGCTGGGGTGTAGGCTAGAGGTGGGGCGGGGGGTGGTAAGAAGATTCACCAGAGACAGAGTGGGGAGCAGAAAGATGGACTGACTGAAATACACTGCTGAGGGAGCAGCAGGTTAGACAGGAGAGGCCTGCTGTGCCTTGCTGGTTAGCTCCCTGGCTGGAGATAGAACTTGTGCTGCAGTGGCTATAGATAGCTTCATAGTGCTAAGATTTAACCCCTTCTGCCACCAGGAAGGCCCATTTTCCTAGTGTTTTCTTACAATTAAGTACAGAGGAGGGGGAAAGGTAGTATTTGGAAAGAGCTATTTACAGTATGGATTAAGTCTGCTTTGATACAAAATAGAGGAGGCAAATGATAGATAGATTTGATATAGTAGTAATTTCCATTAAAGGAATTTGCCCCCAAAAAAGAGGATAATAGTGGTCATATAAGCATAATACCCAGGTCTTATCACTACAAAGTCTAGACTCAGACTTGGACCTTGTAGAGAGATTCTGAGTGAGAATATATGTCCTGTATAGTCCATTCACTGCTACTAACCGATTGTCCTGCTTCAGAAGTCAGTCCAAAACATGTGCACTAGAGTTAGTGGAAGTGTTAACATATCGGAAATGCGAAAATGGCATATTCTTTATTACTCCAAGCAAGTCTATCATTCTCACAAATATACATATTAAAAAAAACTGAAAAAATCTATCAGTACATATTGAGTAAACTGCTGAATTTAAGAATTCAGTTGAATGTCATAAGGTGCAGTAAGGCCAGATACCTGTCCTCAAGTTTCCCCCAATCTGGTAAGGAGACACACACATGTTGTAAAGAAGGTTCATTGCCATATGCAACACTATGAGTAATACATAAATAATAATAGATTAAAACTATCCTGTTCATGTTTTATCTGCATAGCACCCTTCTTTCTCAATATAACATTGTCCAAAAATTGTCAGAGCCTTTGATATGTGTCAAAGTACATCAAGTAGTAACCACCAAAATTCCTGTGGTTATAGGGTTGAAAGTAACCAGTTATGGACACATAGAATGTTTGACTTGCAAGATGGTTCAGAGAAATTCTGAACCAAGTTCTTCTTTCTTTCTAATTACAAAACAAAGTCCTTGAGAAATGAGGGCACTTGCACAAGAAAATAGAGCAATTTGTGGACTGAAGCTATGGTCATCCGTTCACAGGTACAGAGGAACTAAGATTCTACTATGAATCAACTGATAGACTGAAGAGTTTGTTTTCTTTGAATTTTTTTTTCATTCAGGTAATACTGGGATACCCCCATCAGGTATTACTATCATAGTGTACTCCACACTATCTCACCCATATTCCACCACCACAGACTACTGTGCTCCTTCCTTGTTTGTGAATTCTTAATACACCCTTTAAAGAGGTATGTCACTCACTAACTATGACCTTATAAAAAGTGAACTACCCTCCCTGAATGTTCTCAGTTATGAAATAAAGATTAAAATGTCTAAACAATTTCAGGGAGGTTAATTCACTTTTCTAAGGTCACATAGCTTATGAATGTCATAGCCAGATTGGGAACCCAAGTTTTTCCAAGTTTCACTTTATCAGGCAGCCCCACTATCCACAATGTAGTGCATTAACTCAGTGATATGCCGTTTTGTATTCAGGCAGGATTCCAATATAAATGTATGTCTTCTCCCTGGAGTGAGAAGAGGCAAACAATTCTTAAAATTTAAATTGAAACATAAAAGCTACCTTTCCTCTCCATGTGACTAAGAAGTCAGATTTCCTTTCAGGTGTTTCCTTTGATCTTCTTAAAAGGTTCTTTCCTTCTGGCCATTGAAACAAGTGCTGTTCTACAGGTCTGGAGCATTCAAAGGCTGCAGCAGCAGACTGATCAAATGGAGTGTTTTTGTAAACACTGTGCTTCGATTTATTTCACAGGGACATAAAAGGGAGGCTTTTATTGTCATGCTTCTCTGATAAAACAATGGAAAACACAAGTGTGATCTGTAGTGGCTAACTGAAATATCCAGTGTGTGTGCCAGATGACCAGGCCCTGTGGCTGTTTCTCAGCTGTCTGCTAGGTTGCATGTCAATCATTCGCTAGTGCACCATTCTTCTAGTAGAAGAATAATCCCACAGGCAAATGGGACCCCAAGTTTCTTCTGAAGTTGAATAGTGGATTGTCCAAGGATAGGGGTCTAGGAGTCACAATAAACTAGATTAAAATCTCAACTCTTTCTCTTACCAGGTGTACCATAATCTGATTCTCAAACTCTGCCTGTAAAATTGAAGTACAAATACCTATTTCATGGGGTTTTTGTAAGAATTATGTGCACAGAGCATATTAGCACAGAGTTGAACTTGATAAACAAGTTTGGTAGCAGCAGATCTTTGCTGGACAACTTATTTCTTTTCCATTTACCTCATAAAAGATATTATGGAATTTCTGAAAATCATCTATTAAAACTAGAGTTCACCGAGTCCTTTCTTTTGCACTGTAATAAACAATATAATATGTACTCTTGACAATGACCTTGCAAGGTGGGCAGGGCAGCTATGGAACCACTCCCATTTGTCAGATCCCAAGACAGTATCACCCCTGAAAGTGTGAAGCATGAAACAGGCCCTCTCTGCCAAAGGCAAGAAACATTCCCTAGAGAGAAATGTGGGCAGTAGGGCTGGGGTACATTAGTAATGATTCCAGACATCCAGATAGGAAGGGAAGTCATTATATAATGTTTTCCATGACCTTCAAAAAGGACATAAAACGTAAGTCACAGATGAAGGTTGTAGGATATTTCAAAGATTCTATCATCTGTACTGCAAAGCTACAACCAGGTGAAGTATAAATTTGAGGCTGCACAGCAGTATATGTAGAACATACTCTTTACCACCAACAAAGAGTGGAGGGCCATAGGCTCACAGAGTCAAACTGTGATGTCCGGCAGTTCTCTGAACCAACTTAAGGGCCAATTTATTCTTTCCACCATCTCTTCCTGATGGCCCATGCAACTGGAAATTACGTGATCAAATTTACGTGTTAATACAACTCATGTCTATTCAGACAGTTCTATAAATAGTCAAAACTCCAATCATTAAATACACATTACAATAAGGATCTATTGGATTGAGCTATTGGATTAATAACATCGAAAATCATAACTGATAAAGCAAGTAAGACATCAAATTTGGATTATTATTAAAATGCTTTCAAAAAGATTACCTTATTTTGTAGGAGAAAAAAACCATCAGTTTAACACTAGATATTGAGTTTCTACTATTTGAAAAGCATGGTAGTAATTTGGGAAACTTCTCGGGTTTTCAATGTGTAATAATATATACATTTCACTCACCTATTTAGAAAACTTCAATGGCTCTCTTCATCTGAGGATCAAAATTGATGCATTTTTCAAGTCCCTCCATACTTTGGCATTAACCACTCTTTTAGCTTTATCTCTCACAACTCCTGCTACACTACAAATAGTGCACTGTCTGCTGCCAATAATACCATTCCCTTCTGCCAGTCTACCATTCAGTCTCATATATATTTTAATACTGAAACTACTCTTCATTCCCCCCAAAAGACACCATACTTCATTATACCTTACCTCAGAAATACTGTAATTCAGGTGGTTTGGGTGCAATCTGGAACCTGTATAGATATAAGCATACCAGTTAATTATGAGAGAAAGTTCAAGGATCAAATTATGTGAAATACCAGTATGGGCAATTTTCAACGATCATTCCTCTCTCTGAATCACCTTTCTCTTTTCTCAGCCATTACATTCCTATTTATTTCCCCAGGCCTCAGTCAAAAGTAACCTTCAACAATTCTCCTATCTCAATATTCAAAATACCAATTATGAAAAGGAATAAAAGAAAAGAGCTATTCTTTTGTCCTTTCATCCCTTCTGATCAGAATCTAATCTTTTTTCTCTGTGTACTGGCACTCAGTACATACTACTTATACTCAGTTTACCATATTCCATTGCATGTATCATGTAAGCAGTCTATCTTCTCAGATAGATTGCAAGTTACTTCTAAACTATTGCTATGCACCAAAGCTCAATAAATATTTCTTCAACAAGATAACAAGCAATCTTTAATGATAAGGTTTATCCTGCCTTGACTTGCCTCCACTTTCGTTTCTAACTGAATGAACTCAAGGTCAATATTGCTTCTTTCATCATCCCCTGAAATACCCAGGAATGCTGTCCCCTTTCTTCTGTGAGACAGCAGTTTTGTTTTGTCCTTCTCTCAAAGTATTTATCACATTTTCTTGTTTTATGGGTATCAGGGCACAGTTTTTATTTCCATTGCTTGGTTATGTTTCCTATTTTGTCTATATTCATATCCCCCAGAGAACACAACAGAGCACCTTGCCCAGAAGAGATTCTCAAAAAAAAAAAAAAAAGAAAATATTTGAGAAAAATTGGATTGTACAGAGTTAGCTTGCCGATGAAAGTGCAAATGCCTTAGACAATTGAAAAACCCTATTTCTGCCTCCTAAGTTACAGTAGAAGAAAATCAGAATATAAAAATCATCAAGGCACCAAGAATAATGCTTTTCTCATTGGATATATATATCCTAAGTCAGAATTTGAACTTTGCAGCAGATGGGCAAATGATGGGCTTTAACCATCTAAATGTAGGAGTTTGCAGTTCTGGTGGGGGTGAGGGGTGTGGGGGAGAACTATTCACTTGTATAGATCTGTCTTGTAAAACTGTTCCTACAATTCATTATTGTTGCTGCTAAAAATATATTATTGTTGTTATTATTTTGATTTCTTTGTGCAGATCAGTTAACTCAAATGGAAATATAATGAAGTTGCTACCTTCCTGTGTAGCACTTATCCTAAATTCAACAGTTCTCCTATCTCAAAATTCAGAATACTAATTAAAAGGAACAAGAGAAAAGAGTTATTCTTTTGTCCTTTCACCCATTTATTCCATGAACATTGAGGTAAGCTTAAGTGCAAAGATCATGTCTTCATCGTCTTTGCAGAGTTTGCAGTCCTGCCTGATACATTTCCCCTTATAACTTGTTGATTGATGAATGAATGATAGGAAAAAAGTTTTCACCTTTCCCTAACCAAAAGAACATATTGACATAATCCCTTTAAGATATCAAAGTAAATTACAATTGCGTTCTTATCGATTATGTAAACAAGGTAAGTCATTTTCTTTAAATCCTACATAGTCTTTAATTTCATGGTTTTAACTCTAAGAGGAATGATAGGAGATTTGTCAGTTAAAGGACCCTTCCTCCATACAAAGGATACATTAAAATTTTTAATACTTTCATTTTATTTCAAAATAATCATTTATTTTACCTCTCTGTTCTTAAACTGGGAAAGCCAGTCATATGTTTCATGTACTTTCAACAATAGTGAGCTTTCCAAATAATGTGACAGTAGATAAATAGATGAAATTAAAAAGTTATCTTTGGTAATCATCATTCAGTCAGTTAGCAATTAAATCTTGTCAAACTTTTAGGAGAAAAAGGCAAAAACTAAAAGAATAACCAAGAAGTCATTTACCGGTGAAATAGAATTGGGAAAACTCTGCTAATAGATGACAAGCAAATGCTCATCAGCATGACAGCTACCGGAAACATCAGCAAAAACAGCCATGCAATTGCACAATGTTCAACAGTGACTGCAGATTGCTTGGAGTGAAGACTTCATTCAGCTTTCTAAATGTTTGAGCCCCCAAAAGCAAAATTCTGTTAAATGCAGGCTCTGGGGCCACTGTAGCTAACCAGAGAGCTATGTCATTGCAGGAAGCTTGGGTGCACTGTTCAAAAAGATTTCCTGTTCCGCATAGCCTCTTAGATATCCTCACTATCAGGAAGGGATATAACCCCATTATATATAGGTCTATATTCATCTCTGGGACAAAAAAAAAAAATACTCCAGGAACTAGCTAAACTGAGACCTGTGAGCTCCTTTCTCTTGGACATGTAGTCTAATGCTAGGGCCACAGGAAATTAAGTGTCCAGAAAAGCATTTACCAGAACTGTCCAGAGCTATTTTATGCTCGTGAAGATAATCTTCATTTCCACCCCATTCTAGAATGAATAGCTAAATCAGGAATTGTGAAACCCAAGAAATAGTTCACAATTGAATACAAATCATAACTGAAATGCACAGAACCCTTTAAAGCAATGTTAAAAACTTCATGACATTGCAAAGTTTTCTTGAGTCCCCTATGTGGTAGCAGGATTGGAGATTGCACTAGTAAAAATGTCAACTGGAGAATTTTTCTTGTACCTCATTACCTGGAAATATCACTGGGGTTTTTACACTCTTCTGAATATCTATTTACAGCCTTGCACCCTGACCTTGAACATTACTGTTGCATTAATACGGACCATTCAGGGAAGAAGGAATACTCACATATGAGATTAAAATAAGCAAGAAATGCATTGGCATATCAAAACAAAATGTATGTTGAAAAGTGCTTCTAAATTTAAAATTGAAGATGAGCTTCTATTCACATTAAACCAGGAAATCTGCTCCCAGAGACAGCAATAGCAGTTTTGCTTATCAGATTATCATTACAATATTATCCATTATTTCCTATGATCTCTGGAATCTTAAGACATTTCATTCCTTGCCAAGTTCTAGAGTGTAAGTTGTATTTAAAAAATACTTTAAGACCTGTACCAAAATAGTAAAAATGCAAAGTCACTATTGAATAAAATTTGAAATTAAATAGAAAGCAAAACTCTGCAGAGTTAACTGATGAAAAAATATGAGATGGGTAGGCCAAGAAATAATTATGAACAAAACAAGGTTGAAGGACAAAGTTAAGTAAGTTCTTGAAACATGTGGGAATTAGCTAAATGACAAGAAAGTCTTTTCTGGAACAAAGCCATTGATTGAAGAAGCATGGCCTTGGACATATGCACATTTCAAATTACACCCACCCTCATCATTCATAACTTTTGCAAGTTTTTTAACATGTCTAAGCCTCACTTTCCTCATCTGTATATAAGGCTGTTCAGAAAACATCTCTATGGGGGCCTCCCACCCTGGTGGCGTAACAGGTTGAGCGCAGCGTTGTAAGGCTGGCCCGCAGCCACTGCAGTGTGAGTTTGATCCCCAGCTGGGCAGGGATCAACCCACATGGCACAGCAGACCTCTCCTGACTTACCTGCTACTCCCCTCAGCAGTGTACTTCAGTCTATCTGCCTGTTCTGTTTCCCGCTCTGTATCTGGTGAATCCTCTCACCTCCCACACTTCTGGCCTGTACCGCGGTTCTTGTATGCATAAATGAATGAATCTTAAAAAAAAGAAAATCTCTCCATGTTTCTATAAAGTTAGGAATTTCTGAGAATTTTTTATTGCATCTGGAATCTGTACTAAAAAAAAATATTGGAATGTAATTTACGATTAATTCGTTGAGAGAATTCTGGAGAGATTTACCTCTCAGAAGTATATATTTACAATTCAAGAGATGTTGACTGAGGATATCCCTAATTATAAACATGAAAATAATAGTTATCTTTTGCCTAGAGATTTATTTATATTACAGTGGGTTATATAGATGAGTACTGGGAAACTTTTATGAGAAGCAAATGTTTTCTGCCTCCTTAGGAAGTTAGGACACATGTGAGCACCAGATCCATTTTTTCTGTATTCCTCACCTGCAAGACAAACTCTTTGTATAGGTATATCATCCCAACTTTTTTCAAGTGACTCTAGAGGTAAGAATTGGAGCACAAGGGACCACATGGTTGTTATTTGCTATAAAGTAAATTATAATTAGTCTTCTCTGATCCAGAAATCTCAATGTGTGCATTCAGGATCCGTAATAAAAAAGAAAAATCCACGATAATAAAAAAAAAAAAAGCACTGTTCTCACTGTTGGAATGGGGGAGTGTGGTTTCAGACACACAGGAGGTAAAGGGTAGAGGGATGTATGTGCTATTAAATAAGCTATGGAGTTGATTTATACACAGATGGTTAAATATACAAGTATTTCTAAAGATGTGTCTATACACTGGTTAGTAAACACACCGTTTTGTTTTGTTTTGTTTGATCTATTGTATGAAAGGGCCCAAAGAAATAAAAATCCAGTAGTTAAAGCTAAGTTAAAATACTTGTAGCAATGAGCATACCCAACACCAGATCTTGGTTTTTAGTCCCATTCTCCATTAAAAGGAATCAGAGCTCCTTGGAGAAATGGCTGATTTTAGGGCTAGGAAAGGAGTTATCCAAAATGAGTTCACAACATTTTGTTGTAGTGTGATAAAATAAATAAGGAAGAGTTCAAACATACACACACACTCTGATTATAGCAAAGTGACACAGAAGCTAATTGAAAGAGCTCCCTATGACCAAAGCTTGAACAATTTGAACATCAAATAAAGTAGCACTGAATTATAACCCACTATATAAAATAATCATGTCTATGTTGATTGTAAATACATAATAAATAAGTGAAGAAGTGACAAATCTCTCATGCCAAAGAATTCCAAATAAATAATATATGTACTTCATCTTAGAGGACAGGGTTCATAACTTCACTCTCTTTAAGTGCAAACCTAGTGACTTTGTCCAAGGAGTACGGTTTAGAAAGGGGGGAAAAAAGGAGGTCAAGGTCAACATCAATAATGAAAAATCTTGTTGATGGAATGTTTGTACTCCTGATATATTGTCATGAAATTTTACTTTACCTAGTGATCTCTTTCCCAAGAGTCCCAATCTAACCATGGAAAAAGTCATCAGGTAAATCCAATAGAGGGGCATCCTACAATATACACAACCAACATTTCTCAAAAGTTTAATCTCAGGCCTCCCTGGTGGTTCAGGGGTTAAAGACAGCACTATCAAAAGTTTAACCTCATAAACTTTTAGGGAAAAATAAAGAGAATTTTTTTCATGAGTTTGTGATAGGCAAAATTTTTTATCTGGAACACAAGAAAGCACACACCATAAAAGAAAACATTCATAACTGAACTCTATGAAAATGAAAAGTTATGTATTGCAAAGGATGCTATTAAGAAAATGAAAAGGCAAGTCATATATTTGGGGAATCATATATGGCCCATATATCTGACAAAGAACTTGTATCCAGAATACACAAAGATCTCTTAAAATTAAATAACCACAGAATAAACTGCCCATTTAAAAAAAAAAAGTGTAAAAGTAGAACACACTATTCACAAATCATTGCTCATAGGGAAATGCAAATTAAAGCCAAAATGATTTAACAACCCACACACTGGGATGGCTAAAATAATAAGCTTAACAATATCTAGTTTGGGCAAAAATATGGAACAACCAGAACTCTCAAACATTAAGGTGGGAAGTCAGCCTGGCTTCATGTTATAAACTTAAACATAAACTTATCACACAATCTAGAAAATGCACTGCTGGCCATTCACTTGAGGGTAATGAAAACATGTCTATACAAATCAATGTACATGTGTGTCCAAAGAAGCTTTATTCAATATAGTTGAACGCTGGAAATAACCCAAAAGAGAATCAGAAAGATATAGTCATTAAGTGTGACACTACTCGGTAATAAAATGTAATAAATTACTGAAACACGAAAAAAACAATGAACCTCCAAAATATATGGTGAGCAAAAGAAGCAAACACCAAAGAATAAAATTCTGATTCCATTTATAGAAGCCCCAGCAAAAAGAAGCATTTTGCTGAATAAAGTTAGAAGATGGTTGACAAGAAAAAATAATATCTATGCAAGAACCTAAGCAAGGAGTAATCCCAACTTGAGGAGCAAGCAACAGGATGCCATGAAGACAGTGAGAACATAGGGTAAAGGAGAAGCCAGGAGAAGCTGATTGCAGAGTCCATGGAAACATCCCAGACAAATACCTCTGCTTGCATAGGCTGTTCTCCCTAGATATTAACTGGATAATTTTTACTTAAAAAGACTATCACCCTTTATTAACCAGTCATCAAATATTTTAATGAATTTTTCTCCAAATGTCTGAACATCAAAATATTGTGAGTGATCATGAGTTCTACACAAAAATATTTTAATTTAATATTTTCAATTTGCTCAGCAAATTTTGTATACGAACACACACACTCATATACACAGATGCAGGTATGCATTATTCTGGATCATGTGTGGGATTTCTGATCTCACTATCTACATTTGCATTTATTTCACTATCTACATTTGCATTTATGTTGACATTCACATCAAATCGAAGGCAATAATGCTATTTTAATAATGCCCTAGACAAATAGGAAACAAATCAGTGATGCAATTTGCAAGTGAAAGTTAGTGATGTCACAATTTAACATAAAAACCAAAGCTTCACTATATGTGAATAGAAATGTAAAATAACTGAATTACTAAATGATACAAACATGTCAAGTTCAAAAGAACATGTGCTTGAATATGAATGTTACCATATTCATATTAAGAAAAAAATTTTGATCAAATAGTACCTGATATATTAAATTAATAGTGCTTTGTTCTTTTTCAGGGTTTTTTATTTAAGATTTATTTATTTATGCATACAAGAGCTGGGGTATATGCCAGAGGTGTGGAAGGTGAGAAGACTCACCAGAGACAGAGTGGGGAGCAGAACAGGCAGACTGATGAAATACACTGCTGAGGGGAGCAGCGGGCAAGGCAGGAGAGGTCTGCTGCACCATGTGGGTTGCTCCCTGGCCGGCCAGGGATGGAACTCGTGTGGCAGAGGCTGCAGACAGCTTCACAGCGCTGTGCCTAACCCCTTGTGTCACCAGGGAGGCCCTCTTTTTCAGTTTTGTAATTTATATTTATTTTGCGAATGCATTTTACTTTTGTGCTTGCATAGTAGCTATAAATATAAGCAGTATACAACTAATTATAAACTATCATATGTTCAAATAACATGAATTTAAATCCACAACAGTGACATCAAAATACTTCTTACGGTATTTTAAATTAACTTTTTAAATTGGCATACATTAAAATCGGCTTGTTTAGCGTCCAAGTCTATAAATTTAACACATGTAGAGATATGTCCAACCAACACTACAATCAAGATATAACTGTTCCATCACCTCAGAAAACCCCCTGTCCTATCATTGTGTAGTCCATTTTCCTCAGCCTTTAACCCTTCGTAACCATGGGTCTGTTTTTGTTCACTACAACTTAATCTTTTTGAGAAGGCATATTAATGGATTCAGATGGTAAGTAATTTGTTAAGACTAGCTTCTTTCCCCTAGAAAAATGTCAAGTTGTTGCATGACAATTCTCTTTTCATTGCTAAATAATTTTCCATTGTATAGTGCCTCTGTTATCTAGTTACTTTGAATTAAGTGTTCCTATTTAGTGAAGGAAAAATATAGACTTCGATGTATAGGTTTTTGTGCAAACATAAATTATCCTAAGGTAAGAACTAGGAGTGGCAAGGTTGAGTCATATGATAGACATGCTTAGATGTTTTTATATCACCTGCCAAATTATTTTCCAGAGTGGGTATATTTTGCATTCCTTCAAGTACTGACTGAAATTTCCAGTTGTTCTGCAGCCTCAGCAGCATTTGATATTTTTATATTAGCCATTCTAATTGGGTGTATAATGGTATCTCGTGGTTTTAATTTGCATTTCCCTGATAGTTTGTGTATGCTATTTGTCATCTATATTCTCATTGGTTAAACATTTGTTCAAATCATTTTCCCACTTTTAATTGGGTTACTTGTTTTATTAACTGTTGAATTCTGAGATGTTTGATATACTTTAAATATAATTGAGGCATGTGGTTTGTATATGTGGTCTGTGTATTTTTCCAGTTTATAGTTTATCTCTTTAGCCATTTTATAGTACAAAAATCAACTGTTAGTTTTTACCATTTTATGTTTTAGGTGTATATGTAAGAACTCTTCTCTAACCTCAAGTAATGAAGATTTGCTCCTACATTTTCCTATAAAAATTATAGTCTTATATCTTACATTTACATCTATGATCTATTTGAACCAATTTTATGTAAGGTGTGAAGTTTGAGGTAAGGTTCAATATTTTGCCAATGGGTAGCCAGTTGTATGATTTTATTGTTTCTAGTTTTATTCAGATATAATTAACAAATAAAAATTACATATGTTTACGATGTACTACATGATGGTTTGAGATACATATACATTGTTGAATGATTATGACAATGTAGCTAATAAATGTACCCATTACTTCAACTTAGCTTTCTCTTTTTCGTGTGTGATGAGAACACATATGATCTAGTTTCCTAACAAATTTCAAATTTACAATGCATTATAGTCACCCTGATGCACATAAGAGTTCTAGGATTTATCCTACAAGTAAAATTTCACCAACATTTCTTCATTTCCATCATCCTTCCAATCTCTGGCAAACACCATTCTACTCTGCCTCTGGGATTTTGACTTTTTAATTCAACATAAAAGTGAGATAGTATTATATATGTTTTCTCTATCTGCCTTATGTCACTTAACATAATGTCCTTAAGGTCCATCCATGTAGTTAAAGCAGTATGATTAGCATCTATCACAAGGTTGGAAAATAATATTATATGTAAATAAATAAATCATATTTTCTTTATCCACCCATCAATGGACACTGAGGTTGTTTCTATAGCTCGCTGTTGTGAATAATGCTGCAATGAACATAGACATACAATAACTTCAAGATATTGATTTCATTTCTTTGATATATACCCAGAAGTGGACTTGCTGAGTGATATGGTAGATCTATTTTTAAATTTTTGAAGAACCTCCTTATTGTTTCCCCACAGTGGTTGCACCAAGTTACATTCCCAACAACAGTGCGCAGGGGTTCCCATTATGCTACACCTCAGCAACACTTGTTATATCTTGTCTTTTTGATGACAGGTATTTTTTAAGGTGTGAAGTGATATTTCCTTATGGTTTTGATTTTCATTTCCCTGATGATTAGTGACATTGATCACCTTTTCATGTACATTTACATGTTAATCATCGTTTGTCTTCTTTATGGGACTATCTATTCAGATCACTTGCCCACTTTTTAATCAGGTTATTTTTTCTTTTTTGCTATTGATTTGTGTGTGTGTGTGTGTGTGATGTCATACATATAGGATATTAAATCATCAGACAGATGATTTGCAAATATTTTCTCCTATTCCATAGTGGTCTTATCCATTTTGTTTACTTAATTTTTTTTCAAGTAAAGTTGTATTTTAACATATAAGTTTCAGGTATGCAACATTAAAAATCAGCAGCTATATATTACATTTAACTCAACACAGAAAGTTCAATTCTATATTTCATACAGTTGACTACTTTTACTACATTAATCCCTACCCTTACCCACTTTCCTTCTGGTGATCACTAATTTGGTCTTATAGTATGAAAGATTATTACTGTTTTTCTAAGTTCATTTATTTTGCTTCTTTATAGCCAACATGTAAATGAAATCATGCATTGTCTTTCACCAACTAAATTATTTCACGAAGCATAGTACATTCTAGGTTTATCCATATAAAATGTCTTGACCATTCTAATTCCTCTTTATTTGGTTATTTTTACCACTCTTTAGTGTTCCTTTTTAAATTATTTTGTTTTTAACTCTATCTCAATAAATTTCAAGTTCTCTAGTCATTCAATAATACATACTTTTTTTAGCCTACTTAGAATCAATATTTTGCCACTTTAAGTGGCATGTACAAATATCAATACCATATACGTCCTCTTTGCTTGCTTAGCTGAAAGTGTGTATCCCTCCAAAATTCATGTGTTGAAATTCTAACTCCTGGTGATACTTTCCAGAGTTGGGTTATTTGGAAGGTGAATAGATTTAGATGAGGGTGGAGCCTGCATGATGGGGTTAGTGCCCTTAGAAGAGGACGTGACTACGTCCTCTTTCCCTCTCAGCCATGCAATGACAAAGCAAAGGGCAGCCATCTACTGAACACATGTCCTCTCCAGAGGCCACATCTGCCTACAACTCAATCTTACACTTCCCATTCTCTAATACTGTGAGAAAGAAATGTTGCTGTTAGAGCCCTTAGTCTATGGGGTTCTTTTTAAAGCAACTTGAACTGAGTAACATACTATCTTTAGTATTTTGGCTCCTGCAGGCTCCCCATTGACTTTGCTGTTGCTTTCCCCGCAGAATTGCTTAAGGACTGGGAACATAAAATGGAAGAAAAGAAAAATGTATATAAATAGAAAAAGAAGGAGAGTCCGCCTCTCAATTAGATTTAGAAAATGTTTTTACCTTTTCTTTTGTCATAACTCTGAGAACTCTCCTTGTCTACATTACTCTACTTGTCTACAAGTAGAGTCTACATTATTCTACTTTACTACATTGTCTACATTGTCTACATTACTCTACTTGTCTACATTACTCTACTCTCCTTGTCTGATTCCAAGTTTCTGGCTGCATTAAGTTCAGTTCAGGGCACTGCCTGTTTAGTAGTATTTTGAATTCCAGTATTCTCAATCATCATCTTCTCAATGCTATTTACTTTTCATAATCCACAAATACTTACTCAAGAATACTGTCCATGTTTTATGACTTCATTTATTGGAAGAGACAGCATGCCATGTGCTTAGTCCATCTTGCCTGGAACCAGAATACATCATAAATTTTTTTTAATTTAGAGGTTTATAGATTCTTTAAATTGAGAAATAGAATTATCCTATATGCCTACATAAAGGACTTTAAAATTTTTGGCATTAATTCCTCAAAATTGAGCCCCTTCGGAACTTTTTTTATGTCTCATTACGGTTATAAATATTCCTTTGTATTTTTCACTAAAGATCACTGTCAGAAGCATACATATGCTATTTATAACAACAATCAGTATAAAAATATTAAGGCCATCACATATTACATTGATCGATGACTATAAACTTCAATTATATGTTCTATTGCTTTAAATTAATATAGTTCTAGAAAAAAATTCTTCACCTTAATAAATTACAATGCTTAGAATTTCTAATAAGAAGAACTCTTATCAGCAATTACATACTTAATTTTTTCCTGGCCAGGAAGCTCAGAAACCAAGTCTTGGGTCCATATTATTATTACATTACTCTGTTTTCCCTGTTCCTAATTTTCTAATCTTGGGCTACTTTTTACTATTTTACTACATGTGCATTTGCTTAATGCCTTCTCAAATTCTTTGTAGAATAAGGCTGAGAAAGAATAAATAAATGAAATATAGTAAGCAACTAAAGATCTAATTGGTAATTTTCTAGATTTTTATACCCATCCGATGGAAACCAATTTTTTTCCTTCTGAAAATTTTTTACAAGCAGCAAGATATCTAAGGTTTTGCCTGATTATTTCATGTCCTGAAGCATTTTCTTCCTACATTTACATTGACATCTACAAAAGGTAATGAAGTTTCTCTCTGGAATAGAAATCATTAAGTCAAAGAACTGAAGCAAAATGGGCAATGAAAGAGAACTTGTTCATGGCTATAACAATAGGCAGTGATTCTAATATGCATGGCAATTTTTATTGAATTTATGCAGCACACTGCAGCATCTGGAAACTCGCTGCTTGATTTTGGTATGTAATCAGTTCAAAACCTTAAATATGCTACTTAGGGCTTATTCCCTATTGATTAGAATTAAAAGAAGTTGCCCACATGAAAGCCTAGGGCACTGATAAGAAGCTAGGCATGCCAAAGTATTTTACTCAATGATGAAAATAAAACAATTATAGTAAAACTCACTTCCCAAGGGAAGTTAAGAGCAAAGCCTTCACTTGCCCACTTGCAGCATGATTTCACAAAATTGGAAGATATGACTATTCTAGAAAATTTAGTTAATGTCAGCACAAGTTGGGAATTAATGGAGTTCTTTTGATTGCCTCTGCTGTGACCTTGACTCCAGATACTGTCCCACTCTCCAAGGATGAAACCCTGATACAGTATTCTCTGCAATTTTGCCAGTGCTCTGTGACTTTTCATGGTATGCCTCAATAAATAAATCAGTCTTTCTGTATAGCAAACATCGCTGCCTAGACTCCAAATCAGTCTTGCTCCAGTACTCCAATCACTCTGCTTTCCTTTTTCTCTTCAAGACAGTCACCAAAAAGAAACTGCCCTAAAACTTATTTACCTTGTCCCTTGTCTCCCTTCTCTCTGCTTCCTTTTTAAGGCATATTCTTATTCTCATTAGTGGCCATGTTTCTTCTCATTTTGAAGTCTATATATACTGACTATATCCAACAATGGATTCATATCTTTAGATTCTCTATACCCTCATTATTGCCAAGTTGGACCTATGCCCATCATATATGTCACATTAGGAATCAATGTCCAAAGGAAGCAAAAAGCTATACAAATCAATTAAATTTACATACTGATTTTA
This sequence comes from Talpa europaea, assembly GCF_964194135.1. Taxonomy (NCBI): domain Eukaryota; kingdom Metazoa; phylum Chordata; class Mammalia; order Eulipotyphla; family Talpidae; genus Talpa; species Talpa europaea. The sequence goes on along the minus strand of NC_140070.1, from coordinate 122,463,567 downwards.
AAAGTCTGGCGTAGAATAGTTGGTATAAGGCTGATTTTCACAGTAATCAACACAAATACCAAAGTACTGCACCTTCTTCCATTGAGATCAGAATTAGTCATCAATACCAATAATATCTTTCAAAAAATTAAACACAAAAATGGACAAATAGCAAAAGCAATCCTGAGGAAAAAATAGAGAAAAGGGAAGATCATGTTACTTGACTTTAAACTATACTATAAAGCAGCATTTCAAAAACAAGTGTATGCATAAAAATAGATGCATGGATCAATGGAAATGAAAGTCCAAAAACAAATTTGTAAATATCAATAAATAATTTATAAGAAAGCAGTCATAATTATACAATGGGGAAATCTACACGGCCATATGTAAGAAAATGAAGTTGGGTCATTCTCTAACTTCATGCACAAAAATGAATTCCAAATGTATTAAAGATTTAGAAATAAGACTGGCAACAACAAATTATATAAGAAAAAACGTTAGTGAAATGTTCCATGACAAAATGATAAAGGTGTCTTTTGGAAGTTCAACCCCTATGGCAAAGGAAATAAAAGCAAAAATGAACAATTGTAATTACCTTAAATTAAAAAGCTTTACAAAGCAAAAGAAAATGTAAGTCAATTAAAAAGACATACTACCAAATGGGAGAAAATATTTCACATAACATAACTGAAAAGGGGTTAATATCCAAGATACATAAAAATTTATATAATTGAACAATAGCTAACCCAATTATATATGGTCAGCAAACCTGAACAGACAATGACAAGGCCAACAGATATCAGGAGAAGTGTTCATCATTGTTTTTAATAAGCAAGCTGTAGTTTAAAACCATAATGAGTTACACATCAAATCCAGAGGAATGGCACATATTCTACAAAACTCAGTAAGTCCTGGAGTTGTTGTGGATACAGAGGATTCCTACTACAATATTAAACAGAATATACAATGGTACAACCATTTTGTAAAGTCATGTGGACTTAAAATATAAAGACGGAAGTACCATATGATACAACAATCCTATCTTTGGGCACTCTTGGGCAAAGAATGTAAAACCACCAACTCAAAAACTTGTGTCAATGTGAATTGCAGCACTATTTACAATAGCTAGAATTGTAAATAACCTAAATTTTCTCTGATAGAGGAATGGATCAAAAAAATGTTGTATATCCACACTATGGAACACTATTTAATCATGGGGAAAGATGAAAGGGTGTCATTTACAGCAAAATGATTAAAGTTTGAAGAAATTATAACTAGCAAAGCAAATCAAAATGACAGAGACAAATATTGGACAATTATATAGCACACTATTTTTAAAGGTAAAACTCAAAAACTGTAAGACACTAATAAGCAAAGTGAGATTGCTGGGTTTGAAAAGAAGGGTAGGGCCTCCCCTGGTGGTGCTGCGGTTGAGCGCTGGGCTGTGAGGGTGTCCGCAGCCTCTGCAGCACCAGTTCATTCCCTGGCCGCCAGCGAGGGTCCCACAAAAAAAAAAAAAAAAGAAGGGTAGCAGGAGAAAGTGCCACGGTGATACAAGGGATGATAGTGAGAGAAAAAAGACATAAATTGGTAAGAAAAAAAAAAGAAAATAACTTTCAACATTTCTTGTAGGGGATTTAGTACTTGCAAACTCCTTCAGCTTATTTTTTGCCTGGGAAGGCAGTTATTTCTCCTGCACAGGTAAAGGTGAATCTTACAGATTATAGTACTATTAGCTGGCACTTTTTATCTTTAAGTGTTTTAAAATGTCATTCCTTTCTCTTCTTCCTTGTAGTGTTTCCTCAGAGAAGTCTGATGATACAGGTCTAACAGGAATACTTTTTTAGGTTATCTGCGTTTATTTCCCTAATGACTGTCAATAATATTTGTCTTGAACTCTTGGTATTCATTTTGGTATAGGTCATTACATTTAGATAATTGGGTGATTGTTTGGCTTTATGGACTTACATATTTACTTCCTTCCCCCAGGTTTGAGAAGAATTCCTCTATTATTTCTTTAAATAATTTCTCTGTTCCTTTCATTCTGTCTTTCCTTTCTGGAATAACCATTATTCTTATGTTGTCTTTCCAAATGGAGTCAAATTATTCTTGAAGAGTTTTTTTTTTTAATTTCTCTTCATGTATCTTTCTTCTTCCACCTGCGTCCTTTGTGTATTATTATCTTCAAGTTCACTGATTCATTACTCCCCTTTGTCTATCCACCTCCATAGTTTTCTCCAGAATTTTTAATCTCCTGTATTGATCTTTTCACATCCTTTATCTCTGTTATGTTCTTATTTAAAGAGTCACTTTTATTTTCTGTTAATTAATTTATTTCTTGGGTCATTGTTTTTTCTCTGTATTTTTGTGTCAATTTAATCAGCATTTCTGTGTTTTCTTCCATTTCTTTGAAGTTCATTGTCCTGGCAATTTTAAACTGATAAGGTTTTTAAAACTTCAGTATCTCTGTGATTGGATTCTAGAAAGTCATTTTCTCTTTGTGTTGATATATTCCCTTGACATCTTAAGGATCAATGTTTTATATTATTTTTTTGCCCATTTTGGCCTCTCCCAGCTTTCATAGTTCTGGAGACCTGATCTTATGGCTGCTAAATCAGGGTGGATGGGGCTTGGAGGGGTCTAGTCATTAATGCAAATATGCTGAATACTGGGGGGGGGGGGGCACCTGGCTCAAGTTTGTGGCATCACCTATACCACACCTCTCTGAGATTCCAGTCTTGAATCTCTGCATTCTTCATACTGTCAGTGGGCTTTAAGAGGTCGGTACCTTTCCCCAGGGTTGGGGGAAAAGGGCTATAGCCAAGTAAACTGTCCTTGTTCTTTACACTGGGGATCTGGACTGTCAGGAACATCCCAATTCCTCCACATGTGTCTTCCATTCAGTCAAGGATGCGTGCCTTGACTCAGCTCTGCCCTCCCCAAAGCTACAATCCCACAGTTTGTATGGCATCCCCTCACCCCCAAGCCTCAGGTTGTTTCTTTCCACCCACCTTTTGTTTAATGAAACATAAAACTTCCCTATCTCCCTTCTGGCACTGTCCATGGTCGTATACAATGTCCAGAAGATGCTCCAGTTTTGCCATAGAACTTTCTGGGCACACTACAGGTTCTGGGTTAATTTTCAATTTACCCTCCCAGGAGTGACAGGGAACCCCCTCTTGACGATAGCTTAGTCCTCATCAAACCCAAATTTTTTTTCCCAATGATTATAGAAACTGAGGCCCTGAACGTTGATCTCACCAAGGTCAAAGCAGGAAATCATACCCAAGAGATCCAATTCACAACGACCATTTTTCCATGAAACCATTCTGCTGCTTTTTCACACCACAAAAATTTCCCTAAACATCCTTATTTCTGACCTCTCTATTGCTTTAATATCACCAATACACCAGAACCTTTGAACATTTGTCTTCCTCTTGTTTCTCCTTTAAAATTAATCTTCAGTGTTGGTTCAATCCCCGGCCACTGGAGAGGGTTCCACAAGGCACGCAGACCTCTCCTGCCGCCCGCTGCTCCCCTCAGCAGTATATTTCGTCAGTCTGCCTGTTCTGTTCCCTGCTCTGGCTCTGGTGAATTCTCTCACCCTCCCGCACTTCTGACTGTTCCCAGTGCTTGTATAAATGAATAAATAAATAAATAAATCTTAAAAAAAAAAAACCTTTAAGAAAAAAAAACCTTTAAAATAAATAAATAAATGAAATTGCTGACACACTAATATTTCTAATTCACACTCATATTGCCTCTTCCTTGTGCAAAATCCTTTTGCAACTCCTCATCTCTACAAACTAACGATAAGCTTAATATTCTCCTCAAGATGGTTCATTCTCTTTTTCTACTCCTCATGTTATCAGATAGAAATTTGATGCATTATGTAAATAAAATAGCAAACCATATATTAAATATTTAATAATTAACTATGAATAAAAGATTTCAATATCTTCAAGGAATTTTTTCTGGAAAAGATTAGTATCCTGATACAGAATTGGCCATTAGCAAAATTAATAATTTTCTCCTAATTGAGTATCTAAAATAGTGCCAGATACTCTATCAAGTATTGGGGATAAAAGCTAATTAAGACATTGTACTTAACCTTGAGGTACCTATCATTTTTTAAAGAACATAAAACATTGTGCAATTAATTCTACTCAATAAGTTGGATGCCATCTCAGAGGTAGTAATAAAGTATTGAAACTTTTCTCATGGCCTCCCCGTTTTGGCACTTCTGAACTGAAGCATCTTGAACTTAGATTTCTCTGTCTCCTTTCCTTTCTTTCTCTTATGACTTAACTTTTAAAGAACACTCCCATAAGTCTTCCACTCAGATCTGCAATATGCCAGATTTTTCTTTCCCACTGCTACTCTTTGCCACCTCTCAATACAGTTTCTCCATTTCCCATTTTCTCACTATTCTTTACAGTGCTGGCTAGATAATCTGGCAATGATTCTAGATCAAGTGTTGAATCCAATGATGGGACACCTATTTCAGATAACAGTGCATTTTAAAGAGTGTTCAGATGACAGTTTCAGTTCTGATAGGGTACCCCTATCGGATAACATGCATTTTAAAACAGAGTAATGAGGAAATTTCATAGAAGATCTTGGGAGAAATGTTCTGTTTCTCTGTCTATGAGACTACAGCTAAAGTAGCAAAAACTAATTTGTAAGTAAGGCCAGTGTTTGAACTTGAGTTTTCTGAGAACAAGTTGAGTATTATTTACATCAAGTTTTATTTATTTACAAACCAGCCATTCTCTTACCCTTGATGACGCCCACTGAAAATTTTCCTGTATATCAAGCTGTCTAAAATAGCTGATATAGAAAGAAAAATCTACCTTGGCAAGAGGGTATAACTAGATCTATACCAGGATCAAGAGCATGTAAGGGTATCTTCTGCCTCTTTGCCTCTTGTTTTTTTCTGAATCTCCATTTTGATATTGTGTGTGTGAGAGAGAGAGTCAGTGTGTGTGTGTGTGTGTGTGTGTGTGTGTGTGTGTGTGTGAAAACTATAAAGGGCGATTATGACTTTTCATAATAAATAATTAGGTTTATAAAAAATGCTTTCTATTCCTCCCCAAAAGTGTGAAGCAGAAATTCAACATTTTCTTTCCTAGCAGTTTATTCCAGAGTAGTTTATCATTATTTTTCACAAACAGATTTCATAATCTAGATGCATGTTGATAGTAATTTTATTTCCTCTGTTATGTATTTTTCTTGTCAGTGAATGGGGCAGCTGGGTGAAAAACAATTCCAAGAATAGATGAAAGATAAACAGGAATCTATCCACCCACACTAGACCTTAAAATTTAGACAAGCACTTTGTGTAACATGATATTGAATAGGATCCAAAAAATAAAAAGGGTGGAAGAAGAAGTCTCTCATTTGCAGATGGGTGTCAGGATTTTGGAAGTAAAAGAGTATATAATTCAGTGTAAACAGGCACTGATTTTAAAACAATCTGCTTGATGAGTACAAAAAAGTTAGTAGAAAAGATTTTTAAAAAGACAGTGGGGGGTGGATCTGTAGGTGGTCCTAAGATGCAGAATGAGGAGCTTGAATCTGATGCTAAAAAAAAGAAAACAGTGATATTTAAATGAAACACGTTTAAACACCTATTCCCTGAGAATATACTTGGATATACAAGTTTTAAATCAGTTAATGGCACCTATTTAAAACAATAATTCAAAATATTCTAAGTTAATGGAACTGTTGAAATATGGAATAAAATATCATGTAACTATCATCACCTTCAAAAATGTATTGCTGAAGCTTCACACATGTACAGACAGGACCAATATCTAGCAAATTCAGAGACATTTTCTTTGAGATTATAGATTTATTTAAATACTGATGTGGAAAAAATTTTAAGAAATCATTTTATAAAAATAACAATCATATCTACACTGCATATGTATGGGTACATGGTATATTATATATGCATGCATATATCTATACTGAGATATCAGAAATAAACAAGATTTTGATTGGTGTTCTAACAGTAAGTAAAGAAAATGTTATCATCCTGTTCAGCTAGTTTCTGATCACACATTTGCAAGAGCCCCACAAAATATATTTTGTGAACATGGTGAGTTTTTGTCCGTGCTAAATGAATTGGCTTAAATCAATTTTTCATCATGGAAAAAAGAAGGAAGAGAAACAGGAAGGGAGGAAGAAAAGGCAGACAGACAAGAAAGAAGTAGAGACAGTTGAAAGAACAGGGGAGTGTCACTAATAGCCGAAGTAAAAGGATCAGGGCATTGAGTCTGGTCTTTAGAAAGGAGGCTGGGGAGAGAAATTCTTAGATCGGCTCTTCTCTCCCTAGCACACCACAGCTTTTAAAAAAAAAAAAAAAAGATTTAGGGCCTCCACTGGTGGTGCAAGTGGTTGAGCTGGTGCACTGTGAAGCTGTCAGCAGCCTCTGCAGCGCTGGTTTGATCCTGGATGGCCGGTGAGGGTCCCACATGGCTAACAGACCTCTCCTGCCTTGCCCGCTGCTCCCCTCAGCAGTGTATTTCATCAGTCTGCCTGTTCTGTTCCCCCACTCTGTCTCTGGTAAATCCTCTCACCCTCCTGCGCATCTGGCCTGAACCATTGTTCTTGTATAAATAAATAAATAAATAAATAAAATCTTTTAAAAAAAGAAAGATTTATTTCTGCATACAAGAATTGGGGTACAGGCCATAGGTGTGGGGGGTGAGAGGATTCACCAGAGACAGAGTGGGGAGCAGAACAGGCAGACTGACTGAAGTACACTGTTGAGGGGAGCAGCAATCAGGTCAGGAGAGGTCTGCTGCACCATGTGGGTATCTCCCTGGCCAGGGATCGAACTCGTGCTGCAGTGATTGCGGATGGCTTCACAGGTTGCGTCTTAACCCCTTGCGCCACCAGGAAGGCCTTCACACCACACCTTTTATTAGCAGAAGCACAAAGTTACAAAGCCAGATACAGGATAGGCAGAGCGACAGAACAGTGATTTATTTTCTTATTTCTAAGTATTCAGCATATTTCTGGCACACATTCACCATCGAGGTTCTGTGTTATCAAATTGTTCTTTTCCCACACTGTCTCTTTGACACAAGAAAGAACAACCTGATTTGTACACGGGCCAGTCTTCCAGTTCATGCTGATCAGTCTTTTAGCCATGACCAGTCTTCCAGCGATGACCCTGATGTTTTCCTTGTCTCAGCATTTCATGTCTTAGGGGTCTCCAACAGATGAAGAATCAGACAAGGAGACAAGACAGGGCAACAAATATTGTCCACTGGAAACTTTCTCATTAGAAACATTATTTATCAAGACAACCCTATTTTGTAATTATCATTAATAGCATTTTCTTGATGAGAAAAGCTCAACAAATGTAGTTACTTGTTCACAACTAGTAAATGATGGTGCCAGATATTTTTTTAAAGATTTATTTATTTATACATACAAGAACTGGAGTACAGGTCAGAGATGGGGGGGGGGGAGTGATAGGATTCACCAGAGAGAGAGAGTGGGGAATAGAACAGGCAGACTAACTGAAATACACTGCTAAGGGGAGCAGCGGGAGAGTCGGGAGAGGCCTGCTGCGCCACGTGGGTTGCTCCCTGGTCGGCCGGGGATCGCACTCGCGAACACTTGCTGCAGAGACTGCAGATTGCTTCATAGTGTGGTACTTAACCACTTGCGCCACCAGGGAGGCCAGGTGCCAGACTTTTTATCTAGATTATTGGCCCAGCACACTAACTTGGGCTCCCCAAAGTGTTTCTGTCACAGTGCTGTTGGACAATAAGCTGCTTGACACCCCTTCAGGAGAAATCTTGGGACCGTAGTTGACTGACAACCTCTATCTGCCACACTTTCATCCACTGGAGATTCACACCATGCCTCTTCCAGTCAGCTCTTAGGCAATGAGTGAGCACAACAGTATATGAACCAAGCTATTTCTGCCCACCTGGCATTCCTCTCACAGGCACGTGTGGCTAGGACAAAACTTTCTCAGAACTGTGCTGGGGTCTCAAGGTCTTACCTTTCCTTCTTTCTTCCTCTTTTTTTTGAGGGGGGGGGGTTCTTCTGCCTGTTCTGCTCCCTGCTCTGTCTCTGGTGAATTCTCTCACCCTCTCGCGCCTCTGTACCCAGTTCTTGTATAAATAAATAAATCTTTTAAAAAAATAAAATGATACTCTTGTGGCATGGAATTTCCAGCCAGAAAAACCATTAAAAAAATCTCTTTCCCTAAAAATGAGAATTCTATATATATCTATCATCTAGGGATTTATGAAAATTAGGTGAAATAATTTTAATTTTATTTTTATATTCCCCATACAATTGCAACCCCCTTATTTTGACCCCATCCCTCCTTTCCCCTCCCCCTCGTATAGTATGTCTCTGGTTCATAGTTGTTGATTTTTTGGCAGGTCTGCATCCCAGGCAGACCTGAGTATTCTTGCTTTCTCTCAATGCCTTATCTTTATTTTTCACAGGTGTTTTACCCAATAAATCTCTTGCAGGTCTAATTCCATCTTAGATTAAGTGTTTACTCCTTAGAGCACCTGAACTGACACAAAAGCACATTCACATGCATAACAATGATGTGGCTGCGTGCAGACTTTTCCAGCCAAGATGCAGCCTCTAAAACAGAAGCTATGGTTTTATGAACAATTCTCAGCAAACGCACTGCAACAGAAAAACCATGATAGGCCATGGAACTATTTGCCAATATCCCCACAATTAATGATTCATCAAAACTACCAGATGACATGCTCCCCACTGGGAACCCACGATTTCAAGTAGAACTGAAGATACACTAGACTCTCCTTGGGGTGAGAGTAACATCTGGAAGAGTTTATCCAGGTCAGTTCCAGTTCAGGTCAGAAGTTTAGAATGAGAATAAGCTGCTTAAAAGATGATTCAAAAAAGTTACCCCTTTACAATAATACTGTCACTCCTAAATTTCTTTAAAAGATTCTGGGATTTTTCCACACCCCTGAGAAAGAAGAAGCATTGGCAAAGACATAGAAATCTATGTAAGGTTTCTATGAGCACGAACACATTCTCATGCTTTCTTTCAATGTCTGAAAATTTCTCATATTCACATATTCTCCCAACTTAGAAGGTTAACTGTATCATAAGCTGGAAAAGGGAAAGACAGCAAATCACAGTGTTCTGTTGATCTTCTCCAGGAAATTCACTGTTTTCTCCACATTTTTCATATAATTTATATTAAGATCAATAGAAGTAATATTCCAGGCATGCGAATAAAACAAGCACTGCACAATGAAATGTTCATAATCCTATCTAACAAGGGCAATGAATCCAATATTGCACACAGTAAACACAGAAAGTTCACTGATTAAAATTTAGAAACTTTTTCTTTTTCTTTCTAAGATCAATTTAAAAATCTAAACTATCGATCACATTTCTATCAGAATTTGGTCAAACGGCTATGTGCCTTAGCTATTAATATTTGCTCCATTCAAAAACTTCCATCTACCTTCTCCAGCCCTATTTCTTCCACAAGACTCTCGGGAGCTACTTGTGGCTTTCTGCCTCACATGTTGCATGACCTCCTACTTCTCCCTCTCCCCCCCACCCCCATGTCGCCTCCAGGGAGATTCCTGATGCTCCCTGCTGAGCCACCTTTTCCCTATCTCTCCTTACTCTTCCTGGGCACAGTTACCTTCTGCTCTGATGATGTCTCCTTACCAGCAGCAAAGGTTTGGTATCAGGTGACAATGGGTAACAAAAAAGTTGGAGGAGAGGAAGTTAAGAGGGTCATTTTCCTTTACAGGACCTATTTAAGACTTTTGTGGTTCCGGTGGCGCAGCGGTTGAGCTCTGGGTTGCGAAGCAGCCAGCGGCCTCTGCGACGCCGGTTCAATCCCCGGCTGCTCCCCGGCCACTGGAGGAGGGTCCCACATGGCGCGCAGACCTCTCCTGCCGCCCGCTGCTCCCCTCAGCAGTGTACTTCGGTCCTTCTGCCTGTTTGCCTGTTCTGCTCCCTGTTCTGGCTCTGATGAATTCTCTCACCCTCCAGAGCTTTTGACTGTACCCAGTGCTTGTATAAACAAACAAACAAACAAACAAACAAACAAATAAAACATGCCTCTATAAAAAAAAAGAAAGAGACTTGTGGTTCCACACAAATTTTAGGATTTTTTGTTGCATTTTTATAAAGAATACCATTGAAAACTTAGTAGGAGTTATACTGAATCTGTATGTTGCCTTCAATAGAGTGACCATTTTAAAAATACTGATTTTTTTCTAGTCCCTAAGCATAGAATTTTTTCCCTTTTCCTTATGTTTTCTTTAATTTATTTCAACATTATAACTTTCAGTGTACAGATTCTTCACTTTCTTGGTTAAGTACAGTCCTAGTTATCTTATTCTTTTTGATATGGTCATAAATAGTATCAGTTTCTTCATTTCTCTTTCTACAAGTTTATTTTTTGCATAAGGCAATGCAAAAGATTTTTTTGGTGGAGACTTTAGGGTTTCCTAGACTAATATGTCATTCACATACAGTGACAATTTTACTTCTTCCCCTCCAATGTGGATACCATTTTTTTTTTTTTTGCCTAACTCTTCTTTTCAGGAATTCCAATAATATGCTAAATAGTAATCGTAAAAGTGGACATCTTGCCTAGTTTCTAATCTTAGAGGAAATCCTTTAATTTTTCCTGATTGAGTGTACTGTTAACAATAGGTTTCTAATATATGTTTTATTATCTTTAGATATGTACCTTGTGTAGCCACTTAATTGAGTTTTTATCATCAACGGATATTGATTTTATCAAATGTTTCTCTGCTTATATTATTATTATATAATTTAATCTATCATTTTGATATTGAGCAAATTTCATTGATTAATTTGCATGTGTTGAATCATTCTAGAATTGTTGGAATGCATTCCATTTGACTGTCGCACATGTTTTTTTTACTATTGAATTTGGTTTCCTTAAATTTCGTGAAGATTTTACATTTGTATTTATCAGGAATATTGGCTTGCAATTTTCTTTATTTATGCTGTCCTTGCCTGGTTTTGCTATCAGCATTATGCTAAACTCTTAAAAGAAGGTAAGAAGCATTGCCTCCGTTTCAAATTTTCAGAATTTGAGCATAAGTATCAGATGTTCTTTGAATGTTAAGTAGAATTCACTGGTGAAACCATGTGATCCTCTATTTTTGTTTTGGGGAGAAATTTTTGACATCTTTCAGTTTCTTTACCTGTGATAGAATGTACCGATTTTCTTTTTTCATGACTCAGACTTGGGTCCTTATAGGATACAAGGAATGTATCCATCTCCCTTAAATTGCTCAATTTGTTGTCATACAGATGTTCATATAGTAGTCTCTTACAATCCTTTTTATTTCTGTGGGATCTATTACAATATCTCCTCTTTCATTTCTGATTTTATTTACTTGAGTCTTTTCTCTTTTTTTTCTAAAGTGTAAAATTTTTATCAATTCTGTTGGTTTTTTTTTTTTTTTTCAAAAAATAACTTCAGTTCATTCACCTTTAGTATTTTTTGTTTAGTATTTTTTGTTTATTTCTGCTGTCAGTTTTGTTGTTTCCTCCTTCTAATGACATTGTTCTTATTTTTCTAGTGCCTTTAGGTATAAGTTTAGATTGTTCATTTGAGACTTTTCTTCTTTCTTGAGATAAGGCTGTATTACTATAAATGTCCCTCTTAGTAATTTTGCTTCAAAGAGATGAAACAAAATCAGAAAAGCAAATGAAAAATAAAATTAATGAAGATATACTAGAAATTGAAGCTTTAAAAGAAAAAATAAAAAAAGATAGAGGATGAAAAAAAGATCAAGAGAGGAGATAAAATATTCCAGAGGAAACCTATGAAGCAGAATAGACCAGAGGATCAAACCTTTGACTTCCAAGATAATAATGCACAAAGACTCAGGTAGAAGAAGAAAGAGAAATCTGAAGAAAAAAATAATTAATACTTTGAGAATTATCTAATTCCAGAGTTTTATTTTGCTCTTCCATCTGGTGTTCTTCTATTTCCCTATTTTGCCTGAATATCTTGTGTTTACCTATTTAGATGACACTACTATCTGCTACAAAACTAAGGATTTGATCTTATGAAGATATCACATGACATCTTAGAGGACTGTCCTGAGTTAGTCACTCAAGTTGTGTTGTATTTGTGACCTGCCTGCTGTATTAGGGTCCTCTGTGGGTGGGACTGTCAAATCTATCACACAGTGGCACTTTTATCTGGACTAAGACAGTCTCAGTGGTTGGTGCTGTGTGTGTCCGATACTTGCATGTGGATGCCTGGAGTCACAGTTGGATGTGTACTAGTATGCCTAGGCTGCTACTAGCATTTGACACCTGATTGTCCAGAAATGGTGACAGGAGAGTGACCAGATGCTATAGGTCTGGCTCTCAGCTACCTAGATTGTCTGTGAGAGGTCTGCTGGGGCAGCCAGGCTACTGGCAGTGATGGCTATGGTCCACACCAGGGCCCCAGTGACCGGATATTCTGTGGTAGCTACAACTAGAAATTTGCCCACAGGTGATAGGCCTTGTGTAGGGCCAAAAGGAGGCAGAGTCTGGTAAGTTGTGAGCTGATGTAAGTTGCTACCTTGCTATACTTTAGGCTATCCACAGGTGCTTTCTGACTGTAGAGATTTCACTTGCTTACTAGCAGGCAGGTGAAGGCTTGAAGGTCCTAGGCCTATTTTTTTCCAGGAGAGAACCTTCTTGATTATTGTCTCAGTTCTCAGCTAGCTAGACTACTTCCTATGAGTGGATGGAGCTCTCAATTGGGTTTCACCCTCAGGATCTGTTAGCATGTAGAGTGGGTTCCAAAATGACACCTACCTGCAATGTTATTAGCAAAGTTGTAAGAGTTTGCCATGAGGATGACTTCTAGTGGTGCTAACCCTGGATTATTCCCTAGTATTACTTGCTTTCCAGATGACATTGTAAGGAAGGTATCTGAAATCCCTTCATCTATTGGTTAGGTACTATTCAAACCAGTATCCCATGACAAGTGGTTCTTCTCACAGGCCTGTTTAGGTTTGGTTCCAAGTTTCTATTTTTTCCTCAGCTGTCCTGTGTTCACTTTCTTTTGAATTTCAATGTAGGGGTTCCAGGGCCTTGTCTCCACTATATTAAATCATATGGTTAGGGTGCTGTGTGTTAGGCATAGCCATGTCCCTGCTCCTCAAGGAAATGTTCTACCTTCCCTTATGTGCCTCATTGTAACTACAATGGAGTTTCTTCCTTGAGAACATCTGTCTCTCCTATCTGCCTGGGGGCTGTCTTTTATCATTAATTATATAAGTTCTGTTTGTCTGGAATTCAGGTCTACTTCTGAGTAAATTAGTCCATATAAAGCTGAAAAATTGTTGTGATCATGGAAGAAGGTAAGCATGAGTTCTCTCTATTCTATCATCTTGGACAAGTTCTGCCTTGACAAGGTCTTTCCCCTGAAGCTAATGTGTAGGTCTCATTTACATGACTTATGTAATATAAATAAGAGGAAAGACTTGACTATATCACAGTGTTCAAACACTCTTTCAGAAGTTTAATAACTGTATTTTCCTCCCAACACTTTTATTTAATATGAAGGATAGGATCAACTTTTTTCCTCAACAACTGATTACCTTTTGGACAGAGCTCTCACATGGTATAACTTGAGATATTTGTCCATTACTAGAATGATGTAAGGTTGAGGAGATATTAAAATAAATATTAAAATTTGAAAATTTTAAGCAACTTGGGGACAAATGTAAAAAATAGACATTTACATTTTTGTGAAACACAGATTTCAACATGAATCTTGAGAAGACTAAACATTAAAAGCTAACTATATAAAAACTATGGAAACTTTTGACAGAAGAGCTAGGAAAAAAAGATAGGATAATAATGGAACCATGAAAGAAACTATATTAGGTTGATAAGCCACCACCATAGCATAGCATCATTTAGACAGAAATGCCAGCTGAAATATACTTACACATTTTCTCCGCCCTCTTTTCTTCACTGTTCCATTTTAACTAAGGAAACTTAGTCCTCCCTCTCCAGCCATCTACTGCTTAAAACTTAAATTCTTACCTCCTATATTAATCCTTTCTAGACTTATTTATGAAGATGGTATTTTTAATATCAAGTAGGAAAAATAAAGCTTCCTTAACAGGCAGAAACTTTTTTAAACAAAGTTTCACAAGCATTTGACAAGGCAGAACCAATTCCCTTGTTTGAAAAGAAAAACAAAAAATCTTCATGCCGAATATCTACCAAAAAAAAAATTCTTAAAATAACCAAGGACTGATTTGTACAAGTCCTTTCCTACTCTTTAATTTCCCTGGCATAATTTTGTGCCCCTCTGGGGCTAGAGCCAAATATGCTTTGTTCCCTTTGTATAAAAATAAGACTATAGAAGTTCAAAAAACACTATTTTTTAAAAATTTCTCTCAATTGAGTGAGTGAAAAAAGCAAATTTGGACAATATATCTAACACAACATATTTGCCTTAATTATTTGTATGTTCAAAGAAGGCACTTATTAATTAATAGATATTGACTTCCAATCTGCCATTCACTTAGATAGAACAAGTATCTAGAAGAATGGTTCTCACTTTCCATTTGGGAGAGTGGTGGGGCAAAGCAATGATCATTAGAATCTTCAAAAATTCTAACTTGGAAACTCTCACAAGTGAATTAAATGTCAGTACCCCCCCTTCCTTCTCTTGTTACCCCCAGTTGAGAACTAATAGCCTGTATATAAATACATTTGAATAAAAACAATTCTATACTCTTCTTCTAAGCATCCCACACCACAGTAGGAAAATACCCTATTTTTAGTCAAGTACAACTACCTATTATCTAACCAAATGTGTAAAGTCGACATGGCTAGGCTAGATCACATGAGTTAATTACCTAGTATTTCCTATTGAATCCTGAAAAGATCAGCAGAAAATTTGTTAAAGGAACACTAAGTCTGTTACACTTAATTCAGCAACACCACTTCAGTCAACAGTCTTAGGGTCTCAGAAAGAGTGGCACGGGAGATATTTATAGATCTGGGGCTCAAATTATCGAAGGGAAGTTTTCAAGGCACAAAGCAGAAAGGGATTAGGCAAACTTGTGACCTATTATTTTGATTGGTGGATACAGAGTGTTGATAAATAAGCTTTTGCTGGAGAAGAGAGCTGCATGCTCAGGTGTACAGTCCATTACCCAGAAAGTAGAGCTGTTTACCCAGATGAGCAAATTATTTGCCTGAAAAAGTTATTTTTTTCAAAAATTTTCTGAAATAAACAGTGAGGTTTTATGTTGGTTTGCAGTCTTATCTTCTTGAATAAGAATTTCCAGCAACAAGTATTTAAATCATGCTGACACAGGTGGTCTTGGTTATTAGTCCTGAGAATTAACTTATGTTTATACATGTGGTCTCCTTCTCACTAAGAAGATCACAGATCAGAAATTCAGTTCATAATAAATAAGGGGGGAGCAAAATCTCAACAGGGCAAAACAAACTAAAAGGTCAATTGGAGCTGTAGGTCACCTGATCAGTACTTGGGAAGACATAGACTAAGTAGAGAAACAGGGTGAAAAGACAGCCATCACAGAGACCAGGAAGACTGCAAAATTTCTATTTTCTCCCTGTAGTGGTACTGGGTATGGAACTGATTATTTAAGGTGTGATACGAATTGGAGTAGTCAACTATACCCTGTTCCACAATCCATTCCTTATCTAGAGAAGGATAGGATGAGAAGGTAGAACCACTAGTAGGGTAATTAAAAGGGAGTCCTAGAGGGAAAATTAAAAAGATTAATAGTGTAGTGTAGTTGATGCTATTATACAAATATTACCTTCTGATTTTAACACTTGTACTGTGACTATGTACAATATTAACCACAGAAAAAGTTCAATGAAAGATATATCTGGTTTTATTCAGAAATTTTCTATAAGGCTATAAATATTTCCCAAAATATTTGAAATTTATGTATAGGTTTTTATATTTATTGTTTGGTACTGGATAACAGTCTAATTAGAGGCTATTTGTTCTTCCTCTCTGGATGCATCTGAGAAAACTAAATGAGAAGGTGTGATTTAGAAATAGCATGCCCTCTGGGCTGTCTTGACTGTAGAGAACCATATGGCAAACCAGCACTAACTGTGCAGGAAAAGCCAGGTGCTGCTTCAGGGTTCTTACTGAAACATGTATAAGGGGGTAGGGAAACAGCAGAGAAGGGGAGAAAAGCAGAGAAATTTCCCATTTTATCAAAATATAAAATACCTATAAGGAGTTACTTTTATTCCTATATATACAATAAACTAATTTTGCCGAATGAAAAATATACCTCAAAGAAAAAAGAAGCACCTTATGGCTTAAAACGTAGAGAGATGGTTGCCTTGGGCTGTTCCAGACAGAGCACCTTAAATTCAAATATTACAGAGTTGGGCCAAGAATCTAAATGCAAGTCTTGGGAAAGAAAACAGGAAATGAAGGCATCTGAAAAGTAGATAAAAGTATTCAAATATATTTCATTTTTATTGAAGTTACATTACTTTATGACATTTTATAGATTTCAAGTGCACAGCATTATAAATCAACATCTACGTTCTGTCCACCAAGAAAATGCTAGTTAATTTTTTAGCTGTGAAAGCATCTAGAATTAATCTGGAGGCCACAATTCACAGTAGGTTCTATAGGTTAAGGCAGAAGTGTCAAAGGTGTTGTAGTGCCTGTATCACCCAGCATCTGATGGGAAAAGTAGGCCAGAGTTGAAGATAGAAATCCAGTTTGAGGTTTAAAAACTGCATTTCATGTTTTGGGGTAGTAAGACCACAGATCTAGGGTATTTTCAAATGTAATTTTTCCATTTAATTAAAAATCTGTGTGTAGGAAGAAATGAAGGCAGTAACTCCAGGACTTGTGACAGTGACTCACGAACATTGACACATCTGACCTTGACACCTCTCTGTGCGTGTTTTATACTCAAGCACAACCCACCAGCACCTCCACTCCACAACTCCCCAGGAATTGTTCAGTCTCCATAGGAGTGGGAGTCTCTTTCACTTAAAAGTAAATAAACTTCAGAAAGATATTCATTTGAGAAATTAATTTAATGACCTATTTTGAAAATAGGAAGAAGAATAGTAATGAGGTCAGATATATTTTTGAATATTCAAAAATATATATTGAAAATAAGGGTATTCCAAAAAACAAGGTAAAATATGCATCTGCAAAGAGATTTAGACAAATATATCTAAGGCAACCACCATCCACATCATAAGCCATAAGGTGCTTCTTTTTCCTTTGAGGTATATTTTTTTATTCAAATAATGAAAGAGAGTCACAGTATTCTGTCATTAAATGAATAAAATCTTATATGGAGAATCATAAACATCAGGTTTGTTCCAGAGAGCAAAAAAATTGAAGATTCTTTTTACTCGGATTTTAACCAAATGTGTGATTTGGGGACTGCTTGCTCTTCAGTCTCTGTAATCTCTCTCTCAGGTCTCTGACTCCTATAGCAATGGCCAAACAAGGAAGCCCCAAACGTTCACAATTTTTCATAATAGTATTTTGTAGAGAGAAATGAAATTATTCTTTCATATTGAAATACCACAAAGGTTTCATAAACTCAAGTGCCGGAGGGTGTAAGAGTTTAGAAATGGAAACATTATGTCATTGTGATTTCAGCAGCTTATTTGAATTGTCTGAGTTTAAAAACATCAAAAAAGTAAAATAAAGAAAAAAATAAGCCTCTAAATGTATAAAATACTTTGAAAATAATGACACCTTATTTTTGCAAAGGTTTTCCATGTTCCGGCCTCACAAGGATTTGTATAGTAAACTTTCATAATCGCTAAAGTAAGATAATGAAAATAAGACTCCATATCTGTGAAAAATCATTTGCTGGCCACCTTATTCTGCTCTAACTTTTCTTTGGTTTGCTGTCCATGAAATATCATTTGAGAAAAATTAAATATCTCCACAGAGGAAAAAGTCAGGCTGCACAACCTATTATAAAGGATGCGTATGTGTTATAAGAACTGGCATAATGACATCCTGCTTCATAATGACTATTCCCAGGTACAGAAATTACAGGCATCTTTTAAAGCCAGGCAGAATTCTGACCATCTTGGCTGCATCTATTTTCCATCTTTTAAGCTTGATAGTTATTCCTTTCATAAGGATAATGAGTGTCACGCTGTATTATACAACCCAGCTACATCTGTTCTCCCTTGTTTTCTAGATATTACATTCATTGTATTTCACAGCATGAGCCTCCAATCAAGATCGTGAATATTGCTTCATGATAAATGTCACAGATGAAAAAATGGTCCAGTGCCAAAGTCATTATCACAGTTCCGGCCCATCTCCTTGAACAATGCCTCTCATTGCTCACATCATTCCTTGGACAAAGGTACCATAGAAACTGCCTTTTCAAACTTAGAAACTTTCTGTCTATTGTTTGTATAAATATGCCAATCTTGAATTGGCCGATATGTCTTTCCTGTGTACTTGTTATTCGGATTTGTTCTGTTACCTGCTTTCCTTGAGTAGTGCTCACTGTCTCCAAGCACTTCCTTCTCCAGGGCAAGAAAGCATGTAATAGAAGGCTTGTGACATGGGGCTGCAGTGCACGGCCCCAGAGCTCTCAAAGCACAAAGCACCCTCTAGGAGATCCACAATGTTCATTAGAAAAGAGTTTTTCTATATTCCACATATTTAACTTTTTCCTTCTGTCTTATTTCACTTAGCATATATCTTTCTAGCTCCATCCATGTTGTCACATATGACATGAGTTTATCTTTTTGGATGGCTGATTAGTATTCCATTGTGTATATATACCACATCCATTCATCTGTTTTGGGGAATTTTGGTTGTTTCCATATTTTGGCTATTGTAAATAGTGCTGCAATAAACATAGAATAAAGGATCAGGAAAAAGACAAAACTCGCAAGCTGACCATAGATCTGAGGCATACAGCAGGGGACATGGAAGGAAGGGAGGGAGACGTGTCAAACAGGGGAGGAAAGTGCACAAAGGACTATGGTCATGGATCAAGGGTGCTATGGTGGTGGGAGATTTATGGGGACTACACCTGAGGCCAGAAATCAAATACTGTACAAAAAAAATCAAATACCGTACAATCTAAGAAAATAAACTAATTTTAAAAAGTTTTGAAGTAGTCCAAAATCACAATTAATCAAAATACCCAGGCTGTGGTATACTCTCGAATCAAACCTAAAAAGGCCTCAGAGACCTCAGAGTTCATGTCACACATGGCTCTGTTAAAGTAACTAGAAGTTTCTGTTAAATCTGAAAACCAACTTCTTTCCCTATTAGGTCAGACTTTCTTAAATCTTTTTCTAAAAATATTTCTCAAAATATGAATCTGATTTCTCTCTTTATACGTTGAGTATATTAGCAATGGCTGAACTTTACTTTGATGATTGATGGACCTAAAAGTTGGCATTTTGCAGCTGAGTGATCGTGTAGAGTGAGGCAGATGGAAATACAAATGTTATAGGTCACTGGATGAGATCTAAACTGACCTGAATTAAATCATCACTTTAAACACATACTGTTTAATTTCTTATACATTTGTTCTTATCCCTAAGGTTACAGGAATGAATAATTTGGGAGAGTTAATGAAGTAAATAAGATGTTTCTATATTTATCTTTGAAATTACAGTTTCTGATACATTAAAGTTAGACCAGTTTTCTAATTCCAAATAATTTTTCCATGATCACAAATAAATTTAGCAAGTATCTTACAGTTTTTGAGATATGTTTTAGAAAAAAGGGGAAAAGAAAATCAAAATAAGGTAGATTTTCTTTTTATAGTTTTTCCTTTTCCATTTACCAAGACAGAAATTCTGAGTTGTACTTTTGGCTTTTGGTTATTACCTTTACTTTTTTTAATATACCTTAGTTTATCTTTTTTTAATTGAGGTATCATTGTCTTACAATGACGTTTTGGAAGTGGATCACCCCCCATTTAGATAGAGTTACCAGAGTGCACCCACCATGCTCAGTCCTTCTTTGTTCTCCCTCCTCCCCTTCTGGATGGTTCAGTTCGATAAAACAGTGTCTGTTTCCTAACAATGACCTTATCTTGTGTCTAGACTACAATCCCATCCTTTCTTGTTATTTTTTCCATTAATTTTATTAATTTTTTTATTTTTTACATTATTGTTCATTTTTAAACAATATTTGCTTCCCCCCCACCCCTCAGGTGTAGTCCCCATAGAGTTTCCTTCCCCAAGGCACCCGTGCACCATCATCACCTCAGTCCCCTGTGCTCCTCCCTCCCTCTGATCCCTCTCCCGCCTCCCCTTCAGGATGTCTCTGGTTTATAATTGTCCATTTTTGCTTTGTTGTGTTTTGTACTGTTATTATTTTTTTACATTGATGTCTTATTTGGTTCCCATATATTCCTGCTATAAGTGAAACCATCCGATATTTTTCTTTTTCCTTCTGGCTTATTTTACTAAGTATAATTCCACTTTGCTGTGAATGGCATGAATTTATCTTTTTTGATTGCTGAATAATATTCCACTGTGTATATATGCCACGTCTTCTTGATCCAGTCATCTATTTGGGGGCATTTGGGTTGTTTTACTTATTGTAAATAGTGCTGCAATAAACATAGGTGACAGGTGTTCTTTTGAATCACTGATTGGGAAAAAATCTTTGCACTCCTGTCAACTGATAAGGGACTGATCACAAAGATATACAAAGAACTCACATGACTCAACAAAAACAAAATAAACAATCAAGAAATGGGCAGAAGAACTTAAAAGACATGTCTCCAAAGAGAAAATGCAAATGGTCAACAGGCATATGAAAAAATGTTCAGCATCCCTTATAATCAGGGAAATGCAAATTAAAACCACACTGAGATACCACCTCACATCAGTAAGAATGGCACATATCAAAAAGTAAGCAACAACAAATGTTGGGGAGGATGTGGTGAAAAAGGAACTCTCCTACATTGCTAGTGGGAGTGCAAACTAGTCCAACCACTTTGGAAAGCTGTCTGGATGTTCCTCAGTCTACTAAAAATGGAGATATCATACCATCCAGCAATTCCACTCCTAGGGATCTACCCAAAGCACATCATCCTTCCCTTTTTTAAACAGAAACCTGGGGTCTCCCTGGTGGTGCAAGGGGTTAAGTTGCAGCACTATAAAGCTATCTGCAGCCACTGCAGCATGAGTTCCATCCCTGGCCAGGGACCTACCCACATGGCACAGCAGACCTCTCCTGTCTTACCTGTTGCTCCCCTCAGCAGTGTATTTCAGTCAGTCTGCCTGTTCTGTTCCCCACTCACTCTCTCGCTGGTGAATCCTCTCACCCCCCACACCTCTGGCCTGTACCCCAGCTCTTGTATGCATAAATAAATCTAAAAAAAAAAAAGAAACCTCCTTTGTTTTCAATTGATTTCTTATTTAGTTTTTTCAATTATGGCCCATGGTAGCAAATGTTCTTTTCAGTATTTGTAAGTATCTTTATTCCCTTCCCTTAAATGATAATGATATTGAATCCCAGAATGACATCTTGCTTTGTTTCCCCTCAGATATGTGAAGATATAACTCCACTGGCTCTATCCTCTGTTGTTCTAGTTTATTAGCCATATTTTAATTTTTGAAGTAATCTGTTTTTCTCTCTAGATTTTCAACTCATCCTTGTCTCTTAAAGTTATACAATCTGGCTTTATTTTTTTATTTATTCTAGTTAGTTCTTGAAATCTACTTTTATTTGAAGATAGACTTTTTTTTATAATACTAGCATATTCTTAGTTCTTTTCTTTTCACATATTTTCTGCTATTCCCTCCAGTCTCTTATTCTAGAAAACCAACTAAACATGTGTTGAAGCTTCTCAATCACGCTTCTATATCCCTTAAATGCTCTTTCATATTTTTTTATCTTTCTGTATTACTGTGCTACGTGACAGCACATTGCTCAATACCCATTCTAATTAGTTGTACAGTCTCCAATCTTAAGTTTATAATAAATGCTGATTTTTTTTGTTTCAATGATTTATCCACCCAAAATTTCAAAGTGGTTCTTTTCCATATCTACATGGAAAATGTATATATGTATATACATATTTATATTCAAATGTGTTTCTTCTTTTTTAAAGCTATCATTTCCTTTATCTACTTGCAGCGCCTATATTTAAAATTTTTTCCAACATTTTATTTTTAACAAATGGAGTGACATCAGCTCCTAGTGATTCATTTTCTTGCCTTTCTGGGCATTTTTCTCTTAGTGTTTTCTTTAGTTTTTTGAGTTTTCTTTCAGAGATTTAAAATTTTGATTTGGAGACTCATACCTATGGTATTTTTTTTTCTTATTATCTGTAGGCTTTATAGATCTCCGACTATATATTTTGCTACTTTTTTAAAGATTTATTTATACAAGAACTGGGGTACAGACCATGGGAGAGTGAGAAGGCATGGGAGAGTGAGAAGATTCACCAGAGACAGAATGGGGAACAGAACAGGCACACTGCTGAGGGGAGCAGTAGGTGAGACAGAAAAGGTCTGCAGTGCCATGTGGGTATCTCCCTGGCCAGCCAGAAATCGAACCTACACTGCAGAAGCTGTTGACAGTTTTATAGCGTGGCGCTCGACCCGTTGTGCCACTGGGGAGGCCTATATTTTGCTATTTTTATAGTCTCAAGGAACCCTTAAAAATATACAATAGGACTTCTATACTACGAAGATAAGAGATATCACTGATAGTGAGTGCCATTGTACTAGTGGGTGACCGATCTCAAATCCAGGTTACTAGGCTGTTTTAGGAATATGTTGTTTCCTGTACATTATATTCATGGCATTCCTATCGACATTTTTTTTACAACAGAATTGAATGCCTGACTGCTATTCCCCACCTATCTCCCACCGTAGTTTTTGGGGGACTCCAAAATGATAAAGTGCTCACTACTTCATTCCTGTAATATTTTGGAGCTAAAGAGGTAATCACTTCAAAATGGTTACTAGTCTAAGAATTAGTTCCACTTACCAAACAGTTCAACCAGGCACTTGATATGATTTTATTTCTCTACTTTGAACATGGTTCCGTGATTTGATTTGGTGGATGGAGTATGGCTAGATGTGGCATGTTACCTCTGGACAGTCACCATGAGAAAATAGTTATGACTCTCCCCTAGCCCCTAGTAATAACTCAAGTCGTGATCCTGCCATGTGCCCGGATGTCAAGGGGAATACAACATGAAGCAAAGAAGCCGTGAGTCTCCTCGCAGTAGAAATATTCCATGAGCAGGAGATATTTTCCTTTAAGGCATTGAAATTTTGACATTTTCAACTACAGCCTAACCTAGACAACCTGAAAGGTGTGGGTATGTTAGTCTTTTTAAATTTTATTTTTGAATTTTTATATACTATTTCTATGTGTTTGAAACAGAAAGAAGCTTCAAATCACAAATTTACAGTGCAATCTTGCTGGAAGTCCAATCTGTATCTCCAAGAAACTTTAAATATTATGATCTAAACAAAACCAACATGTAGTGAACACTAAAAGAACAATACAGGTATGTATTTATGTGTCAAAGTATATGGCTTTGCTAATAAGTACTATATATTGCTGTTGAACATACTCAAATTCTTCAATTGCTTCAATTCCAAATGTATTTCTTATATGTGTAGAAAAGCCTTCCATTTGTTTTCTTCTCTATAAAATCCATTATTAGCAACTTCATGTCTTTGTTATTACTCAGAAAATTCTACCGTATGTTTTCAGAAAATCTCTGTCCTTGAACTTCAGTGGATAAAGCTGTGATTAGGCAAATGTCCCTCTCTTCCTTTCCTTTCTTCCTCTGCCTCTCCCTTCACAATCTCCTTACCTCTTGCTCACTTTCCAGCATCTTAAAATACCATATCACAGCTCAGAATCAGGTGTCATTATCTGAGTAAGTACCAGTCAATTTTCTATCTATAGAGGTATTATTCACTTATTCTTTCAACAAATATAGAGCATCTACTATGAAAGCATTATTATAAAAGATAAAAATGATAGTTTTCTGATCCTGAAGAGTTCAAAATCTAGAAAGGGAAAGGAAAAGTCATGATACACATAATAATGCAAATTAAAAGTAGCACTCTCTATGAGAACAGAATTGAAGTTATTTACCTGGATTTAATTGCAGAATGAAAAACTTTTTTGAAGACTGTTGTACTCCAAGAGTGAGGAAGAGAGGAATTTTTGAACCAGACAACTTTCCAGTGATACAGAAGTAACAAATTTTGTTTTTTTGTAACATGAATCCTGCCAACGATCCTCCAAGTTAATAATTGGACAAAATTGTCCTTCCACCACCAGCAGTGAAAATTGGGTTGAATTTCTCAGTATTATCTGCTTATTAGTTTTTTCTATCAATTATTCTGGAAGGCAATTTCATTTCCAAAATGAACACAACAAAGTTTGCTTTAGTCTTATTGTTACTCTCTCAAGGGAACCCTTTCAAGTAAGTACAAATCACATACTCAGTGATAACCATGAAAGAGCTCCAGAAAGCTCTTTCCTTCTACCTTGACTCTGGAAACTGTCTAACATTATGTAATGCTTTATAATTTTCAGAATCCTGCACATATTATCTGTCTCTTTTCCTCAGAGGAATCTTGTGAGAAATTCAGATCAGATCTGAATCTAGGGTCTTTGCTATTTCATCTATACTCTGAAATATACCAAAAGGGTCCATTCTACTTGAAGTTTTGATGAGCAGCAACAAATTTCTATCAAAATTCCTTTCACATTTGCTGTTTTGATCTTTAAGAAATTTATAAGACCTGAAGGAATGTATCCTCAAGATACTGCTTGAAAAAAAAATCAACTGATTATAGTATAGGGAAAAGAAATTTTCTTCTTTCTCTATGTGTTCAGGGGAGAGCATATGTCAAATAATTTCTAAATTCAAAGGGTTGGAATTGAAAGGGGTCCTTTGGGTTGCAGCTGAAGGCAGAGTAGAAGGAAGAGGATAATTCCTCATTTGGCTCTGAAGATAACCTTTCTGTTCTTTTCTTTATCACAAGTTTCTTCATATCTAGTAGTAGAGAACAACAGATTTTACTGGCTCTTTTCCCCTCTCTCTTTGCATTTTATAAGCAATATTAGAGTAATAGCCAGAAGCAGGGGCCTAATCAAAGTACTAGCTGTACTACAATTCTACTTACAACTAATTGACAAAGGGAAGAATTTATAAGGGAATTATACCAAAGTCACTCATTCTGGTTTTCTTTGCTCCACTGACTTTCTTTACCCCTTTCTTCCACACAACAGTCATCTAAATCTATTTTAAGTAAAAAAGTATTTTTGTAAAACAAATAACTTAGCATCTTTAAGAACAAAGAATTGTGAAAGAACTTATGTTTAGAGAAGAACCAACATTCACTACAGCTTAAGAACCATGGGCCTAGAACAAGATGTACAGGCCAGAATAAGGCATTTGGATAATTTTGATCACAGGATTTTACTTCATATTACAGAATATAATGTGCCTAACCCCAAATATTAAAATGACTCATAAATACAATTTTAGTGACTGTACACCACAACAAATTAATGTAATGCACTATCCTTAATGTACTTAAGGATAACTTGGATATTGGGTATTTTAGGGGTTTTTTTTCACTGTAACAAACATTACAACAGTAAAAATCTTTGTAAATCTTTGTTATTGTCCATCTCTGATTGTTTTCTAAAAGAGGAAGCACTAGAAGTAAGTTCAAAGAAGCCAGACATAGTTTTGAATCTACTTCCAAATGTTCTCATTTTTCTTACATTAGAAAAATGTTGACATCTAAATCTTTTTAAACCTTGTAAAAAAGTGAGTTCTGTATATGGACATGAGTACATGACTTGGTGTGTGAAGTGAAATGAGCAGAGACATTGCCAATTTAGAAAACACATTATAGTGTTTCACACTTTTGTCTTAATGTCACATTAAGTTTCATGAATTTAATATTTCCTGGGGGAAAATACAATTTTTCTATTTAATCTCTCACTCTGACTTTTCTAAGAGTCTTCATAATTTTATTGGTTCCTCTGGAGAATAAGATAGTATATAGCATTTCACCCTTCAGCGGTGAATATCCCATTTTCCATAGGAATTATTCAGATTCCTGAAACAAATAACTCTTCTGAAATGTGCACCCCAAAAGCCTTACCTTAAGTACATTAATCATTGATGTTTAGAGCAGAAAAAGGCCCCCAGCTAATCTCAATGTATGATATGCATTCTGTTTGTACAAATTGCCAACTGCATGTGTGGTAGAAACATCAAAATCATGGAAACTCATTCCTGCTATGCTTTTTGCTGGTAAGCCACAAGGACACTTCCTTTAAATTGATACTTTATTCATTTGTAGGGTTACACGTATTGCAATTAGTAGTACTATTGTGTTTGTTGCTGATTTTAAGTTTCCTTTTCAAAGATACATTTTGACATTAGTTGATACAATGAAAGACAACAGGTACAAAAGCGGATAGTTGGTATATAAATGTATAAAAGCTTGAAAGGGGGTACATGAGTGACCCAAGTTGGTGAAACAATTATTGTACCCTCAGCCTTCACACTTAATATATAAGAACAAAGGAAATAAATAATTTTGGCCCTGATCACCCAATTTGAAAGCAGCATAGTCTTCCTGCTCCTGTTTGCTCATCTCTCCCCCACTGCCTCTATAATGTTCACCTCCAGCATGAACTCTAAGTGAATGAATGTTCCTCTTAGAGTAAGAGGAAGCCTTGGGAATGAGAAATCTGGCAAAATTAAGTAAATATATTAAAAGTTTCTTCTTGTTAAAAAGTAGCTGCCATTCTCATCAGAGGTCGGAAAATTAAGTTGCTGTCCTTCATTCTCCCAGAGATGATTATTACGCCATTTCTTGTAGGTGCAGTGAGCCAGAACTGCAAAGATAATAGGTTATTATAGGAAAATTTGGCTTTGACACTTCTGTGATAAATTTGGAGTCAATTAGATGAAAAATACTCCATTAGATAAAGCGAGTGTAGCAATTACTGTGAGGATGGCCTACTGCTAATAATATAATTGAAATTTAGAGAGAGGAAGGCTTGGCCCTCCAGAAACAAGCTGCATCAGGGAAAGTAATACAATCATGTAAACATTTGTGCTCGTAGCCATTTTCAGTTGTTCTCAGAATTTTCCTAATCGAATATCATCTTCATGTGTATATTAAAGTCCCACCCTATAATTAGCTCCAAGATGTTTCAGTTCTTTGTGATAAAATGTGAAAATTAACAAAGCAGCTGCACATCTCTCCATTATAATGCACATCTCTCCATTATAATGCAAGACATGTAGTATTGGTATCCCAAAGACGATATTTTTGAGATAAAAATCAAGCCTGTAGCTAGGTAAGGAATGATTGCTTTTTAGTTTATCTTGGAAGAGGGATATTGTGGACTCGCTGACAGGGGAAGCAGCCCATCCACAGAGTGTGCTCTCCACAGCTGTGAAGTAGCTGTCAGTGGCCGGCTGCCAAGGTGCTTCCATCTCAATTGAACAAAACGGGAACAAGCGTATTCTAAGAAACAATCCTGCAAAGGGATGGCCTAGTCTTGAATTCTTTTTCATCTTCAATGATTTTGTGGCCCATCTGAATTTAAAATGTAAAATGAAATATTTATCAACAATCAAAAACAGACATGTCTGACAGCGTTATCCGAATTCAATGGTTCTTTCATCTCAGAAAAAAGAAGGCTGCTTCAGAGGAACATTCACCCTGCTTCAGCACAGCCTTCTTTCAGGTGCTACACTATGAAATTTTAACCCTGTTGGCTCAAAGGAGCGTCTCTAGGGAATGTTGCTTCAAATTCACAAGAGAAATAGATACGAGGTGCCCACCATCTTTATTCTAGGATGTAAAGCGATTTTGTTATTAATAAAATATTATCAAAATAATGACAACCATTTCAAGCCCTATTATTTGCCATAAACAGTAATAAATGTTTTGGGAGGGATTTTAACTAATTTTATCTTCACAAAAGCTTTGCAAAATAGATATTAATATTTGCCATTTTATAAATGGAGAAAATAAAGAATAATACAATAAATTATCAGCTGCAGAGGCTGGTAGAAGTGCATTTGGACCTAAAACTCTTTGTCTCTTAAATACTGATGTCTTCCCACTCTTGGGCTCCTCCTCTATCTTTTCAGGTTTCCTTTTCCCCTTATTCCCTGCCTCTAAACCTAGAAAGGCCTCTCCTCCCACAACTCACAGAGTTCCACGTGTATCCACTAGCCCTGCCATATTTTCATGGGCATAAAAGTGAATTTGGTGTCCTTTTATCTCAAAGCCCTCTTACCTGTTTCCTTCCCTTTGCTGTCCTTTGCCATTTCCGGATTCCAATGATTTTGGATCTCCCAGTCATATCTGAGTCGTTTGTAAAAGACCCAACAGGGTCCTCAGAGATACCCAATCCCCAGGTTAGGTTTGGGGAGAGACATGCTATCCATCTCATTGCTTAACACTAAATCTGGGCTTATCTACTCAACTAATCTGGGACTAGTTCTTCTTTTCCTGATTAAATTGTTTAGTAATTTCAATCAAAATAATGAAATCAATTTAACCTAAAATCTAACAGTAAACTGAAAATTATAGCTCTTCCCACAAACACCTAGCAAATAAGTAGTTATTCTTTGTGATTGTCAGGTTCTATCTTATTCCATTTCTTTCCAAACATTTTTTCAAATCTAGAGAAATAAGGCACAGGCACAAATAATAGAGAAAGAATAGATTCTCTAACACTTGACAGGATCCCTAAGCTTTCGAACCATCATCCTCCATTCCTTTCCAGCAAAATATTGTGGATAGAGATCACACACACACACACACACACACACACACACACACACAGTCTGTTGTAGAAACACACACCCAAATAGGTGCACTCCTATACCTCTAAGTCATTTACATTATAGTAAACTAACATTACCTCAATGAAAAATGATACAATTTTAAAAAATAAACAAAAATCAAAAAGAAGTAAAAATATGCATATTCAATCTACCATATCTTTCACAGAACACTTGTGTAAGGGCACACGGTCACATTATTTACTTTCATTAAAACAAAGGAGCTTATCTTAAGCCTTTAATTGTTTTTAAGAGTTTTGCTCAGTATTCTAGGAAGTGTCCTATTTAATAGAACCATATTAAATGCCTGTCTTTGACAGAAATATATTCTTTGCACGGAATATTTTCTGTTTTAATTCTCATGACCCCATGGAAAGACATTTATTGTCCCCACTGTAAAGTGAGAACACCAGAAGACAGAATGTCACATTCTTAGGTCTATCTCTAAAGTCCATACCCTATATTATCTCAATCCCCTGTTTCCCAATCCATTTATTCCTTTTGCGAATTTGTCCCTTGTCCCAGGTATTATTCTTGCCAGGTGGTGGTAAGGAGATTTTATTTTTTCTTAGTCACATCATTAATGAACTAGGATATCTTGCCTCACATGTGTCACAGGCAGTTGCCATACAGAATTTCAATTTTTCCAACCAGGCAGAGCTACATGTTTTTAAAACCCAGAACAAACACCATAGTGTGCACTGCCAGTGGGCTCCTCTTTGTTAGCAAATAAAAAGAAGTCCATTTTGTTCCAGGAATAGCAGCCTCTTTCCCCTTTTCAGCACAGCACACAAGACAGCAAAGACTCTCTCACACTATTTATGGAAATCATTTATGATTGTACCTGGACCTTCAGGCAGTTCTGTGCAGACTCCGTTCACCACCTCCAGGAGTCCTGGCAGCCTGATGCCCTCACATTGGATGCATTAAGACTTCATTTTTTAGGGCCTCCCTGGTGACACAGGCGGTTGAGTGCAGCACTGTGAAGCTGTGCAGACTCTGCAGCGTGGTTCCATCCCAGTCGGCCAGGGAGATTCCCCCATGGCACAGGCAGACCTCTCCTGTCTCGCCCGCTGCTCCCATCAGCAGCGTATTTCAGTCCTTCTGCCTGTTCTGCTCCCCACTCTGTCTCTGGTGAATCCTCTCACCCTCCCACACATCTGGCCTGTACCCCAGGTCTTATATGCATGAATAAAATGAATCTTTAAAAAAAATAGATGTCATTTTTTATTGTTCTACTGATGTCCTATCACTATTGCTGTAATAAAGAGTTTTACTTCAGAACCAAACAATTATTTGCTAGGATGTGTTGGGGCTAGAAAATTGGCTTGTACCTCAAGCAGCAGTGAGAATCAAGAAAATTTGCTCTCTTGCTGCTCCATTGACTCCTAGAAGTAGAAAGGAATGAATACGAATTAAAACACCCTCCATCCGGAGAATTGTTTAATGGGTTTTGATTAAGAGCAGAATCTTTTCAGAAGTGTTACCAAAATTGTAGGCCTAGTTTTAAGTCAAGCCAGCAATCAGATAAATTGACACTTAAAGTCAAACATGCAAAAGCAGAGGTCTATGTTTCTATCCGCTATGAATTCTGAAGGAAAAGAAAAAGAATCTCCCTTACTAGTCACATTTTTTGGCAGTTTGCTGAATATTTCTACTTGGGTTCAATTAGTCATTAGTCACTAAGTAATTTTTTAATTCCCTTTTGTTGCCATATACTCAACTTAGTAATGAAGAGTTGTCAGTTCTCTCAGGGAAGAAAATAAGTAAATAAATAGGTTATTCTAATATAGGGTTATGAGTATTCTGGTTAAGGTGTAAGTAGGACTTTACGGAATCCTACCAGAGACACACCAGCCTGCTGGGAGTAGAAGTGGGGTAAATGACATTCTGGTGTCTCTCAAATTGAATCTTAAAAGACAAGTAGAAATCAACTAGCAAAGACCAAAGGAAAGGATGGATGCAGGCAATGACACACACACAAAAAAAGAGTGGTGTGCAGGGAATTACAAATATTTCTGGATAACCAACAGAGCAGTTAGAGCTTCCTCATTGTCCTGAGATCACATTGTTTATACATTTAAATTAAATTTATTCCCCTCCTGAACCCCAAATCTTCTGTTCTTCTTGAAATAATGTCCAATCCCTCTTCCCCTAATCCCTCTTCCCCTCCCCATCCTGTCGTATGTCTCTAGTTTATAGTTGCTTGTTGATTTTGATTTTTTTCTTTATTATAATTAGTCTTTTCCCTGGTTCCTTATTGCCATACCACTTTCCTTAATCATAACTCCCATTATGCATACTCATCACCTCTCCTTTCAGCCAAATGTTCTGTCCCTTCATAATATTTCCATACTCAAAGTCTCCATTTCTACCATGGCCCAGGCTGTAATTCCTCTCTACTGACTGCTATATAATCTCAAACAACATCACTAGTTCTTTCCATGGTTATTTCTTCCTACTAAAAATCAGCATGATTTGGAGTTTCAAGAGCAATATCAGGTTAGAAAAGAAAATGAATATTCATTAAGCAACATAGGGCCTCCCTGGTGGCCTAGGGGTTAAGTCTCAGTGCTAATACTGCTAGGACCTGAGTTCGATCCCCAGCCAGGGAGCTAAGCCACACACGGTGCTGCAGACCTCTCCTGTCTCACCCATTGCTCTCCTTAGCAGTGTTTTTCAGTAAATCTGCCTGTTCTGCTCCCTGCTCTGTCTCCAGTGATTCCTCTCACCCCCACCTCTGGCCTACACCCCAGTTCTTCTATGCAAAAATTAAAAAAAAAAAAAACTAAATACAAGATTATTTAAAACTTGAAGAGGTGTTATTTTATAAGAAAGGAAACTTTAGGGCCTCCAGGGTGGCACCAGGGGTTAAGTCTCAGCACTATCAAGCTATCGCCAGCAACTGCAGCCTGAGTTCAATCCCCACCAGGGAGCTAACCCATGTGGCACAGCAAACGTCTCCTGTCTTGCCCACTGCTCCCCTCAGCAGTGTATTTCAGTAGATCTGCCTCTTCTGCTCCCCACTCTGTCTCTGGTGAGTCTTCTCATCCCCTGCACCTCTAGCCTGCACCCCTGTTCTTGTATATATAAATAAGAATAAATCTTAAAAATCAATAAGGAAGGAAACTTTAGGTCAAGTAATGTGGCCAACATTATATAACTAATACATTTGAACCCAGGTCAATGTAACTCCAAAGCTCTTCACCTTTTACCTTTGCCATATAGCCATTTTGAAATTAATCATCATTGTCGTCATTATCATTGTTACCAACAACCTTACTATGCAGAAACCATGTGCTAATATCTTGAGATTATCCAACAAAAGCCTAATAGGAAAGAAGAGAACAGAGAGAATTGGGAAGAATAATATTCAGAGATTATAATTCAGAATTGCCTAGAATTATTAAAACACATGAATCCTCAAATACAGGAAGCACCACAAATCTAATTTCTCTATTGCAACTTAGCTTCCAAGTGTCCTCTTTTCAAATGCATATACCACTAACAGGGACAGTATTCAGTCATTTGTGCATAACAAATTTGTTGGTTTGTTTCTATTTAGATCACTGAATTAGAGGGTTCTGAATTTTTCTGGAAAGATGATCTCTAACAATCACTCAGAAAGGTAACTTCTGTGTTTTGTCCCTCAAATCATGTTTACTGAGGTAGATGATGTTTACATCTTTGTGTCTGCTCCAGGGGGATATAGGTTTAAACCTCCACACACATACACATTCATACCCTGCCACCATCAGTGCACTAGCAATCATCTACAATGTTCCACTGGGCCCCTCCCCTCCCCACCCCCACTCTACCACCCTCCCCCTCTGGTTGCCTCCTCCGTTTTGCAATCAAATGTTAAAAGTCTATTATTGGTTTCATTTTGATTAACCCCTTGTTATGTTTCTCTGTAGTCCACTTATTAGAGAGACCATCCTATATTTGTCTCCTTCTGACTTAATTTCAGCATAATCCTTTCCAGTTCCATCCATGTTGTCACAAATGGAGTTTTACAAGAAGGATCCTTGGATATAAAACAAATTATAGAATGGCAGTACTTGACACTAAGAAAGACATGAAAGCCAAAGGTCAAAGAACAGAAATATGAATGGTGAGATATTATCCACCTCAAATTTTACTTCCACCCAGTCTGACCTACTGAGAAGTAGGAAGTTTCAAAACATTATCATATGCCACACTTATCCTTGCAAACTCCAAGAATAAATTGGGTTAATCCTGCACCAAGTTACACCTGGCAAAACAATACAATAGCATTATACAATAGGGAAGGCACCAAAGAGTAGAATTTCAGGGCCTCCCTGGTGGCACAGAGGTTAAAGACAGTGCTATCAAGCTATTGCCAGCCAGTGCAGCATGAGTGCAATCCCCGGCCAGCCAGGGAGCAACCCACATGGCGCAGCAGACCTCTCCTGCCTTGCCCACTGCTCCCCTCAGCTGTGTATTTCAGACAGTCTGCCTGTTCTGCTCCCCACTCTCTCTGGTGAATATTCTCACCACCCACACCTCTGGCTTACACCACAGTTCTTGTGTGCATAAATAAATAAATCTTTAAAAAAAGTAAAACAAAGAGTAGAATTTCAGTCCTAGTTCCAACATAATCTGACTGGATGATCTTGGAAACTGCTCTGGTTTATGGAAGTACAATGTTTCCTGTTCTACTGATCTCATGTATGGGAATGAAGTTAGTCAATAAATGCAAATGTCACATAATCTATAACATGTAAAAGCATGTAATGGATTGCATTTTGCCAATTGAGTCAGGTTATAGCAGTCAACATCCATTTACATCCTGCATAATAAAAGACAATCATGAGATTCTTAAGAAAGGTTATATGTGGTAACTCTGCAAAAGTATTTAAACATCCTCCATCCTCAAGAAGTGAATACTTTCATGCAGATAATACAAAACTCAAAGTATATTCAAAGGTCACTCAGTCACCCATGAGGTATTTGACAGTAACAGCCTCAGTTCATTCTGAACAATCAGAGTCAAGTTATGTTGTTATCTACAGGTGGCCCACACTTGTGTTTTTCTCTTTTTCTGCATCCTTTCTTTCAAAAACCATTGAAGCATGTAATTACTTGATTTTCACACAAATGGCCAATTGTCTCAAATAACAGGGAGATGAGGCAAATTTAATTCTGAGAGCACAATTTCTATGCCTGTCATTGGAAATGTATCCATTTGACTTATTTTTGTTTGATTCAAATGAACACATTTTTAAAAGTTAAAATGGCCTGATTTGCTTATTTGGGAAATTCTTTTTACTGACAAGTCTATATTTATGTTGTGTCTTAGATTTGTCCTGAGCTACTGTGTTGGAATAGAATCATGCTAGATAGAGTCAGAACAAGTAACTTTAAAGGACTATCTTGCATATATTCCCTTAAGATTCAAACATGTCATTGTTAATTCTAAAGACTAAATGAAGTAGACGAGGGCAATATTTAGGATATTACTTTTATTGCACTCGTGTTAAAATTATATGTGCTTTGGATGAACAGAGATGGACATCAGATAACATGGATAGATGGATAACATGGGTAAATGGATAACATCGGAATCCTTTCCTCCAGCTGAACCCAATGGCAGCTCAAAGAATTTATTAAACATCCACAGGATAGAGACTTCAACACGAGTGCTGTGAAAATATTACCTAAATATTGCCCTTACCTATTCCATTTGGTCTTTAAAATTAGCTTCTCCACAGTTCAGACCCTCTAGCTACAGAAATAGTCTAATGCCAACACTTAAGCTACTAGAAATGGTGAAATAAATCCTTACTCTAAAAGGAATCTTGGTGACAATATATATAATTTGTTGACACTAGAAAACATTAGGCCTTCCCTAGGCATTTCTTTTTCATTATGCACTGTCTCCTATTACCCTGCAATAAAATATTAACAACTCAAAAACCTCATTGGTTTCTCACCTTGAAAGATTCCAGTGACTTTATCTTTAAAAATGGAGATGAAAGCTTTGACACTGGAGAGAAGCATCTGGGCTGAACATACAGTTCTACCCCTCTTACTAGCATTAGAGCATGGAATCGTCACATCTTCAGTAACGCCCAGAATGAAGGGTGCAAAATGGGTGGGAAGGGTTATAGCAACAGAGTAGTCCAGAGCAATCAGTGGAAACCCAGAGCAGGTACCTGGAGAGAGAAATAACAGAATCCAAGATAGATTTATGGAACATGTCAGAGTTTCCTAATGATTTCCAGAATTTTTTGAGGCAAGACCAGACCTCCTGGGATCACATGGGATACAGGTTGAGTGTCATTAGCTGATACTTAAGGGAAATGCAACCTGATCCCTCACCCCTCTTCTCTGCAAAGGCGAGCAGTATTGATTTATCTCCCAAAATCACATCACCAAGAAAACATTTACATTGAAATAAGCTTCAGACTCTCCTTATGAATGCCACATTCTCTTTATTCTACTCACAAACTCAATCATTCCTGCTGTTTCCAAATTACCACTTTTGTTGTAGTTACATGTTTATAGACGACTTCCCTCTACTATATTTCATTTATTCTGATCTGATTGTTGGAATTGTTTCCAATCAATGTGTTCCATGTTTTGTTTGGCCCCTTTTTTTTCCTATTGGGGAGGGCAGTGGGAAATGCAGGAAGGAGCAGGTGTTTGGGGAAAAGTCCCAAATGTATTCAAACTAGAGCTACAATGATGGAAAATATGCACTCCCAGCGTTTTGCATTTTTAAAACTTCCATTCAGGAGAAGAGCAACATTTATTGTTGTGCCATTTGCTTAGCTCCTTTCACGATTTGTCTTGCATAGCAAGTTGTCTCACTTCCTTCTTCTCACAGAAGTGCTGCTTGCTGTCTCTGTTTAGTGGTCCTCCAGGACCCTGTATAATACACCATGTTGCTTCTGTGTAATCATTGCTAGATGAATTGCCCTGGCTACAGATGTTTCACTAATTATCTTTTCATCACAACGATATGCAATACCACTTGCATCCCTCCACACCCTCGCTCATTACAATAATAATGTCCTGTTCCCTTTCTGAAGCATCTCCACTCTGCAGGACCCCAGAGTGCTCAAGTGAAACAGGAATTGTTCCGGGTATCCCCTGAAATTAGTTAAACATTCCTGATGCTAAGCAATCCATTGAAAAGGTAAACTGTTGAAGAGTCAGAAATGAGAGAAATTTATTTGATCAAAGTCTCATAGGACCACCACGACAGTAAAAATAGCCCCCCTGGTAAAGATGGACTTTGCCAAATCCAAACATAAATTACACTGATTGCAAGCAATGTCTTCAATTTTGCTTCAAAGATTTCAGAAGCACAGATCTCTTCATGTAAACCCTATCTGGTAAGACCTAACTACTAAATAAACCCTAAGCCTTGCAAACTGGGCCGTGCATAATTCATTCTATGAAGTGAGAGATAAACTGAGTTGGCTGGTCTCCTCACAGACAGAAGAATAAACTGGGAGCAATGGGGGTCATTGTGATATTAAGAGGACAGCTTCCTATTTCCCTATTAATTTCCTCCCATTTATCAAATATTCAACTTCACTTGTTCTTTTTTCTAGATCCCAGGAACATCATGAAGTTTTTAAGTAAGAATTCAACTTTTGCTAAATGTTTCACTGTCTCTCAAGTACTGCACACACTTTTCTGCCCACCTTCCACATGCTGTCCACCTGCCTTTATTGTACCTATATGCCCACTCATCCTTCAAAGCTCCTTTGTACGTGTTTTTACACAGTATCCACTGTGACTACTTCTGGAAATATAAAAACTGAAATAATTTCTGCTATTAAGGAGTTTGTAATACAGTTAAGGAAAACTGACATGTAAACAAATAAATATCACGAAATGTGCAGCCTGAATATAACTAGAGTATCCCAGTGTCCATTCTCCATGTCCTGTCGAGTCAAAGAAAGTGCAGTCTAGCAGAAAGAGGAGTGGAAGTAATTCTAGTAATTATGTAGTACCTCAAGATTATTACCTAATCCCAAAGAGGTGTGGACTGAGTAACTCTTTGAGCAATACCTTCCAAGATATTTTCTTATTTATTATTTTCATTGCTTACTGTCTGTCTCCTTCCATTAGCATGTAAGTTTTGCAATATCTCAATAATGAAAACGATGCCAAGCTCACAGTTGTCACAAAGTGAATATTTGTTGATGAATAAATTGCCTTACCTTTTATACTCAATATATTCTAAGCAGGAGGAAGCTACTGCTTAGAACTCACTGCAAAAAAATCCCCAGGATCAACCCTCATATGCCTCTCCTCACTGAATCACAGTTATAATAAATCTCTTTTATCTCCTCCAGCTAGGCAGTATATGGGGTGCTGAAAAAGGAAGCAGGGGAAACTTCTGCAACCCTTTCAGCGATATTGCTTCAAAACACTTGATTTATAGGTATGGAATAAAGCCTATCATATCATTATAATTATTTATGTGTTTATTTTCAAGACAACTTCTCCACTAAAATGGAAGATCCTCAAGTTCTTTGTTCAATTTTTAACACCCAGTACATAACTTTATTAGAAAAAATATGAAGTACTGAAACATATTTGTTAAAAATGAATCAACTCTTAATTCGGGACCAAATTTTCAATGTAAAGAGTCATTCACATTGTTAGCATAAACTCTCAACCTGAACACATGAAAGTCTTTGAAAACTTAGGAGCTATCCTTATAAGAATAACAACTTAGAAGATGGGTATAATACATTTAAAATGGGAATTTACATTTTTGCAGTATTATTAGGCTTGATTTACTTAAAAGCTGAGATAATAAAGCTGACGATGCTACTGATAAAAAAAATGTTTGCGTCTCAATCTACTATTTAAAATATAGAAAAACTCACTGTACACACAAAACATAAGACTCTTGTCATCTATCCATATTGTACAAGATATATATATACATATATGTGAAAATATGTGAGTACAAATACATGGGTACATATTTTGAAATGATGTATCAGAATCAAATGAATGAAAGACATCTTTCCAGTTTATGTGGCCTCAGGAGGTTATTGGTTTTATAAACAATAAAAAATTTTGTTTGATATTAAGAGGCAGTGTTCTATAACATCAGAATCTTTCCTCACTCTCTCAGGTCACAAATCAAAGGAAAAGGTAAAACAGAATCTCTACCCAGCTTGAGTGGCTATTTCCTAAGTTCTGTGCCAGTTGCACTTACCATATACAAACAAAGGATGTGGACAGGAATTTCAGTTAAAAATATATATTTTAGGGCCTCCCCGGTGGCACAGCGGTTGAGCGCTGGGTTGCGAAGCTGCCGGCGACCTCTGCGGCGCCGGTTCGATCCCCGGCTGCTCCCCGGCCACCGGAGGAGGGTCCCACATGGCGCGCAGACCTCTCCTGCCGCCCGCTGCTCCCCTCAGCAGTGTACTTCGGTCCTTCTGCCTGCTCTGCTCCCTGCTCTGGCTCTGGTGAATTCTCTCACCCTCCCGTGCTTCTGACTGTACCCAGTGCATGTATAAACAAAAACAAACAAACAAATAAAACATGCCTCTAAAAAAAAATATATATATATATATTTTATATAAATCATATTAAAGATATAGTCATATATAATTATATGTAATATATAGTCTCTATATTAATCATTCATACAATGAAAATATAATATGTGCATATGATTATTACTTATATATAGCTATATGTTAATGTTTAATTATATATATAAGTATATATGTTCTATATGTTAAGCACACACATATATATACTAAAACAAAAGGAAATGCAGAGCAGGTAGCAATTGAGTTCCAACAAGTGGGGGGACTAGCTAAGGAACACAAAACAAGGAAAGTTCTAGTTTAAAAACTTACATCTATGGGTGCTTTGGTAGTGGGTATGGTGTGATAATGTTACATTTGTAGAGGTGTAAACAGACCCCTAAAACATATACTATTGCAAGTAAATGGCATCTCAATAAGCAGCATTTAAAAAGTAAAAAAATAAAATAAAAATTCACAGCCATGCATTACCAAATATCATCTAATATTTAGAACTTGAAGTTGAAGCAATGTAAGCTAGAAATCAGTAAGGCATATCATACAGAACATGCTAAAACTGGGTATAAATTTTAAATATAACCCTTTTTAAAACCTTTACTCTGGACATAATCTGGTGAATTTCTTTCAGTAGATTGCATTATTTTTTTCTTTTTTAAAATTCACCACAATATCATTCTATTCTCACCTTGTAAAATTTGACTTTTCATTCCTTTGATGAGAGGCAGAAATTTTCCCTAGTCCACTGACGTTGAATTTGACCCAATAATTTGCTTTGACCAAGGGAACAGAAGCAGAAAAAGACAGTGTAACTGTTCTGAAAAGAGACTTTAAGGGGCAGCTCATATTTCTACTTTGCTTCCTTGTATATCCGCCATCAATTTGATAATGTTCCATGAGTTACCTGCTGGATGAAAGAGAAGGAGATTCACCCGTTGGATGGGGCTGAACTGTTCCTAACCATGTGATCCCAGTCTTGATCAGCCAAATGTCAGTCCATCTGCAAATGTGGGAAGAGGAATAAAATAATGTTAACTGTGAATGTTACCCTGATCTTGATCCCCCAAAACTTCCAAAAATTACATTTATATTATGTGATTAGATCCTTTGTCAAAAATGGTAAAGGAACCAGGATTACAAACATGCTGGAGTGGGGCTGAGGAGATGCAGCCCACAGCCTCACAAATGAAAGAAACCACAGCCAGGTGACAAATAAAAATGTAAATATACCGGTGGTCTTTGAGTTTACTTTAAAGCAAAAATTTTAATTTGGTGACACAATTTAGAATCTCAATGGATTCTGATTATAATATATAAGCTGACATTGCTGAATGAATATTAAGAAATTTTATTTCTTTCTGAAAATATATATTCATTGATTTTCATAATTGTGCTTTGGGAAAAATATTAGCTAATCAGATTTGATGACAACCCTGAGACAATTTGATGACAAATCAGAGAATTACACTATAGTAATTTAGCATGCTCTCTTCCTAACTCTACAAAAGACTGGTCAAATGCAACAATTCAGGATTTGAAAGGCTAAAGCCGTTCTGCAGAGTTTTGGGGGTAAATATGAGTAGAGGCCGAGGGATAACAGATTACTGAAGTAGAAAAGCGGGAAGCAAGAAGAGTCAAATATCTACCAACTCTGTCCACTCATCCCTCTGTTACTGCTGCTAAACAAGACAAGAATAACTGAAAGAAAGAATAGGATGAGGAAAAGAAAGAGCAAGGAAGTTAAGGTTTGAGGGATGCTCCGGGCAAATTTAAACAAGACTGGCATATGGT
The DNA here is from genome assembly GCF_964194135.1 of Talpa europaea. Taxonomy (NCBI): domain Eukaryota; kingdom Metazoa; phylum Chordata; class Mammalia; order Eulipotyphla; family Talpidae; genus Talpa; species Talpa europaea. The sequence goes on along the minus strand of NC_140070.1, from coordinate 122,423,354 downwards.
TGGAATAAGAATTTGCTATTATTTGAAACTGATTTTTGAAAAATAGAAATAAACTTACAAAAAAGAGTGCAGTGGAAACACTCGGCCTCTCATCTCCCTGACATTTACTCTCCCTTGACTCACTAAGACGAGATGGATCCATCAGTCTCAGAGGCTCCTATCTTCCACTCCCACCCCGTTCTCTCTCTCTCTCTTGGCTTCGAGAGCTTAGAGGAAAGCTGGCTCAGCAGAGTAGTTCAATGAAAGAACAGTTGACTCCTCCAAAACGAAACTCCAGAGGCTCCTCTTTCTACAAAAAGAATTTTCTCCACGGGCCTCCCCGGTGGCGCAGCGGTTGAGCTCTTGGCTGCAAAACTGCCCGCAGCCTCTTCAGTGTTGGTTCAATCCCCGGCCACTGGAGAGGGTTCCACAAGGCACGCAGACCTCTCCTGCCGCCCGCTGCTCCCCTCAGCAGTGTATTTCATCAGTCTGCCTGTTCTGTTCCCTGCTCTGGCTCTGGTGAATTCTCTCACCCTCCCACACTTCTGACTGTGCCCAGTGCTTCTATAAATAAATAAATCTTTAAAAAAAAAAAAATTTCTCCACCAGGAAGTTCTATTGTTGAAGTCACTGAGTTGCTCTCTATCCCCCTTATCTATAAATTTTTGCAACATTATAAACAAGAAGCCTTATAAACCAGAAGCCTTTTCTGTGCAGGTTTTGATTCATGTGAGCTTGCCTCAACATTCTCCTCTATGGGATCACCAGGAGCTGGGGAGAGAGGCATTTGGAAAGGAAGTACAGGATTTAAGCTGTAGATACAAATCCCTTCAGTCATGAGATCTGAGAGTAAAGATTGGCATATTGGATATGCTCTGCTACATTTGCTCTGGTAAGATTTTTTCCTTAAACTTTAAAATACATTTGTGTTAGTATTTACAAATAACCAATTCTGAAACAGAAAATTAAAAAAACAAGTAGGGAGGCTAATGTGCATAAGACATTTTAAGCATAGATAAATAATATGAGGCAGGTTCTACTGTAGTGGGCAGAACAGTGTTCACCAAAGATGCCAACATCGGCCAAAAATCTGTGACACACGAAGCGGACATGAGGCATCCGAGGAACCCGGGATTCCTCAGATCTTCTGTTTCCCTGTCATTGATGATCCCCATTTTAGCCCTGCATGGTCTCTGCCTAAGAAATTCAAATAACACCCATAGTTCTTTATGGGGCTAAATGGCAAGCTACAACTATTGGCTATTGGCCAGCCTGACTTCTCAGGCTAACGCTTTCCTACAGAGCAAACACAAAATTTGACTTGATGCTTCAATCTGAAAGAGTCCCCTTGATTAACATTAACTTGCCAATACCACCACCAACAGGCAAAGTGATGGAGGTAGAGAGGGACAGAGAAAGCAAAACACTTATGAATATGAATCGGTAGGAAGGTCATTTTCACTTTGTCCTAGGTGTGTCAACCTATCCCATGTCTCTCCTTGCTGTTTGGTTTAAATTCACTCAATAAGCTAATAAGTCATCATCCAAGCATCTTAATTTTGTCTGTGAACCTTTCTGTTGTCCTGAGACCTCAGGAATCCTTATCTGGTAATGTGCTTGGAGGCTACCTTTGCATGAAGGCAATTTCTCATGCAACAAACCATAGTTTACCCACATAGTTTGGTCCTAGAGAAATCCATGCATATGTGTTACTATAAACCTCCTTTCTGTGGTCAGCAGGGGTTACTTCAATGTAACAAGTTGAAATTCCTTAGCATGGCCAAAAGCCTTCTCATTTTTTGAGGCTGTTGACTATTCCACCCTTCCCATTACTCTCTTCACATGTTCCAAACAAGTTACACAATCTACTTGAAATTGTCTAAATCATGCTGTATATTCAGTCTTCAAAATCTTCAAATGTACATAGAAGGCCCTTCTCAACTGATTAAATAGTGCTGTTATTGGTCTAAGGATGAAGTCTGCACAGTGGCCTGCAGGTCTGCTAACTTCCTCACAGCAGGTAGGGACCCATTAACTCAAAAGCTTGCTGTACCAGACTCAAATTTGTACACATTCAATTGTTTTAAATATAGCCCCCAAAAGCAGACTTTTAACCATTTAGAGCATGCTGTTTTGAATACCTTGCAAAACTGTGTCCAACATCTACTGGTTGTACAGATAAGGTAAGCCCAGTGTTGGTAAAGACCCCAATTACTGGTGCCCTTTACAGCTCTCTGGTCCAGTCTCCCTGCTGTGCTGCTGAGCACTCTCATCCAGACATGGAAGTCCTCTCTCTAATGAGTTCCTTATAACACCATGGCATGGGTTAGAAGAGCTAAAACACTTGAAGGACCTCTACCTTTACAGAATTCCTCATAATACCTAACACATGGTTCAGAATAAGAAACCTAAAGCTACAAAATGATCCTAGTCCTATTTAATTCCACTTGGCACTATGGCACCACATAGAAAAATATGGCTACTTGGGGTTCAGTGACAAGTGAGTCTATGTAGCTTCAAAGGTAACCCAAAGCACTCCCATAAATGATGTAAAAAATATATAAAATAAATAAGATATAAAAAAACACTATATATGTAATGTAATTACTATTTACAAATACTACTTAGAGCTATAATTTATAGGCATTATTTATTATACATACACATTTATTTTATTAAGCTTAAAATATTAAAATTTATATATCATTAAAAAAATGAGACAAAACTTACCCTCATTGGAAGAGTTGAATGAAAATGCTCTTGAACATTGCGGTTCATCGTGGTTCTGTTAGTGTTTTGTTGTCTTTATAAGGGACTGTAGTGGCAAGCCTGCAGCCTGGCAGGGCAGGGAGGCTGGGGGCGGGCCAAAAGGCTGGCAAACCCCCCAACTCCCAGCGAATCTTTTACGCTTTCTGCTGGGCTCTCTCTGGCGTTCTGTTGTGGTCTCACCTCTTCCGTAGTCACTCCTCTCCTAGCTGTCTTCCCGTAGCTGGCCTTATATCCCTAGCCTCTAGGCTCAGGTGTGCACACTTGCACGTACACACACACCCATACTCCAGGTACCCACAATCAGGCACGCATGCCCAGCACCCACTCTCCCAAGGGCCTTCTACATTAACATCATCAAGGCCTCAAGTGATAGCCACAGAGGCTAGTGGTGTAAAAATCCTGAATAATTCCCCTACCCTACAGGGACCATGCAAGTTGACATGACAGATAGGTTCCCAGAACTTCAGAGGCTATAAATCAAAATTAACACTAGTAACAACCAAGTACCTATACTTCAGTAGCAGATGCCAGCAAAAACAGAGAAGATGACAAAGAAGATACCATTTTGCATCAACATGGAAGCACGACATAAGTTACTTCTACAGGGAGGATGAATGAGTGGGAACTGAGTTGGTTGGAAAAAAACAAAAGTGACTGATATTGCTCTGAGTCGTGTAAAATGAAGTTTCTGCCACTAGATAAAATGCCCCTTAATATAGCAATTAATTTCAGCTATATGAAAATAAAGAATGTATTTCAATATGCTTGAATAGTGGATTATAAAATCCATGCCCTTTACATATTTATCAAGAACCTACTGTGTGCAATGCACTGAGATGAGTGCTTGGAAACAATGCTGAATCAGACATCATCATTAAATATGATCCTTTCGATCTAAGATGATTTACAAGGAGAATACAAGAACTTTGAAGTGGTTCAAGGAAGGGGAAAAACCATTTTTACATGGTGTGGTTTTTTACATGGTATGATTAAGGTTCATGAAGGAGATTTGAATTTGGGGGAATAAAGACTATATTTCCACATTCTGGGTGCTTCCTTAAGAATGCACAAAAGCATTTGATTTTACAAGATCAGACATGTGGCAACTAATAATTTAATTTTGCTTTTCTCCAGCACTATCACCCACTTGTTGAGTTGAAACCATTGTGAAAGTTCTGTATTTTGGTGTTTAAATAATGAAGCCTGAATGTCAGAAAGGACCTTTCAAGTCAGAGGACTTTAGCTGAAAATGGTAATAACGACAAGCAAGTAAACATCTGAACATGAAGTCATATGCGTCGTCTCAGCATTTACTATTTGTTTACTTTCAACTGCAATAGAAGTAGTTATGAGTCCATCACATCTCTCAACCATGGAAGTTCTTTCCACCTGACTGACATCTGAAACAGGAGAGCAGGTCAGGAGCCTTTCTCTGCAAGGGTCAAGCACAGGTCACAGATTGAGTTAAGAATAAACCAGGAAAATGCCAGCCTCATGGACTTCTCGATGATATTAGTCAAAAGAAGAGAAACAAGGAAAACAACACAGAAGAGCCAAAGCAATTGAGAATGTTCTCTGAGAGTGATTCAATATTTACTTAACTCTCTGCTATACAGGGCTACCAAAATGTGCAAGAAAGAGATAAAAATAAATAAATGGAGGCAAAACATGAAATTTCTCAACTTTACTCTGAGATAAGCTAAATGCAAGATAATGAAGAAGTAGCTTAGCTTTTCTGGGTCTGTTTCCTTGTTGATTTGAGGAAATTTAACTGGACAATTTAACTGGATAATTTCTAGGTCCCTTTCAGCTAGGAAAATTTACTAGCATCCTAGTACAAGCAAAAAGAACAATAAACTCAAAATGTAACAGAGGGAGAGAGGGGACAAGGAAAGAAGAAAATGGTGAAGGAAGAGAAGAAATAATTTTCTTCTAATAATTTGAAGATTGCTTTGTTTTCTTAACATAATAATGTATTCTGGATCCCTCTGTCTGAGACACAAACCTAATACCTAGTGCCGCGGCAGGAAGGCATAGGGCAGGATCTCTATGATCCAAGCAGACAGGGTAAAGGAGAGTCCTGGAGCCCTCTGTGACTTTTTAGGCTTTTATCGAGTTTACCGGGTACATGGCAGACAGGGGGCCAAGGGGCCAGGAGGCTGACAGGCCTCCCAGTTCCCCCTCCATAAGTCCTTACTCTTTCTGGGCTCTCCAGCATTCTTATCCTTCTCTTGTTCTCCCTCATTTGTTCCTCTGGTCATTCTCTTCCTTTCACTCTGCTGGCATACCCGTGACACTGCCCTTATAAGCCCAGCCTCAGCCCAGGCATACCCACCTATGCATGCCCACACCCCACTCCAGGTGCCCGCCATCAGGCATGCATTCAGGACCACAGGGATCCATCATCAATCCTAATGGCGGGAGGGCAGAAAAGCCTGACAATTATTTTCCCTACTCCTAGTAACGCAACTCACATTGGCAAAATGCTTGGTGGAGTGGAGAAGAACCCAGACAATCTTATAGAAGTGGATTTTATCTCAAAAGAAGACAGAAATCAGAAAGTTGAGTCATGCTCTATATTCCCGAAAAATATGCACAAAGATTTTTATCAAACCTACACTATTTCCTTTTGGTTTTGCTTTATCTGGACCGTAAATCCCAAGTATATTTGGTCCTTGGCACATAAAAATTGCCCTCTGTTACCTGTAGGTCTTATTTCATTCACCAAAGTGGCGGGCCCATTGCTACATAATGACATTCTCCTTTAGAAAATTTCTAATTGTTCAGAAAAGACAATAAAAACCATGTTTGTTTAAAACTTCTAAAATATTTGTACTGTGTGCACATTTGAACCATGTGCAGACACAGTTTTTTTATTCCCAAGTGAGCAATCACTAACATAAATATCAAAAACCCTACAGTTTAACTATATTTATTAGCCTCAGGCTGTAGTGTCAACTATGAAGTTCCATTGGATTCATAGGTTTGAAATAAGCCTCTCATATCCCCTTAGGCAGGTGCTCATATTCAATGACAAATTTTTCATTCGAATGAAAAATCCCTAAATATTTGTTCAATTTACCTTGAATAATTTAAAATACAAATATGTGTTATATACTTGCATGTTATATAATTATATATAATATACAATACATAAATGTTCTAAAAATAAATGTGTAATGATTATTATGCCAGAAATTTTAAGATGCTGAGTAAAATAAAGCACAATTCCCATAGTCAAGGAACTTATAGACTAGTTAAAGAGACAAAACTATAGCATCACTTTCCCATAGGAAAAATTAAAATAAAATCTGTAACAGTTATTGACTATTTCCTAGCCACTTTGCATGCGCTTTTTATAGAGAGAGTTATTTCACTGACAATAACCTTATAATGTAGGCATATTTATTAAGTCTATGTTGCGTAAAAGGAAAATGAAGCTTAAGAAGTTTTATGTAAGCTTCATGGTAACCACAAAGGAAAAAGGAAAACCTACAATTGATATATAGATTAAAATATCAGATTAAAAGAATAGAAGAATACCAAAATAAAACAGCAAGAAAACACTAAGATGTAATTAAGAAGTCTTTATCCATCAATAATTACTTCAAATGTAAATGAACTAAATTCTCCAATCAAAAGGTAAGAGTGGTTGAATACATTTAAAAAAAAAAAAACCAGGACCCAAATATGTGCTGCCTTCAGAAAAGATATTTTAGCTTTAAGGAAACATATAGGCTTATAGTGAAGGAAAAGAAAAAGATATTCAATGCAAATGAAACACAAAAGAGAGACTTTAAGTAAGTAGACTTTAAGACAAAAATGGTTATAAGCAACAAATAAGGTCATTATACAGTGAAAAGAGGTAATTCATATAGTTCAATATAATGAAGGTCATATATGACAAACCCACAACTAATATCATACTCAATGGCAAAATATTGAAAATCTCTCCTCTAAGATCAGGGACCAGAAAAACATGCCCAGTCTCACCACTTCTATTATATAGAGTACTGTAAGTCCTAATCAGAAAATTCAGGCAAGGAAAAAGAAATAAAAGGCATCCAAATTAGAAAAGAAGTAAGACTGTCTCTGTATACTGGTGGGATGCCTTACATAGACAATCCAAAAGATTTCACCCTAAAACTGTTAGAATTAATCAAATAATTAGTAAAACTCTAGGATGCAAAATGAGCATACAAAAATCAGTTATAATATATCAACAATGAAATATCTGGGGAAAAATTTTCAAAGAAAATGATCCCATTTAGCATCAACAAAAAGAGAAAATGCCTAGGAATAAATTTAACCAAGGAGGTTAAAGAACTACATGCTGAAAGTTATAATACACTAATGAAAGAACTGAAGAAAAAAAAAATAAATAGAAAGATATCTACTATAGTACCCAACAATCTCGTATCTGGGTATACATCAAAAGGAAATAAAATCACTATTTCCAAGACTTATCTAAATTCCCATATTCATTGCAGGATTATTCACAATAACCAAGACAATGAAACAACTTAAATGTCTGTGTAAAGATGAATGGATAAAGTAAAGAGAGAGAGATAGAATGAGAGAGAGTAATGGAACAATATACGGCAATTTAAAAAAGGGAAATCTTGCCTTCTGTAACAATATAAATGGACCTTGAGAGTATTGTGCTAAGTGAAATTAATCACAGGGAAATAAAAATACTGTATGTTCTCACTGATATGTGAAATCTAACAAAAATCCAAATTCATGGAAATAGGGGGCAGAATGGTGACTACCCGGCTTCCCCTAGTGGTGCAGCGGTTTAGCGCTGGGCTGCGAAGCTGCCCGCAGCCTCTGCAGCGCCAGTTCGATCCCTGCCCGCCGGCGAGGGTCCCACATGGCACAACAGACCTCTCCTGCCGTGCCCGCTGCTCCCCTCAGCAGTGTATTTCGTCAGTCTGCCTGTTCTGTTCCCTGCTCTGGCTCTGGTGAATTCCCTCACCCTCCCGTGCTTCTGACTGTACCCAGTGTTTGTATAAATAAATAAATAAATCTTTAAAAAACAAAAAAAAAGAATGATGGCTACCAATGTATGGTAAGAGAACTAGGGTGATGTTAGTCAAATGGTACAAACTTCAATCTATAAGATGAGTAAGTTCTTGGACCCTAATATGCAGCACAGTGACTACAATAAACACTACTGCGTGATGTGCTTTAAAGTTAAGAGAATAGATCTTAAATATTATCACCACACGGGCCTCCTTAGTGGCGCAGGTGGTTGAGAGCAGCGCTGCAAAGCTGCCCGCAGCCTCTGCAGTGGCAGTTCGATCCCCGCCGGCCTCGGAGCAACCCACATGATGAGCAGACCTCTCCTGTCTCGCCCTCTGCTCCCCTCAGCAGTGTATTTCCCCAGTCTGCCTGTTCTGTTCCCTGATCTGTCTCTGGTGAATCCTCTCACTCTCCCGTGCATCTGGCCTGTACCCTGGTACTTATATAAATAAAATAAATCTTAAATAAAAAAATTGTCACTGCACAAAGAAATGGTAATTATGTGAGGGAATACAGGTGTTAACTAGCCTTATTGTAGAAACAATTTCACACCATAGACATGTCATATCACTAAATTATACATCTTAAACTTACAAATTTAATAGTCAATACCTCAATAAATCTGAGAAGGGAGGAAGAAAGGGAATATGGGAGGGGTGAAGGCAGGAAAGATTTGGGAAGCATATGTTAATCACATTAGCACATTAAGGTCAAAGTCAGTATTCTAAGCTGACACACATTACTTTGCATCAATAAAGCACGAGATAAACGGAGCATGCTGCAGTCAAGATTAATGGGCAAATGGGCAATGCAAACAATACACAGTTAAGAAGAATCTAACATTTGAGGAACACCTGCTACATCCTGTGTTTTGTGTAATCCAGAGCCAAGAATTTGAATTTTCATGCCTATGGTGTAGGTTTTACACCGCTAGTTTAATGTTTGATTATCAAACATTATGCAAAGCCTATGCAAAACCATGTCTGTCAATTGCTAGGGACCTAAAATTTAGGTCATTTCTCATTAACATATTGGAGTTGTTATCAAAACATTCTCTTAATAACTTCTGTCTCTCAAAAGGGTGAGGGGGTGGTGGAAGAATACATTTAAAGAACAGTTCTGCTTAGATCCACCTTGATCTGATGGTTCATTCTAAAATAGTCATCAGAAAGGAACTTATGCCACACATCCCCACTGAGGTCTACAGTCAAAACAACCTTCTCTGCTATTTTCTCCTGTCCTTTCCAACACAAATCTACCATTTCAAACCAAGTATTTGGCTTGACGAAGGTCTTGCTGAGTTAAACTTAACATTGTTCTTAGGAGCAAATCAAGGCATGCTCATATGTAGTGAGCTTTAATCCTGAGTACTGAAGATATTGAAATTGCAATTATTTAAATACTCTCATTTCTCCAATATGAAATAGGGTGTATAGGGAAATGGAAAATCTAATTCACTGTGAAGAACCTAATTAGCTTTGCAGATAAGAACTAAAGGTCTATATGGGTTTCACCAGCCTGCCCTAATCTTCCAGGCTACTCAGGCAGATCATTAAAAATATCCATCAGCAGTTGGCTTTGCTGTTCCAACAAAAGTAACTAGAGGCCCCGCTTTGGTTAAACCAGTAAATAATCAGTGTGAGAGTGACACAATCCCTATTGTGATTTTTGGAGTCCGTGGGTTTGGAGTGCGGGGTCCTTGGTTTCACTCTGGGGAAGGTTTCACCAGAGCTCCCGTTTCAGTGACAGGCAGCAAGTTTCCCAGGGAGTTTCTTCACGAGACAGAGACCTTAGTTATATTTAAAGGATAGGTTTATTAGGGAAGGGATAAAACAGTTAAAGACATTTGCAGAGACATAAGGAGGCAGAAAGAGCTGCCCCAGAAGGGACAGCTTTGCTAAGAGAGCCTGCATGGTTGCAGGCAGGCAGCCTTGAGGAGAGCTGCCTCCACTGAGGGAGGTCAGTGAAGAGAAGTCCCGGCAAGATACAGGTCACGGGCAGGCAGGAAGCTGCTGCCCTGCAGAGGGAGAGGGTTGATGAAAAGAAGCACCTGTATCGTCACAGGTGGGCAGTGGGATTGCTGCCCCGAGCCTGTGCAGAGACTGCACTGTATAGTCTTCTTCTGCTTGGGAGGGGTCACTTCTTGTGAACTGTCAGTCGCTAATTTTGGATAACTATGTAGAATTTGAAAGGGACCAGAGATTCTAAGATGGGCTCAATGTGCATATCTTTACCCTTGGGCCTGTGCTTAGGTAGCAGTCTGATACCTGCTTGGATGTTATGCTTTGTAATCTAGGTGTCCACAATTAGCTTCCACAACTGTGTGTCTGCGCCTAAGGACCTTAATTTCCATAACTGTGTCAATGGCTAGGCTAATCTCTTCTACCCCCACCTCCTTGTGTGAGCCAGGTTTCTGCTTGTGGTGCACCTCCTTTTCAGGTTTGTTTTTTTTTTTTCTATTCTTGTCCTCCATCACTATCTCTTCACAACATTTCCAGTTACCGCCACTCCCTAAGGGGACTCTACACACTTCTAGTATCTAATGTCTGAGCCCATCCCCTCCTTCATGGACCAATTCAACTCCCATCTCATCCACAAAGGGACCTGTAACTACCCCATTTCAGGGCACTCTGCTCTGGATGGCTGGGATATTTATTTTGTGCATCTTCCTACCTTGGTTCTGAGCATGCAGTCCCTGTCCTCTTGTGAACAAGAAGAAAATATGCACATATTTTCATGTGCATAGGTTTTATTTCCTAACTAGACAGGGGAGACAAAATAAAGTAGTGAAAGAATATGATGGTGTGAACAGCATGGGTTTTGAAGACACACAGATTAAAATCCCAACTACACAACTTTGCACATTTATTTTTTTAATTTTTTTTTTTTATAGATTGATTTACTTATTTTATACAAGCACTGGGTCAGAAATGCGGGAGGGTGAGAGAATTCACCAGAGTCAGAGTAGGTTGCAGAACAGGCAGATGACGAAACACACTGCTGAGGGGAGCAGCGGGCGGGGCAGGAGAGGTCTGCGCGCCATGTGGGACCCTCACCTGGTGGCCGGGGATCGAACTGGCGCTGCAGAGGCTGCGGGCAGCCTTGCAACCCAGAGCTTAACCGCTGTGCCACCGGGGAGGCCTACATTTATTTTTTTTTAAAGATTTATTTTATTTATACAAGAGCCGGGGTACAGGCCAGATGCGCAGGAGGGTGAGAGGACTCACTAGAGACAGAGCAGGGAACAGAAGATGCAGACTGACGAAATACACTGCTGAGGGGGGCAGCGGGCAAGACAGGAGAGGTCTGTTCGCCATGTGGGTTGCTCCAAGGCCAGCGGGGATCGAACCAGCACTGCAGAGCTGCGGACAGCCTCACAGCACTGCTCTCAACCGCCTGAGCCACCAGGGAGGCCCAAATTTGCACATTTATTAACCTAGATGAGCACAAGATTCTTTTCTATAAATAGACCCAGAAGGGGTGTTGTAAGGAATAATCAGAAATAATATAAAGTACACTATATAGTCTCCCCGGTAGCACAAGGGGGTGCACATGCATGCGTGCACACTTGTTTTACATTGGGCAAACATTTCTGTTTTAAGCTCATTTGCATCCTTCAGCTTACCCCAGGTCAGTGATTTTTGCACAATAGGTACAGCTTCAGAGCATTCCTTTTTAAGCAGAAGTTATGAAGGTCTGATTTATTTGAGACCAAGCAATATACTTAAAGAACTTCTTTGAAAAATGATACTACATCTCACAAGAAGATAAGACTGCAGGGCCCCAATATGCTTCAGGAGCTCTGGGGGGAATTTTCTGAACTAAAATGGCAAACAATATTCTCTAGGTCTGTAACAGGCAGACAAGTTTACAGTCAACGCTTATTTTAAAATTTCACGGATCTCACATCCCTTCCTCTGAAAGGTGCTTTACTTCCCCTACAGCCCTATTTCATGTATTTCCTAAGCTGCTTCTCTCTAAAACAAAACAATTTAAAAGAATTTAAAAAAAAAAATAGACGCAGAAATAACAGAAGGATCCAGATGAGGATTTTTCCAGGGAAAAAGGCAGGCAGAAACTACTTGGGGTCTAGACAGTTTTAAAATCATGGTCAGGGTAGACTTTAATTCCAAGTGACAGAAAACTATTTTGAACCAAATAAAACTGAGGAAAAAGAACTTTTTATAATAAGAGTTCTTAGAATTCTAATGAGATCCAAGGTCTGTGGAGTAATAAAAATCAGTTATTTAAATACCAGTATTTCTTCATTTCTCATAGCTGTTCACTGAAAACCCTGCATTTGTTTTCCTTTGGGTCACTTGCTCACCCTCACTTTCCCAATGGGTAAAGTCACATTGTCCGAAATGATTGTCCTATGATAGCCACAAAGGTGGGGGACATCAGGAAAAGAAAGAGGAAATCTAAGCCAGAAGAATCAAAATTTTCCATGCAGAGGATCTGACATTAAGCAATTTTTTTCTTTAGGCATTTTTCATACCTCCAATGGAAAACTCTCTTGGTAGTCCATGTTACACATTGCAATGAAACAAAATGCCAAATTGCCCTCACCAGTAAAAATAAGGGAAATATTAGTCGTCACAACTAGATATGGAAGCCATATCTCCATGCAGAGTAAAGAAGTACTGACTTTATAAAAGAGCAAAGATTTAATAATTGATCAAAGCCTAGTGATAGATGCATAAATGCATGATATTTCTGTAAAATACTCTGCAGCCATTAAGGTCATGCTTTTAAAGAAACTGGAATGATATGCAACTAGGCTCACACAAAAAAAAAAAAATTCAGAGAAAGGGCAAGGTATAAAATTTATGGCCTAATTCCAAATACACAATATGTCAGGAATACCAATACAGCAAGAGTTATATCTGGATGTCATGATTATGATGAGTTTTATTTTCTTCTTTATATCTTTGTTATATGTTTTTAGATTTTATACCAAAAATATATTTCAATAACAAAATTAAAGAGTTAAAACGTTTAGTGAAGAACTTCATTAAAGGGTTAGAGAAGGGTTACCCGGGAACCCTCTTATTTGGGAGTATTACTCTACTTTTTATAGTTATCCGGGTATCAGTGAAGATTAGTCAATGGTGAGCACAGAAGGTTGGCCAATGGTGTCCCAGAAAATGCAACGCTGGGCCTCCCTGGTGGTGCAAGGGGTTAAGACGCAGCCACTGCAGCAGGAGGTGAATCCCCGGCCAGGGAGCTACCCACATGACACAGCAGACCTCTCCTGTCTGGCCCGCTGCTCCCCTCAGCAGTGTACTTCAGTCAGTCTGCCTGTTCTGCTCCCCACTCTGTCTCTGGTGAATCCTCTCACCACCCCCTACCTCTGGCCTGTGCCCTGGTTCTTGTATGCATAAATAAATAAATCTTTTAAAAAAGAAAAAGAAAATGCATTCTTGGGGTGAATACAAGGCAAGCCACACACCCCACGTGAGTCCCATACACAGGCACACTGTAAACCCAGGTGTGCCACACACATGTTTTGGCCCCAACTTCTTTTTCATGAATCAGTCCCATGTGGACTTTCTTTGCTCACTATTTCCCCATGGAAACAACAACAATATATTTTTTTTAATATTCAGCTGTTTTCCTTTTTGGTAGAAGCCATTTAGCCCTGCCTTCCTGACGGCCTGATCAGAACCAGATCAAGGAAAGGGGCTGCCAACCAGCAATAAAGACAAAGAGCCAGGCCAGCTCCCAGCCAGATCTACTGAATATTTATAACTGGTGTATACTTCCCTAACCTTAAGTATCCTGAGGATCAAACACTTCTCTGTGGTCTGATCTGGCACTTAGATTAGCTGTATCCATTTAATTTTTAACAAGGAAAAAAAAGTCAAAGCTAAGAGCTTACAAATTCTGTGTGTCTGTGAAGTTCAAGGTTACTCTCAAAATTTATAGCTCAAGTCAATTTTGATCAACATCGAATCCTATACCCTGACAGAGGAATGAGCATTTAAATGATGAAGACTCTTTCTTCACGTTTACCAAGATGGACATTGCAGCGACCTTTGTCTTCCCCAGTCTTTCAAGCTGGATTGTATTTGAGTGCCAGGTCAATTACACTCTTCCTTGGGCAGCTAAAGCAGCTTAAAAAATATTGTTGTCACTGTGTCAGATCAAGTGGCGAGAAACAGAAATATGACTTGGGAGTCTCAAAGGGTGTTAGGCAGCAGGTTAGGTAGAAATTAAATTCCATTTGCTGGGATTCCATATAACGTCCTGAGAGAGAAAAATGTTCAATTCTCTTTATTAGTGCTAGATTTATGGTTTGAAATGAAGATTAAATTAAGAAAAAAATCAAACTTGATGTTCAAATTGCTCTTTAAATTCAAGAGCCTCAGTCATGTGCTTCAGCATCCAATCTGGCCTCCCTTGCTCCAATGTCTCTCTGGAACTAATCTGTTAAGCTCATTGCTCTTGAACCAATTTTTATAAGGCTACTTTCATCATGCCAGGCCTTTGCAGGGTAAACAATAATAGTTTTTGAATGCCCATGAAACAAGTGTATTCTTCTGTCCAACTCTCAAGGAGTCTCCAAAATCCAGGCTAAACCTGCCTGACCCTCCTTCCAACCAGCTGCTCCAACAGACCTCTTCCCGCCGGCCTCATTGTCCTGCAGACACACTCTGCCTTACCCCAGCAGCTGGTCTTCCTTTGTGCTGGTCCCCTCCAAAGTTCATTCTTAATGCCCAGTCAGTCCCTGTCTCATAGTTAAATCTTCCTTGGCTTCTCCACTTCACGCCAATTTTGACCTTTTCTGAATTACTGTAACATTGATGGATCTGACAATTAACTTTCACTGAGAACCCAGACAGACAAGGCTCAGTACATGTTATTTACAAAAACTTTTTTTTCCATAATAACTAAATATTCTATTTCCAGAAGAAAGGCAATCAATATTGCCTTATTTCATCATCAGTGTAGGAAGTGTGATGTTAACACAGTTTAATTCCTTTGAAAGCATGAGCTCTATGGAAACAGAACCAAGTCATTTCCCACTACCCCCTAGCTCTCTAGTGACTAGTGCCCAATAAATTTTTTGTTTTGCTCACAAAACATTACTGAATCTGTAGTGGAAGAGCTGAAGTTCAAATCTGAATCTGTCTCCAAGCACCATGGCTTTATGTGCATGTGCAGACACAGAAGTGTGTATCACTTGGAGAACAATTCATTCACTACCAGCTGATCATCTGTTATCACTCAGGGCAAAGCACTCCATGACTGTACCTTCGCTGAACAGTGCCATAGCAAGGTAAGTGGCACTAGGAGTTTTATCACACACTTCCCACCAACAGTTTCCATAAACACACAATGCAACTCAGAGCACTCTGCTCGCGGTGCAAATGCCACTTCAGGGTGAATCTCCCAGCCACGAACAACCCTTTTCTAAAACAGTGCCACACTCAAGCCTTCCTGCATGGAAATGCTGTTGTTGCTACCATCAAGTAAGCACAGCCAAGTTAGCCAAGGAAGCTTTTTACATATACTTATATACTTAATTACCCTCCAACACTCCTAAATGGAATTGTGCAATGAATGTAAACTTCTCTGCTTTAAAATCACCATCAGGTCACAAGTGTGGCTTCATTTGACTCTGAAATGCAAAAACTGCAGAGGATTCTTATCGAGACCCACTTGTTTTCACCGGCACTGACCAATAGTGACAAACCATGTAAATTTACAGCTCTTTGCTATTTCAGGGTCTTGATCCCCAGATGTCCTGACAAAAGGCACAAATATTCATGTAGCTTCTGAAACATGGCATCATAGTGGCATCCATATGAAATTGAATTTAGAAAAAATAACGTCTTATATATCTCCTCTGATCAAAGAGTAAGTCGGTATCGTATGCCTTGTTTTTTCAACTCGACACTGACAAAGCCTAGAGTCCTATATTTTAATTTAACAAGTTCAGGATACCTGAAGGATCCAAGAACACTTTATCTGCCCTCTTGGTTCACAATATTACTCTTATCAACATAGGTTTGCATATTAAAAATAATTATTGTTGTCCAATAAACTTTAATAGAACAGTATTCCTGAATTTGGTAATTATGCATCTTAAATTTAATGATAAAAGCACTGAATTACACACAGTGAAAAATGAAAAATCAGCCAGATTTAGTGCTATTTCTCATCATTTGCAATGTCAGAGGGTTGCAACCATGTTCATTAATTGATAGGACTCTAAAAGAAATGAAAGCTATGAACGATGTCAACTGACAGAGAGAAAATACTGTACCTAAGTGCAGAGATGAGTATTCATTCAACTTTGTATCTTCTAATTCCCAGTACTGTTCTAGTACCATGACTTGTACCTCTTGATTAAACAACTATAAAATTCAATTTCTGGAAATGAAAAAAATGGCAAGAATTTAATTTGGGCCATCATACCTAAAGCAATATACAGATTCAGTACAACCACTATCAAAGTTTCAGTGGCATTCTTCAAAGAAATATAGAGAGCATCACTGAAGTTTTTATGGAACTACAAAAAACCCCAAAATAGCCAGAGCAATTCTGACAAAAAATAACTATGGAGGTATCACACTCCCAGACTTCAAACTTCACTACAAACCTAGAGTAAGGAAAACAGCATGGTATTGGTGGGAGTGGGGGAAGACACGCATATCAATTGAGAGCCCAGAAATAAACCCTCACTTATATAGACCATTATTTTGCAACAAAGAAGCCAAGAATATAAAATGGAGAAAAGAAATTCTCTTCAACAAAAGTTTTTGGAAAAACTGAATAGCCACATATAAAGAAGGAAACTAGACTGCTATCTCAGATTATATACAAAAATAATTCAAAGTAATTAAAGACTTGAATGCCTGACCTGAACACATAAAATGCATATAAGAAAACATAGACTAAACACTCCACAACATTGGCTTCAATGATACCTTTGGGAACTCTAATCCAATTGCAAGGAAAACAATAATAAAGATTTAAAACTAGGACTACATCTAACTAAAAATCTTCTATGCATCTAAAGAAACTAATTAAAATGAAAAGACACCCACTGAATGGCAGAAAATATTTGCATACCATACCTCTGACCAGGTGCTAATATCCAAGATCTACAAAGTACTCACACAATTGAACAAGACAAATAACCCAATCAAAAAATGGGCAGAAGATGAAAAAGACACTTTCTCTAAATAAGACATACAAATAGCCAATGGACATGTGAAAAGTATGGTCAATATCACTTATCATCAAATGCAAATCAAAACTAAAATGAGAGGCACTTCATAACAAGGAGAATGGCCCATATTTGAAAGACCAGAAACAAGTGTTGGTGAGGATGTGGAAAAAAAGAAACTCTCATACAATATTTATGGGGATATAGCTTGTCCCTATGGAAGACAGAATGAAGGTACTTCTCAAAATATTAAAAATAGCTCTACCCGATGATCCAGCAATTTCACTGTCAGTATTCACTCAAAGAATACAAAAACACTAATTTGACAAGATATCTGCATTCCTGTGTCCATTGCAGCACTATTTTCAATAGTCAAGTTACTAAAACAATTTAAGTACACATCAATAGACTAGTGGATAAAAATTTAGCACACATGTGTAGCTGTATGTGTGTGTATGTGCATGTGCAGTTGTGGTTGTAATGAAATACTCCTCAACAATTAAAAAGAAGATATATTTTCAACATGTATGGAACTGAAGGGGATTATGCTATGTGAAATAAATCAAGAGAAAAACAACTGCTGTCCTTCACTTGTATGACTGCATGACTTCACTCATATGTGCAATATAAAAACAAAACAAAACAAAGGGAAGGATAACACTAAACTATAACAGACCCTAGAAATCTGAATGCAGAACTGAACCTATGAGGAGGGGGGAGGGGGTGGGAATGGAGAGGAGAGAAAAGAGCTGGTCCAATGGACTATTGGTGCTTTGACATTGGGCATGATGTAGCAACACTCATATGGATAGAAGTGAAATTAGACCCCTAAATCATATGTAGTGTTGTAAAGCACTAAATGGTTGTAAATCAACAAACAATAAGCCCCAACAAGGCTTTATTGGGGCCTAAACTATATATTGTCATATATATTGATATTGATATTGTCATATATATTGATATTGATATTGTCATATATATTGATATTGATATTGTAATGATCCTGACTGATAAAGATTTTATATGTATTGACATTATAATGACCCTGACTGCTAGAACCTGAGGGTAATTGAGATAGACTTAGCAGTGAAAAAGCAACCACTTGCTATGAAGACACTGATAAACAGACATGAGAAAGGAAAAAGCAGACAAAAACCCTTCTGTGGAGAGAGGCCCTGCCTAAATCAAATTACCAGGTCGTCCTAATAATATGTCTCTGAAAATTGGTATAAATGTAGGCACCAAATTTGAGGCAATTTGATATGCAGATGGACCCTGTGCCCATGGTCCTGACATTTTCTCCAAGGTTTGGCAAGAGCCACCAAGGATTCTCCCCCTGAAAAGTGGCAACTCCCTCCAGAGGATGGATGGATTTCTGGACTCGCTGGGCTGAGACTGCTCTCCCCAGCGCCTAACCCCACCCCACTCTACATGCCGGGTCTCCAGAAATTTGCCAAAATGTTCATTACCTTTCCCTTTTTCTGCTAATTGAAATGCATGCTTACATTATACAGATACCCCCATAAATTCATTATCATGGTTATATATATTTTGTCTAAGTCGTAAATGAAACCTTCCTGCTTTGTGGAAGATGTCATGCTAGATATCCAGAAACTAATCAATCAGCAGTACACAAGATATTTTACAAATAATAGTCTTCATCTAGATAATTATGAGACAAATAAGTAAATAGGCTTGAAGAAGTTGAAAAGAGAACCAAGGTCACACAGCTGTCAGGGGTAAAGCAAGGACACAGTGCCAGGGATGTTTGACCATCTACACCAGACTATTTCCTTGAAGATATAAACTAAGGACCCTTAGAGAAACCAACACAATGCCTTTGTATTCTCCAATTGAGCCCATGATCACCAGCATTGTTGACAGCCTATATTCATAAAGAGTCTGTTACTTTGCCTGCTCTGAGTCAGCACTGGTGCTCCCCCAAGGTAGTAGTTAGAGGTCAGCTTCTTTAGTTTCAGCTGCCAAAGTTTTTTAAAAGGAAATGAAATTAGAGTGTAAATTTGGGAATTCCCACGCCACGTGGCCTCTGCAGTGCTCCATCTGTCAAGACTTGGAGAGAGTTCATTGTGCTGACTTCAAAACTGTCAATCATTTGATGGCTTTGCATTATTTCTTCTGGGAAAAGCCAATGCCAGAGTCAAAGCATTATCGATTTCATCTTCTCCTTGTCCTAAACTTCCCTGCCAAAAGCTTTACGATCAAACTTCCTGCTGAAGCATAATTAAAAATTCCATTCCTAGACCATCTTTATTTACAGACCTACAAACCACACCTTTTCAATACAAAATGGAAAAGTGTTTGCCACTTTTTAAATTTGAGTTATACCATCCATAATAGCCCCAAAGAGATATTGAGATCTCAAAAGGAAACTGCCTTTTCCAGGATTTTTTTTTTTGGCAGACATCAATAGGGATTTTAAGTCAGGGTAGGCTTAATACTAATAATCACATAACTCGATTCTCTCAGTTCCAGCAGAAATCTCAGGAGCTTTTCTAAATTAATAAGAAAACCCACTGAAATCTCTTAGAAATCCATATGCCTCCAATGGAACAACTTAATTGTTACCAAGGCTACAAAGGCAACCCAGCATAGGTTAAAATACTGAAAACAAATGGGGAGAAGATGTTACCTAAGACCATTTCTCTCAACTTTTGCAAAGTACTAGTGAATGTTTGTATTTATATTTTATCCAAACCGAGAATGATTCAGCACACATGTCTTTGACTTATTCTTGGTGTCTTAATCACTTTTTCTCCCCTCTCCTTGAATATAGATAAAAGATATCATAGAGTACAGTCTCCCAATAATCCTCTATAATATGAAAGTTAGGGCATTGTTATTGGTTTGTTTGGTATAATGACATATTCTGAACTTACTGTTTAAGTTGAATCTGTTAGTAAGTAACTGAGGGATACCTAAGTACCCCAAACTATTAAGGGGTACATGTTCTAAAGGTTCTGTCATTTGTGTACACAAAGGCAAAGATCTTTACTAGCATTGGTGTGCATAGAGAAAGAAAAGAAAAAAGGATATTCCTAATAATCGTTTTCCAAAAAATTTCCAAGATTACCCACCCCCTCTTGGTCAAATGCCCAAACAGTTTCAGCCCAAAGCAGGGGTGCTAAAGCATGAAAGCTTGCCATAAATCTCAGTTACCTGCTGGTGGGGAACCAAAGGAAAATGATAAGGGCCAGGCAGGTCTGGAACAGAATAAGAGACACAAAATTATAAATCAAGATAACAACTGTCATTGTCAGCCTCCCCACATGTCTCTCACACAGGTGAGTCTTCCAATGTCTCCACAGTCTCTCCTCCACACTTCTCCAAGTCTTGTTCCCAACAGTACCAGGGTACATGTCAAAGCCAGAGCAGCAAGCACCCCAGAGCCCACCTGCCTTCCCTGTTATATACCTGCACCAGGCCACTCACCTCAGCCCCTAGTTCCCAGTAGGTCTCCTTACCAGGAAGTCTGGCTCATGGCACAATGGAACTATAATTCAAGGCAGCAACATGTATGGGGGGGCAGGGAAATGACTCTTCATAGAGGTGTGTCTGTAACATAACCATATATACTAATCAGATCACTTTAAGAATTTCCCAATTTTTCTTCATTTTCTTTCCCAGTTACACAAACTTCAAATCATAGATTTTTTGATTATTTATATATCTATATTTTTTATATCACTGTTCATTTTTGTACAGTGTTTGCTTTCTCCTCTCAGGTGTAGTCCCCATAAAATTCCTATCACCAATTCACCTGTGCACCATCACCATAATGTCTTGTGCCCTTCCCTCCCCTGTTTTGATCCATAGATTTTTCATAATAGGTCCATACCTTCCCCAGATGCATGAAACTTCATACAGTTACTAAATTTCCTGGAATATCAGTGTCTTCATCCATATAAAGAGAATAGTTACACCAATGAATGATAAGCTGTGAAGATAAAATGAGAAAATATATGAAAAACATTTCAAACAGCATCTGGTATAATCTCTTCTCAATCAATAGAATTTTCCCTTCCTAAAACTATGCTATATGATTCATTCCTACATTTCTGTTTCATTTGAACATGGCAGGTTTTTTTAGAGCAATACAAAGCAAAGGCATATTGATTCTCTATTTCTATTTTTTCTCTTTGAAATCATCATTTTATGAAAAAGATCCTATGATACATGCCTGTCATGTTCCCTTTCATGTAACAATTTAGATGTGTGATGTTCTCAGCAATAATAATGTCAAAATATGAATGAATGACTGCCATAATTCTGTTTCTTGACAGATTTAAATAAAATGTCACATGAATATAGTCACTTTTCATATCTTCTTGTGAATGATGCTGCAATAAGGATAAACTTCCAAATAATACAAAGGTAAAGTGAATACAAAATTACTTACTTTTAATTTCTTCCTACTTATTGCAACAGAAAAGCATTAACCAAAGCATAGAACAAAAAAGGAACTCTATGAGTCAGTTCTTGAATATCTATAGTTGAATAACTGCATACTTATTCATGAAAGAGACTGTCACTTTCAAACTTATAAACAAAAGAGGATAGCACAGTGAACTGAGAAGAAATTGGGATTTGCTTCTGCATTAAGTTTCATAATTATTTTGGGGAAATCATTCCTCTCACTATGCCTCGTGACAGAGTTTGTGTCAAGCCGCAGGAGTTGC
Source organism: Talpa europaea (assembly GCF_964194135.1). NCBI lineage: Eukaryota > Metazoa > Chordata > Mammalia > Eulipotyphla > Talpidae > Talpa > Talpa europaea. The sequence goes on along the minus strand of NC_140070.1, from coordinate 122,401,706 downwards.
TGGTCTACTACAGCCTATGGGCCAACCTTTATACATCCCTGTTCTAGCAAGCAAATGTTTATTGAAACACAACCACCCCCATTCAGTATATATCATCTATGGCTTCTATTGCATTAGTGGCCAGAGTTAGTAGCTGCAACAGAGAAATTAAGATTCACAAAGTCTAAAATATATTTACTCTTATCTTCACAGAAATTTTCAGTTTTGTTAAATTTCAGTGTGGTTTTTTTATGGTTTGTGCTTTTAACATTCTATGCTCCGTGAAATAAGTCAGAAGGAAAAAGAAAATATCGGATGGTTTCACTTATAGCAGGAATATAGGGGAACAAAATGAGACATCAGTGTAAAAAAATAATAACAATACAAAACACAACAAAACAAAAACAGACAATTATAAACCAGGGGAGGAGGTGAGAGAGTGATCAGAGGGAGGGAGGGAGGAGCACAGGGGACTGAGGTGATGGTGCACGGGTGCATTGTGAAGAAAACTGTATGGGGACTACATCTGGGCGGGGGGAAGCAAATATTGTTTAAAAATGAAGTGATGTAAAAAATATAAAAAAATACATAAAATAAAATGAAAAATTACCTATCCCAAAGTCAAAAGAGTTCCTCTTAGATTTTCTTCTTGGAGTCTTAAATTTTTCACTATTACATTTTTTTGTTTCATTAAGTTAATTTTGTATAGAGTACAAGTTAAGAATTAAGTGTCATTTTTTGTAATATGGATATCCAGTTGTTTCAACAACATTTATTTTCTCTTTAAATCACTTTGGCACCTTTGTTGAAAATCAATTGACCATGTGTTTGTAGATATTCTTTAAATTATGTTATCAATATTTTTTTTTGGACTTCAATATCAACATGGTGGTGGGGAAACACTGTTAAGTCCTCCCATAAAAAAAAAAAAAAGTTTATAGGGAGGAAAAGCAGCAGGTCCTTGCGGAAACCAGGACACAGAAGATAAACTGGCAACTCTGGCAAACTGCCCGAAGAGCAAAGTTGCCATAAAAGAGGACAAAAAGAGAGGAAATCTCAGAACCCTGCTACCCTCCCCCATCACGAAGCCAGCACACTCCGACCAATATTTTTTTGTCTTCAGTGTACAAGCCTTTAACATATCTTGTTTTTTCTTAACAATTTCAATTTTTTATGCTATAGCAAATGGTGTTTTTTGTGTTTGTTTTTAATTTTTAAAGAGATCATGGCCAGTATATAGAAATATAATTTTTAAGCATACTGACCTTGCATACTATGAACTTGCTCTTATATATCAGTTACAATTTCCTATGGGCAAATATGCCACAATTTAGTATAGGTAAATTTATTTCTTTTCTGTTCTTCATGTGTTTTATTTCTTTGTTTTGTCCTGTTGCACTGAACAATGCTTAATAGAAATGCTTAATAGAAATGATGAGAAAATAGATCAGGTGCTATATTGCTTATTTTAGATAAGGAAATTAGTGTCTAATGAGTTAAGTAAACTTTTCTAAAACAATGCAATAAATTATAAAGTCAGAATGAATATCATATGCCAAATACAGATTTTTCACTCTGTTGATCCTTCTATATTATCAACAACTATACTACTTTCTTCTTAGCTGTTTTTTTTCTTGATCATGTTTTGATTAAATAGATTTTACAGAAGCATTGTCTATTTTCCTAAAGTTAATAAAAGCACATAAGAGAACTAATGAGAGAGAGAAAGCAGTGTGAAAGTGAATATTCAATATGTATTGCTAACTCATTTTCTTATATATGATGATATATATCATATTCCCCCACAGGTTTGTATAAATCATATAAAGAAAACTCAGCAGCAAGAAAAGTCGAGGTCTGTCCTTAAACTGTAGCCTTCCCTGCCAAGAAGATCAATGTCAATGATTTTCTGTAGGATTAGCCTGATACCGAATACAATTCACAAGAGTTTCAAACACAAAAGACTGGCAATATTGAGGGAAGACACAATTTCTGTGCAGGTTGTCAGTTCACAGATAATAACTAGTATTTGAGAATCAATCATTGCAAACAATAAGTTCCTTAGCATGCACACTAATGCTGCAGGCAATGAGTCTTTAACTGAACATACAGATCCTTACAGTTAGTCACCAACTTATTATCAGACCATAAGGACAGTCACAGCTCTCATAGTGAAAGTATTGGCAATAAGTTTTTTTCCTAGGTTTTAGTTGACAGAACATTAGTGCTAGAAAACTCATTATTTCATGCATAGCTCAATTTTATATAATACATTGGATCACGAATTCTGTGGGATTTGGATAAGAGATTAGTTGTTGCCATTCCATTGTTTTCTTTTTCTTTTCCTGCTGACAAGTTACCTTCAACAACTGTAAAGATGGAGCATTTTATCTTAACCAGAAATGTTAAGGCTGTTAGTGATTCATAATTACATGAAGCCTGAATTCACTTAGGGACCAAGGAAAGCAAGCAATGCTAAAGATGGAAAATCTATCACAACTGTCTCATTCTGCAGACAAGGAAACTGAGACTCAGAAAGAATTCTGTGACTTACCCCCAAAGTCACATAACCAGGGCCAGAATAACAAATTTTGAGGCCAGAGTTTTTTTCTGCAAATATTGCAAGGCAGCTTGATTCAGTTTAACGTACTCTCAATATAAAGCTTAAATTTAATTCTATTCACACATGTGCTTACGTATTATAATACTTTGAAATATCTCATGATATTTTACCAAATAAGTTTAAAAACCCATATAGTTTCAAACAAAGGAACATAATAGCTCTCAGAATTTTATAACTTTTTTCGGTATGGAAAAACAAAAACAAGTTTATCCTATTTTCATAGACAGCTCTAGACACATTTTTGGATGTGTTTCCTCTTGGCTTATGAACACCTTCTCTATTAAAATTTAAACTTCTATTAACCTAGGAAAGATTTTTCCCATTTTTGGCTGTTAATTGTTATTGTTTCCTCCCTACCTACCTTCCTTCTGTTAATACACAGACCAAGGGACTCAAACTTGCATGCTCTTAAAGGGTTCAGTCATCTCTACAACAAAGACAAAGGAGACACTTTGTGTGAAAGAACTTTAATAGAATTAGTGTGCATAAAAAAGAGAAGAAAGGATAATAGTTTCCCATTAAAACACCCAAAGTTATCCATCCCCTCATGAATAAATATGCAAACAGGGTTGACACAAAGTTGGGCTGTTGAGGCCTGAAATCTTGCCATAAGCCTAAGGTGCATTCTTGCAGGAAACCGAATGAAGGTGCAAAAGGGGCCAGGCAATCTGGGATGAAAGGAGCAAAATCAAAGTACAAATCAAGGTAACAACTGCCATTGTCAGGCTCTCAAGTATCTCTCACCTATGTCTCTTGCAAGTCTACCACAAATTTCTCCTCCACATGCCTCCTTTAAAGACCCTCAAGCCCCTGGTGCAAGTCCAAAGCTGAGGAAAGTATAAGCTTCTTCTTCACATGCCTTCCCTGTCAGGACCTCTGGGGTAAACGTTGAGATGTGAACCCTTTATATGGAAGACATCCACCCAAACTGTTGAGTGTGAAGAAACTAGAGAAGGAAGTCAAAGTAAAATGAAAAGAGACAACCAGCCATATTCACTCAGCAAGTGGGACTTGTCTGAAAAGGCTGTAAGGAAGGCCTGAACCGAAACAAGTTCCATTTATTGAATACTTACTAATAAAAGAAGTTAGCATCTATATTCCCCAGAAGGAAATTCAGTTCAGGGAATTCTGAGTTTACTGTTCTTCTAATGTATTTCTCAATAGACCATACTATTCAATGAACTAATGCCGATGACATAATGTGAAAACAGACAAGAAAAAAAAACTTCAAAGAAATCCTTTTTAATTTACATTAGAGGAAGATTTTTGTGATTGATTTGGCATTCAAAGAAGAACCTGTGAAATCAGTATTTTCTAAACTTTAACTCTGAAAAGTGTAGACATGAAATATGTAAGGAAAAATACCACCAAGGAATTTCAACTTGAAACTTTTCTTTTTGATCTAAAAAACCACTCTTGATTGTAGAAATAAATATTCATGAGATTCAGATAGTCTCGTATTTATTTGGTTAATATTTTTATAACGAGTTGACAATTTCAGAGGAGTTTCCTTTGCTCGGACCTCCTTCTATCAAGCTACCTACACATCCTCAAAGAAATGAGCCTCTCAAGAAATGAGCTTGTAAAATGTGACTTTGCCCATCAAGCAGAGGCATGAAGGCAGGGAGTAACTATGCCAATCACCAAAGAGTAAGAAATGGGGACACTGTGGCTCAGATCAGCTAACTTTCCACATCCTGGGACTCGTCCTTTATAAGCAGGTAACCATACAATTTATCTCTAAACCAGGTGTGTTAGTTTCTTAAGGCCCCTTAACAACCACAAAATTGGTGGCCTAAACGAAATTTATTCTTGCATGTTCTAGAGGCCAGAAGTCTGAAATTAGAATCTCTGTCTCATAATGTGTTAGTGGCTGAGACATTCCTTGGAGGGGGAGGCTCAGGTGAGAATCAGTTCTTTTAGCTGCCAGGCTGCCTTGCCGGTGGCCACTTGACTCCCATCTCTATGTGCCAAGTCTCCGTCCACCTGTCTCCTATAAGGAGACCTTTGAATGCATTTAGGACCCACTGTGATCATCTGGGATTGATTCTCCATAATCTGTATTTGATGGTATGTGCACCTACTTTGTTTCCCATGATTTCTTCTTCTGCTCCCCACTTTGGAACTGGAAAGCTGTGAAGAACTTCTGTGATGCCAACAATCTCATGTGAACCCTGGCTACATTGACACCAGCATGCAACCTTCAAACAACCACAGTATTTGGAATAAAGTCAACAGCAAGTACTAAGAAATCATCTCCATCACCTCTTTCAGTGAGTGGCATGAGGCCACCCAAATTGAGAAGGTCATTCCTCAGAAACCACCAACTTGGCGGGCCTCCCCTGGTGGCACAGGCAGTTGAGCACGGCACTGTGAAGCTGTCTGCAGCCTCTGCAGTGCCGGTTCGATCCCAGACAGCCGGCAAGGGTCCCACATGGCTCGATAGACCTCTCCTGTCTCAACCGCTGCTCCCCTCAGCAGTGTATTTCGTCAGTCTGCCAGTTCTGCTCCCTGTTCTGTCTCTGGTGAATACTCTCACCCTCCCATGCATCTGGCCTGTACCCCAGTTCTTGTATAAAATAAATAAATAAATCTTTAAAAAAAAGAAAAGAAACCACCAACTTGGTCATATTTGGACAACCTGCTGCATCAGCCCAGCCTGTGCCTCGAACTGACTGGCTGATATGAGGGGCCCATGTCCCATTCTCAATGGACGATGTCACCAGATAGCTGAGGAGGAAGGCACTTGCTTGTCCCCTGGTCAGCAGCTGAGTGCTTTGGGCCTGAGCCCATGTGAGTAGAGCCTGTTCTTCAGGCAAGTAGAGCTGGTGCTGGTGCACTCTGCAGTGACAAACCAGGGGATGTTCCAGATAAGCAACTGTGGAAGCTGGCAGGTGACTAGACTTAGCCCAGGGCAGCTCCACATCCTGTCAGAATACTTTTAGCTTTGAACTTGGCAGGTTGGTGTTGTGAAGTTGTAAGTTGTCCACAGTCACTTCTCTTAGAAGGGGCTCGGGTATCTAGGCTAGCATGACATGCACCCTGCTCCCTTCCGCCTCCCTCTTCAAGCCTCCTTCCCACATCACATATTTTCTATATTTGGGACCATAGATATTTAGATATTTTCTAAAAGAGAAATTCTAGATCTAAGCTCTTCCCAGTAGATTCCTGAACCCAATTTTCAGGAAATAATCCTGAAATGTCACACATTTACGCAACACATACTAATCAGGCACCTACTGTGTATTAGGTGTTGCAGGAAAACTTGACCAAGGAACAGTCTTCCTCAAGCTTCCAGAATCCAGCTTTCCTTATTTGGTGTGACCTTGTAGTTAGTGCCTGAGTGCAGCAATAATTTTTTCTCTTTTGCTGTTTAACCTATGCTGGGAGTTCAGCTCTTTTCCCTCTAAGAAAACACCTCTCTGCTCCAGAGCCTACATTTCCCCATATGAACATTTAGCTCTAGGGAGAGTACTAGGACATCCCTTCCCTTTAGGTACCTGAACTGAATGAATGTACTAGAGATATTTTCAGTTCTACTGTGGATTTATTAAATATAAATATTATATTCTTAAAATATAATAATGAAGGTGATATCCAGATACATTAGCTAAGGTCATCTTCATTGAACAGGCAAAACTACTAACATTACCTTAGTGACCACAACATGATAAACAGGTAAAAAGGAAGAAACTGCCCTGTGTCACATCACTCACTTTCCCAGTAATTCAATTATCAGGTATCAAAGGCCATCACCAATAAACACTCTGGCATCTTTAAAAGTGCATTGAACAAATACCACTCTGGAAAAGCATCAAACACATTTCCATCTCAACAGATATAAGAAATCTCAGAAGATACCAAAATCAAAGGAAAGCTATTATCTATGTTATCACAGCTTTCTGAATTACTGAATATTTTCATTACCAACATAATTGTCTATACCACTAAACATTAAAATTGAGTGGTCCTTAAAATGATTGCTGGTAATTCAAGAGTCATTCCAATAAAGCCTTTCAGTTCAGATTACTCTGCTTCTATTACTTAGTTTTATTTTTAGGGTCATTGCATGGCATGACAATGAGATACTACTTCCCTCTTCCTGCTATCACTTTGCATTTCTTTGATATAAAGCACCATTCGTGGCTGATCCTTCTATGTTTTCTTCCATTCCTTCCTTTGCAATAACAAAGGTTAACATTGTTAAGTAATTAAACATAACTTCAAGATACTAAATCAGTTTCAGCTGAACCACCCAAAGTTTTTATTCATAGAAAGTCATTAATCTATAGAGCCAAAAAATCTTCAAGAAAACATAGAGCAGCTATTGGGCAAAACAAACAAACAAAACCCTGCTGCTTTTCTTAAGAATAAAATTTGACATGTTTTTTGCACATACTCAACACCTAACACTATCGTCATTTACAAAAACTTAGAGGAAACAGAATAAACTCAGGGGGAACTAAAAATTTGGGGAAGAGTCAAATCTCCAAAGTAGAAGACCATGTAACTCCTCAGTCATAATAGGAGTCATTGCCAAATTAAAGTTAAGTAATGCACCATGCATAACATCACATGACAATTATTTAATTAAAAATTAAAATGACTGAGAAATGTTAATGAAAGCTTAAAGCTGAGAAAAATTATGTAGCGTTGAAGAGGGTCATGTAAGTGATACTAGGAAGAGAGGTGTCAAGACTAGATCATAAAAGGTTGGTAGAATTTATATAGAACCAGGGAGAAACATGCAAATTGCAGCCAATAAACAAAAGAGAGGCTCGCCAGTCAGGAGCAGAATATAAAATTAATGGATGCTTAAACTGGAAACACCAGTTAAAGGGACCATTATATAGTCTTTCCAAGTATAGGATTTCCAAGAGTTAGGATTCTCTTCTTCTCTGCTGCAGTAAAATTATCAGCCAGTCCAGGGTTAGTGACTCCTGGGTTCAAGTCTCTTTTCATTCACTAACTAGATGTAGAATTTAAACCAAGCCATTCAAACATGCTTTCCTTATATACACGAAGAAAAAAAATGGACTAACATTATTCCCCAGTCTTTCTCACTATGAAAAACACTTATTAGAGTAGAAATCAAAATTAAAGTATTAGAATAATTATAATTATACTTTTCAAGAAATTTAAGAAATATATCAAAAAATGCTTTTAACATATTTCTACTTTATTGGCCACAATAACATCCCCATAGTCACCTTTAAAAACAATCACAATATGCTTTTAATTTGTATTTCCCAGATTAATAAATACATCATGCATCATTTTTGTGTTTTTATAGGCCTGATTCTTCTGTGAAACACCTGCTTATGTATTTTGCCTATTTCTCATTGTGTTCTTTATGATTGACTTAAAAGATATTTTACATGTTCTGTATACAAAATCCTTTTCGATGTTTTCTTTTGCAAATGTTTTCTCACACTTGTGGATTGTTGTTTTCCTTACAACATCTTATAATGAATAGAAATTCTTCTTTTTGATAAAGCTAAATGCATTATTTCCTGTATGATTTGTTTCTATTTCCCTGAGTAATCATGAAGGCATTCTACATTTTCAACTAAAGATTTTAAAGTTTACCTTTCATCTGTAAGTCTACCTAGTATATGATTATTGTTGTATGAGATGGGTATACAAGTAAATTTTTTCACATGGATAATTACCCTACATAATTTTTGATTGGCAAAGCCATGCATATTTGCTTTAGAAATTTCTTTGCATGGATGTGGTTCAACATTCTTTAGTCTCACTATTGGTCAAACTATTTACATCTCCACTAGTCCACACCGTCTTAACCACTAGAACTTAGTAATAAATCTTGTTATCTGCTAAGATAAATCCCCCAATGTTATCAAGTTCCATTAAATGTTCTTCAAAATGCACTAATCTTCAGCTACACATAATATGTGCCTCACTAATAAATGATATATCACTTTCTCTATTAACTTAAGTGTTTTTGGGAGGGGGCACAAGAGAGGGTTTACCATGAACAAAATTACTGAAACATACAATTACTTATGGATAACTGGGCACTTACTTTAGTGCACCTCTGTGTTCATATTCTAAGGATGTTTTTGCTACCCACATAATAGAAAGAGAAAACCAGATGCCAGAGGACCTGGTAATCTCAGTAACCTGCATGAAAGACAACCCAAATGATAACTGGAAAACAAGATGAAGTACACCATCTTTGGAGACTAGAAAAGTATTTGGAAAAGCCCAACAGTTGGTGAAAAGTTTTTGAAATAATTGATATCTCAAAAAATGATTTTATTTTTAAAAAGAACTGCCCAGTGATACTCCACAAATCATGTTACTAAAGATGCAAACATGATCAAGTTCTTTTGGACCATGTCTGTTACATGGTAAAAGTATGTAGGATGTTATCTGAAAACAAAGTCTTGAGCAAAGTTCTCATTTACTCTGATATACACTCTCACTCTATTCACACTCAGTCCTTCAGGGGTAAAATTTTTCTCAAATTATCAGCCTCTTCATTCACTCAGGTGCCACATTTTTGCTAGCAATTACACAATGAAAGGAATTACCTTTGAATACATAATTCTCCTGGAAACATCAAGCTTGTTTGGGAAGTCAGTCCTCAGGTCTGCAGCTGGGCAGGAGGGGGGCGGGGCGGGGCATGACAAGGCTCACAGCCACAGAGCATGATGTCAGCAGGAAAACGTTCGAGAGGCGGCAACATCTTCCCTTCACAGCTGTGCTCTTGCTTAAATGGGATGTCATGCTCTAAACTGAATTACTTCAAGTCTATTTGTGAAACTCAGTTGGATACATGTTTCTTATATAAACAACGGCAGGAGATAAATCAGCCAAAACTGGTACCGTGGTTTGTATTTTTAGTTATGTAAAACTTTAAGACCCAGAAATGGAATCCAAGAAAAATATATTTTAGCCTTCAAAATTTCCTGGCCATTTTATTGACTATATTATGATGTTTAGTACATGTTTTTACTATTGATCTCTTTGTAATACGGCAATTATATTCATTTCTCACAATTGTCCTCCAGTGACCAACTTACTTCCAAGCCATTTCAGCTGCAACCAAATATAAATTGCTAACAAGGGAATTTTAAGTAAGTTGCCAAAACTCTTCAATATTAAAGACAACAAATAAGGCCTTTGTAAGGCCTTTCCTCAAGAGATCAAGATTTAAATAAACTTGGGAACACAGGAAGTTCCTTTTTAATATTTTTATACATTTTCAGAAAAGGTTTAATTCGAGGGTTAGTGAGCTATATATTAAATGGAGAACCACTATGGCTTCAGCTAGAGAGAGGTAGAGGTAGGATATAAATGTGAATGATGCTCAAATAACATTCGATTTCATTCAAAGAAAGAAGGAAAATATGCAAAAGTGTGACAGGCCTTAATTCCACAGGCACAACAGAGTGCAGGCTAAATCACTCCATTCTCTTCAGATAATTTTTTAAAACCTCTATTACCTCTAGTGTATTTATTGCCATCTTCCAAGCCCCATCCCCAACCCTAAAGCAACTTCATGGGTGATGATTCCAGAGTCTCCAACATCTGTTCAGAGAAAATAGAAAACCCCACACCAATCTAAGTAAAATTTAAAGCAGAAATTATATGCATTTTGGGAAATTGCTCTCTGTTCAGACTCCTACAGATAGGACAAAAGAAAGCATTAGGTACAAAGTGTCTTCTGGGCACAAGTAATCCTTTTAACAGAGCATCCAAAGACAGATGGAAAAACTGAGAGAAATAAGTGTGTTTGTTATTTAACTCAGTCCTCCCTTCATGACAGAGAAAGGGTTTGGGGGTTAAACACCCATTCCAACCCCTTCCCCATGTGCCAAAGCAGATGAGCTGATAATGACATTTCCCAAGCTCTCTTGCAGCTTCCATTCTTCGTGCTATTTAGCTGCCACCGATCATGTATTCCTGTGCAAGACCTTGATTCAGAACGGAGTCACTTGAACAGAAAAGCATTTGCTTCAGGCTTTGAACTGAGGCAAGCAAACCAACATGCAGACACCTGTCTCACTAGCACAGAGTCGCCCGGCTCTGGTGTCAATAATGTGGGGGCTGCTGCCTGAGTAACAGCTCTATCACCCTGGCAGGGGAGGAGATCTGTGGGTGGCCTGGTATTACACTGTGATTCCAGCAAAAGTTCCACCAGAGTGTATGTCTTCAGACTTTTCGATGAAGCTTTGAGGTCTTTATTTATTTCTTTAAATAAATATCTTCTAGCTTAACAAGCCAAAATGAATTCTATTGCATGTAGTAGTCTGGAGTTAATAGAAAGCAATTGTTGAATGAAATAATACATTAGCACTCGGAAAATTAACAAGGTGATTTTAGAAACTGGTTTATATAGTTATGTAAAAACATCTATAAATCAGACAAAAGAGAAGCTTTGCTTCAGACACCAAGAAAATACAATCAACGTAAGTAAATTACATTCCTAAATGAATATGCAGCAGCATGGTTATAATCTCAATTATATAGATCACCAGCATTCTGATGGTGACTACATTCCAAAGTCATCCTTAAAATATTACATAATACTGACTGAGGCGGAAATGAAACAAAATTGCCATTATAATAAAGAAATAAGAAACGATCACATTATGAAACTAGTGATTACACTAACTGGGAAGAAATTAAATAAAAGTTAAATTTACTGCACATACTAGCTCTTGAAAGGACAAATGAGTTTCATTAGATAAAAAAACTTAGAAATTGTTGAGTTTCTCAGCAGACTATTAGAAGGCATGATATTGATTCATTTTTATACCTAATTTTTCATCAGAAAGTACATGTATCAAGAAATATAAGTATTTCTTTTCAGCTATTATTAGTGACTCTTTAAGAACTCATCAGTACAATACAGAATTGCAGGGCCAAAAAGTCAAGGATAGAAAATTTTCTTTAAAAAGTTGTTAATTAAAAGAAGAATAAAAATATTTGCGTAAATGCATCGTAAAGGACTAGCTCAGCAGAGTTGGGGTACTCAAACCCTGCACATTCCAGGGAAAGCACAGGCCCTTAACCAATTTCTGGAAGATAATCTGTAAGCTCTGTTTAATCATAAAGCTCTTGCAATACCAAGACCTTGGATCATGCCAGATACCTGATACCAACAATGAGATTTGTAATGAATGCCTGTTTTTGTTCTCCTGGGCCTTTAGGCAATGTTGTTTAAGTTTGGCCTCCAAAAGTAGGGGGAAGTAGGTAGACATGGAACTCCAAGAGTAGGGATAGACAGTTAGAAGGTAGACCTCCAAAGGTGAGGGAAAGTAAGTGGGTTTTCCATGCCTACCTGAAACACTGACACCAAGGCCCAGGTATGTTTCACTGATAGGTAATATATCATACATGTCAAGTCATACTACTACTAAGAGAATTAAGAGCTATTCATGTGATTCCACTGGAAGAAAACAACTTGGGTCTCCACCTGACCCAAGGCCTCTACCCCATATGCCTTTTCCATTTGCTGATTTTAATCTGTATCATTTCCCTGTAATAAATCATAGCCACGAGAATAACAGCTTTTCTAAATTGTATGAGTCCTAATAAACCATCAAAATTGAGAATGATCTTGGAAATGCCAAACACAATAAATTTGAAAGAGGTATTACATGGGGCACAGTTAATAAAGGATATTTCAAGGGGTGGCATTAATAGAAGAGAGCAGTATGGACCCAATTTTCCCACAGGTAGAAAAAGAAAGTTATGTAGCTATTTACATGATTTCACTATATCACAGATGGATTATTCATTTATTATAGGGCTAACTCATTTACAACAGAGTTCTGTTAGTTACCACCTTAACCAAGTGATCAAGTTTGACATCACCACCAGAGACAGACCTGATCTTCTACAGCAAGAGACTGATGTCTAGAACTATAACATACACACATGCAAACCATATTAACACATACATCTATTGTACAACATTTTCAATCTCATTATGAGTAACATCAAAGTTAGATTCTATATAGAAAAATGTGGGAATTTTGGAAGGGTCATTGCATATAAATATATTTCTGAAATAGAATGGCAGTATGTATAACATTATTTATTTTCCAGAACATAGACCTATAGAATTATAAAGTTGATGTTAAATTGAAGTTTGATGATTAGTATCACTGAAATTAACATGCAGAAGTTGTCTGTTTGGGTAGGATATTATGTTAGTAACTACTGTGGGGGGGTGGAAATGTGATAGATTCAAAGAAATAGAACAGCCTTACTCATACTCTTAAAAGAAAAAAAAAAAAACTTCAATTCTCGGTGGAAAAATCTGACACATTGCTTTTGTAAGGGCTGTGATTTTCATTTCCACAAGTAAATTTGAAACTCTCCTATTGGAAGATTATCAGAAATCTGGAATAACCAAAAAAGAAAAATGGTTACATGAACTCTTTAAAAGGTTAAATTACTGACCATTCAGTCTCAGTGCCCGAGTGTTTTTAAATTATGCAGAGGAGTGCCCTCAGAGACAGAAATGCTATTATCTTTGAAGGGTCTCCACACCATGTGATAACTGAGAAGAGAGGAAAGAACTCTGGGCTAGGAGTCTTCAGACCTGGAACAGTTCCCTACTCAAATTCAATTTGACAAAAATCTTTCAAATTCATGCTTTGCAGTCTAAATATAAGCATTGTACTAAATTCTGGAGTTGCAAAGATAAAGGCAAGCCTAAGACACTCCTCCTATTTATACGATGTTCCTATTTAGTAAGGATAGTATACCCATGAGTAAAAATAGCTAAATTTATATAGGTAGGTATGTAGATATGTAGGTAAGTAGGTAGGTAGGTAGGTAGCTGTACATAGGTGTATTATTTGTTTGTTTTTATGATTTTGTATAATGGTATGTACAAAATACTGTTGCAACACCAAAGATGAGACAGTTACTAATTTCTGCTAGGGAGTTCCAAGGAAATTTCACATTTGAAGATTGAAGAAGTTAGCCAGGCAGGGAAGGAAGAAAAGGTAGATAGATAAATCAACATGAGCAAAAAGACAGAGGGTAGTTAATGAGTGAAGGATGGGAAAGACTAGCAGGGTCAGAATAAATGTTTCATGGGCAACATAACAAGAGAAGATTTGGATGTTAAATGTCATGCCAAGGATCTTAAACAACATCCTGCAGAAAATTTTCAATGAGCAATGTTTTTTAACCATTATACGATCAGATTTCTGTTGGTTTTGGAATGCCATCCCTGGCGATATTGTGGATTATTTCTGGAGGGATTAACTGGAAAATTAAGGAATATATTCTTAGGGAAATAAGGAATAAACTAGAGAATATATTCTTAAGGAAATAAGGAATAAGAAGTCAAAATCTAGAGATATTTAAGAAGTGAAACTCACAGTACTTGATGATCAGCTGAGTGCATAAATGAAGGTGAAAGCAATAAGAAAGAAGAAAGAGTCAGAATGGATTCCAGGGTATCCAGTTTAGGGATAAGAAGAGAAGGAGCAGCATTAATAAGTGTGGAAGTAGACCATAGACATATAAAATATAAGGAGTCTTCACAATTATTTGTCATCAAAATGCAAATGGAACTCATGTGAGAGGAGATTACTATAGAGAGACAGTGGAGGTTTGAGATTCACTGGTACAGAAGTGATCTTGAGGGTAGTTGTGTCAACCTAGGGCAAGTGTATCCATGCAGAACAAGACAGCAAGAATGACAGAGCCCTGAGGAATACCTACGTAGAAGAGACAAAGAAGGACGAGTAGCCTACAAAGAATGCAAAGAAATGTTTGAAGAAGTTGAAGTAGACCTAAGAATGAGCCATTGCATGAAATGGAAGAGAAAAAGCACAGCAAAACACAAAAAGCTGAAAAGATCTGTTCCAAGAAGCAGCGAGAAAAACACTTATCTCATGATTCCATTTACCAAATGATTTCCAGAAACATATAACAAGGAGAAATGGAGTGCTGGACCCTTTTGCACTCCTGGGAGGAAGGACTTTCAATAAGGGCTAAGATATGGATAACAGAGAAATCCAGCTCAGTCAGAAAGAGGATTTGTAAAAGATTTCCCTGAGGAGATGATAATGGAACTGAGATCTGATAGAAAAATTAGTGTTAGTTGAGTGAAAAGGAAATGAAACAATATTACAAAAGGAGGGATTATCAGGTGCAAATTCCCTAAGGAAAGAGGAACAAGAGCCTTAAAGTCAGTGAGGCTTGAGTACTAAGCCTGAGGGGAAGAAAAGGCACAGTGCGTTGGAGGTGTCAGGGATCAGGCCTGAAGGATCTGTCAGGTCCAGGTAATGAAAGATCATTTCATGCAATGACTCGCTCTTTCATCTCCTCCAACATTAAATGGCTTTAAGCAGGGTGGGAGATGCAGATTTTTGCATTTTGAAATGATCTGGTCAAGGATTTTATGGGTAAAGGTAGGAGGCTCTATAAATATAAAGATTGATTATCAAAAAATGACTAATCGCTAAAAGTGATTCATTGTAAGACGTAGGTTTGAGGATGAATATGTTTAGGATTCACTTGTGCTCAATGAAAAACAGAAGATTTTTATCTGTCCTTGTCATCACAGCTGCTAAATCCTTGTTTGGCTAGACACAATACCTATTTGAGATGGGGAGGTAAATCATTAGTATGAAAACTACAGATTCTTTGAAGGACCAAGAAATTATAGCCCTGCTTCCTTTAGAAGAAACAAACTTCTTTGCAAAATAAAATGAACCTAGAAAAAGCCCCTCACCGCCTGCTCTGCCTACTTTACTCTCTCATACTCTCCCTGGGAAATGCTTATACATCCAAACTTCAGATCATAGTTTAGAAAACATTTCTTCTCAGAAATCTTTTCTGAATCCACGACACTAAAATAAACAGTACTTAGACATATATACATGTGCTCAGTGATCATTGCTGGTTTCCAACTGCAGCAGGCCAGGTCCACCCCCCAAATGTTGCTCAATAGCAGCTGTGGGAAAGGCAGAGGACATCTGACAGGCTGTGGGCAAGAAAAGGCCTGTAGAGGAGAAGAGAAATGGTCAGAAGCCAAGCGCATCAGTAACAAGTCAGGGAGTGAAATTGATGACACTATTCCTTGGGAAATTTATAAGGTACTATTTTGTGAACAAACCTTCATCTACTTTTCTAAAAGCCCTTGATGGTAAGAGTAACACAGTGGGAGACCATCACAAAGCCTCTTCCAACACTCAACAGGATAGTTCATTAGAAATCTTTCCCATTTTGAAAACAATTGCTTTGCAAAATAGAAGTCAAGTAACTCAAGTTGTTAGATTTCAAGAAAGACAAAATAATGTGTAAATAGAGAAAAAAGTGTGGGAGGCATTTGGTTTCTAGAAGTTTCAGTGAGGGTTTTCTGAAAATAAATACTATTGAGAACATGAAATGTTGTTTCTCAGTGGAATTTAGGAACAAGTACCATGGTTTATTCCCACTTTTTTACATTGAACTGAACTATGCCTTTTTCTGTCTGTAATGTTATTATTCTTGATTTTTTGGCATGCCACATCTCACACACAGCCACACAAACTGGGAACCAATGCTAATAATATTATTATCATTGTGTCAAGTTCTTATTTAAAGAAATTAGAAGACATAGTAGAGACAGACTCTATAACATGATCACAAAATTTGTCAAGAGAGACAGGGACTGCCAGATATAGCAGAAAGTCAGTCCTGGACCTTGGAGAATTTTACTTATGAGAAGTTCCAACTGCCAAACTTCCCAATAACTAAAAGTGAAGATCAACGTCTGGCCCAAACGGTATCATTTTCACCCTGTTCCAGAAATTAAGTAGCTCTGAGCTGATAAAGCCCATAATTTAACATGTAGGGCAAATTGCTAAAGCACTTAACCAGTGAGGTACTAATCTTCCTTCCCTATGTGAACTCGAACTGACTCCTGACAGCAAAATCAATTGAAGAGATTTACCCTAGGGATAGCTTCTAAAAAGTAGAGTAATCAGGAGATAAGGGAATTGATGGGGATTGCGTTATCACAGCCTTCCACCAACATGTCACCCACTGCCAAAGGATTCCCATGGCACTGAACTAGTTGTATTCCTCTCAAGCAGATCTCATTGAACTCAAGGTATTTGGAGGTCAGACCTTTTCCCTTATTGATTTATTCCTGTCACCTGAAACACTTGCGGTCATGCAAACTTGCCACATTGGTTCCCAGGGGCAGCTACAGCATTATAAAAGAACAACCTTTGCTTTTTCATGTTTAACAGAATGCTTTGAGCTACTAGCTCAGTGTATTCAATTGCTGACAAATTTGCATGTGCCTTATGGCTTCTTAAAATGAACTGCACTTTGAACTTAAGGGGGTTCCAGAAATCCAATACTTTAATCATATGAATTTTCCATTAAGAGCAAATAGCTATTTGTTGCTTAAAATGATTATATGATATTAATGGGTTCAGCATTACTATATGTTATGTCTTGTGACCCATTAGACATATGTTTATATCTGTGACCCCCGCCTCCATCCCTAAAACAGAGTATGCACTGTGGTGTAGCAGAAAAGGCAAATACACATCACTGTGAATCACTGTTCTGTAACTTACTAGCTGCATATACTTGGGGAAGTATTTAACATGCTGAATTTTTCCCTACATGCATCTCTTACCCCTGCCTCTGGTGGTTGTTGCTGGAAGTGAATGAGATAATATAAAGTACTTAGCACAGGTACATACACACACACAAAATCAACATTATTTTCCTTTATTCTTTTCTTAATATTAATGTTTGATGAGAATGTTGAACAGGGCCTCCCTGGTGGCTCAGGGGTTAAAGACAGTGTTATTAAGCTTCACCAACCACTGCAGCACAAGTTCAATCTCGGGCCAGGGAGCCACACACATGGAGCAGCAGACCTCTGCTGCCTGGCCCGCTGCTCCCCTCAGCAGTGTATTTCAGTAGATCTGCCTATTCTGTTCCCCACTCTGTCTCTGGTGAATCCTCTCACCCCCTGCCCCTCTGGCTTACAACCCAGCTCTTTGTATGCACAAATAAATAAATCTTTAAAAAAAAAAAGTCGTACAAAATTTTTTCCTAACTACCAGAGCACCCTCAGAGGAATACCAGGAAAGGACACCCACCTCAGAGATGGAATTGCCATTATTTGTTCTCTAAACATACTTCAAGCAACTTATGCATTACATAAATTATCCCAGATCTTTCTCTCTAACTTTATCCTCCTGTTTTCCTTCTTATTTCAGCTTGTGTTTGCCACCACTACTTCCAACCCTCCCACAAACCATAAGAAACTTTCAAACATAAACTGATTTGCGAAAGGAGTTTTAATAATATTGGGGGTTATGATGTGTAGAGTTAAATTGGGGCGAGTCTGTAAATTAAATGTATAAAGATTATGAGTTTTCATACAATGTTCTGTAACTGGCCAAATGTAATATACTAGAAAAGAACTAAAATATTCACTGGAACTAATTAAGGGTTTGTCACCAAACTCCTGCCAACCAAATGTCAAAGAACCTTTCCTTTAGACCAGAACTAGAAGATGAAAAGAAATCTGGGTGCCTGTGCCAATAGAAGGGGGTTGAGTTTAAAGAAGGAAGGAATTTTCCAGGATGACACTTAGAAGTCACTTTAAAATGAGTCAGGCAAGAAGTTAGTAGAAAGGAAGCAAGATCCCTATTAAGTTGTACCAGCCCTTTGGGGTTAAAACATAATTATCTAGGATTAGATTGCTGGAAAATTGGCCTCTTTGAAGTCAAACAAGCTGAAAACAGCTTCATAGAATGCTGAAAATTCAGGCATGCAAAAAGATCTTAAGTGTTACCTAATCATCCAAAGCTTGGATGCCTGTTATAACATTCCAAGAAATGATGCTTCTGTTCTGGAACACCCCCAGTGACTTAAAAATAAATCACATACATTCCCCTTTATATGACTCTGACCATCAGAAGAATTACTCCATGTCTTGCACCAAAATCTGTCTCCTGGGAAGTTCCATGACAGGCTAAAATGCTAACACTCAAGTCTTCACAGAAAATCTAATTATACATTCACATGCCAACACTTCAAATATCTAAAGGTGGTTATATAACCCAAGATTTCTATTTTCCAGACTATTCTCATTTCGTTCAATAACTGGCTTACATGACATGGCTTAACCATATTGGTTACTCTCTTTATATCTCCTGGCTGCTCTATCTGTTGAAATCCTCTTAAAGTGAGCCACAGGGGCAAAGAAGGAACAAGGCTTTAAGTATTCTACTTCTAAATACCTACATGTGTGCAACAACTTCAAATTAAATTCTCTTTTCTTTGAAAGTCTCCTATATCATTAGCCAATTGTATGGCTACTACCAACCAAAACTTCATGACTCTTAGAGCAAAATTTTTGGAAACAAAGCAATATTCATATCTGTTAAGTTTCAGTGCTTTGGATACCATCCCGCTAGTAGTTTTATTTTATTTTATTTTATTTTTTTGGTTAATGTCTCTGTTAGCCACAACTTGGATGAGTTGAATTTCCATATCTTCTTCAAAGTCATTAGCAAAAATATCAAAAATAGCCAGATTAAGAATAGACAATTCCCTCCAACTGGACAAGTCTTCATTATTTCAATCAAATAATTGGAGTCCAATCTGTATGTCTTCATCTTGCCCACTTCTTAGAAAGAAGTTGTTGAATCATTTATTAATTTCAAATGTATACAACATCATTTTGGCTGCATTTCCTTGACAGGAAATTCAATCCTAGAAAGAAATGAAGCAAGTCTAGAACCCCTATGGTTCTTTGTCAGTCGACCCAGCCTATGCATTCAGTGATTGCTCTCCACTGCCAGTAGATAATGAATCTTTGTTAAAAGATTTTCAACTTCCTTTGCAGGTATTATGGCCATGTATTAAAAAAATCTTATCCTTGATTTTAAGTGAATACTGGTATATTCAGAAATAAAATTGCATGATATCTAGCATCATGTTAATAGTAGAGGCAAAGTTGGGATGAAGGGAGGGGTTGTAATATCAACAGATTAACCATAAGTATCATTAAATAGCAATAGAAATGAGAGACTGACACAGATGAACTTCCACTTGAAAAATTTTAAGATAATTGTCTTACTTTCATCTCCCACACCCTGCCCAGTTTTTAAATTTTAAATGGCATAACAAATAGCCATTCAGTTCATTTGTTTGAATTTTCTAAGTACACTTAGATGTCATTCATTTGGTCACAATATACGAATTCATTTAAACCACAGATGCTTTCTGCCTCATCTGTATTGAGATTGCATTTCCCATTCCAATGTTTGCCCCATTCTCTTTAGTATGAAGATAAGGCTTCTATAAGGAAATCTACTGGGTGGTGTAGAATACTGCATCTTCTTCCCAAGTGTTGTTATTCTATCTCTTCTTTGATCTTTTTCTTGTTCACAACATAATAAAGAAATTATTGTCATTTTCTGCAAGAGTGCTATCCTTGGGTATTATAGAATTATTCTTATATATGTGGACCATCTTAACATACTTTTTTATTGATTCATACCCTTTTGGCTATCATTTAAACACATATTTCAAAAATCTGAACTCACTGGAGAACTCTATATATAAGCATCTTAATTTCCTTTTTGAAATTTCCCCCAATTATTGTCAGATATATAGTTTACAATACACATGATCAACTGTATTTCTAAGTTCCCAACTTCATTTTAACATAGATGCCATGAAATCATGTATATCTTTTCCTTGATCTTCTTTAAATTGAAATCTGCAGCATATGGCAACTGTGCCAGGTTTCCCCTCGATGGTTATTATAAAGTCCTGTGTCACAGTGACTTCCCCCAAAGTTCTGCTTCTTCTGCTCATCAAAGCACTCCCCCTAAATGTGAGATGCAAACTTGGAGAAACTGTTTTCTGACTGGTTTATCTTTCAAGAGATTGATAATTTCTCAAAGGACCTCATGAGATTCTAAGTGCTCAGCTTCTTCGCAGGGTGAAGATTTTAGTAGGTTTCTTAATAACTGTACTTGCTCAATCATGACTGTGTCTTGGCATAATATTTTGTACTACTGTCAAAAACATATTACCTCTTCCTTCCATTTAGCCATGGGTTTGAAGGTCAATCCTCCAATATATAATTTGATTTTCTTTCCATTTTCCCTAGTCATAGTCTAGCTTCATGAGTTTCCACATTAGTCTATGTCTCCATGACACGTAACTATTTCTCCAACCTCTTATCAAAAAATGTCTGTGCCTTTTAAAGACATACTATCATCCTCTTCTAATTTTGAATTATATCTCAATGAAAATTTTTAAAGTATATAAGCCTCTTGCCATGTATTTAAGTCCTACTGTATCTCATTCATTTCTCGTCTTCTGCAGAGGCATGTAAGTGTTGAAAGCTATAATTCTGGCTTTTAGTACCATTTCTGATTTTCCATGCAAATAACTACCCATCACCTACATCTCCTGTTACTACATTCATTTTCCAAAATCATAGTCTACACCAGTGTATCCTATTATTTGACTTCTTCCCCTTCACTTTCACTTTAAATTTTATCCATAATTTTGACCTTTGTTCCTACACTACCCAAAAAGCCCACCATTCTGGATTCCTAAGTTATAGCTCGAAAATCTAAATTCAATTTCAACAACACCTTATACATTGGCATCCATTCAGCAAAAAAGTTTTCCTCTTTCATATATTTCTTTAACAGACACATTTTATGAAAACACTTTGTATGTTTTATGATACTAACAGGATAGACAAATCTCTGCCCTCTCTAATGAGTATGTTCAAATAGGTAAACAGGCTATTATTTTTTGTCTGTTTGTTATTGAAGTAATATTACATTATCATATTATATGTTTCAGGTGTGCATTGTTGAAAAATCAACATGTGTACACATGTGTATATACTGCCTTAAGTTCACCACTAAAAGTCCAATTCTGTTCTTCACCACACAATTGTTCACTTTGTACCAAATAACCCACCACCCTCGCCTTGCTCTTCTCTTCTGGTAACCATTAATTGGCTTTATAGTCCAAAAATTAATTTTGGGTGTTTTTTTTTGTTTCATCTAGTAAATGAATAAATTTATTATTTGCCTTTAGCCCCCTCCCCAAATAAGAATAAGCAAACCCTCTGTGTACCGATCTGCTTCTGTTTCTTAGAGGACTTCTTCATGGTTGTTACTTGCCTCAACTCTTGTGAGACTGACATAGTGTACGTCACAAGCATCAACAGAATGAAACAATGGTTGCTGGCTCTGATACATTAGTGACACAAGTTTGTGATACATTTGTATCACAAGTGTGATGCAGATGTGATGCAAGTTCTCACAAATCTATCACAGATGTTCTGACCTGAATGAAAGACATCAATCACTGCCATGCATCTCTCCCTCATTCACCTCATAAAACACCTATGCACATTAAGATCTAGTCCTTTTACTTGTCATTCGAGGGTCACAGGTTGCTACCATTTCTTCATAAAATCTGAATTCCTGTTTTCTGGAAAGGTCACATACACACAGTATAACTCAAGCTAAAATACATGCTCCTTGCTTTCTCCTGTGTCAGAATCTTCCACTTGTTAGTATTGTTTCTCTCTCACCTTTTCATTAATTTTTTCCTTCTCTCTTTAGTCTTTGATTATTTCTTTCATTCTGACTAGAAAATCACTCATTATCCCTAACCAGTTAGAGTTTAGAATTTAGAGAGTTTTGTATTCCTCTACTTTTTCCTTTATAAAATTGTAAACTATTTAAGAAAAAAAAATGTTTATGCATCCTGTTGTCGTCCCTTCTGCAACGACCTTAGCACTGGATGAGCCTGGGGCTTATAAGCAACAAGAAAACACCTGCTGAAATGACCTGAGATGAGAAGAACAGAAAGAATTGATATCATGCATAATTGGTCAGGGCCTCAGACGAGAAATAAACCTCTCACAGACATTTCCGCACACTAACACATACCTTGTAGATTGTTACATGAAATGAAGACCTTTATAGCTTCCCTTAGGAAATGTCCCTTAAAATTCTGTAAGACATTACACAGAAACTCCTAGGAATACTACCTACAAGGAAGCCAATAATAGGGTCCCTTCCCTCTCGCCCTCTGCCCGCTTCTGTTCTGAACTTGGTATCTAAACTAGTTCTCACCAGTTCGAAGATAGCTCCCCTAGCAACACTAATCCCAGAAAGATGCATCTATAAAACACTCCTCAATCACTCTTTCTGCCTCTTTTCTGTTTGGTCTGGACTGCTTCTGTTTGGTCAGTAAGAAAGACTAACTTCCCATAGTTTAAAATATTTTTCGAAATTACCTACTGCATGTTATTCCTTTAAAATATGAGCAAGAGGTAGGTACTCAATTTATGAATAGATTTGGTGCATTCAATTTGATGGTAGATTCACCTGAAGCCAGAAAATGGAGGAAGAGACTGACAAAGGAACAATGCTGCAGGTGCACCTTCCACTGCACAACTGTTTGAAAAGTTAAAATATCATATCAAGTATCTATTTCTAAGAATGTTTTCAAATAGCTCAAATATTGTGCAAATTAGCAATCAGGAAAAGGGTAAGCTAAAAATTCAATATTTAGATTCCCCCATGACCTTTAAACATAAAGTAAAATGACTCCCTTCTGTTCTATTTGGGGGGAAAAAATCAGACATTTTCTAAACTAAGGCATTAAGTGAGATAGTTCAAAATTTAGCATTCACCCTAGGGAACTTCTCCATTTAAAATGATAGTAGAATCTTCATTTGCTTGTATAATAATCAGGGTAGAATCTATTGAGAATACTAGAAAGTTTGTAATTTGCAAAACTTCCAGGGAAAAAAAGACAAGTTAATTAAATCACATAAAAATATTCAGAATCTCCAGCAATAGTCACATAGCAAAATAAGTACCCTTCGGTTTCCAGGTAAATATTACACATCTCTCTTTTTTAATATTTTAACATATTCCAAAATATTATCAAGATAATTTACCCCATTCATCATAGTACAATGTTTGACCTGCAGTTTCTAGCAGCATACATAAAATGCTACAATAGAGAAAGAAATTATTCACAAGAATTATTGTGCTTTGAATAAATTATTCCTTGATACTAATTCATTATTAGGTATATGCAAGGAAGTTGTCAATTTATAAACACAGCTTACATACTAAAAAATTTTAGCTATAAGGAAAACCATGGAGTAAAGACAAGCAAACCAACAAGACTGGATCCTGTATGCACCTTATGAGTGAACAAAAGAGGAAAAAAGAATGCACAGTCCCCCATCCCATCTGTATTAAATGTCCAGTGCTGCCAGCATAGATACCACAGGCCAAGTGATTTAATCACAGGAATTCACTTTTAAGTACCTAGATGTTAGAAGTCCAAGATCAAGGTGTCAGCAGGTTGGTTTCTTCTGAGGTCTCTGTCCTACGCTGGTAAGATGGTTGTCTCACACAGCCTTTTCTCTAAGCTCCCAACTCCAAACTTCCTCTTCTTATAAGTGATGACACCAGGGCCTCCCTGGTGGCGCAGCGGGTTGAGCACAGCACTGTAAAGCTGTCCACAACCTCTGCAGCACCGTTTGGATTCCCAGCCAGTCAGGGAGAAACCCACATGGTGCAGCAGACCCCTCCTGTCTCGCCAGCTGCTCCCCTCAGCAGTGTATTTTGGTCCTTCTGCCTCTTCTGCACCCTGCTCTGTCTACCATGGTGAATTCTCTCACCCTCCTGCAACTCTGGCCTGTACCCCATGCTTATTTATTTATAAATAAATAAATATTTAAAAAAAAGTTATGACACCAGTAATACTGGAGTAGGACCTACCATAATAACCTCATTTTAACTTGATTATCTTTTTAAAGACTATCTTCCAAAATAGTCATGCTGAGGCACTGGGAACTAAGACTTAAACATAAATTTTGGGAGAACACAATTCATCTTATATCATCCTCCAGCAGTGCTGCAGGGTGATAATTCTAGAGACGAGAAATGTTTATAAGGAATTCAGTGGTTTTCTATGGAATTGAGCAAACACAAATGATCAGACTGTCCATCCATTTCACCTGAATCAGAGATCTCTTAAGCATCAAGCTTTTCTAATCAATTTCAAGAACACAAGTGATCAAAAGACACAGATGAAGCAGAAAAGGTTTGGAACATTCCTTTGGGCTACCAAGGTTTTCCATCTTAATATTGAATATGTGCTGTCCAGCGCTGAGTGATAAGTTTTTTAATGAGGTGCTTGTGACCTCACAGGGAAGGAAACATCTAGGATAAGAAAAACCTCCATTTTATATTTTTTTAACAGGACATTTTGCAGGGTGCCATGCCTCATATATTTGTATGTGGTCACCATAGACAATTTTACACCAAGAACATATATAAGGATCCTTTTCCTAGCAAAATCTTTATTTATTTATCAGAAGTTTTGATGATTACCATGCTTGCAAGTTTAGAATGGGTCACCTGCCTTCTTCCTTTCCCTGGGAGGATCCTCCCAGAATCTGTAGAGAAATAGACAGGGGCCAGCTGCTTAACCGCCCTCTCCCCAGAGATCCAATGTAAACTCACTTCTTTATTTCCTTACATCCTTTTCAAGGTGATTTACAGTTATTTGTTATATATGATAAAATTTAGATATTATAAATTTTATAATAATTTTTTAGATTATTTAATTGGGGGAAATCAAGTCAGTTATCTTTATGTGAAATAAGTGGATATTCAGTCAGGAACATAGCTTGTTTAATGGTCACACAGAGAGTGTTGTTGCTGGCCTTCCAATATAGATATGCACAGAAATGTCACTACAATTTTATTTAGGGTTCACCCTACTGACCCTATCTTGTAATGGATACCTATTGAGATTTTTGTTTGACAGCTCCACTTCTGGTCATTCTTTTACCTTTCACAATCATTCACATAATAACCACAATCATTGACATAATAACCACAGCAGTACACTTACACCCCAACTGAATGTCCTCACTCAATTCCACTCCCCAGACAAATTAATCAGTCTTCAGGTGGACACCTACTCCTAGCTGATGCAGAATTTCCTTCCCTAAGAAAGTAATTCCAACTTTAGTCCTGGGTGCTCTCTGGAACACAAGTTATTAGCAGCCACTTTTCTACTATATTCATGAAAACCTATCCAGTAACAAAACACAAGAAATAGATGCACTGGAAGGAGCAGAGGTGGAAAATGGAGAGCCCTGATGGGGGGGCCAAGCTCTGCTTCTAGGTACCCTTGGTGCATGCTGGCCCTTGGGTTCCATAGACAGCTGTTGCTATAACCTAAAAATAAACTCCTTTAGGGCCTCCCTTGGTGGCACAGCAGCTGAGTGCTGGGCTGCGGAGCTGCCCGCAGCCTCTGCAGTGTTGGTTCGATCCCCAGCCCCTGGGCCAGGGTCCCACATGGCGCGCAGACCTCTCCTGCCACCTGCTGCTCCCCTCAGCAGTGTACTTCATCACTCTGCCTGTTCTGCTCTCTGCTCTGGCTCTGCCTGTTCTGCTCTCTGCTCTCACCCTCCCGCGCTTCTGACTGTACCCAGTGCTTGAATGAATGAATGAATAAACAAACAAACAAACAAATAAATAAACTCTTTTAAAAAAAAACAATTTCTATAAATTTTGACTAAAAGAACATAAATCCGGGCTCCCCGGTGGCGCCGCGGTTCAGCGCTGGGTTGCGAAGCTGCCCGCGGCCTCTGCAGCGCTGGTTCAATCCCCAGCTGCTCCCCGGCCACCTGAGGAGGGTCCCGCATGGCGCGCAGACCTCTCCTGCCGCCCGCTGCTCCCCTCAGCAGTGTGCTTTGGTCCATCTGCCTGCTCTGCTCCCCGCTCTGGCCCTGGTGAATTCTCTCACCCTCCTGCGCTTCTGACTGTACCCAGTGCTTGTATAAATAAATTAATTAATCTTTAAAAATAAATAAATAAATAAATCCTACAGATTTATGTTCGAATTCTGGCAGTGCCTCTGACTGATTGTGTGACCTTAATTATTTATCTTCTCCAAATTGACATCTCTTTATTCATAAAATAGAGACAAAACCATTTACCTCATCAGTTTGTTGTGTAAATTATATATTAAAATTTCATGGGCTATAATGTGCACTCTGGAAATTGCAGATATTAATGGAGACTGACCCTTTCAGCCTCTACCCTGTTTATGCCAAGATCACAAGTTCCCCTGATGCTCCAGCCAATGACCAAGCTTGATGAGAGAACTAGAACTGGCCCAGTACTATCTAAATCAGAATATTCCAAAGGACAGACTTTGATCAAAAACTTATCAGCCTGGTCAGAATTTTCCAGCAATATGCTGCAGTCTGAGACTCTTCCCACCCAATCCTTCCTTTCTTTTCTTCTTTTACAAGTCCCAAGCCAGCATCATCACTTAAAGGCTCTATCTGTTCCTTTCCTTCCATCTTTCCCTGGTGTTTCAAAAAAAAAGTATGAATCATATATAATCCCATGCTGACATCTGCTTCCCCAGTAATGAGAATATACTGCTATACTTAATCTACTGATAAAGTACCACTGTTATTAAAAATACATAACAGGGCTTCCCCAGTGGTGCAGTGGTTGAGCGCTGGGCTGCGAAGCTGCCCGCAGCCTCTGCAGTGCTGATTCGATCCCCAGCCACCGGCGAGTTTGATCCCAGGCCACGGAGCTAACCCACGCATGGTGCGCAGACCTCTCCTGCCGTGCCCCTGCTCCTCTCAGCAGTGTACTTCGCCAGTCTGCCTGTTCTGTTCCCTGCTCTGGCTCTGGTGAATTCTCTCACCCTCCCGCGCTTCTGACTGTACCCAGTGCTTGTATAAATAAATCAATAAATCTTAAAAAAAAAAATAAAAGATGCCACGGTATGCATTTAAAAAAATAAAATAAAATAAATAAAAATAAAAATACATAACATCATGCACCATAGTAGCTATTTTTTAAACTTTATTTTTATTTATTTATGCATACAAGAACTGGATTGCAGCCCAGAAGTAGGGGGTAGGGGGGTGAGATAGTTCACTAGAGACAGAGTAGGGAGTAGAACAGGTGGATCTACTGAAATACACAGCTGAGGGGAGCAGTGGGCAAGACAGGAGAGGTCTGCTGCGCCATATGTGGGTTAGCTCCCTGGCCTGGGATCAAACTCATGCCACAATGGCTGGCAATATTTTTATAGCGCTGAGACTTTAACCTCTGTGCCACCAGGGTGGCACACTAGCTATTTTTAACTGTTCTTGGCAATCAATATCTGGCTAAACCCAGACAGGATCCCACTCTTCTCTTTGAAACACACCAAAAAATAATAAATATCTATAAATATATACATATTTATGATATAAATTAAAATTATTAACTGACGAGTTGATATATTTCTACTATTTCCCTATTTCTACTAAGAAATCGATATAACATGGTCAGAAATGACTAAGGAAACATGTCTGCAGTGGTTCTTTCTATATATTTTTCTGCTTTCCTTGTTACATGATGGCGTTCTCCACCAAACTCTTCCTTTGGCCCCAAGGCTATTATAAACCCCAAAGTAGTCCATCCTAAATCAGTATTGTACAATAATTAAAGCCTACAGAATTTTTGGACTTCAATTTTCATAAGGTATCTAAATTGCAGGCTTTAATGCAGTGCCCCCTAAATACTCCTCTAAAAATGCATTGAAATTAAAGAAAAAAAAATACCTAACAATCTAAGAATCTAAAAGTGAAAATATACAAATACCAGCCAAGTTATTGCAAATCTGAAAAGAACTTGCATAAACTATAAGACCTACAGAGCAAAATTCAGAATTAAAAGTAATAGAAAAAATGCAGAATTTGATAGTGACCCAGAACATATCAAACACTCTTAACAAAAAAAAGGAAATACACACACTGCCTCTCCTGTAGCTCAAGATGCTAGGGCCCAAAGCACTGAGGTCAACCCATGGGCACTGCTTTTGAGATGGACACTATAGTAGCTTCCCCCTGACCTTTTGTTAATATCACCCTTCCTACATTCATACAAACAGCACAATTCAGAAATCAATGTGTATGACCATGTAGATAAATAATGCCATATTGTGTCCTGGGAAAATCCCACCACAGAAATAGGAGCAGACCTAGAAGGCATTAGCAGTGGTGAACAGCTTTTTATGTCCTGACTTGCTTTCAGTTATCAGAAGTGGGTACACAGTGTAGGAAATGTTACTGCAATCAGAATAACTGCACAAGTTGAATGTCTAGTAAACAGTATACAGGAGACTCAGAATAAGTGCAGAAACCTACTTTTTAACCATAGATCTCAGAACAGTATTTAAGCAGATTCAATTGGACTCAGAGTGGAGCTGGCTGACAACCTATTCTACTTTCAAATACTAGGTTTAGGACAGTGTCTTTTATTTCAAGTACAAAGAATGAATATCCACAAGAACTACAGGGGAAAAAAAATACTGAGATCAATGGAACACCTTCCTAAACACTCAGAGAAAAAAGGCATACCTCTGAAAATCACACATTAGAGGAAATCAAAAGTAATATTGAGACTCGATGTTTCCAACAGAGAATCAAAATAGATGTATAGTATGAGTAGGAACTGAAAAACATTGTTAATTGATCTGAAATATAAATTAAAAATAAACCAAAAAATGAAATTGATAAAACCAAAGTTGGATTGAAAAATTTAGGTGTCGAATAAATACCAAACTATGATAGTCCTCATTTATAGTTTAAGATATAGGAAATTCATTTAAGATATAGGAAATGCATGCTTATATAGTTTTTAAAATAGCAATATTTGTCTGTCACTGATATAAACCAAATTAATTAAGGATGATAATTTCTGGGAGAGGAGAACAGTGCAATGCATCAGAAGTTAGTAAAGAATATTTTACCTGCATTTGGAAAACGTGTGTGTGTGCGTGTGTGTGTGTGTGTGTGTGTGTGTGTGTGTGTAGCATAAACATGGAAGAATGGTAAATTTGTTAAACTTTGATGAAGTCTACACATATGTTCCCTAGAATATCTCCATAATTTTCTGTATGTTTAAAATGTTTAATTATTTAGAAAACTTTAAATAAGTAATGATAAGTCTGTAAAACAAAACTCAATTTCATGCTGTTGCTAGATCTAAAAAGTAAACTGGCACTGCCAGCTTAAAATCAAACAGATGTATCAGAAAAATATAGCATTTTCATTTCAGACAAAGTAGAAACCAAAAAAGGGCTAAATGCAAAGAAAATTTTATGTTAATACAATCTATACAATTAAGCTAACCTGAAAAATATCACATCCAAAGTCAGTCTGTAAGAAACACAGTGGAACAAAATGAACATGCAACAGTCAACATTTATTAATTAGATTCTCACTGCATATTAAACTGTGCAAGATATCGTATAGGTCATCTCAATAAATTGTCACAGCAATCAAATAAAACCATGTGCTATTTTTAATATTTCTTAGATAGGCGAACTGAGGCTCACACAGCCACAAAGAAAGAATTTGTCAAATTAGGATTTGGGCCTAACTTGTCTGCTTCAGAATCCATACTTGGGGTATGACTTTCAGCCTGAGGGTTCAAGCTGCCTGTATGAACACTTGGCAGGGTTTGTGGCACCACTGTCAGCCTTCTGTGGCACCACTGACAGCCTTCCAGACCTGCGTCCCTCATCTGCTCACTGTCAGGGCACGTCGCGAGGTCAGTGCCAGTCCTGGGGTGGGAGGGGAGCATAGCTCAGGTGACTGTCCTTGTCCTTTTACAGGTCACCTGGCCTGCTAGGAGCACGACACCTGCTCTGCACATATTTCCCCTGAGTTAAGCGTGTGTCTTCCTGTATGGCTCAGGGCCCTGACTGAGTGGTAGCCCCTCCCAGGACCCTGACTGAGTGGTAGCCCCACAGAGTGTGGCAGCCTCTGTGTCCTCAACAGCCGCATCCAGGCATTTCTCTCCATCCACCTCATAATGAATAAAGGGTGAATCCTCTCCGTGTTCCTTCTGGTGCTGCTTGTGTTGGTCTCTGATGTGAAAGACTAAAGGTTTGCTCCTGAGTGATAGGATTCTCTGGCTGTAGTACCTGAATGGATAACATAGATGATCACTTTAGGTGAGAAATAAGGAACCTCCTCTGAGGCCATCTTTGTCTAACTGCAATAATCCGAAGCTGTATTTCAAACAGAGGTGATTTAAATTTTCATCTGTATTTATACATAAAATTGCTTTGTAAGATGAGTGTATTTAATAGACCCAATAAGGAAATTCCAAATAATGACCCCTGAAATGCTTTTAAGAAGCATCAGTGATATCCCAGATACAATACTGTCATAAATTCCTAATAAACTGTTGCAGGAAAATACATTCTTAAGTTGCTAAATATATTTGTCATAAACCAACAGCCATCTATATCCTTAACATCTCAACACTAGAAGCATTGTCATTGAAATCAGAATAGTACAAAGTACCAGTAAAGTTCTGATGAACATATTCACAAATGAAACAGAAATTAAAGCTATAAATATCAAAAAGTTCAAATACCAAAAAGAAGTTAACATGAAATTTACCAAAATGTCTCTTCAAAATATCTATGAATTAGGACCTCCCTAGTGGCACAAGGGGTTAAGCACAGCACTGTGAAGCAATCCACAGCCTCTGCAGCACAAGTTTGATCCCCGGCCAAAGATCAACCCACATGGCGCAGCAGACCTCTCCTGTCTCACCTGCTGCTCCCCTCAGCAGTGTACCTGTTCAGTCAGTCTGCCTGGTCTGTTCCCACTCTGTCTCTGGTGAATCCTCTCATCACCACCCTGTCCTGCACATCTGGCCTGTACCCCAGTTCTTGTATGCATAAATAAATAAACCTTTTTTTAAAAAAATCTACAAATTAGTTATTTAAAAGACCTATATAGAAAATTGTTTTCCTTTATACCAGTGAATTTCCTTGTCTCCATATATTTTGCTTTTCCAGCTTACAACTTTAGCTTGTGACTTTCCTCGGCCAATATGTCACTAGCAAACTTCTAATCAAAGCTTAAAAAAGAGCTTGCACGCCCTCCTCTCATGCTCCCTGTTCTTTGCAAATGAGTTGGCAGGTCCTGCCTTTGCTATAAGTGCACAACCAGATGATTCTGGTAAAAGAAAAATAACTTTTGTGAAACACAATACTTTTTATCATGTCAAAATCTTAATTTGAGGAATTTATTATTAATTAAGAAAGCTGAACTCTTCAAGTGCATAATTCTCCCTTTGATCTACAGGCCCCCGGGCTGTGAGTTCCCAGATGTCTGAAGCTGACTTTAACTGAAGTGTTTTCCTAGCAAAGACATTTTCTGTGGCATAAGATGAAGCCACGGTTGAGGCGTGTTTTGTTAGAAGATCCAAATCGATAAACTGAGATGCCAGGGTTTGAAAACCTGGTGTGCTGAAGGTAGTTGACTTATTAATCTATATATAGCACACTGAGAAGAAGATTTAGGGTTTTTGATGGCTGTTCAAAGCGTGTTTGAGATGAAGAATCCTGTGGGAAAAGAGATGGAACAGAAGAGCACGTTGGAGATTTGTCATACAGCTGCGGGGAAGCTCTCCAGCAAAGTGTTATTCTCTTCCCAGCAGGGTTGTTGGAAATGTGCTTCTTGTGTTAAGTTCAAAGTGTCCTGTGATAGGCCTGTGAGGTAGACACTCCTGGGGGTGTGGCATATGCTGTCAAAGAAAATAACAAATAGCAGCAGGCCTTCTCACACCAAGTGTGTGGCCTGAGTTCAGAGTGCTATGAATGTTATTTAACCAATGAGCTGATAGGTTTTTTGTTTTGTTTTGTTTTTTTAAGATTTATTTATTTATTTATACAAGCACTGGGTACAGTCAGAAGCGCGGGAGGGTGAGAGAATTCACCAGAGCCAGAGCGGGGAGCAGAGCAGGCAGAAGGACCGAAGTACACTGCTGAGGGGAGCAGCGGGCGGCAGGAGAGGTCTGCGCGCCCTGTGGGACCCTCCTCTGGTGGCCGGGGAGCAGCCGGGGATCGAACCGGCGCTACAGAGGCTGCGGGCAGCTTCACAACCCAGCACTCAACTGCGGTGCCACCGGGGAGGCCCTGAGCTGATAGGTTTTTTTTTTTTTACTCCAGTTTGTACTATGAAGAATTGTGTCAAGTTCTAGAGAAATGATGTTGAATAAGATGGGTTTTGTCCCTGCCCTTACACAGAGTACAGTCTGTTGAGGGAGATGGATGGTCGTCAGCAGTTTCAACACCATGGAGCACCTGACTCAACCGGAAGTCTTCCCAAGAGAAGCAACTTGTAACCTAGAGAGGAAGAAGACTTCTGGTAAAGATGACAAAATACACTCAAATTAATGAAAAATAATTTTTTTAATACAAGACATGTGCACATAAGAGCAAAGAAAATGAGAATGTCCACACAGGATATTTTGGATCTTGGAAAGCAGAATGACAAAGGAAAGTCATTCTGACTTTGTCAAAGGGAAAGTCTTAACTGAGTAGAGAAAACTCTGTCTGCAAAGGGAAAAATCAAAAGTCAGCTGCATTTCTATTGCTAAAAGCCCCTCAAAGTCTCTTAAATACAATACATCGCACTTTGTACCTCAGGAAGCAGAGTGAAGATGGCACTGAAATATGGAGATTGAGTGAAACTCTGCTAAGAGGGAATTCAAGCCCCCCCCTTCACTTAGCCCAGCCTGGCATCTGCCCATAATCTGGTAAGACACTAAATATTTTCCCTTTGAAGTGAGTAAAACAAGTATTTGGACCAAAGACAATAAGCCCCAGCCTGAGGCAAAGGTACCTTATTGGAAACAGGTCTGACACTGGAAGTGGAGAGGCCCAGCTCTGTTGAACCACTTAGCATCTTAAACACAGACTTACATGTTGTAAGATTGAAAGATTCTTTTCTAGGCAATCTCAACAAGTGGAGAAAAGACAAAAGTGGTCCCCTAATGAGGGGCCCCCCTGGTGGAGCAAGGGGTTAAGACAGAGCACTATGAAGCTATCTGCAGCCACTGCAGCATGAGTTTGATCCTCAGCCAGGGAGGGGACCCACATGGCGCAGCAGACCTCTCCTGCCTCATCTGCTGCTCCCCTCAGCAGTGTATTTGTCAATCTGCCTGTTCTGCTCCCCACTCTGTCTCTGGTGAATCCTCTCTCTCTCACACACATACACACACATACACACACACACACACCCCTCTGGCCTGTACCCCAGTTCTCGTATGCATAAATAAATCTTTAAAAAAAAAGTAGTTCCCTAATCAAATGGCACAACAAGGTCACCCTGTAGGGAAGACCACCATCGATAAGCTTCCCCAACCTCCCTAACAGCACAGAACTTCGAAATAGGTTTTTCATGCTCTACTCTGAAATGTGCGCAGTCAAGAATTACTGGACATGGTAGGAAATCACCTATAATGATCTCTATTCTAAAGCCAATACCTATTCTAATATCTATTCTATTCTAAAGCCAATGAGCCAAAAAACAAAGTGGAAGAAAGAGGTTGCAAACAGAGAAGGAATCAATTTCACCAAAACTGTCGATGTGTGACCCCACAGGCCCCTGCCCAGACCAGCAGAGGCCTTGCAACTTTCTGTGAAACTCCACTAGTGCCTGCCGGGATGGGCGATACCCTGCACCCATGTCAGGGAGGGTGCCAGAGTGACCAAAGGCCTCATGAGACACTGCCAGTCCCTGCCCAGACCAGCAAAGACTTGTGACCTCACACAAGGCCGCACAAGCACCCACCCAGACCTACAGAGGGCTTGTTACCTCCCACCAGATCCCACCAGCACCTACACAGACTGGTGCGCCCCGCACCCAAGTCAGAGAGAGAGCCAGAGTGGCCAGAGGCCCGGTGACCTCCCATGAGAACTCACCAGCAGTTTGCCTTGCTAGGTGAGACCCCTGATCAATGAGGGGGAATGAGTCATGGCCAGAGGAACCCCACATACAGCAGCTGGGCTAAAATGTTACAGCAATTTTTCAGAGAACGCAGAAGGCTCTCGGAGAGGTGAGGTGGAGAGAGGGAGATTTATTCGTCACACCTGCAGGCTCCGTGGGATAGGTCCCAAATATTGAGCCCCGAATAGCAGGAATGGTAAGGTTTTATACAGTTTGTATGCAGAAGCTACGCTTGAGTGACAGCTGGCAGAGTGGGATATGAGGAAGCTTTGCCAGTTTGAGTTTATCAGGAACTTTTTAGAACACCGGAAGGGGGTCATGATGACCTTGACCATTATTGTGGGCAAGTTGCTCAGCAGCCCCCAGTCACTTCCCCCTTCACCAAAACTCCCAGTAACAGAAAGAAAAACCTAACAAAGGCAACATGAGACCCAAAAGGAACAGCACAACCCAGAGAGAACAAATCTCCAGAACCTCAATTCATCAACACAGAATTCATGGTCTCCTGTCAGATGCAGAGTTTAGAATGACACGGATAAAGAAATTCACAGAAATGGATGAAAACTCAGAAAAACAAATGAATGCCCTTAGAAATAATGTGAAGGGACTGGAGACAGAAAATGAAGCTCTAAATAAGACAAAAATATCTTGAAATACTCAGCCAAATAAGAGAAGGTAAAGAATAACACATAGGGGGAGGGACCCCAAAAAATCAAGTAGAAGTTACTAGTGCCCCGCGTGGGCATGGTGTGGTAGCATATATTTGCAGAATAAAACATACGTAGTTTGTAATCCAATGTTACCTCAAGGAATGAAAATTGTTTAAAAGAAACAATACAGAACACCAATATTTTCCTTTCTCAAACTAAAAACTTTGGCGTCATTTCTAAGTCCTCTCTTTCTCACACACTCCCATTTCCAATCTGTCAGCAAATCCTGCCTTCAAAGGATCTGGCCATTTATCTCTTTCCTCCACTGCCCTGGTGCAAGGGAGGTCCATTTCTTACCTCAATTACTGCAGTAGGATCATAACGGTTCTCCTCGGTCCTATCCTGGTCCTAATACACATAAACATAAATTAGAGCATTGCCCTCCCTCACCTAAGCCCACGTCAGTTTCTGCTTCCAGTCAGAGTAAAAGCCAAAGCACTTTGAGGGCTTCAGGAGCACCAGGTAATCTGGACCTCCTCCACCCTCATGATGACTTCCTGAGTTCCCCTATAACACACCAAGTACACCCCACATTGGAGACATGCTTTAGCTCCTCCCCTTGCCTGGAGAAGTTACCCAGATAATCCTTGGCTCACTCTTTCATCAGCGCCAAGCCTTTTCTCAAATACCACTTTCTCCAGGAGGCCTACACTGCCCCAGTACTCTGCACATCTAGTCCCCCTTACTCTGCTACCCCTCTTTTTGTACAAAGCATAGCCCATATTCTCCATCATCCGCCATTAAAATGTAAGATCTTCCAGAGTAGGAATCTTTATTTTGCTGAATGCTGTACTCCAAGTATCTGAATTTTGTGTGGCAAATAAAAGGCTCTATTCATTTTGTAGGGATGCTGTAACCAAGTTCCACAAACTGGGTGGCTTAAACATCAGGGCTGGGGCCTCTGTGGTGGTGCAAGGCATTAAGTTTCAGCACTATGAAGCCTATCAGCAGCCTCTGCAGCACAAGTTGGATCCCCGGCCAGAGAGCTACCCACATGGCACAGCAGACCTCTTCTGTCTCACCCGCTGTTCCCCTCAGCAGTGTATTTCAGTCAATCAGTCTGTTCTGCTCCCCACTCTGTCTCTTGTGAATCCTCTCACCACCCCCACACCTCTGGCCTACACCCCAATTCTTGTATACATTAATAAATGTAATAAATATTTTTTAAAAGAAAATAAAATAAGTATCAAGTCTGGTTAGTTAGCAAGGGCCAGTCAGGAGTATGAAATGAGTTCAGTCTGACAGAAGCGTGGAGTACAATGCAAGACTGTTAATGGTGAGAAATGAAATAATGGAGTTTGGCAGGAAAGCAAAACATGAAGAGCTTTGTGAACCATGAAAAAAGAGTTTGACTTTCTCTCAGGAGCAACAGGAAAGCTTTAAAGGACTTGGAAATGAATTCAGATTTGCCTCTTAATAACAAAACCCGAGAGCATGAGAGTATGTTCTGGGCATAAACAGGCAGCTGCTAACCCAAGGACAGTTCTCTCTGAGGCCCTGAGACTCACTCAATGCACTGTCACCTGTAAACTGCCCTCTGGCCACACAAGGTCCTGGGATGTGACATCTAGAGATGCTGCCAGTGACCGGGGCCTTCAGGCTTCAAAGTATGGGGCTAAAGGACACAGCAAAGTGTGGCTGAGGCTGAAGTCATGAATCGAAAGAGACATTTCAAATCAAAGTCTAGTAAGGCCAAAGAGGGAGGTACATGCACCAAGTGTAAGTCAAAGGAGAGGAAACCAAGGTGGGGCTGCAGGGACAGCGGAGTTGATAAGCAGTCTGAAGACACACTATAAATTGCTGAAATGCACCAAAGGGTCCTCTTCATAGGGTGCTATAAATGCCTAATGCCACATAACATCACCCTAAGACCTCATGGCTTAAAAATAAAATAATAGTGATTTCATTTGCTCGTGGTACTGTGTAACAGCAGGTAGGCCTAGGCTCAGCTGAGCTGTCCTGTTGGTTTTGCCTGAGGCCACTCCTGCCTGGGGCCAATCCTGGCAATGAGTGGGACTGGGTGATGCAATATGGCTTTACTCCCACCTGGTGGCTGGTGCTGGCCACTGACTGCTGGTTCTGGGGGGACTTAAGCTCTGTCTGTCTATCTCTGTGTTCCGTGACCTCTCCTCTTATGGGGTAGGCTGCATTTCACCACATAGCAATCACAGCTTCCAAAAAAGTAAAAACAGAGGCCTCCAGCCTATGTTTGGAATCCCCACATTAATTTTCCCACATAGTACTAGTCAATAAAAGTTCCAAGGTGGCCCAGACTTCATGATCAAGAAGTGGAAACTTCTGTAGCCTGTTGATTAAGTAACCAAATAATTGAAAAAAGACCTTTTACGAAGTTTTAATCTTTTCACTTGAAAAATTCAAGAGTAGAGCATCAAATCAACTCACAAGCTTACGTGTATATCACCATAAGGTGCCCAGCTTCAAAGGGAAATAAATATTTAGTCTAGTCTTTTTTTATTTTAAATCATCAGGTCAAACCAGTTCATTATAAACACGGCCTTACTGAGCACACGTCAAGAAGTTCTGTCTTCTGGTTCCATTATTTTCAAATCGATTTAGCAAATTTATATGGAATGTTTGCTGGATGCAAGAAATCAGCTCAGGGAGATAAACTCATCTTCCATCCCAAGAGTCTCCCAGGATGGTGGACAGCTATGCCACCAGGCACAATTTTCACTGCAGTGTCACAATCAGTGAACCAATAGTCTGTTCTTGTCTTAGGATGGTAACGTGATGTGAGTAAAGGAAATAAGAGGGATTTTTACATAAAATTAAGGAAAGGGAAGCAAGTAGAAATCACTTGATCTTCTAGGGATAGAAGCATTATAAGAACAAAATAATTCCAATACACATAAATTGTTTAAATGGCAAAGAAAAAAATACACAGGTCTTGTAAAGTTTAAGTTAAAATAAATAAAGTCTGAGTTAAATATGTCCCAGAATATCCAAATTGTTTATGCCTTTAGTAAACTGTTTACAATAGTGTTAAAATACTGAGAACTGGAAAGAGAGACCACGAAGTCTGTGAAAAATGCCAGGATAGTTTTACAAGCCACAAACTTGCTAATGAACCTAGCTTTGTTTTCCCTCTAAAAAGTACTAAGCAGGGAGGAGAGGAATTATAGAAATCTTTTTTAAGCATCTAGAATATAATGGCATCGTGACTAATATGCTTCAGGCTTTTATGAAGGAAAAAAATCACATTAGACAAACATGGGAGATGTTTTTGATAGAATGCCAGAATTAATGAATGGGACACAGTAGGTGTTGATTTTATGTCATTATAAGTTAAGCCTTTTATTTTGCCGTCAAGGAATGAAAAATAAATATCAAACTGGCCTGACCCGCTCTCCTGATTTAATAGCTTAATTTCCAGAAATGCCAATGAAAAATAGCACAAATGTTTGGCTAGACCAATTCTTCTTTATTATAGTTCATCTATTTTCCCTTTTTCACAAGGAACACAGTACCTAACAGAGCTTAATTAAGTTTATATTTTACAGCACAAACCATGTTGCCTTACAAGAGAAAGCTTGTTAGAGACAAATGAGGAGGGTATGTTCCAGAATCCAGTCCAAACAAAGCCTCCCAAAAACCCCACCATATTCCATGAATCCTTATGCCTGGGAACTGCAGCAACAATGAGGACTCTGCTTTACATAGGTTTCCATATTAAGAAAATGGACATTAGCCCCACCCAGGGCAGCTGTGGATACACCCTGCATCATCTCTGGAAGGTTCACCTTTATCCCTAATGACACTCTTTCCCACATAGGTTTGTAGTGTCTGCATTCTTTCTTTTCCTACATCAAGAAAGGGTATCAAAATGATTTTCCCTGGCCCCTCTTAAAGCTGCCAAAAACATCGAGCATCATGAAATTCCCCTAAGGTAAAAAGGTGCTTAAATGCACAGCTGCTTCTCTGGAGCAGCATATTTTGTGATGTACCAGAACCTTGGGAATCAAGTTGCTATAACAACTTGCTTACTAATGTTTTTGAGAAGATTGGCTTGACCCCAGGATAGTGACCGATTTCTTGTCAAACTAAGTGAAGTATAAATGCTTAAAAGAAGATCTATATCAGATATATAATTCAAAAGGAAATCAAAACAGATGGCATTGTGGCTGTTCTGAGAACACAAAAATAGAAATATGTTTCTGTTAGGATTGGATCAGTTGCATATAAAAATAAAAGTTGCTTAAGAAAATTGAAGGTTTAAGACACTTTCAAATAAAGAAAAGTCCAGATATAGACTAAGTTTGGTATGAAAGCATCACAGTGACATCAGAAATGCAAGTTCATCTCTCCAACTCAGTAAATGGTTTCAATTTTAAAGGTCACCTCATAGTCCAAGGTGGCTGGTGGAGCTCAAGCTATTCTAAATGTACTCCTCACAGCGGGGAGAAAAACAAGGAAAGAGCAAAAGGACACTATTGGCAGACAACTTACCCCCTTTAAGCTGCTTTCCCAGAAATCTCATATAACATTTCTGCTTGTATCTCATTGGCAAGATCTTAGTTACACAACAAGAAAAGCTGGATAAGAAATGGTCCAAAGAATTCGTTACCCTCCAGGATATCAACCAGGATTCACCTAAAAGGATAAGGGTAGAAATGGATGCTTGGGTCAGCAGCTAGCTTTTCCTGACTTACTGGATTTTTTTTGTTTTAAATAAAACTTAGCATGTGACTATGTCATGACAGAAAGCAAATCGGTGGTTGCTTGGAGATAGGGAGTAGGTACAAGAGGAGAAACTCCACAGGGACATGAGATGTCTCGGAGGAGAGATGGATGTTTCCTAGCTCGATTGTGGTGGTGCTGTCACAGCTTTACCTTAATGTCAAGCCATGTGCATAAATAATTGCCATGCACCATACAATGCAATGAATACTTGCAACCTCAAAATTCTTATACTGCAACCCAATTCCCAAAGTGATGGTACTTAAAAGTGGGGCCTTTGGATGTTGATTAGATCACAAGAATAGAATTTCCATGAACAAAACTAGTGTCTTTATTAAAGAAAACCTAGAGAGAATTCCTGTACCCCCTTCTGTTAAATAAAAATACAGGGAGAAGATGGTCGTTACATCAGACATTGAATCTGCTGGTGCCTCAATCTTGAGCCTACATCCTCCAGAACTGTGAAGTTATGCTTATAAGCCACCCAGTCTGTGGTGTTTATAAGCTACCTAGTCTGTGGTATTTTTGTTATAACAATCTGAACTACAAAGACATATTGTATATTAATTACATATACCTCATTAAAGCTGGTAGAAATGCAAAGTCAGAAATAAAAGAAGTGAAAATAACAAATGCGAGTACACACACATGTGCATGAACACACCCTCAGGAAACCATGTCCTGGTGCTGTTAAACCAATAGTTACTCCCCCCTTCTTGTGTAGCTGCTTTTCAAATTTCCCTTCCTGAGAGATGGAAGGGTTCTACTTGTAAAAACCTGTGAGCAAAGAGATGACATCTATGATATTAAATAATCTATGGTCCGGACTTACACGTAAAGAATACCAGGCCTTGGGCAAGAGAAGGTGACTTTCATTCAACAATTTTTAAAGACAAACTCCTCACTTGGAAGAGAAACGCATCAATTTTCTTTGATTTTCCTTTTTGATAGCCAAGGAGGCTTAGTAAGAAACATTATTTCTTTCAGAGTGAGCAGCAGTGAAAGACAAGAATTCAAAGGTTCTTGTATCTCCCCTGGAGGAGGGTGCTATCTATATTTCAGCTATTCCCTTATAATCTCAGCCTTGATGCACCTGTCTACATGCTCATCTGTGACGATGAGGCTGGGACTCTAAACCACAGATCCCAGTTCCAGCAGGATTCTCTGCATAGAAAGAAAATTAGTGAGATGAGGGGAAGAGAAGGGACATTCTTCCTGCTTCCACATCCCTCAACAACAGTCACAGGGACGGCTCCAGGCTACCCTGTTAGTCAGCGGCCCTTAGTACCCACCGCACTAGGGTCCTTTGCTCCATAGACCACATTCCCTTTAACAATCCAGATATCTTCTGGGCCTCATCCCGCCTCAAAAATCCAAACACCAGCTAGAGGCACCTCAGAGATTTGAGTGCAAGTCACTGAGCAATCCTTGAAGAGTGCCAAGACCTGGCCACGGCCTCCTCTAAGCTCCAGCTTCTGGTTGTATCACAATTTCTCTTTTGTCCCTCTGGCCTCAGGGAAAGTAGCTTCTTCTTAAAGTCCCTAATCTTAGGGTTACTCCATCATCCATATTTGTTTCTTCTAATTTCAAATACTGATATAACATTACTAAATAATTTTTCTTACTATAACTTGTATTTGAAATATAAGTATTTCAAATACCGAAATACTTAGCACACCTCTCTTTCTGACAAGTAAAGGGGATTTATTTCCCATCAAACCAGAGCTCCTCCAACCCCTACTAAAAAATGAGCTTAAAGGACCCATTTTCCATCAATATCATAGTCAATGAG
Source organism: Talpa europaea (assembly GCF_964194135.1). NCBI lineage: Eukaryota > Metazoa > Chordata > Mammalia > Eulipotyphla > Talpidae > Talpa > Talpa europaea. The sequence continues at coordinate 122,360,034 of NC_140070.1, read as the reverse complement.
TAATTTATCAACCTTTTCAAAAGAAAAAGCCATAGCTGGTAGCCATGGCAACAGACCAGCTTCAACATAAAAGGACAGGCAAGTGGCTGACTGAAAGCACCCAAGTGAGAGCCAGAGAAACTGGACACTGACCCATATTGGGTGTCTGACTCACCAGGGACAAGTCCTGCAGCTTCTCTGAGCTTGACTTAATTCATTTTGCAAAATAAGAAGCCTCAACTAATTGAGTCTTTCCCTCTAGTTTTTATTTTGTATGAGTTATAAAGTCCACCCTGTGTTAACAAATCCCTCCTCTGGAAAATCATAAAATCTGGGGAAAAAAATCATAAAATAAATGATTACTCCTATAAAAAAAATTTTTGCAGATACACTTAATAGTTTTAATAATAGTTTGAGGACTACCAATCAATTTTAATACTATTTTTAAGCATCTTGCTATGTGGCAAGTACTATGTCAAGTGCTAAAGGCACAGACATGAACAAGATATATTTCTTGTCTTCAGGAATTTACAATTTAGTAAGGGAGACAGATATGTAACAAATATAACAAAAATCATATCAGTGTGAAATATGCAAAAATAAGAAAGTAACAGACTGAGGGGAAGCACAACAAATGAGTAGAAAAAGAAATTTAAGAAAATAATTTCTTTCACAAGCACTTCAAAAAGAATCAAGTATCTTGGAATTAATTTAGCCAAGAAGGTGAAGGACTTACACAATGAGAAATATAAGACATTATTAAAGGATTTAGAGCAAGACATAAATAGGAGAATCAGTATAATGAAAATGACTGTCCTACCCAATGTGATATACAAATTTAACAAAATCCCCATTAAAACACTCACAATATTTTTCAAAGAAATTGAACAAAAATATTGAAATTTATATGGAACTATAAAAGAAAATCCTGAGGGAAATGGAGGCATCACATTACCTGACTTTAAACTATAATACAAAATAACAGTAATTAAAACAACATAGCACTGGCATAAAAATAGATATCTATCAATAGATCAGAGGAATAGAATTGAAATTCTAGAAATAAGTCCACAGGCATAGCAAAAGTTAACTTATGGTAAAGTAGCCATGACTATAAAATGGGGAAAGGAGAGTCTATTTAACAAATGGTGCTGGGAAAACTGAAGGCTACATGTAAGAGAATAAAACTGGGTCATTCTCTAACTCAAGGCACAAAAATATATTGCAAATGCATTAAAGTTTTAGATATAAGACTTGCAACAAAAGAATATATAGGAAAAAACGTTGGTGAAATATTCCATAACAAAAATGATGAAGATGTTTTTGGAAACTCAAGCCCTATGGCAAGGGGGATAAAAGCAAAAAATAAGCAATTGGAACTACGTTAAGCTAAAAATAAACTTTTACACAGCAAAAGAAAATATAAGTAAACTAAAAAGACATCCTACTGAATGGGAGAAAATACTACAAAGTACATAACTGACAAGGGTTAATGTCTAAGACATATAAAAAAAACTTTTACAGTCCAACAATAGGAAAACAAACAACAACCCAATTAGTAAATGGGAAATTGATCTGAACAGGATCAGGATATTCAAAAGAGGATATTCAAAAGGCCATGGGAAAATGTTCATCATTGCTTTTAATAAGGGAGATTCAGGTTTAAACCACACTGAGATATTGACTTAAACCAGTGGGAAGGGCAATATTAAAAAGACACACAACAACAAGGATTTGGAGAAAGAGGAACCCTGTTACACTGGGGATGAGAATGTAAACTGGAGCAAACATTATGGAAAATGATGCAGATTTATCTTAAAACACTAAAATACTATATGACCCAGCAATCCCCTTCTTAGGCATCTAGACAAAGATCATGAAAACATCATGAAAAAACTATATGCTCTGAAATGTTCATTTCAGCACTATTTATAATAGCTGGGACATGGAAGCAACATAAATGTCTCTCCAAAGAGGAACAAAATGATGGGGTATTTCTACACTCTGGGAGACAATTCAGCTATAAGGAAAGATAAAATGTTGCCATTTACAGTATAACGGAAGGAGCTGGAGGGAATGATGTGTAATAAAAAAAGTCAAAATGACAAAGACAAACAGTGGACATTTACATAGTATACGATTCAACAAAGTAAAATATTTATAAAAACTAGTGGCCATTAATAAACAAAATGAGGTTTCTGAGATTAAGAGGGAGGAGAGATGGAGAAAGGATCAAAGAGGGTAGAAAGGTTGGTGGTGGGGGAACCACCAACCTTGGGGAGGTGGCTTCCCAGAGGATATGACTTCTGAAGGGTTTTGAAGAGGAGACAGGAGTTTGCTAGGCAGACATCAGAGAAAAGGCCTCCCTAGCAGGCACAGCATTGCACAGGAGGGAAAGCTCAGAATGTTTTCAGAGCAGCATAAACCATTCAACAACGTGGAAATTTAAAGTGTTTTAAGTAGTAGAAAGAACGAGGGCTAAGAATGTCCATATCCTTAACGAGACTTACTCCGCATCTTGTCGCACCTGAAGACTACAGCAGAATTTTTAGAAGACTGACATGGTTCCATTTCAGAAAAGTGATTTTAGAAAAGATGGTTCTGACAGCAACAAGGAAAGCAATTAGAGGCCCACAGCCCAGCTAAGAGGCTGTGGTGGTCTCTGGACCGTGGATGATGAGGGCTGGAACTGGGCAGCCACAATGGTAGAAGGCAGGACTGAGAAATTCTTTGCTGTCAAATTCAGTGGACCCACTCTAGTCCTTCGCTGACTTGACCACCCACCAGTGATGAGCAGTAATGAGCACACCCTACCCCTTTACATAATTCTTTTTTTTTTTTTTGGATATCCATAAGATACTTTTCCTATTCTTGTAACTCTCTGGTTTCTCTCTCCTTGTAATATTGTCTTTCCTTGCCCATACTTAAATTTAATATTTCTTAAATCCTATTGTATCTTTGGCCCTCTTCCCTTCTCACAATATGAATTCTCCCTATTCATGGAATTTTCTCTCTACACTTTAACTCCTGATGTCTCCCAAATCTGTATCTCCATTTCAAATCACTGTCTGATCCCAGACTGTGTGCCTAGGAGTCAACAGCCCTTGTGAACATTGTGAGGATCGATGTTTGAGCACACAAAAAAGTAGGTCTTTGTCACTCCAATCCAGCTCATGATCTGCCACATCATCAATGTTCAATAAATTTTTAATAAACGAATAAAAGATAGATGAATATGTCACTTGGGAAATGGGTGACAAGTGCTCTTGGTGTCCTTCTACAGCTCCTCTCTCTAACCCATATCCCCCTTCCAGGCATCCAGTCTGCTGAGTACTACACCAGCACAACCTTCAGAGGCCTCCCCAAGACCCCAGCTCCTAAGCATGCCCCCCTGCCACTGTCAAGGGGTCCTCTCCTCCCCCTGATGCCTTTACTGAAACATTGAGGATTCTGCCCTCTAATGTGACTTTCGAGCACTGCTCATCAGATGAGTTCCCATTTCCTTATCCAAAAATTGATGGCAGTAAGGAAGCAGTTATGAAAATTAAACAGGATAGTGTATGAAGGCAACTAGAACAGAATTTGTATTCCTAAGGAAAATGATATCACTATTTATTTATCCTTATACTGTTCTCCTCTTAACAGAGAACAAGGAAGACCACCATTTTTTAAATGACCATACAATGAAAGTAACCGCAGGCAATAGTTACAGCAAAAGATTTAGAGAAAGAATCCTGCCTGGTCCCCTCAGTTGTAACAAAGACACCTCCACAAAAGGGAAGGTACCATGTTCCCCACCCCACTTAACAATGGGCAGATCTGAGCGACCAGGTGAAGCTATAAAACATGAAGGCAGGTGGACTCAGGGGTACACACGCAGGGAGAGACTCTTGGAGAAGGGAAGAAGGGCTCACTTACTTCTCAATTTTGGACTTGTGCCAGGGACTTGGGAGGATTGGGGGTGACACATGGAAAAGAGACACTCTGGGGAGGCTGACAATGGCAGCCTTGATTTGTGCTGATTTTACTCCTTTCATCCCATCTTGCCTGACCCTGTTGCTCCCTTCCTACGGTTCCCTGCAGAAGGTGCCTTAGATGTAGGATAACTTTTCAGACCTCAGCAGGCCAGCATTGGGCCAATTCTATTTGGCTGGGCATTTACCCATGAAGGGGTAGGTAACTTTGGGTGTTTGATTAGGAAACTATATTCTTTCTTCTCTTCTCTCTCTGCACACTAATCCTATTAAAGTCCTTTTACACTAAGAAGGCTTTGTGTTTGTGTGCACAGATGGCCGGACTCCATTAGAACGTGCAGGTGCAGGGTCCCTCTCAGTCTGCATGCTCTCTAACAAGGTAATTTCACAAAAGGCCAATTACTTTGTCTCCCTAAACAACCCTAACCTCTCATGCTCTCATTATACTTCTGCAAACACACCTTGTCTGCCTCCAACTGTCATGTTCCTTCTGCCCATCTAATCTGCCTCCCTAAATCTTAACTATTTTTCAAAGGCCCCAGTCAAAGGTCATCTCCTCAGCGAAGCCTGTTCTGATACTTTCAGGAATGAATTAGGTCATTCTGTGTTTCCACAGAACCTCATGCCCACCTCTCCATTAGCCTTCATCATAGTATGATCAGGGCTCTGTCCCCGGATCTGCTTTCTCAACACTCGAAAGATTCCTTGGCAATGAAAATATCTTCATCCCCCATGATGCTCAAGAGATTCTGTGCCAGGAGACGACCCGGCACATACATCCAAAGCTACAAAGTAAGTAAAGAAGCAATTAATTATAAGTGAAATAGAGAATTTTAAATCTGGAAGTCATTATTTGAGTTTGGAACAAGAAAGAAGCTCTTATTAAATTGATTCAAGGCACAGAGTGGAGAGACCATTATCACTGGTGATGTGTCGGGAATTCCTGGCTCTTCTCTCTGTATTGGAATTTAATTTCTACCTTAAATAAATCTCATTCTCAATGGGGGATTTGACAGTACCGGGGCCATTAATGAGAAAGAAAACCCTGGAAACCTAATTATCAGCTCAAAAGTTATCCAGGGACACCTATGTGAGGAAAAGGTGTAAAATCTGACTGGTGTATCATTCTGGTCTTGTACTGTGTCTAGGTGTTTGTAACTAATGCAATTATTTTCCTCTCCGGCTGTCTCTAAGATACATTTCAAGGAATGGCATTTAAAGTGACCATACAATAGATTAAGAAAGAGGAAGTGAATTTTATACAGACATCACTGAAATGAGAGTCAGGTGCTTGTTCCTTCGAGCAGTGTTGCAGCCTATTCTCCAATGGGTGGCCTTTAAACAAAAATACTGATTGGGTAGCCAATAAGTACCTTCAGGAAGAGAATGTGAGGACCTCTATGACAAAGTGACTCAGATCCTATTGCATTTTATTTGTCACCCAAAATGAAGGCTTTCACTAGCAAAAGCACACTTTTCACTAGATGATGGTGGCTTTGCTGAGTATGATTGGTTGCTATGCTGTTTTATTTTATGTTGTATTGCTGTGATTTATTCATTCTGTTCTTCAAGTGGCCTAAATTCAGAATCTCTACATGTGCACATAACCTTGAACAGCAGACTCTATGGTCTGACTATTAAATTGCCTTAGGAATATTCCCAGAAGTTCAGAAACATTTCACGTGAAAAAGACATGTGATAGTACACCTTTCTGGAGGATTCACCTCCTATAAATTAATCATAGGAAATACTAAAAATGTATGCAGTTATGTGTATAAAAATGTGATCATTTGACAAATTCAAAACATTTAAAGATCTGACCACTATAAGTAGCTAACAAGAAACTGCTATGATCATAAAAATACTATAGCATGTAAAACTGTATAATAGAAATGTACTAATCGACGCAGAGTTGTTCACAATGTAGTAAACAGGAAAACAAAGTTTATAAAACAATGTGAATAGCATGACCTCATTTCTGTGGTAATAAAAATACTTTAGGGTTTTTTTTCTACCCTTAACTAATCAGGTAGTAGGTTTGTCAATTAAAAGAAAAAGTAAGTTAAAGTGGTAAAATAGAAATATATACAAACAATATTTTGTTTTAACCTAAAACATAAAGGGGCACTCTACTACCATTTAATAAAAGGTCAAATTTAATTTGGATTGTGGGTCTATTTTTCATAGTACTATATCATATGTCTTCATGTACTGTCCTATCAAATATTTCCAGTGTCAATGTCTTTAATTGGTGAGAAAATATAAAGACTTCTGTGAAGCAATCAAAGTAAAAAATTCTTCATATTTTTTATAATTCTCCAGCTCTGACAGTTGTCTCACCATACCCAATTTGATGGGAAAAAATTTAGCAGATGCCATTTGCAAATTTTTCTCATATCATTGAACTTAATTTTCATAAAAGTGACTCTCTTCAAAACCATTATTTTATTAGTTTGCATAATTGAAATAACACAGGTAGGATCAAAAATAAGAATATTAAATAAAATTCTCCAAATTCTATAGGGGTCAGGCAAGGAAACTAAGTTATCATATATAATGTTTCCTTTCTCTTTACAAAAGCACAGTGTACTATATTGATATGACTTATAGATAGCTTTGGAGGAAAACGAAAAATTGTTCTTTATATTTACAGAAAATAGATCATTAAAAATATTAGCCATGATCCAGACAAAACCCATGTTCATTTGCCCTTGCTATGTTTAGGTCTAAGAAATTAGTTCTTGTTCCACTCAATGTTGGGCTAGTAGTTTCATGAACCCACACACTTTTGGACTAAAGTTCTGGAAATCCTAATTCAGTCCATTGTCAAAATTGTTTAGACAATGCCATCCGGAGTCTATGTCCAACGTACCTGGCACAGACCCTGTCCATTGCAGCTTGTTTTATTGAAGATGAAGCTCTTCTCCTGAAGCTGATTGCAGGTTCTTTCAAGGAAGCATCTGAGCATCACAAAAAATATCTGGAGGTGACAAAATATTTAAAATGCCTATGGTTAAGATATCATAATTTTCAAAAGCAGTAAAAATGTAATGAACTAGTGAGAGTTCATTACAAGAATAATGTACACACAACAAGGAAATTTGGTTGTTTCTGTAATTTGAAAAAAAAAAACTCAAACCAAAAAATAATTTAATATGAAATATCTATAAACATAATAAGTAATCCAATTTTCAAAGATTATATATTAGATCTAACTTTTAAAAAATAGATAAACATAATCTTTACAGAGAAAAGAAATACAGCTATCCAATTCTGAAACATAATTTAATATGAACATAGCAAATATATAGTGAGACTATGCCAAGGATATATAATGACTATCAAGTAAAGAGATTCAGCAAGTCTAAGTAGGTTTTGAATGTCTTTTTGTTAATGAAACTCCATGGGTAAGTGATATGAATCCCTAATTGAAGTGATATGAATCCCTAATTGAAACCCACTGACCTAGAAGATGCTAGATTAAAATTAAAGAAGTAAAGTTGCAACCAAGGTAACATTTAAAAAATAATTGAAATTTTCACTGATAACACGATACTGTTGAAATCTATTATTAAGCACAGCCACCCAGAACTCTGATAAATAGAAATATCATTGACAGCAAGAACACTGACAATTCTCTGGAAAGTTCATCACCTGCATACAATTTCTGAAATATTTGTATTAATAACATTTCACGCAGACAAATTTAACCTAAAGCAGGCTAAGTATCTCTTCTGGTTTAACCTCTTACCATGCAATTCATCAATAGTAACATGTCGAATAAACCTAATTATTTCTAGTACCTCTCTTTTGACAAGGTGGAAGAACAAATTCTTTGTGACTCTCCAGGGCCCATCTGGAAATCTCAATGATGGTTTTATATGCAAAAGATGTCATTAGGATTCAATTTGGAAAAGGCAACAGTCTCACTCAACATTGAGTCCCCTGATGACTGGTCAGAAATTGAGCATAAAAGACTGGAGTATACAGGGCTCCAAAGACATGAGTCACTTCTATCTAAGACAAAACTCTAAAACTGTGCATGACGATCTGCATCAGCCAGTTAAGGAGATCATTTTATCCAGATAATTGTAAAAGGAAGAAGACTCATGAATGAGGAATAGCTCAAAGAAAAGGAAAGGAGCTTGGAGTTTCCTAGAGGCAGAAAAACAAGTCATTGGCTAGTCTATGGGAGTCATGAGGAAGGATGAGGTGGATTTTGCCTCAGAACGAACAAAGGCAAAACGGTCCTTTTGTGATAACCAGGACCCTCTCTTTGACCAAATTTTAGTCAGGCTTCTCAAAGCCCTCTCTCCTCAACCGGACTCCATCCTTTACTTCCCAACCCAGTTCAACAAGAATCCTGCAAAGCAACTTTAGCAAGTGTCCCACTCTGGAGAGCTAAGTTGTGCTTAGTAGTTTTCCATCCACTGACTTTCTTACCTGGCCTTTGGCTATAAATCCCCAGCTGCCTCTATTGCACACAGAGATGTGTTCAATCTCTCGCCAGAATGAAATAGTCTTAACCCTTACTTCAGTGGTCTTGAATAAGTTTTTCTTGCCTGTTTAACGTCATCCAGTGCTATTTTTCTTTGACAATGGTCAGCCATTTCTGAAACACAAACATGTGGTGGATTTCTTATATCACTGTCTTCTGGAAGCACAGGACTCTGACGAAGTTTAGCATTGTGGGAGGATATAACAAAATTGATTTCCCAGCATGGTTTGCACCAAATAATTGCATTGCCTTCAAAACCCTGGTTCAGTCTAACCTCTTACTGTCCATGAGGGAAACATCATTTATCAATATGTACTCTTAGTACTTACTCTGAATACCAAGACATAAAAAGATACGATCTGAGAGGAAATCAACCCCTCCCCAATGTACATAATTTCCTTCTCTTTAAAAGTCAACCAGTCAAAAATATCCTTATGATTTACTCCCCTGTACAATCCTGACCCCTTTATAGAATTTCAATGTCATAATCTGCTTTGTTCTCCAGAACAAATACTGTGCCTTCCTTTGTTTTCAGATGTGTATTTGACCCCTTTTCAAATGTATATTTGACATTCTTTCAAATGTATATTATCAGTATGGCTTTTAAATATCCCCCTTTCAAATGGATTTTTGGAAGTCTGGCGACTTACATTATAAGTTCATCATCCCTTTCCTGTTAAGTGTCCCTTTGTCTCCTTTTCTTAACTGGGTGTTATGAAGCCCCCTCCCCCAGCTGACCACAGGCAAAGCTTGAAGTGTAGATTGAGTTTAAAAGAAAGTCTGTTGCTTTAATGTGTTTAAAAAAAAAAAAAGAATTGGGGATGAGCCAGTTTCCAGCTTCTGGTTGGTGAGCCCTCACCTGCCTTTTCACTCTTTGTGAATAATAACATCCTATTGTAAAACTAAGTGTGGTCTCCTCCACTACCAGGTCCCTGTGGAGGTGAAATTCTCTAGAATCTGGTGCTATTTAGGTCTAAGGTGATAGTGTTGGGCTTCAGATGATGACGTTCGCTGTGTGGGGTTCTTGGAGTCCCCTGAGAAAGAATTCAGCAGACATTTCCATTCATCAGCACAAGGCAAGCTTATTAAGGACAAGAGAAAAGGGAAAGAGAGCAGCCTGCGTAGACACAAACCAGCAGTCTAAAAAGATAAGAACTGCCAGAGCAAGGGGTGTTCTTTTATACTGTTCTTGGATGGAATTGTTGTGGAAACTATCGCCTTGGTGTCAGATTGGGTTGGTCTTCTGTGATAGATAATCCTCTCTGCCCCCACCTCTGCCTGATAATCTTTTTCTTACCCCATCTCATATTCCTGGAAACTTCCATAGCTGGTTTAGTTTAATATGCATGAATCACCACTACCCACACCTCTGGTGCTTGTCTCTGTGAGACCTTCCATCCTAAATTTTTCTACTCTCGGCTTCCATCATTAGTAAGTCCAGGTCCAAAAAAAGCAGATTAGGAATCCCAAATGTTAAGCTTCTGAGTTTCCAAGAGTATGGTTTTATGTCAGTAAGATTTGAAGGAGTCACTGTTTTTCAACATGAAAGTTTGTGCATAAGAACCAGTTGAAATATAGCTTCAACAGATCTCTCTCCCCGTCCTCCCCTCTCCAACTATCACACACACACGCGCACACACACACACGCACACACGCACACAGATGTATTATTTTGTCATCCTAAATCAGTCAGCCCATTACATGTCAGACTGATCCATGCCCACTGTTCTACATTCTCCTTCTTCTCCCCCAGGACTGCAGGGAAAGTCTGTCTACATGTGAAAATACAGAGAACAGCAAAGAGAACCTCAACTAGTTTATTTCAGATAAAAGCTTCAGTTCTCCTCTTTCCTTTTCCTTCTGACATATCCTCCTTCAACTGTCCCTCATTCACACATCCCATTAAAAAACTGCAAGGCAGATGTAGGGGCAGGATGGGCCACTGAGCAGGTTTTCCATGATCCTGCAGATCGGTTAAAGGAGGAGTCAGAGTCCTGGAGCCCTCAGTGGCTTTTTGCAGGCTTTTATTGGGGTTTACCAGGTAAACAGCAGGCAGGGGGGCTGGGGGGGCCGGGAAGCTGGCAGGCCTCCCAGCCCCTAGCAAGTCTTCACTCTGTCTGGGCTCTCCAGCCTTCTCTGCTTCTCTTTTGGCTTCTGCTGGCGTCCCCGTGATGCTGCCCTTAAAAGCCCAGTCTCAGCCCAGGTGAATCCCATCTACCTAAGCCCACACCCTACTCCAGGTGCCCGCCATCAGGCATGCATTCAGGACCGCAAGGATCCATCATCTCTCCTGATGGCGGGAGGGCAGAAAAGCCTGACATTTTTCCTTACCCTATAGCAGAATTCCCCTTCTCTGTGTTTTGAGTGGAGAATCATGTGGTTGAGAAAGAATATTTCTCACGGAGAAAACTTTCCCTTGTCAGTAAGAGTGTGATCATAGCACCTGCCTATAGGTGACACTCCCTTTCTGAAACTTTCATTTGACCTATAGATCATATTTTTGGCTGAAAGTTTTGCTATTGAAGTAGCTGCCAGGATGTTATGGGCCAGAGTGATTGCAATTTACAGTGTTTCATAAATCACAGCAAAATTGAAAATGCTTGTGACAAATGAGGCTTTAAATTGACATCCTGTCTTTTTATGGGCATTAAAAAGGTTGAACTCATGACATACTCAATGGATGCATCCCCCTTCACTCAGTTAGGAAATCCCCACCTTGCATAGCACTGGACAGGTGTCGGGGAGAGAGGCAGAAAAGATATGAGGTAGCAAGCTACCATTCTCCACATTGAGCTTTATAAGCAGGGAAAAATAATAGTGTGATCCTTCAGCATGTAAAAATGCTGACAAGACCAGATCCTGATATATTTCCTCCTAGTAGTACCAATCTGTAATTTCAGGAACTCCAATGAATCCCCAAAATAACACAAAGCTTAAAGGAAGAGAAAATTAGATCAATTCTCCTTGGAATGACCAAGTAACTTGCAATTTCCTTAATGGAGACCACAAAGTCAAGCAGTGGTTCAAGGGAGAACCTCAGGAGAAAATGATCAGTAAAACTCTCTATGCCCGGGGCCACATTCTGAGCACACATCAGAATCACCCGAGATACTATTAGATTCACCCACATTCCAGACCAAAATCAACAAATATCTGGGGGCAGAACCAAGGCCTAAAAAGTCATCAGGTAATGTTAACATGCAGCCGCTTTTGAGGTTCACTGGTCCAAAACAAAAAGGAGGCAACACTGAGTGAAATAGAAGGGTGCTTTACATCAGGAAGTTGCGGGCATTCTGGCAGGCTAGGAAGCACACACGTAGGTAGGGATTTAATAAGCATTGTCAGTAGTTAACTCCCGCCAGTTATTGCCATGAAGAAACATGGGCCCTTTTCATCAGATATTCTGAATATCCAGAAATCAGGGTGACATTTAACTTGAAATCTTCTGATTTTCAAATGTTGGAAAATAATTCAAAAAATAATACTATGCAAACCAAGCAAAATACATCTTGGAACTGTCAGTGTGCAGCCTCTGCCCTATATATGCTGACTTATACTTCAGACGTTCCATAATAAAAATCTGCAGTGCCACTAAAGTAAATGGCCAGGATGATTCTCTCAGGGCCAAAGGCAAGACTGAGCAGAAAGTATTCCAACGAAACCCACAAGTAGCAGTTATGTAAATGTCAGCAACAAACAGGAGCAAAGTGATTGACCCTCCTATTTTTATATTTTGAGTTAGGTTTCCTCAAGTGAAGAAAAAGAAGCAAAAGCTCTGCTGCTGCAGGTGAGGGAACTAACTAGTTCGTGGCTGTGCCATCATCTTGGGATGAGACTTGGAAATTCAGCCACATTAACCCCAGACCTGCATTTGACCAAGTCTTTCAGAATCGCTGAAACAACTCTTTTATTTGCTTTTTCAGTGTTTGCTGACACCAGAGTCTGGGAAGTGGGGGAGGAAAGAAAAAGAGGACAGGAGTCAGTGGCAACTTCTTCCAGCATTAAAGCAGTGACTAACGCTAATTACACCTCACAGACCTGTGTCTGAGCGGACCGATTTTCTCTATGAATTAATGCAGCCTGACCTACTTTTCTACATATTACTTATTATTTGTGCTGCTGCTTTATAGATTTTAAAACTGTTTTGTTACATAGGCATGGAAAAATCTAATACAATAAAACTCCTCTCATTGAAAACAATACAGCCACATCACAAAATACACATTTTTTTTTTCTTTATGAAAAGATAGCATCTGTGGACTGCATTTAGGTTCAGGGAATTAGCTGAAGCCTGCTTCAGTGGATTAACAAAAAGAAATATAAATACATTAATGTCTAGACATAAATCCTAAAATAAAATAATAGTGTGCATTTCTAAATTTTAAAACTGGTGTGCTTATATTCTAGAGATATTTGTTTCACAAAGGGTGCAATGTTAGTCTTAGAAGGCTCTCTATATTTTCTATTTATATTCCTCTTGTCCCATTTTTCATGTGTGTTATATAATCTGATTTTATTATGCCTCATATTTTATTTATTCATTTATGAGGCATTTGGATTTTATTTCTTGAAATCTTAGTGGAATGTTTACTAAAAAATCAGATAATTAAAAATAAAACCACAGAGTTCACATGCACATTTTGTTTTATATGCAATTATAAATGTATTTTCAAAGCAATTTTAATGCCCAATTTTCACAAAACATCTTCTCTCTGTGCACACACTCTAAGGAGATCTTTAAAAGAGACTGCCTGCTTACTTTGGTAATTATGAGCTTCAGAAATTCCACCTACCCCAGAATACAAAGGAGTGGCTTGTATTCTGGTGATTGAAATAACAGTATTTTTGGTGCAGGTGGGTTTTCCACAAAAAAAAATAATAATAATAATAATAATATGTAGTAGCCAAAGGCTGTTGCATGGTTTAGAGAGAGGTGAGATACAGGACAGGCCCTGGAGGGGGTTCATAATCTAGCATGGCTGCCATCTTGCTATCTCCAACACCTTCTGCGGGAGCAGGGTAAACATCAGTTGTCAATATCAGGTAGCTGCATGCTGATGCACACACCACACACATATATAAGCAGGCGTATCACCACTTCCATGTTGCCTTGTGCTCCCTCCTTTCACGCCCTGTGGACTGGACAGCTAGGCTTCCCAGGCATGGAAAACCACAATACACCATGCCTCTCCAATGAGGTCATGTGGAATGGAGAGCTTGGGAGAACAGCCCTGCAGTGGCATGCCCTCCTCCTTGGAGGTCCTTTTGTGGGTTAAAGAAGAGTGGTGGTAATACAAGAGCCATGAAGAAAGATGTTTTTATCTATCTAACTTCCCTTCAAAACTAGAAAGTTAGATATGAATTCAAGCCCCAATGGCCATTAACAAAATCTCTCTTCCTTTCTTACTCTTTTGTTGTAATTAAAATGATTCGTTCTTATCCTCCTGATAGCAAATGCTAGCCTCAGTTTCCCTCAGCCAATAAAAGGAAACAAAATTGGAGGAGAAGGAAAGAAGTTCAATTTGTCGACAAACTGAGGAGGGCAGCAGACTCATATCTGAAAGACCACGTTCCTGCCCTTTGGCAGAGGGCAGGGGTATTTGTACAAAGAAGCGGAAAAGGAGGGGAAATGGGCAGTGTCAGCATGTCCTTTTGATTCAGGCATCTGGAGATCTGGGGAGACTGACAAGGGTGGGCACCAGCTCTGCTTTGTTAATTCCCTCCTGTTTAATTTCCATATTATCTTCTTAGGAATGTTCTTTCTTTTCCTTGGAATGCAGGAAGACAAACTTGTTAAAGAAACAAACTTGCTAAATGCAAGAGATAGGGATGCCCATTGGGTGGGGCAGGAAGAGAGACCTGTCCTGTTGTCACTACATCACTTCCAAAGTCAGCTCATAGGGGATCTCCCCCAATGGGCCTGCCTTTGCTCAATTAGGTGACCCTCCAACTGCAACCAGGATTCCTTCTGTGGTCCGCTGCATCGTTCAGATTGCATGAAGGTACTCACACTGGGGTGAAGTCTTCACTTTCCTCGTAGATGATGAATTCCTTGAGGGCAGCTCTTGGGACTCAACATTTCTATGGCTCCAATGCTTAGCCCAAAGTCTTACACACCTAAAAGGCACTCAGCAAACATCCATTTATTGTTTGCAAAGATAGTCTATCATCTATGCTGCCTCTAAACTCGAGGAATCACTCATCCACCACAGACTTAGTGATCACGAATCTATAGCAATTGGTCTAAATATCAAATAGAATTTAAAGTGATTTAAAGAAAAGCTCACAGCCATCCTTCAAGATGTGCATTTTTACTCATATTTTACAAGTAAACTGACCCTCAAGATAAGTTTATCTAACTAAAGTCACACAGTCAGTATAGGACAGAGCTTGGCTTTAGCTCTGTCCTCTATCTCTCTCCCTTCCTGCTGCATAATTAACATTGTCATATGTGTGAAAGAAAATTGCCTTGAAAACAAAGTGAACATCACCACTGAACTATAAATATTAAGTACCCCACCAACTCTTTAATATGCAATTTGCTTTAATTAATTTAAGCAGAATTATAGCATGTGTTACCATATATTTATTTACATACAAAACAAGATTATCTACAACTTCACAAACTCTACTAGGTTGTATTACACCCTGTCTTACAACCTGACAATGCCCCCAAAAGTGAAAACAATTTATCTAAAGACTATGTTACCACTTACAAACTGATCAGACTGAACCTCCACTACTGAAATCTACCTATAGAAAAATCTATTGTAATGCAAACACAGATATCTTAACAAATAAAATGAAAAAAAAAAATAGGTGGATGTAGTTCCTTGGCTGGGACCATTTGCCTGTGCCTAGAGTATATTCAGGCTAAACTTGCCTCTAGTTTGTGTAAACTACACTCTTAAGCTCCACAGCAACCAACTGTCAGTCTAGTTTATTAAGTTAAAGAATTGCTTCCTATTTGCCAGCTAAGTGCAAGAGAATGTAAAAATCCATTTATAAGGCCAGTGAGAACTGCCATAAGTAACCCTAGGAGACTTGTCACATTTAGAAAGCTGTCACCACCACTTCCAGTGGGACCAGATTTAGGGCTATCAACATTCAGAAAAGATCCTATCCTCTCCCAGGAAGAGGTGTTGCTGCTCTTTCAGTGGCCCAAAATGGACATAAACAGAGTGTAATAAGCAGCATCATAGATGCCAAATATGGAGCCAGGTGGTCCTTCATGTCTGCAGGAAAACAAGTCCTAAGAAGGAAAGATACGTAAAACTATCTACACCAGTGCCAAGGTAACCCAGCCAAAATGCCTCCTAACAGAAACCTAAATAAAGAGCCATGAGGGATTTCATCTAGGACATCGCCAGCACAAGGAAATGTCCATCCTGCCAGTATTCCCAAAAGGGAATACTGAGGGAAGAAAGGCTCACACTTGCTTCTCCAACAAATGCTTAGTAAAAAGCCCATTACACCTACCAAGTTTCCTTGGACAGGAAGACTTCTTAGAAATAGTGAGCTACAGGTTGTGAATTAAACTTTTTCAAGGTGGTCCTCCCTGGTGGTGCAACAGGTTAAGCACAGCACTGTGAAGCTATCTGCAGTGTAAGCAGCACCAGTTCGATCCCTGGCCAGCCAGGGAGCAACCCACATGGCGCAGCAGACCTCTCCTGTCTCACCCATTGCTCCCCTCAGCAGTGTATTTCAGTAGATCTGCCTGTTCTGTTCCTCACTCTGTCTGGTGAATCCTCTCACACACACACCCCAACTTCTGGCCTGTACCCCAGCTCTTATATGCATAAATAAATAAATCTTTAAAATAAAAAAAAAAGCTATTTCAAGGAAACTAATCTAGGTGAGGATCAAGTTCAACTTACAATCTGGTGTGCCACTGGTCTATTATGACACCAAGTGGCAAGACAAGATTGGGGAGATATAATCTTCAGTTCTAGGGTCAGGCCCTTCTAGAAGCCTCACAGCATTATTAGGGACTGAGGTCAAAGACTGAAAGTTATGATGAATTGAGTTTGAGGAGCAGTAAGAAGTTCAAAGGGATTGTAGTATCCATGCTTATTCAGGGAATGGTCAGAAATGAGGTTTAGTGCATACACAGGGTACAAATTTAAAGGGTTTGTTCTGCTAATTAATGTGGCTATTATCTTGTGGGAAACAGAGAATTTAAGTAGGGAAAAGTAGTGATTGCAATTGGTTTTGAAGGTAATTCTGAAAGCAGGAACACTAATGAGAATTTGCACCAGAACAGTAAAGAAAAGATGATTCATGTTGACATACAAACCTTTCCACCTCCTCCGGCCCCTCCAGCACAACTAACTTGCAAAAGATATCCACCCCCTTTTGTTTTTAACAGAAGGCCTATTTCTGCCAATTCCTCACACCACATAGATAAAATTATTGCTCCAATCCTAGATGAAAGCAAGGTCCACATGCCAAATCAAATACATAGAAGCAGAGTCCAGCAACCAAACTAGAATTCCAAACTTCATGTGCAATTTCTAAGAACAGGAAAAAGAACCTAGTTTCTAACAAAGGGTGCAGCATCTCAACTCTCCTTTTCCCTCTCTCCTCCCAATTATCCATCTTCCTTTATAGTGTCTTTGCAACATTCGCCTTCACAAATGCCCACACACAACATTTTTTATCCAGCTTAGCTCTACCATTCCCTCTCTCTCCCCATCTTCTCGCCTCCATTTTATTTTTTTTAAAGATTTATTTATTTATTTATTTATTTTATTCATACAAGCACTGGGTATAGTCAGAAGCACAGGAGGGTGAAAGAATTCACCAGAGCCAGAGCGGGGAGCAGAGCAGGCAGAAGGACCTAAGTACACTGCTGAGGGGAGCAGCAGGTGGCAGGAGAGGTCTGCGCACCATGCGGGACGCTCCTCCGGTGGCCGGGGAGCAGCCGGGGATCGAACCAGCGCTGCAGAGGCTGAGGACAGTTTCGCAACCCAGCGCTCAACCGCTGCGCCACCAGGGAGGCCCTCGCCTCCATTTTAAATACATATATCTATTAAATTCCTGTACTTGCTCCTTAACTCTCGAATCTCACAGTTCTCCCTTGGCCCTGTCCATGTGTCCCCCTTTGCCAGAGAGCTGGACATGGGCCTTACAAAGTAGTGACCAAAGTCTCTTCGCATGTGGAAGGCAGCGGGGAGGGGACAGATCTAAGAGCAACAAGCTCCGCAGCAACCGTTCAGGTAGAGTTGCTGGCAAGAAACACTGAATTCCCCTGAGGAGACTCTCAGTATCTCTCAGGTAGGGCTGTGACTTCTTCATACCCCCCACATAGTAGCTGAACATTAACAAATATTAAATAAATGAGGAAATGAATGTTTGTTTTATTGTCTCTTAGATAGTCACGTCCCTTTCATGTTTCTTTTTTCTGCTTCCTGCCCCGTGTCTCCATGAGAAGTGCAAGGGACCACAAGACAACTTGCTTACCTACCGCTCATCCTTGTCACCAGTCCCATGGTAGTTAGGGAAATGCCCATAAGTCTGAAAAATTTCAAGCGCCCACTAATATTAGTAGCACATTTATTTATTTTCAAGCATCTTTCTATATTTGATAGATTGCAAGGAAGAACTTATATGGAGTAAGATGGGTATTTCTTCTCCTATTAAAAGGAACATAAATAGCGTATGAATGATGATTCACTATATCAATTTGCATAACAAATGCACTTCACATAAAACAGCACAACAGGCACCTTGTGTTCTAAACTCATGAATATTTTGGGTAATTATATAAAACATGGAGTGTAAATAGAAAGAAGGGGGGAAATTTGAAAGCTGCTAAAGCTCATCTCCAAACAGAATACTTAGAGTTTCAGAGTTTCAGTTCTTGGGCCTCCAAGAACACATGGCACAGGGGTTAAAGACAGTGCTATCAAGCTATCACCAGTCCCTGCAGCACTAGCTCAAGTCCCGGTTGGCCAGGGAGCAACACACATGGCGCAACAGACCTCTCCTGCCTCGCCCACTACTCCCCCCAGAAGTGTAGATCTAACTGTTCTGCTCCCCACTGTGTCTCTGGTGAATCCTCTCACCCCTGCCACACACACCTCTGGCCTACACCCCTTTTCTTAGATGCATAAATAAATTTTAAATATATATATGTGTTCTTAAATACATGTATATATTTTTGTATATATATATTATTGTGTGCATATGTTTACATATTAGCTATAAATGTATAGAGATATAGATGCATATATGTGTGTATGTATATGTGCATGTATAAGTATATATACACTCACCTAAGCTTTTATAGCAGTTTATAAAATGGATAGCCAACAGAGCATATTTAAACAAGTTATTTAGTATTCTGGTCCTAATGGGTTAAGAGCCTCAAGTGGAATTCTCTGATCATATGCGTTAATCTCATCTGTGCCATGAGATCTAGCATTACTTAGCTCACATATTCTTGCAAATTACTGGAAATACTACAGTCCCATGAGACCAAGTGACAGCTATGAAATTAAGTAGTGTAAGCCAAAGACTCCAACAGCTACATTAAACAAATACACCTCCAGCAAATTTTTCTGCCCCCACTCATGCAAATGGAATACAATCTTGTCTAAACAGTAACTCTGTCTCTGGCTTTATCTGACTACATTTGCAGGGGCTTCTATTCTCTCTTCCAGGAAGGTCTGGGATCAGGGACCACGATCCAAAAAAAGTCCTTTCCAGTAGGCCCTGGTCCAAACACCAGTCATTGATCAGATACCAGGTAAAACTGATACAATGAAAAATAGCTAGCTCTGGTTTTTATTCACAGTTTAGAGCTCAAAAAGATTTCAAGAAAATGTATGTGACTGCTAAATTATGAACTGAACTGATTGTTCTAATAAATAAAATCCTTCCGTTAAATAAAGCAAAGGGTCATTTTAGCTTTCACTATTAATCTCTTGTCAGTCAAAAAGAGAAATCTTTTCTAAATGGGGATAGCTAGGCACTGGTATCTCTATTTTGCTGTTAGTTGCTTTTTGTAGTGCACTGAAAAATTAGAGCTTTCCTCTTGAATTTATTCGAGATCTGGGCTTTGCTGCCCTGGTTACAAATCCGTAATTCTTATCCTTTTTCTCTCTATCCAATACCAATTGTTTGTTGCATCTGCAGCCTCCGTGTGATCTCCTTGACCTATGCGGCCATTCTGCTCTGCTGGTCCCATCGGATCACATCTACTTTGTTTCTGCTCGCTTTGTTTACTTTCTCCTGCTGTCCACTTCCACCGAAAAGCTGAACACCACTCCTGTCAATACAACCAGGCAGAGGGGGCTACAGAATTTTTTTAGGAGGCACTTTAATGTGGTAATCTGCTTTGAACTTGAAGTCCAACTGCAGCAGGTATCAGCTATCAAAGAATGGGAACTGATGGATATTACTCCAATCACATAACTTCCCTGTTGAAGTCTCCAATGACTCTAGTCCATCAACAGAGGGTACACCAGCCACCCGTCCCTTGTCCTATCTTTCTTATCCTCCCTATACTAGAGGCTATTTATGAACTTCAGGGACCTGGAGCTCACATTGAGGAATCCCTACTGTACTTAAGGGAAAGAATTCAATTTAAGTATCATCTTTTTTCAATATTTATTTATTTATGCATAAAAGAACTGGTGTGTAGACCACCCAACTTTATAAGACAAAGTACATAGACCAGCTTCTAGCAGATTGCAAATACACAAAAATTTATTTTTACCATGTTAAAATTAAATCTAGTCACTTCATTTCTTCTACTTTTTGAATAATTTCTTTTTTAAAGATTTATTTTATTTATCTATGCATACACGAATTGGGGTGGAGGCCAGAGGTGTGGGGTGGGGGTGAGAGGATTCACCAGAGACAAAGTGGGGAGCAGAAAAGGCAGATCCATGGAAACATACCACTGAGGGGAGCAGCGGGCAACATAGGAGAGGTCTGCTGCACCATGTGGGTTATTTCCCTGGCCTGGGATCGAACTCATATTGCAGTGGCTGGTGATAGCTTGATAGCTCTGAGACTTAACCCCTGCACCACCAGGGAGGCCCTCTTCTACATTTATAAAATATTGTCTAACAAAATGTAAAAAAAAAGGATAAATGTTAAAATAAAAAAATTTATAAAAAAATGAAATTTATCACCCTAATAAGAGTTTTATTAAAGTCAAAGTTACACAACAAATATTAGAATTCTTCCTTGCAGGAGTAGGCAACATTGTGGTAAGAATATTAACCCTCTTTCATCTGTTGTTTTGAGAGCAATAATGCATTTTTACCATGTGAAGCCAATAGTAATTACTGGGTAGAATGTATTCCTGATGAGATCACCATCATAATCAAATCTTCTACATTTGCAGCTTCCCAGTCATATTATAAACACAGGAATGGGAAAAAATATATAGGACAATGTTTTAGAAAGAAATACCTCACCAGCAATGCTTATTTTGAAATGATTACAACAAAGTAAAGGGTATAACTCTCTCATTTTACCTGAGTTCTGGTGGTAAATAAAGCAGGAATGGCATTGATTTTTTTTTTCTTTCTCTGATTGCTGTATGCTGTCATCAAAAAAATTTAAAGCTTTTAAGTTCTGCTCATATGTAACATTACAGCCAGAAGTTTCAAATTTTTTAAACATATAAAAGCAGCTGCCTGGGATCTAGCAGACAGGCATTAAAGTTGACATTTGCAAACATCATTGTTTCACTCCCAGTTCACAGGCATTTTGACAAGAAGAAAATACAAACCTTCACTCATTCCAAGGCAAACATTCTGAAACTATATGATTTACATGGTAATAGGCAAAGGTTAAATTCACATATTTCATAAACTTCTTATCAACTTTAGTCAAACCTCTGAAGTTTAACCATGGAAATCCTTGATCTTCTATATCCTCTGTAAATATATATATGAAATAAGCATTTTTTCTAATTTATTCTTTTTTTTTTTTTTGCACAAAAGAACTGTGGTGTAGGCCAGAGGTGCAGGGGGTTTCACCAGAGACAGAGTAGGGAACAGAGCAGGCAGATTTACTGAAATATACTGCTGAGGGGAGCAGTGAGTGAGACAGGAGAGGTCTGCTCTATATGTGGGTAGGTTTGCTCCCTGGCCGGAGATAGAACTCAGGCTATGGTGGTGATAGCACTGAGACTAATTCCTAGGCCACCAGGGAAGTCCCAAAATAAGCATTTTAATGATAATGTTTGAGGTATGAAGATGGGCTTCTATATGAGACCATTAATCCAGAAATGTGCATATATATGTATGTAGATATGCAGATATATACATACAGTAGAAATAATTTTAAATGTAGAAATTTGGAAAGATAAACTAGCATGCAAATCATACTTTGAATATTCTTTAACATGAATTAATACATTTATTTAATGTAAGTTAAATATTCTGTCATTGAGAACAGGGGTATGACATTTCAGTTTGCAGGGGAAAAAAGAACACTTAAATTCCAGAATGACAAAGGAACACACGCTCAAATAACACTTTGGGGTGTGGAGATGGAATTGTAAACACACAACTAAGAAAAGGGTGAAGGTGACTCTGGGGAGAATTTTTTAAGAGGTTGGTTTTAAGCTAATTTTCTATTACTTTGTCAGAATATTTACATTTGCCAAGAGAAGTTGATTATTGTTAAATTTTCAGTTTTGATTTCATATATATGGAAATGTCACTGTTAGTTCAAAAGTCTTAGTATCAACCTGACAACATTTTTATGTACCTTCATTCAACACAAGAAGATTTAACTGATTCTTTTACCCAAGCAAAGTGGATTTTGAGTTAACTTTTTATGGATATGACACCTTTAAGAAAGTGAACTTAAATGAAATCTATTGCTTCAAATGATGAATTCTTAAGTAATCAATCCCAAAGTAGATGATTTCTGAAAACAATTGTATTCATTGTTGCACAAACATAAAGACTTTACTTAACAAATTCTGGAGACTGGTCTGTGCCCCCAGGAACTCATTCCTTGATTTTCTCAAGTACCAACTAGGCAGTTTAAGGGAGCTGCTATATAATACTTTATCTCCTATTATTTCTTTATTTTTGATAGATCAAGAGGTATAACAAGAAAAGTTCTTACCCCATGGTGCTTCAGTTGGAATACATTTGCAAAATTAACTTTGAAAAAAATTGGAGTTGATTAGTTACATTAGCTATTCTGTCAACAAATCCAACTCATCCTAATCAGTCATAATTAACACTGATGTTGGATGAGAGGTACAAGTAAGAGCAGCAAGTTGACGTGCTGAGCTGTCCCTCTCGGGAACTGGGTAAAGTCTGCTCATTATCTCCATCTTGGATAAGAAATGATTACTTACTTTCGCCAAATTGGCAAAAGAAATGTATGCCCAAACCCTAGTGGATATAAGAATGTTTTGTGCACATTTAGCAAACTTGGCAAGCAGGTTTTACTTTTTTCCAGGAACAGGATGTGAGTCCTGGGATCTTGGCACTCTAGAAAAGTCAAATGCCAACCTCACCCATGCTTTCCATTATAGTTCTTCAGCCCAAGAATGTTCAAGAGTGTCTCCCAGCAAGGGCAGCATAATTAAATTAGCAAGCTTGTATGGCCTAGAATAATCCGCTGGATTACAGAAGCCAGACAGAGCTGGTCATTGGATTACATCAGACACATCTCAATAACCCCAGGTTGGCATTGATGAAGAGGAATCTTCTGGAATGCTCTACTCCTAATCAGCATGCAACAAAGCTGTCTAAGCAGACTGGATTCCCCACAGCTCATTTCCCACCAAGAATAAATGCTGCCTTTTGTGTTACTCAGACTTGTCATGACTTTACAAAACAGGCATTTTTTTTTTTAACCACTGAATTCCTTGTGGTTCTGCTAGACAGAGAGAACAGAAACTAGTATCTTAATTTACATCAGTAATTCAACAGGGTCTAGCTCTTCCTCCCACTTCTCTCAACCACCTCCAGAACAGAGTTCTCTCTCTCACTTGGATTTTCTCTTTCCTTTGAAACTACAGCAGGTCTTCAAGGGTCATTTCCTTCAGTGTTGTTTTGTGATAATGTTGATGAGAAAAAACAAGCTGACCAATGCTGAAAAACCTGGGGACCTGCTCTCATTGTAACTGAGGCATCAGCATAAAAGAGGCAGGTACCATCTCCCTCACCTCCATTTACCTGTTCGCAGCTTTGGACTAGCTACTGGGAACTAAGGGACTGAACTGAGTGGTCAGATAAACCTATATAACAGAAGACAGGCGAGCTAGTGGGTGGGAGGGGAGAGACGCATGGAGCAGAGAGAAATGAAGAAAAAGGGTACAACTGCTTCTCAGCTTTGGATTTGCACCAGAAACAAGAGAACTGGGGAGAAACAGGCAGAATGGAGACAGGTAGAGACACTTGGAAGTGACCCATGGGTGACAGACACATGGGGAGCCTGACAATGGCAGCTGTTTTCTTGATTTGTACTTTAATTTTACTCTTTTCATCCCAGACTTGCCTGGCCCCTTCTAGTACTTTCCTAGAGTTCCCAGCCAGAAGGTGTCTTAGATTTGTGGCAGGATTTCAGGCCTTAGAGGACCCCTTCAGGACACCCTTTTTGGCTGGACATTTACATATGAAATGATGGGTCCTTTTGGGTATTTTATGGGGACACTATTATCTTTTCTTCACTTTTTATGCACACTAAATTCTACTAATGTTCTTTTACACTAAGTTTCTTTTGTATTGGGGCATACAGATGACCAGACCCCTTTAGAACATATAAGTGTGGGGGCCTGGAATCCCAGTCTGTGACCTACCATTATATGTCACATTACTTAAAGTTACATTTTCCAAGAACCTATAAAAACATTGAGGACTTAGAGTAATTCGTTCTCATCAGCTTGCAAACATACAAGCTTTTTCTTTCTAAACTCACGTTCCTCTGCTTCTTCACTCTCCACTTACAACTTAACCCCTGGCACCTGATTTCCACACTCTGCTCAGCTGGAGTTTCTTTACTCAACCTAGAGTTCCAATGTAAAGACTCTTGGAGTCTTCTCTGGAACATGTGACTGACGCTGACAATCATCCCTATTTTGACCTCCTCCTATGGCCCTAAATTTCTCACCAGCCTCATGGACTTCTCTGTTTCTTCTTCCTAAATGTAGACTTACCCCATGTGTCACTGTAGGGTAAGGAAAAATGTCAGGCTTTTCTGCCCTCCCGCCATCAGGAGAGATGATGGATCCCTGCAGTCCTGAATGCATGCCTGATGGAGGGCACCTGGAGTAGGGTGTGGGCATAGGTAGATGGGCTTCACCTGGGCTGAGAAGTCATGGGGACTCCAGCAGCAGCAGAAGCCGAGAGAGAAGCAAGAGAAGCAGAAGCTGAGAGAAGGCCGGGGAGCCCAGATAGAGTGAAGACTTGCTGGGGGCTGGGAGGTCTGCCAGCCTCCCAGCCCCCCTGCCTGCCATGTACCTGTAATCCCAATAAAAGACCTGCAAAAAGCCACTGAGGACTCTGACTCCTCCTATACCCGGTCTGCTGGATCTTAGAAAACCTGCACTGTGTCCCTTCCTGGACCTTACAGTCACTATCACCCTTCACCCCGCTTTCTCAGTTTTCTCCTCCAATAATCCCTTTTATTATTTAAAGTGGCCATTGAAATCACATGTCCATTGGCAAATTCCCTGGGAGTCCATATGCTAGGGATAGAAAGGGGACCCCCTTTCTATCTAACACACTTTCTCACTAGGATTTCATCCCAAAATCAGCTTTCATTATCATCTTGCTTCAAAGACCAGACAAAATTTGGCAGCTCCAGGACGCCTGAAAAGCACCGGCATTAATCCCATCTAACAGCTCTGGCTAAGATGTGCTGGCATGGCTACCACTTGCCTTTTCCTCATTCACCATTTCCTCTGACTCAAAGAGAAGAAGAGAGGGGGATTCAAATTATGGGATTCTAGAGGAGTGATAGGAGCAAGGTATGCATAATTTAGAGGGCCTTTTCCCCACCCACAAAAAAAAAGAAGCATAAAAGTCTGGCTATTCTGGGGGAGGGGGGACAGATCTCAGGCCTCCTGGCACTACCAGCTGCCTTTTGCAGTGTTTTGCACTTACCTCCCTCCAACAAACTCTGTGGTTTGTTTTATTATTGGTGCTTCATGAAATTCTTTGAAGACACCAAGGACCATCCACTCTTGCTCTTCCCCAACACACAGAAGAGTGCAGGCAGTAATAGCCAGAAGTACTGATGTTTCTTTATTGTAATTATTATTAACATTCTCATATTGAGGCTGTAGGGTAAGCTAAAGTATCAGGCTTCTCTGCCCTCCCGCCATTAGGATTAATGACAGATCCCCGTGGTCCTGAATGCATGCCTGATGGCGGGCACCTGGAGTGCGGTGTGGGCATACTAGGTGGCTTCACCTGGACTGAGACAGGGCTTATAAGAGCGATGTCACAGGGACGCCAGCAGAAGCCAGAGTAGCAGAAGAGAGAGCGGAAGAGAACTACCAGAACCAGCGAAAGACCAAAAGAGAACCAGGAGCGAAGCAGAGGCCATGAGAGAACACTTGGAGAGCTCAGTAAAGAATGAAAACTTGCCAGGGCTGGGAGGTGGGCAGGCCCCCGGCACCCCTGCCTGCTGTGTACCCGGTAAAATCCCAGTAAAAGCCTGAAAACCCACCGAGGGCTCCAGGACTCCTCCTTCACCCATCTGCTTGGATCATAGAGAACCAGCTCTGTGCCTTCCTTGCACTACAGAAGCAAATACAAATATCAAGTAGTACAATTGAGATAGTTGTAGTTTGTCAAGCTCAGTTGTGAGGCAAAGTTTCACACACACAAACACACACACACACACACACACACGCCTAGATACGGAAACAACCTAAAGCCCCAATGACAGATCCTGGAATCTGCTAGAATCTGTAGTAGTGGGGGGAAATATCTGGTTGAGGCCAGAAGTGGTTGGTGGGGGGGGGGTCTACTGGTGAAAGAACTCACCAGGACAGACTGGAGAACAGAAAAGTGGGATTTTTGAAGGACACTGCTAAGAGCAGCAGCAGGCAAGACAAGAGAGGTCTACACATGAAAAAGGATTTGAGGCTCCCTTTAGAACCTGTTTCTGCAGGCTTTTCATGACTTGGGGAGTCCCACGTATTTGGGGATGTCTAGTCTGGGGCATTGACCTTTGACAAAGAACATGTCCTGGCCCTACTTCCACATTCACGGTCAATGTGATCAGTCTTATAGCCTGGTGCCCATGGCAACCTTATCAATACCCTTTATTTAAGCATCCCAAACCCTCCTTCAGGGCAATGAGTGGGGACTTAGTTTTTAACCTTATTAAATAATACCCTGACAAAATCCTTGGAATATATAGACAATGGAATATTCCTCAGGTATTAAAAAATAAGATGAAATCTTGCCATTTGTAGCAATATGGATGGAACAGGAAGGGATTATGCTAAGTGAAGTAAGTCAGGAGAAAGACAAACACTGAATAACTTTACTCATATGTGGACTATAAAGAACCAAAGCAAAGGAAGAGACAAAACCAAGCCAAAATAAGTCCTTGAGAGATCTCAAGAACTGAGTCTATGGGTCTGGGATGGGGGAGCAGAGTTGGGGTCAGGGGGTAGAACAATGGTCTATATGGTGGAGGATTATGGGAGTTTAGATGGTGGGTGTGGCTTGGTAACATACGTCTGAAGAGTTGTGAATACCCATAAATCACAAACAGAATGGAAACCATTAGCTCAAGAAAAACTCATTTTAAAGTACATATATAAAAGAATAAAATGCAAAATTTAAATGAAATTATAAACTCTCCAAGAAAATTTTCTCTTTATATGCTTACTCTCCCCTCCCAAACAACTCTAGGTCAGGCCATCATATAGTCCTGTTTCCTGTTTTCAATGTTTTCATAAACAATTCCATGTGGATCTCCCGAAAACCCTCACACTTTCTATTAAAACTGAATTCTCATCTCTTCTCAAACCTTTTCCCATTCCTAGGAGTCCTGTTTCTAGTAGCAGTACCACCTTCCAATAGTGACCTCATCTCAAACCTTCTACTGGAATTCCTCTCTCTATTTGGAGGCTGTGATCAAGTGTTAGCAAGCACCCAAGGACCCCCAAACTTGCATGTTCCAAAGGGGTCTGGCCACTGGAAGCACAAAGATAAAGCAGACTCTTAGTGTGGTAGAACTTTAATAAACTAGTCTGCATAGAGAGGAAAGAGAAGAAAGGATAAGAGGTTCGCGATAAAACACCCAAAATTACCCATCCCCTCTTGGGTAAATGCCCAACCAAACAGGGTTGACCCAAAGCAGACTGCTGAGGCCTGACAGCTTGCCACAAATCTAAAGCACCTTCTGGCAGGGAACCAAGAGAGAAAGGTTCTGAAGCAGGTCCCAGAAAGCAGAGACAAAAGGAGTAACTATATCGAGATAATGGCTGCCATCGTCAGCCTCCCACATCTCTCTCCCAAATGCCTCTTTATGTTTCCCCCCACGTGTCTCTTTTCATGTCTCCTTCACAGCAGTACCAGGGTATAAGTCAGGCCACTGAGGCAAGAGTTCCACCTCTTCTTCGGAGCCACCTGCCTTCCACGTTATATAGCTTCACCTGGCTGCTCAGCTCTGCCCATTGTCCGCAGGGTGGGAAACATGATTCCTCCCCTAACACAAGTGGTCGCCAAGCCTACAAATTCATAATCACCTTTCAACAAATTTCTTATCTCCTTTTCTACCTTTATTGTTCTTCTTCCAGCTTCTATTTTTCTTTGCCTCAAGCATCACAATGATATCCTAAATGATCTGCCTCCTTTTGCCATGCACATGCATAATACGTGCCTCTTCTGTTAATCATTTCTGCTCTCAAAACCTTCCTATGATTCCCAACATCAATTGAATAAAGATGGAAATCCTAAGCCCAGCATACAAAGTCTTACCCAGTCTGATGACATCTTACCTTACCTTTTCTTCTCTTATCCTGCAAAGTTCCTGTATTTCCTATTTCATTTCATTTGCATTTCTGTCAACACTAGCATTTTTTCCTTTGTCTCGGAATAAACGAAGTGAAGGTTTGAGCACTGAACTACAGGAATATTTCAGTAAGCAAACTTTACTTCTTAAATCCATCATGTCCCTTTTTATCCAAGAGGGGTGTACTCCATCAGAGGGCACACCCCTCTGATGAAGCAGAGAGAGGTTTCATTTTAACTGTTACCCTCATTCCATGTACAGGCCTGTTGCCAAGTCCCCTGGGCCTATTGGATTTCCATGGATGTGTATTTCTTTGCTTCTGTGTGATCTCAGCAGGGATAAATGAACCTAAGATATTAAAATGTAATTTGTTCAGATCTTCGCCTTTAGGGTGAGCACTAAGATGCTGCCATCAGCCAGAAAATTTGTGATCTAATTTAGAACCAGTGAGCCATGCTGTTTTTTCTGAGTCTTCACAAATCTACACTGGGTCCCCACTTTTCTATGATTTTGTAAAAGGTTTTCTTTCCAGCTATAAACAGTGTTCATTTTTTTCCTCCTCCACCTTACCACTCCAAGAAAGATTCACTTAGTAAAAACAGGGTGTAGGAACTATGCTTTTAGCTGGCACTGTGTTGCACAGTGACTCCCTTTAATCGCTGGATTCTGCTCTAGCAAAGCCTCTCTCTCTCCCTGACCCACTTTTTACCTAGACCTTCTGGAGGAAATCTGTCCCCACCACGGGCAGAGGAAGGGTGCTGGGATCATTACTGAAATGACTTAAGCAAAGGATTCTAAATTGACAGTCCTCAGATGCTCTGCAAGAGATTTCTCAAGTATCATTAGATTAAATTTGTCAGTTCTATCACTAAACCAAAGTCAGAGAAAGGTTTTTAGTTTTTCTATAGACAATTTGAGCAGTTTTAGTTCCACTCTCATCTCATCCCATCTAATGACAGGTTGTTATTACTAGTTCATTGGCTACTGCTGTTTCTTTTTCGGGGGAGAAGGGCTTCTCAGTAAAAGAAAAACAAACTTGTGGCTATAAAAAATTATATCAGGTAAAAACTATAAACTCCTTCTTTTTAATTGAAAGGTTTAGTTAAGATAAAAGTAGAAAGAAGTGGACATAATTTTGTTTAGAAGAATTCAGCATTGAAAGCAGATAAAATCCAATTTTAAAAAGCTATAGGTTTTCTAAATTCCTGCTATGAGTGAGACCATGCGGTATTTTTCTTTTTCTTTCTGGCTTATTTCGCTGATAAGGAACGAGGAGAAAGACTAATTATAATAAAGAAAAAATCAAAAACAACAAGCAACTGTAGACCAGAGACATACTACTTGGGGGGAGGAAGCAGGAGGAAGGATTAGAGTCAAAATAAGGGGGGTGGGAATTGAATGGGGAACATAACCAAAGTGAAAATGCATACATTGTGCAAAAATGAAAAAATGATGTAATAATTATATAAAATAAAAGAATAAAAAAATAAAATTTACTTCTTTTTGCACACACAAAAAACAAAATAAATAAAAAAGCTATAGGTAGATGAGCTAAACTTCAGAGAAAGAATCTGAGAAAAAAAGAGTCACACTCCCTTTGGGAATTGAAAACCTCCTAATACTCTGGCCATCCTCTAAGAAAAAGAAAAAAACCAACAATTTTAACCTTATAAATGAAATTCAATTCAAGAAGATGTCACTTTATTATTCCTGAGATTAACAGGCACACACCTGAGGCGGGAAAGAAAATAAACAATAATCAATGTAGCCACATTAACTTTAGGGCAATTTAATAGCAAAGTTCTAAGATATCAGTTGAAATTCATGAAGTTTCCAAAAAAAAAAAAAAAGCAACTTCCTGAAATATGACTTTTCCCAAATTAGATGTAGAAGAGAAAGCACTAGAATCCTCAGATCTTCAGCATAAAAGCAACTGAGTCACACATTCATTGGCTGCTACAGACATCAGGGGATGTCTTTTGTGAATACTAATTGACTGATAGGTTCTTAATGCAAACAACAGGGATTTGAGGCTTTTAAAAAAGAATGTTACCTTGCAATACAGATGGTAAATCTGACTGAAAACAACAGTCTCTGCAAATAAAATAAGCTCTAGAAGAATGAGTGTATTTGCGAATGAAAAAGAAGTGTGGGCGGGCCGGTGGCCAAACATTTAAACCATATAAATGAAGGCAGCAGGTTACAGATAAACCCTGTAAAATTCTATTCCCCTCTAGATTTCATGTTTCTTTCAACACCAGGTTTCAATCACTTATTGCAAAAGGGGGTGTGGCTTGAAAGAACAAAATGGTGCTACCCAGGCTGCACCTTACATGTTTTAACCCTTCAATTTAATTTTGGAAGAACATGACAAGCATGATGGTAGGGATTTACCAAAAGTTCTTTAGTCAGAGCTCAGAGTGTGCATGTCTTTTCTTTCTAAATCCAGCTTATTGTAATGTTCTCCTTCCCTGAAAATAGCAAAGATTCCAAGCAGATTATCAGAGCAATTTTGCAAGCTTGATTAAAAGGCATATCAATTTCTAGGAATGGGATTTATTTTTCAATCGCATTTTCCTCCGTGAAAACCTTTATTAGATTCTCAACTCTGTGCGTTCTGACCATATAATTTAGCAGAATGCTGCACTTTATAAGCCTATTTTCATCATGCAGTCCATTGTTCATCATGAATGTAAATATAATCCATAGGCTTCAGCAAAATGTGCTACAATTTCCGGACTACCTTAAAATAAAAGTTACATAAATTGTCACTTAAAATTACACAGCCACATTACCTGTATTTCAAATTGTACTGATTAAGTCTTTCACATACTCAACCCATTCAACAGAGATAATTAGATAGCATAAGAAGCTCTAGCATTATAAAATCAAAGAACTTAAAGTCTCATTGTAAGCTCTAAGTGCCAGTCAGGTTCGTATCTGAAATGTTTATAGGGCATGAATGCCACCTACTGGCAAGAATTAAAAATTGCAACATCTGATCCAGCGCCCCTGACTAATCAGTTTTGCATTCTAACCATGATAGGGTTTTCCCCTACAGCCAAAATGCACCAATGATTTAAGTGTGAAACTTACCTCGCTACATGCTAATATTTTGCGGGTTTTTTTATAATTTAAAAGAATAGGGAAAGGAGAAAGCAAAAGAGAGGCACGGGCAGGCAGGAGAGATGCATCTTACCATTGCAAAAATTGTACTGATATCAATGCTGATAATTTTATAAAGAGGTCACACAAAAAAAAAGTGTTGGCTTTTATTGTTACATTTTACATCGCATATGCCTTTATAGACACATAAATAATGTTTGTGTGTTTGGTTGGTTTTTAATCTGTCCTTCCCTTCCAGAATGTAATCACAGTAAGAACAGCAACATTATTATCTTTTTTCATTCAAATGGGCCTAGAACAGTGCCCAGTACTTCCTGAATAGTCATTGTGCATTATGAGTAAATGAGTGAAATGCTAATGTTGTCTCAAGGCACTCTAGCATATTAGCTAGTCACCTAAGTTTTACAGACATCAGTTGAAATGGAAATCAGACAACCCTTTTCTATCATCTATTTACTATACTTTTATCATATTTCTTAATTTCTTTGATCCTCAATTTGCTCATCTTTTAAAGAGGTATAATAATTCCAAGGTAGTTGCAACAATCAAATGAACAAATGTTTATAAAGTACTTGATACAGAGTAAGTACATTACAGTTAACATTATGACTGCTATTATTAAATTTTATAAGTCAGGTAAGGGATTTGTCAGAAATTTATTAAAGGTACTATTGATTGCTACGATTTCCTCCCTCTCCATCATCCTTATGGTCACTCCCCCAGCCTCCATCAGACTTACAAAATTCTCCACTTCCACCAAGAACTGGCCCCAAGCTGTTGTCCATTAACCTTTGATGTTCAGATAGTCATAGACCCTTCGGGTTGTTAGAAGTTGCCACGTGATATTTAAGAAGTCACTATTCTGGAAATTTCTCACTGTACTGCGAAGTGCTTGAATAGTTCAGAATTCTCTAGAGGGCTTTGGAAGGATTTTAATTCATATTGCAGCTGATATTACATTTTGTTACCTGCCAGAGAACTACTTTGTACTTGCAGGGAAATATCTATCCATGAGCGCTTCTTTTAGGATATTAAGCAAGGAACAAAATACCCACAGAAATGGATTTAAACATTAAGGAACTCTGTTGTTTCATGTAAATTGAAGTCCAGAGGCAATGCTGTTGCTGATTCAGCAGTGCAACAATATCATGAAGAGTCCATATTCTTTCCATGTCATGCTCTGCTGTCTACAGTGTTGTTTATCCCAAGATTAGTTTCCTCTGTGGTCTCTGGATGCTTCCAGTAGAAATCTGGGCTGCAAAACATTCACATTCAGTGGCAGAGAGAATGGTTCCCAGAAGGATTGAAGGAGCGGTAGGAGGATTTTCCCATTAAGACCTGACAAACTATTTCTCTTGGTTCATTGGCCAAAATACCAAAACATATGCATTCTCGAACTGGCTGACTCTAAGATTAATCTAATTGGCTTATAGTCTTAGATCAGTTGTGATCTGTCCCAGGAGCCAAATTAGGTCAGCTTCCTCTGAGTCTCGTGGGCTGCAGGAAGAAGAGGAGAAGACCTGTGCAAGATCCAGTTTTGTTAGAAAGAAAAGAGGAGAAAATGGAAGCAAGACAGGCAGCTCAGAGTTCCCCTTCTAATGAAAACAAGGAGATACAGTGACCTGGTTTGTAAATTCAAACATCACCATGATTTATAAAAAGAATCTGGGTTTTTTTTTTTGTTTGAAGATTTATTTATTTATGCATACAAGAACTAGGGTATATAGATCAGAGGTTCGAGGGGTGAGAGGATTCACCAGAGACAAGTGGGGAGCAGAACAGGAGGCTGAAATACACTGAAATACACTGCTGAGGGGAGCATTGGGTCAAACAGGAGAGGTCTGCTGCACCATGTGGGTTGCTCCCTGGCCGGCTGGGAATTGACCTCTTGCTGCAGTGGCTGTATAAATAAATCTTAAAAAAAAATAAGATTTGCTTTCATATGTTTATGAAACCAGAAGTAAAGAGATGGTTGTGACAATGAACGATGTTGATCTGATGTTCCATCAGCAGGTTGTTTTGACCTCCCATGTGCCAGCACTTCAGTTCCGCCACTCCACATGATCCTCACATTCACTTGCGGAAAGGGGTGTCATCATCCACAGATCACCTTCAACTTATTTTGCCCAAAGTAAATTAATAAATAAATAAAAAGTAGTAAACCTGTGATTAGAAAGCAAGTCTCTGCAACTTCAAAAACCACATGCCTTTACCTCTCCTCTGCCTCTCGGATGGACTCTGCTTCCTCCACCTCGCCCACGAGACTGGATTGCATCATCTGGCTTGCATCATCTATGTCTGAGGGGCAACCTAGGAAACCAAAACCATTACTGGTAAGGCCACATGTTCTTTGATACAAATGAAAATTAGCTTTCCTGATCCCATAGAGAAGAGCTTCTTTGGTTGGAGAAGGATGCGTAGCTTCCAAGTACAGATTATTTACTCATGAAAGAGTTTTAACAGTGAAAAAGTACAGTGTGTTAGCCTCTGAAATAAATGTTAAAGTCTGGACATACTGGAGAAACAACACGGCAGCTTTGAGGCTTTTATCTATAAACTGGATAAAGGGGCTCTATTAAAAATTATGCAGCCCAAAAATAGATGACTGGATCAAGAAGATGTGGTACATATATACCATGGAATATTACTCAGCATTCAAAAAAGATAAACACATGCAATTTGCAGCAACATGGATAGCGCTGGAAGGGATCATGCTCAGCGAAACAAGCCAGAAAGAAAAAGAAAAATACCGGATGGTCTCACTCATAGCAGGAATCTAGAAAACTTAAATAAGGGACCAGGAAAATGAATAACTATAAGAAAGTGAAAATCAACAAAAATTATGAACCAGAGACACTTTTTGTGGGGTGGGGGGAGAGAGGGGAGGGATTGGGGTCAGAATGGAGGGGTTGAAATTGTATGGGGAATATAAAAATAAAATTTATTATTAAAAAAAAAAATTATGCAGCCCCTGGGCTGATCACCAATCTGTGTGTGAACTAATCTGAGAGAGAGAGAGATTGAGCTCACTGACATCCCACCCCATGCAGACATGGGACACCGACCCCATCAGCAGCCACAGGATATTTTCTTCAATTCAGCTTTAATTTGAAGCTCTTATGAAGGTGTCTGAGGCTCAAGAGCTCACTGATTAGCATTGCCTGTGGTTCGACAGTCCCCTGAAGCACCCAGACAAGAGCTCCATCATCCAGTCGGCACTGTTCCCATGGAATAAAGATCCTACTCTGACTCCCAAACACTCCCCAGGAAGCCATGTACCAAGGCTGCCGATCTCCCCTCCCCAACCACAATCCCGCCCCTACAATTGTAAAAAATGCCTTTTGATCTGTGACCTGCATTTAAAAACTGACATCTGGTGGTTAGGGTGGTAATTAGACATCATTTGAAAGTTATTTCTGCCTTGTTAACTGAGTTACTCTGTGATCAAATTATGGGATAATTTAGAGGAATTCAGGCATATTGATTGTATAATCCATAATGTGTGTAATTAATAACTACCCCCTAAAAGCTCTGTGTGAAAAATTGTAAGGATTCACATTAGACAAAAAATCAAGGCCTGAATGGTGCTTTCTCTTAAATCCCTTCTTATTAACTACACATAAAAGGGAAAGATTTCAGAGGAGATGAAATCAAGATTTTTGGCCAGAACACTGACACTGTTGTACAATGACCTCCCTATGGCTACAGACCAGTGTCAATCAGGAACCTTCTTGTGTCGGGTGCCTGAAGTGTCACCTCTCAGGCGTTGCTTGTCATTGGGGGCACTCAGACTATGGGCTTCTGACAGAGAGCTTCACTCACCACCTCTGGGTTACAGACGAGCTCTTCCCCACCAGGAGGGCGGCACTGGCACCTGCTGGTCTAAGCTGCCTGATGCCAACATATGACTGACTCAGGGTCTTTAGACTGGTGCCTCAATAACAAAACACAAAATTTGTTGGCTGTGAAAAATATGACAAGGGTCACATCTCTGTATTCTTCAATTTGCCTCCCATAACAGCCACTCTAAGTCCCTAAGAAATACACATGTAACTCAGAGAAAGACATTTATTATTAACTGACAGATTTCTGCCTCTGTTCTCCTACTTTGTGAGCTGGGCTGGACCTTCTGTGCACCAAAAGAACATCTGGAGCCCTGTACTCCAGGTAAACGAGATAGCTGGACGGGGGTTACTATGTCTTGGCCCACTTTGGCCCTGTTAGGTCTTCAAAGGGCCTAATGGTGCCTGAACAGAAGCCTGAAGTGTGCACTGGAGCAATAGAAAAAGGAGATAGACTAAATCAAAAAGAAGCATCTACCTGGCCTTTTTGTATAGCAAAGGAAATGCAACCTTGTTCCGTATTTTCATGTAGGCTGGTTCGGTACCTGTGCTATTTGTCATTCTTTTTCTCTAGCCACTAATGCAGCGCATGGTGGGATGGTGACATCATAATGGCTTGTACTTATTGAGCTCAGCACTCTGCTAAGTGCTTTACATGCACTGTTTTACTTAATCATCAAAACTGTTCCAGGCCTGACACAATAGAGTGGTAGAGCCTTTGCCTCCAGGGAAAGAATTCACCAGTGAGCACTAAGTGTCCTTGAACCTGGCAAGGCTTTATTAGGGAGACTCATGCCTGAGGGAGCGAGGGCGGGAAAGAATACAGCCTGGCTCCTTGGAGGGAATTAAGAGAAGGTAGGAGGAGACCAGCTTCAAAGCTTGTTCTGGGTTGGGCTAACCTCCGGAGCATGGACACACACACACACACACATTCAAACTGTGCATGTGGCCTTCAGGAAACTGAGATACCCATCAGTCAGGATCGAACACTTTTTACCTGCCCTGGCACCTAAAGGTCATGGCGGTGGGCCAAGTTGGACAGAAGTAGCCAGTCCATCACTTACTCATCTGTTCACACAGGACTAGGGGCAGCTCACCCTACGGGCTCACAACCTCTTTCACCA
The DNA here is from genome assembly GCF_964194135.1 of Talpa europaea. Lineage (NCBI taxonomy): Eukaryota > Metazoa > Chordata > Mammalia > Eulipotyphla > Talpidae > Talpa > Talpa europaea. Next base: position 122,323,526 of record NC_140070.1, on the reverse strand, counting down.
ACGCTGCCTCAAAACAATTCTGGTTAAGTATCCCCAGATTACAGATAAGGACCTTGTGAGTGGAGAGGTTCAGCGAGCAACCAAGTGGTAGATTGGAAGTGCTGGAGCCAAGAGAGGAGCTGCCGGCCCCGCCCCACCCCAGCCCTAGATATCCTCCTGGAAGCGCGCTTCCCCACCTGCTCTTTTCTCCCAGACAAACTGCAGCACCCTCGTCCTTAGAGCTAGAATGGAGCAGAGATAAAGAGGTGTATGGAGGAAGAAAGGTACTAGCAACATGCAACAAATCTTAAAAAGAACAAAATGACCATGAGAAATGCTCAGAGGTGAGGGAAGCCAAGAGGCAATTAATAAAGATGTCTGTTATTCGATTTTAACTCATCCTGGGTTAACACTGTGTATCAGTTTCTAGGACTCTCATAACAAAATACCACACACTGGGTGGTATAAACAACAGAAATTTCTTTTCTCACAATTCTGGAAGGTGGAAGCTTGAGAGCAGAGTGTCAGCAGGATGGTTTCTTCTGGAGCCTCTTGACTTTGGCTAATAGTCATCTTCTCTTGCCCATGTCTTCACGTGGTCTTTTTGCCTATGTGTGCCTGTACCTGACCTTTTCTTATAAGGACACCAGTAGCATTGGATCAGGGCCCACCCCAATGACCACATTTCTGCTAATTATCTCTTTAAAAATCCTATCTCCTGGGCCTCCCCTGTGTGGCACAGCGGTTGAGCACTGGGCTACGAAGCTGCCAGCAGCCTCTGCAGCACCAGTTCAATCTCCGGCCACCAGGCGAGGGTCCCACATGGCACACAGACCTCTCCTGCCATGCCCGCTGCTCCCCTCAGCAGTGTATCTCGTCAGTCTGCCTGTTCTGTTCCCCACTCTGGCTCTGGTGACTCCTCTCACCCTCCAGCACTTCTGACTGAGCCCAGTGCTTGTATAAATAAATAAATAAACCTTTAAAAAAATAAATAAAAATCCTATCTCCTAACACAGTCCTCTTCTGAAGAAATGGAGGTTAGGATTTCAACCTATGAATGTGATAGAATGGGGACACAATTCAGTTCAGAACACACACATACACACACACACACGCGCGCACACACACGCGCACACACACACACTTTACCTCTGGATGTTCATTAAGTTGATTAGATACATTGTCTTGGATGAGAGAAAATTGGTAGAAAATTAAAATTATCTTCCATATATGGAATGGATAAAGACTAGCAGGGAAGAAACAAGACTGGAGGTCAGATTCAGGGCAGCAAATAAGAACATGGTAAAAACAGGGAGCAGGAAACCAATGGAAGATGTACTAGGAACAGTCTAGTCCCCCACCCCCACGCCATGAGATTCCCAATTATATGTGAGCCCTCAGTATATTTTATTTGCTGTATTAAAGGAATGATAACTCCTGAAGCCTGGATATCTCTGGGTAACATAACGATAAATGGTATGGCAATTTTTTTCAGTAAATTACCATCAAATCCCAACCTATTTAAATCAGAGATCACATGGCCTGTGTGGGAGAAATGTAACCCGAATATTTATCTCTGGATTTGCAGCACAGTTTACTATCTCACACATTAAAACTGAAACCTGAAAGGATGTCATGTGCCAGCAGTGAGAACAGTGGGTACGTTCTTGGATCCAGGGCAGCACAGAAATTCAAAATAAATGTGCAGCTGGCCAGGAGATGAGTCCATTGACTCACAAAAGTTCTTTGACTCAATCTTGGATAATAGAATTTCATGACAAGAATAATATTATAAATCTCATAGCGACCAATATTTTCAATTAAAACTCATTGAATTCTTCAACTCTAAATAAGGCTATACAAGAAGTTATGCTAATAAGTGGATCACCTTCACACTAGCAAAGTTGTCTGAATTCATTTTGAAAGGGCATTTCTGCTGACCATGCAGAGAGGGAAATCAGCTTCTGATTCTATTTCTTTTTTTTTTTTTTAAATATTTATTTATTTATTCATACAAGCACTGGGTACAGTCAGAAGTGCAGGAGGGTGAGAGAACTCACCAGAGGCAGAGCGGGTAGCAGAGCAGGCAGAAGGACCGAAGCACACCGCTGAGGGGAGCAGCGGGCGGCAGGAGAGGTCTGCGCGCCATGTGGGACCCTTGCCCGGCAGCCGGGGATCGAACTGGTGCTGCAGAGGCTGCGGGCAGCCTCGCAACCCAGCGCCCAACCGCTGCGCCACCAGGGAGGCCCTCTGATTCTATTTCTGAGGGATGGTGTGTTTGTGGGGCTGGCTGAGAGTAACCGGTACCAGCGTGGGGCCACCGCCAGCTGGTCAGTGCTGCTGGGGGCACCGACCTTCTGTAGCAGGAGTCTCACCTAGTCATAGTCGTGCCAAAGGCATTGGGCAATTTGGCTACACTAAAATTTAATTGTGTGTGTGTGTAAATTTATGTATGTTTGAGGACATGACAAATATAGCCTATTGGCAACTGTTTTCCAGCCTGATAGAAAGCAACACAAATGCTCAAGTTCAGTTTCTCATCTCTGGAATTGTGAGGCACAAATAAGGAAAAAGAAAGAGAACTAGAAAATGAAGAAAGATAAGTGAGATATTTTACAGTGTATTAATGTGGGATGCTAGGTACTGCACTTTTATTAAAACAGTAATAAATACACACTCACACAATCCTGGGTATTAGGAATAAAGAGAAGATATGTAAACTCCAACTCACCCAATGAATTCAAGGTATTCAAGGTATTCTATCCTTCTTGTTCACTACCAAAAGTTAAAATCTGCATGACAAGAATTATACAGCAATAAGGATAAGTCACTAAAATAAGGGATTCAAATCAGTGCCTGAAAACCTTAAAAGAACAAAATAGTATTATCTTAGAGCAAATTTGCATGATCCTTTAAGAAAATTAGCAGTTATTGTAAATCCAGCTGCATAATAGCAATCAATATAAGAAATGATATGGTTAATTGGTATATTTCTGTGATCAAAAAACAACTTCAAGGGTGGCAATCCTGACGATGATATCACCTAAATTAATTAAGCTTCTTCTATTGGTGAGGAATAAATACTGACTCTGGCTAGATTCAGAGAGACATATGAGGGAGGGAAAGTTCAAGGGAGAGAGAGAGAGACAGATTGGGAATTTACTAGAAGGGCCCTAGAAGGATTTTATGATGCTCCAGGGGCTTCACTGGCAATTTCCTATAGAGCATTGATTTTTAACCTTGATTGCATAATAGAATGCAGACAAAGCTTTGGCTCTACTCAGAGAAATTATATCAGAATCTCTAGGCATAGGGCCCCTGAATAAGTGTATTTAAAAACTCCCCAGCTGGTTCTCATGGAAAACCAGGGTTGAAAACTACTACTCTGGAATAGTGATATTAATGATTCCCAAACCCATCATTTTTCAGTTCAGAATTATAAATTCCCAGCAGAGACAATATAAGCAGCCCAGTTTACCTTCAGAGTTACGACTGAAAAAAAATAATAACCATTGCCAAAAAAAGTAGAGTCAGATTGGGCCAGACATGGCAGATGGCAGTGGGGAGTCCATGCCTATGGTTCAGAACAGATTGAAGTACTGAGAACTTGGCATCTCCCCAAACAGTGTTCCTTATACCATTCATGAGTGTGATGGGAAGTTTCATGCTTAACCAACCCCACTTCTTCTCCAAGAACACATAGAGATAAAATGGCATCACAGAGTCCAGAGCCCAATAGGATAGTCCAGGGTAAGACCAAAATGAGTGTGAAGATGGCTTATACACCCTGAGGAACAAATGAACAAAAGTTACCTAAAAGTTCTGCATTAGTGAATAGACAGAAATGATTTACAGTAATTGTGTATTTGTCAAGTGTCTATTTGTTTCTGCTTACCTTATAAATACATGTGAAATAGTAGCTTAAACAATAAAAGAAAAGCTTCTCTTAGGTAGATAAATGTTTCCCATTCAAGCCTGTTTACACCATACTTAAATATCCTCTTTTTTCCTAATAAGTAGTGCAAAGAGGAACTTCAGTCTGAATCTAGTCTCACACAAACTTAGACTAAAGTAGGTCAAATGAACTTTTCCTAATGTGACAACTACCTATCCCAGCTGTGACACAGACATTAAGGGAAAAGCACAGGACATGTGTGAAATAACTTAGGATAAAAACAGTATATACATTTCTAAATGCACGTACATGGGAAACACCTATGAGTAACTCAGACCAGGACAAAAAATAAGGGTGAAATAGATGCTGCTTTCAAGATACCCACTACTCTGCACGCAGAGAAATAGTCCTGCATCTCAAGAGACATGTGATTGAGAGTCAGAATGAGAGCTATATCTGTAAGGGCAGCGTAAATGAGTACTGTAGCTCATAGTGGGTTGGAATCCTGAGCCAACACTGCCTCTTGAGGTTCCACACCATAGTCCATGGCATGTCAATCTCCTTAAAATCCCCCTTGAATGCCAAACGAGTGTAAAGGCAAATGACTTTCACACCATGTACAGTGTGGTTGGAGAGAGGAGATAAAATAACAGAGATCTAAAGTCCAGATAAAATACAAAACAGCTGCTAGGTGGCAACAGAACTTGACACAAGGAATTCAAGTGCAAGTGCTTTATTTGATAGAGGAAGGAAAACAGCAAATAGGAGGATGGGGGTTTGAGATGTAGAAGAGAAGGCAGACAACAAAGAATGTGTCCTTGTAGGATAAGTGAATTGGTCAGTCTTTTATGCTACTGGCCTCGGAGGCTATCACCTGCAGCCTTGAATGCAGAAGGCCTTTGGGAGTGTGGGCAGAGGGCACACGTGCCTGATAGTGGACACCCGGAATGTGGTGTGGCATGTGGAAGTGGGCACACCTGAGCCTGGAAGTGGAGGTTGGAAGGGCGGCGTCGCACAGAGACAGGAAATGGTGACGCTGAAATGGCTACAAGACAACAAGGAATGGCTCTGAGTTAGAGGCCATGAGAGAACAAGAGAGACCCCAAAGAGAAAGAGGAAAGATTCTCCCAGGGTTGGGAGGCCCCCCGCCTCCCTGCCTGCCCTGTGTCTGATTGCCTCACTATGGTCTTCAGGCACCTTATCACTCTGAGAAACTGGAACTTAGCACCAAAAAGGAGGAAAATCTGGAGGGTGTGAAGAACACACACCCCTACCCAGAAAGAAGGGGTGAGGATATTTATACTCCAGTTCCCGTCAGTCACTGGTTAAGTTGGCCATGGGTGAGCAGAAGGGTGCAATACTTGACAGTCCAGGCCTGCTGGACATATTGGCAACCAGGAAAACTCCTCAACAAGTGAGATGTGTTGCTGGCAATTAAACTCAGTGAACCCACAATGTTATGGCAAAACTGGAAGGGGTAGGGTGAGCACCAATGACATCCCCTACAGTGGGGACACGGCGAGGCACATTAGAAATATACTGGATGTGTGGGCCTCCCCCGTGACGCAGCGGTTGAGCGCTGGGTTGAGAAGCTGCCCGTGGCCTCTGCGGTGCCAGTTCGATCCCCGGCTGCTCCCTGGCCACCAGAGGAGGGTCCCAAATGGCATGCAGACCTCTCCTGCCGCCCGCTGCTCCCCTCAGCAGTGTACTTCGGTCCTTCTGCCTGCTCTGTGAATTCTCTCACCCTCCCGCGCTTCTGACTGTACCCAGTGCTTGTATAAACAAAACAAACAAACAAACAAATAAATAAATAAAACATGCCTCTATTAAAAAAAAAATCTTTAAAAAAAAAAAGAAATATACTGGATGTGAATGCTCGTTCCTGGGAGATTGGGAGAAGCAGGTGCAAATAGATACACACTTTTCAAAACATGAAGTGTCATATGCACAGTATCACAATTATTAACTGAGAATTCTCAGAACTGAAGTACAATCCTTAGCATTGGAAATGGACATAGTCTTTGAAGTCAAAGCTGGGATTCAGGTTCTTTTCTGTCTGCGGGGCTCTGCTTCCTCAAGTAAAACTTTCCATATCTATCAGATGAGACCAAACGAGAATTCCTAACTCATAGTAATTTTATGGGGATTCAAAGCACCTCAGCATGGAAATCACTGAAGACTAGCAAATGGCAAAAATTCAAATATTAGCTGCTATCATCATATTTCTTTTTTTTTTATCATCATATTTCTTATGATCATTATTAAATAGTTCTTTGTTTCTGTTTCTTTTTTTTTTTTAACTAAGCTCAGGTTTCCAAAACAAAATATAATAGACTGGTTGACTTTACAAGACAAATTTATCTTCTCACAGTTCTGGAAGCTGTAAAATCCAAGATCAAGGTGCTAGCCAATTCAGTTGTGGGCGAGAGTTGTCTTCCTGGCACACAGATGGCCCTTCTCACTGTTTCCTCATGTGGCAGGGAGAGAACACTCTCTTCTCTTCTAAGATCACTAATCTGAGCCTCGCTCATGGCGCAAAGGGTTAAGACCCAACCTATGAAGCTAGCCACAGTCACTGCAGCACGAGTTCAATGCCCAGCCAGTGGAGCTAACCCACATGGCGCAGCAGACCTCTCCTGACTCACCCACTGCTCCCCTCAGCAGTGTATTTTAGGTAATCCGCCTGTTCTGTTCCCCACTGTGTCTCTGGTGAATCCTCTCACCCCCCACACCTCTGGCCTGTACCCAAGTTCTTGTATACATAAATAAATAAATCTTAAAAAAAATAATAAGGGCCTCTCTGGTGGCACAAGGGGTTAAGCACTGCACTATGAAGAAATCCACAGCCTCTGCAGCATGAGAGAACAACCCACATGGCGCAGCAGACCTCTCCTCTCTCACCCGCTGCTCCCTTCAGCAGTGTGTTTCTGTCAGTCTGCCTGTTCTGTTCCCCACTCTGTCTCTGGTGAATCCTCTCACCTTCTGCATCTCTGGCCTGTACCCCAGTTCTTGTATGCATAAATAAATAAATCTTTAAACTAATAATAATAATAATAATAAATAATTGATATCCGTTTGGTAAGATTTTTGTTTGTGAGTTTTCTCCATCTTAGTGAATTTAAGGGAACTTGTTTATTGCCCTCTAAATGAGATGAGTGGTTCCTCCCTCCCTCCCTATGCCCCTCTCATTTCTCTACCAGCAAAAGGGTCTTTCATCCATTCCCTAACCCCCTGACCATTCGGGACTAGACATTTTCCTCTATGTGACCTAGACCTGGAAAGAAGCCGGGTGCGCCCAGCCTCTTTCCCAGCTGTGGAGCTACAGCCATTCATTCCAGGCAACTCCTACATGTCTGCTAATTCCTTCAGCAAAGAGTTGTTCATGAAGTGGCATGCCCACTCCTCCCACCCGCCTCATCTTGCTCGGCTCTGGACTCTATTTCTTTCCCAGCTCGGCCTTTTATATGAGGGCATTATATAAATGCCTACATGAATAAATCTCTAAAGTAACGAGATATTCCAGGATGCATTTTCTCATGACCTAGCCTCTGTGATCTCCTACCAGCTATGTTGAGTCCTAGGAGTTGTAGTGCTCTGTGAAGAACACACACATCTTAATGGAAGTCAGAGGAGTTAGGGGAACACTGGAGAGCCGGGAACCATAGAAAAGATTCTGCTGGTTCAGAATTGTGCAATGAAAGGCAGTCACTTGATTGATTCTCTGAAGAGAAGTGTTCCGGCATTGAGGGTAATTATTGACCATCGTCAAAAGTCTTTTCATTGGTTCAGAGGATGGAAAATAAAGCATAGAATGCTTTTCAAAATGGAATCCAAACTATGTTTTAAAAATATAACCTAGATATAGTTAACTATTTTTTGTTTTCTCCTCAGTTTATAGCTGTGGTGCCAATTTTTTGTGGTTATTTGTGGGTGCTTTTTATAGGAAGTTTGAAGGTATTGCTTCTCAGTTACCATCACAATGCAGAAACACCAAAATAAGCATACTGAAATTCTAGTTACAGTGAAAATTATGCATAGATGTCATTTAACCATTAATCAAAGATATTGAGACTATAGTGAAAGAGTACCAGCTCCTGCATGTAGAGCTTTTACACTACCAGTTATCTGATGCAATAGCCATTCTGCTTTTTCTCCTGAAACAGCACAATAATTTCACTTCATGTGTTATAACCCAAAATAAAGATTTGTTTTTCAGCCTTCCCTGAGTGACAATGTGACTAAATTGTGGCCACTAAGATAGAGAAATATTGCAAGGGATTTCCAGGAAATTTCCCCTAAAGCGAAACTCAATCCTGCTTTCGGGAGTTCTAGCAGCATCTTATAACCTAAGGATAAGAGTTATGTTCAGAGGTAATGGAGCAGAGAGCTAGAAAGACCTGGTTCACTAACAACTTTCATGAATCCCTACTCTAAACTCATGTTTTTGAGTCACAGACCACTGGAAACTTAGTGTTAGAATGCAATAACAATTTTTTTGGCATTTTAAAGTATTTTTTTGCCCATAATAATATCAGTTTGATAATGGCTTTAATGAAGTCATTGAGATTGAGTGATAGATAATGTATTTTTTTAAGTGCATTTTCTTTTTTTTTAAGTTGTGTTTTTTTGTTTTTTTTATTGCGGTAACACTATATGTGATTTAGGGGGAAATGTTCACTCCGCTTCAGATGTACGTTACCACACCAAACCCACCCTCAAAGCACCCAAAATCCTCCACCACTGTGATCAGGCCTCTTCTCTCCCTCTGCTCCCCTCCTCCAAGCCTCCCACTCAGGCAGACTCAATTCCATAGTCAGATTTCTACAATTTGTTTCGCTTTAGTTTTGCCTGTGCCTTTGTTTTCTTTCTTTATATTCCACATAGGTGAGATCATTCTGTATTTGACTTTCTCCTCCTGATTTATTTCTTCTGGCATAATTGTCTCCAGTTCCATCCATGTTGTTGCAAATGGCAAAATGTCATTTTTTTTTTAATACCTGAGTCATATTGCACATCTTTTTAATCCCCTCATCTGCCTCTGGCACTTAGATCATTTCCATACCTTGGCTATTGAAAGCAGTGCTGCAGTGAATATATGAGTGTATCTATCACTGCAAATTAATCTTTTTCATTCTTTAGAGTAGAAGTGCTGGCTGATATGGTAGATTTGTTTTTGAGAAACCTCCGTACTATTTTCCATAGGGGCTAGCCCAGAGTACAGTCCCACCAACAGTGCATGAGGATTCCTTTTTCTCTACACCCTTGTCAACATTTGTTGTTTCTGGTCTTTTTGAAGTAAGCCATTCTCACAGTTGGAAGTAGTATCTCTTATTGTTTTGATTTGCATTTCCCTAATAAAGATGAGCATTTTGTGAGGTTCCTTTTGACCATCTGTACATCTTTGGAAAGTTGCCTATTTAGCTCTTCTGCATCTATCCTCATTTCTTGAGAGTTTTTGTCATAAATGATGTTGAATCTTGTGAAACACTTTCTCTTCATCTATTGATAAAGTCATATATTTATCTTTCTCTTCTGTTGATGTGAATTACATTTCTCAATTTGCAAATGTTGAGCCATCCTTGCATCCCTAGGATAAATCCTATTTGGTCATGATATATGAGTCTTTTAATGTACTCTTGAATTTGGTTTGCTAAGATTTTGTTGAGGATTTTTGCGCCTATGTTCATGAGGGATATTGGTCTGTGATTTTCTTCTTTGTGTGATAGCCTTGTCTGCTGTTGGTATCAGAGTAATGTTGGCCTCCTAAAATGTGTTTGGAAGCTTTCCCTCTTGAGAGTTTGTATTAGTTTTTCTTTGAAGGTTTTATAGAACTCACTAGTGAAACCATCTGATCTCATTTTTTGTTTTGGGGGAGATTTTTTATTACTATTTGGCGTTGGTCTGTTCAGGTTATCTATTTCTTCGTAACTCACTCTTAAAATACATGCTTCCTATATTACTCAGCATTCAAAAAAGATAAACACATGCAATTTGCAGCAACATGGATGGCGCTGGAAGGGATCATGCTCAGCGAAATAAGCCAAAAAGAAAAAGAAAAATACCGGATGGTCTCACTCATAGCAGGAATCTAGAAAACTTAAATAAGGGACCAGGAAAATGAATAACTATAAGAAAGTGAAAATCAAAATCAACAAAAAACTATGAACCAGAGACACTTTTAGGGGGGCGGGGGTGGGAGGGGAGGGATTGGGGTCAGAATGGGGGGGCTGCAATTGTATGGGGAATATAACAATAAAATTTATTTAAAAAAAAAAAATACATGCTTACTAGAATTTGTCCTGTTTTTCTAGTAGTAGTATTTCACATATTCATAGTAGCTACTTATGATCCTTTGTATTTCTGTGATATCTATTGTAACTTGTCTTTCATTTCTGATTCTATTTACTAGCACTTTCTCCTCCTTTTTCTTTTTAGTGAGTCTAAATAGAGTTTTGCTTATTTTGTTACTTTTTTTTTCAAAGAAGCATCTTTTGGTTTTGTTGATCTCCTGAACTGACTTTTTTTAGTTCTGCTCTAATTTTTATTATGTTCTTCATTCTACTGACTTTTGGTTTTGTTTGTTCTTATTCTATTTCTCTAAAGTGTAAGGTTAGATTATTTGACTTCTTTTCTTAGTTCTTGATGTGGGCCTATACTGCTTTTGCTGCATCCCATTAGTTCTGGCAACTTCTTTCATCATTTTCATTTGATTTCAGGTATTTTTAAATATTTTTTTCTTCTTTGATTTCCTAGTTAATCCATAGTCATTCAATAATATGTTGTTCAATCTCCACATATTAGAGGTATTTCCTGCTTTCTTTTTATGGTTGATTGGCAGTTTGATATCACTGTGATCAGTAAAGATATTTGATACAATTTCACTCTTCATGAATTTATTGACACTTATTTGTGATCTAACATGTGGTCGATCCTGGAATATGTTCCATATGCACTACAGAAGAACATGTACTCAGTTTTTTTTTTTAATCTATATTTATTTTCTATACCTATCTGGTCTAATTCCTCATTTAAGCCGTTGTTTCCTTATTGATTTTCTGTCTGGTTGATCTGTCCATTGATGAAAGAAGGCTGTTCAAGTTCTGTACTTTTGTGCTGATTCCAATGTCTGTTTTTAGATGTGTTTATAGTTACTTTACATATTTTGGTGTTCTTTTTTTTGGTACATATACATTTATGAGTATTATGTCTTCCTGATGTATTGATCCCTTAATCATTATTAAATGTCCATCCCTGTCTAATGTTACCTTTTAAACTAGAAGTTTATTTTATGTTACATAAGTTATTCTGTCATGTCCTTTTGGGGGATATCCCATTTGTTTATAGAATTACTTTCTAACCATTTACTTTCAGCCTGTGTTTATCTTTGGAGCTAAGAGGCATCTCCTGGAGAAAATCACAAGTTGGGTTTTGTTTTCTGATCCATCCAGCTTTTTGATTAATGGATCAGGGTAATTTTTTATATATGATGAAGTGCTACTGTCATCTGTCTTCAGTTTTTCGGTTCTATCTGCTTTTTTGGTTCAACTTTTTTTGTGAAGGAGATTCTCTTTGATTTAGATAGGAGAGCTCTTTTTAACATTTCTTATAGGAGAGGTTTACTGTTCACAAACTCCTACTTCATTTTGTCCGGGAAGGCCTTTATTTCTCTTTTACATGAAAAAAGGGTATTTCAGGATATATAACTCCAGGTTGACGGTTTTTAAGTATTTTGAATATGTTATTCCATTCTCTCCTTCCTTGTAGGATTTCCTCAGAAAAATCTCATGTAAGCCTGATGGGAGTACCTTTAAAGGTTATCTACTTCTTTCCCCTAGCCACAATCAATATTTTTTCTTTGTCTTAAACTTGGTATTCTCATTACTATGTGTCTTAGTACAGATCTCATTGCATTTAAATAACCAAATGTTCTTTTAGGTTTGTGGACATGTATAATTAGTTCCTTCCCTAGGTTTGGGAAGTTTTTCTCTATTATTTCTTTGCATAGCTGTTTGCCCCATCCCTCTCTCCCACTTCTGGGATATCATTATCCATATCCTTTGCCTTTTTTTGATGGAGTCAGAGAGTTTTTGAAGTGTTTTTTTTTTTTTTTCCATCTGCTGCTTTGTATTTCTCTTTCTTCTTCCACCTGGGTCTTTTATGCATTACTAATCTTCAAGATCAGGTATTCATGCCTCCATTTAATCTATTCTGCTTCTATACCTTTCTCTAGAGTTTTTTTATGTCATCTTTAAATTTTTTTACATCCTGAATCTCTGTTATTTTCTAATTTAAATCTTCAATTACTCTTTGCTACTGATAACTTCATTTCTTAGGTCACTCATATGTTTTTCCAAATTTTTGTTTTCTCACTTCAATTCACTTTTCTGAGTTCTCATTTATCACTTTGACTTGCCTTTTTGTGTTTTCTTCCATTTCTTTGATTTTTTTATTGTAGCAATTTTTTACTCCATATCTAATAAAAATCTTTCCATGCATTTGTGGTTGGATTCTAGAGAGTTATTCTCTCCTTGTGATGTCATACGCTCTGAGTCTCAAGATGTCATGCATTGTATTTGTTTTTGTCTGCCCATTTTGCTGCTTTTGATTTCCATATATATACACAAAACACATATATTTAACAGTATATATAACAGAATATATATATTCCATATATATAAAACAAAAATTGTTAAAAAAATTTTGCAATATAAGCTTGTTATTTTTGCTTACTTTATGTAGAAATCAGGATTGTTTTAATACTTAAGGTTCAGATTTTTGAACCCTAAAAACCAGTAAGCTATAGCTGTTAAACAATTTTCAGCTTTTCTGTTGTCAGATTTACTTAAGCAGTAAGTGTATTCAGATTAAAACAGTTGAATCATGTTAAATGTTGTTGTTATACCACATTACATTGAACGCTGCTTTAATGCATGTTGAAAGACATTTCTTTTTTTGTAAAACTCAAAATAGGCGCTGCATTTACAATCAAAAGTGAAACATTTGGTACATTTGTTAATTCTAGTATCTTTTAATAAACTCTAAGGCATGTATGTTTAAGGGTTTTTTTTTTGAAGTTATTTGAGAAAAATTGAGACATAATACCAATACTTTAGGATTTTAATTTTGGTGTTTATATGAAACTCTGAAGCCTTTGATTTAAATTTTTTTCTCTGTATTGTGATTTCCTTCTAGGTATATTGCATTAAGTGAAACTCGTCAAATAAATCTTCCTTTTAAAAACTGATATGAGAAAAAAAGATATTTTTATGGTCATCCTTGAAAAATAAAATCTTCTGTAACCCTGTACTATCCCTGTATTACTTAGTTCCAGGTTTAAGTTATGTGAAAAACAACCATTATTTCATTTAAGTCAATATTATTATGGATTTTTCTATTATGTGCAGCCCAACGTGGCCCTAATTGATAGAGGTCCCTATACCACCACCACAAATTAATCTGCATTTGCTTTACAAACAACTCTAACCAGCTTGTTTCATCTGAACCTACTTTTCAAAAAGATTAATGACAAAGATAAAGGGATATCCTCTTAGAATCAACCCTAGAACTGTTAGAATCAAACCCCATAGCAACAGAAATTGAGGAAAGAAACTGAAAAGTCACAAAAAGTCAACTTTATTATTTCAAGAGGCACAGCTATCTATGGCCATTTAGTAAAAAGACAAGCAGCATTGTATGAATCAAAACACCCTAGAGATTATAACCAAATTCAGAAGAACTCAAGAATTAATGAGGGCCCTAAAATATTAAAAAAGTAGAGGCTTAGTCATGACAGTTCCATTAAAGATAATCTTTGCACATATTATTACCAAAGACAATTCCCAGGAAATATTCTCTTCTTTTTTTCCATGTGTTTCATTTTATTTGTGGTAGCTAAAAGTTGCCATTTTCCTTTTGAAAACTTCAGCAAATAGAAAATAGATCTTGTAGCTTTATGATACATGATTTCCTATTCTTATGCCTTTTTCCTTAAAAGAATCCCTGAGAATTCATTTATTAATTACCAATTCCATTTTTAATTAAATAAGGGAGCAAATAAAGAAAACACAAAAGCATTCTTAATTCAGTTAGAAATGTGCAAATTAAGCTCAATCTATGCATTTAATTTTGTGATGAGGATTTATTGCATAGCTGTTTCGCCATGCCCTAGGGAGCACGCCAGCATCCCTTCTCTGTGAAGAACCCTAAATCCCAGTGAAATCATGTCATAGTTGTCAGTAGAAAAACCCACAGTCTGCAGTGTCATCCCCAGCCTCCACTTCTCACAAACCGCAGTTAATGTTGTCTTCCATAGTTTGTTATTTTGTTTGTTTTGAGTCCTGATGTATTTCTTGCTTCTTCTGGTTCTAAAATGCCTTGGGATTAACCAATACTAAATTCATTTTAGAAGCACAAAAGAACAACATGTACCTCAGCTAAATCTCTCTCCTTTTTCCATCTACCCCCAAGGTAAAGGGGAAAAAATTCGAGATATAAATCTACTTCCTCACTAGCAGTGATTTAAAAAAAATCTGAACCTAATTCGAAGGCACATCCCTTCCTGATTTGGCCTTGCTGAAATTAAATTTCTACAAACATGTCAGTCTCTCATTTCCACTAGCCTTCAGAATTTTCTACACTTTATTGCGTTCAGAAATAGAGTGACATTTGCCAAGAAAATGACTCCCTTTTCATTATTTCCCCTCACACATTGCTCCTCACCCAAGCCACAAGGAATCTGTCAGGCAGCCACCCCACTGCTCCCTCCCAGCTCTCTTCCCACCGCAGACATGCTCAGCCTCCGTTTCCACCTCTGTTTTCCACCCACTTCAAGTGTCTCTTTCTCTTTGAAGTCTTTCCTCAACCTCTCCATGAGAATGATCACCTCTCTCCACATTCATCAAGTAAAATTATGAGGTCTAATGAATGTCAGCCAAGAGATACATGGGGGAAGCACATCCAACATGTGGCCCTTTGGGAGGTGGAGATAAACATTTACTGGATAAGTGTAAAATTGATGGTGCTATTTGCCATAAATGAGTGGCAAATGGTGCTCAGAGAGAAACTGAAGGATCTGAAATTTTGTCCAGCTTGCAAGCTGACAACATAGGCTGCCAGTTATATGTCCCTAGAGTGGTGGGAGACACAGGACAAGAAGCTTGGTGAGAGCAATGGAGTTAGTCATTGATACCAAACAGCAGCTGTGGTAGGACCTTACATCCCTTCCCCAGGCCCGAGTTGCCACAGGGTAACAACTAGGGACAGACGTTCCCTGTCCTTGCATATGAGGGGCACCACAGAAAAGGAACCTCAAATTTTAGGAGACTGACTCTTATATGAGACTGTCCATCTGCCCATCCACTGCTCTGTAGACAAATTAATATAAGAGGTCGATGTATATCAATCTCCTCTAGAGAAGAGGGGGAACATCATGATTACTCTGGAATGGAAGAGAATGACTCCAGAGAGGGGAAGAAGAGGGTTTTTCTACCAAGCGTGTCTTGTGGGAGAAATGTCTCAATCCTTCTAAGGAAAACACTACCCCTAGTTCTCAAGCATCCTTTGTTCAGAAGATCTGGACCAATGAGGAAGGAAAGAACCCACAGACATCTGTCCCCCATATCCCAGAGATATGAGCTTTTCCTGAAAAAAATGCAGTGTGCTAAGATCTGAAGATGGGAGGGAGTCAAGGAATTGTGGCCAAATCCTTTCCAGGCAAAGAGATTGCAAGGTGCAATGCCTAGTGCAGGAAAAAGCATGGGGTTTTCAAGGATGTGGCTGCATAGCAATTAACACATAAAACTAAATGAATCTGGGAAGGTAGACAGAGACCAGACCATGCTGGACCTCGCCAGACCACACTAAGGATTTGGTGCCTTACACCAAGAGCAGCAGGAAGCCAAAGACTTGTCTTAAGTCAAGAAATATTATGGTGAGATTTGCATTCCAACCACACTACTCTCTAGCATAGCAGATGAACAAGTTGGGGTAAGACAGCGTTCTAGTTTTGTGGTAAATTATTTGAGCTTGTGTCCTTTCTCGTACTTCTCCTTCTCTTATATATCCTACAAAATGCCACCCAGCACATTGGTATTTGGCATGACTCATTCATTGCTTATCAACAATAGGCAAAGCACCAGAATGAATCAAAAAAGTATTTTCATTGTTGAATCAGTATGAAGAGAAGCCCCCTTCCTTCCTGTCATTTCTTTTTAAATGTGCTATATAATATATGAATTTTTTAGTTTGATTAAGGTCTTTTAATCCTTCAACTTCTCTATTTAGGATAGCTCAGTGTGTCCAGCATAGGAAAATTTCTAGGTAAAGATGACTTCACTTTGTCAGATGTTCTGCTGCTCTGGGAAAAAAACACCAGAACAGGTCAAATTAGGGTGGTTTTGAATGAGAGCTGTGAGCTGGTTTTGGTGGCCTTGCATATAAAACAAAAATACAAGATGCAGCTCTCAATCTGGAGGTGGGATAGAAATAAAGGATCTGAAATCTTGCCTCACGCCGCGAGAGAAGGCCAAAAATCAAGTTAGAGGCGGGAGTATATGGTGGGGCAAGGTGGCCGAGGATGCAAGGACTGCAAGTAACGGCTTCAGAACTAGCTGATTAGTTTTATATATGGGATGCCGTTAAAGTGTTACCTTTTGCATTTTTCCCTTCACCACAAATTTAATAACTTTATTTTCACTACAGCTCCATCAATTTTAGTTTGGATGTGCTATGATTCACTTCCCCAGAGCGTTTGCATAATATGTATCCCGCAGGTTTCATTTCTGTAAATCACTGCTTTGTGGGGGATGAGGGGGGTGGATTCCAGGCGCACTTCAGCCTTTGAGTAAGTTTTGAGACCAAAAGGAGATTGCATTTCCTGATTGCTAAGTTATCTCTGCTGTTCACTCAGAAATTATTTTCCCTATAACACTTCCGTTTGTATATTCGATAAAGTTAATATCTGTGAAATCAGTTGATTCTCACTGTGCTAAATTATACCGGAATAGACAGAAGATTGACTTCCTGGTATTGACAAGAGAGAACTCTCAATGTCTTTTGACTTATTATCTCTGGCAGTTGGAAAGAATTACAATAACACACAAAATTACTTTACAGGGTATGTTTAGAGAGCAAAGAAAATTAATGGAGGGATGGATTCTAAAGGTATTTTCGCCTTTTGACAAAGAATTCTATTTCCTGTCAAACATTTCCTCTGAAATGAACTGGAGGAACACAATGTAAATTGATTTATCTGCACCTAAAGAAATACCTGAGGTTTAATTGCCTCTGCAATATTTATGCTTATATAAATAATTCAGTGGCAAATTAATCCAGCTTTTATAATTACCTCCCAGAGAGGCACATGGCTCTGTCCCAGGGTCTTAATTGTGGCTTGATGAAAGTATTTAGGTCACTAACACCAATAAGCCACATAGAAACTTTTTAAAGACATAAAGGAAAGAAATCCACATCTTCTTAACCTGAATTCTTAGGAATGAATAGAGCATTTGCATTTGCTCCGAAAGACTGTGGATTTCAGGAAACATAGTTCCATCAATGATGAACTTTTAAAAAATACATGGTTTTCAACCTCACCCTTGAACTCTAGCACACCAGATCCTGAAATTCACAGTAGTGTGACCCCTGAACCAGCATCTCTCCCACATCACCTGGTGCAAGCAGCTATTTCCTTCGTGGTGTTTTCTTCATGATTTTCATTCATTTTATGTTGCGTCACCGTCTCCTTTTACTCTGCTCACTCTCCCTAGAGCCAAAGCTGCAGTCCTGCACACAGCATCCAAGTAGCATCTGTAGAGTAAGTGAAAATTGTCAGGATTTTCCACCCTCCCTCCATTAGTTTTAATGATAGAAACCTGTGGGCTTGCACGTGTGCCTGATGCCTGATGGCGGCACCTGGAGTAGGGTGTGGGCCTGCATAAGTGGGCGCCCCTTGGCTGAGAGGCTGGGCATATAAGGGCGGTGTCACAGGGGCACCAGCAGAACCGCAGAACCAGAGTGGTAGGAGCAGCAGCAGCAGTAGCAGAGAAGCAGAGACCAGAGACTGTGAGAACGCCAGAGAGCCCAGAAAGAGGGAAGATTTGCGGGGGGCTGGGAGGCCTGCCAACCTCCCGGCCCCCCTGCTTACTATGTACCTGGTTGCCGCTCTACAAATGTTGTAAAAAGCTCAATAAAAGCCTGAAAAAAGCCACCAAGTGCTTTAGGACTCTCTTTTACCGGTTTGCTCAGATCACAGAGAACCTGCACTGTGCCTTGCTGGCAGAACAGCATCAGATTGTATTGTTTATGAAATGACTTGGCTGTGTTATCTGACTTATTCTATCCCAAACTTATTCTAGCCAAACTGTCAAGTGATTAGCACAATTCAGTAGTATAGACAAGGAATCTAAGACTCAGAGGTTGAACAGTTTTCTCCACGTGAACAAGATAATCATTTGGAGAGCCAGCCTCGTCCTAGCGTGTGTGTACTCTGATGGACGGGCAAGTTTGTTCACTACTCTGTAACAGACCTCGCACAGAGGCTGCACAAGGGCAGGCTCACAATAAATACCTGTGCAGAGAATGGACTCTAAACCTCATGTCTTCACTCTGCACCACATTGTCTTCCTAGAAAAATACAGGATGCCTCTATATTCCTTTCCTCTTCCCACTTCCAACCTGTCCTTCAAAGTAAGGTGACCACCTAGACTTCAAAACAGCATTCACATCTCCCTTCATCCTAATGCCTCCCTGTGCAAGTGTATTCAGATGAAACACGTTATTGAGGACTTGGTCAAGCACTGTCTTATATTCTGCGAATTATATGTTGGTCTTATCTCCTAGATCTGCTCCATCTTCGTTATTTCAACCAAGTCAGGTGCATCTGTGTTAATCTGCAGGTGGGATTCATTTGCACTGAAGATCAAATAATGAAACTACAAAATTTTGGCAAGGCGGCAGGCTGAATCTTTTTAACTCTAGCTGCTACAGGGGAAAGGAGGAGGAAAAAAAGTAGACAGTGGATAGTGAAGGAAGGTGATATAAAGCCACCGAGCATTCTCCTAGGTAAGAGTCCATTATTTTCCTGCTTAAAATGATGATACCCTGTGAGACCCCCCACTCACAGCAGAAGGACTTCGGGGAATTCATTTTATAGCAAGTGTTTTGCACAGTGAATTTATAGTTAGGAGAGCTGCACCTTCTAGAACTTGTACAGAAATAAGTCATGCTGCCTGGCTTATGGCTCCACAATATCCTAGCGAGGAGGAATTCATGAGCCGCACCGGCGCCAGCCCAGAGCTACACCTGTAAAGGATTTTTTTTTTTAAGTCTCTCATATCTGTGTATGGACATGGATGTGCTGTTTGAGAAAACAACTTTGCTTTCCTTAGTGCAGATTTAGTCATTCTCCACTGTTATTTTCAACACAGTTATGAGCTTCTCCCAACACATTTAACAAGGCAGAAGCCCGCGCAGTTACAGTACCACGTGGTGCCTAGACTGAGCTGGCAAATGAGCAGGCTGCCCCACAGATCACTTCTTTATAATCCTGGGATCAATCTGACCCTGTATGAAAGCATATAAAATGTCTTTGACTCTACTTATGTGTTTGTTACCTGCACATTCTTCCATATCCTGAGCTCTAGCAGCAGAGACTTTTGATGGACCCCATGCCTCACCTGCCCACATTATAGGCTGGTTCCTGTACCTTCTGTGGATGACATTTTGGGCCAACTCTTTGCCAACACGAACTGATAGGATCTTTCTGTTATAGAGCAGCCCCAATATTGAATGGGTTCCTCGCTGTGGGTCCTCACCCGTGCGCTTTAAAGGGACTTATTAATACTCTACTACAGACACACACAAAAGGTTAATAAAAGGTTTATTTACAAGAGAAAAGGAAATAAGGAAAATGTACAACTCAGGGAGAAAATAGGGAAATAAAGTCTTTAATGCGTCCTACCCGATCCGCCACCTGGAAACCCAAAGGCACTCTCAGAGCTGGCTGGACGCTGCGAGCTGGCGGAGAGCCAAAATGGGGGCTCCCTAAAGCCCACGTGTCTGCCTTTTATATCCACCTGGCTGCTTAACCCCACCCTCATGTCCCAGCCACCTTCCCTTTGGTGGTGATGGGATTTGGAGTTCCCAGTGTCTTTGGCTTTGGCCTGGGGTGGGGGTGGAGTCCACAAAGCCTGTATGGAATTAGCTTTAAGACATCCTTTTCCCCCTAACATTTCTACCTCACCATCTCCTGTCTATACCCTCTGGGGAGTCCCTTGATTTAGCTGAAACTCAGTCCAATATTTCTCCTTTATCCCTGACAGGTGTGGGCAAAGGACAATGTTCATACTTACTGAACAAAAAAAAAGTTCACTCCTGTCTAAGCTTCGGAATGCACAAATTCTTTCAGATATTGAAATATAACAATTAAAGCATGGTTTATTAATCTGTGACCTATACATGGAATTCGTTGTATAAAAACTTTTTTGGTGAAAACAAGCATTCATTTTTCCAGGGGGAGCATAATTAACTGCCATCAACTTCTCAATGGGATCTACAACCAAAAACATAGATGGCAAAAAAATGGCAAAGAGATCTGATCTTTTGAAAAAGAGGTAATATTTCTGCAGATCCAACAATTCTCTTGGTAATACAAGATATCTCACTGGATAAGGGGAAGGCAAAAGGGTGTCAGTGCAGACCTTGATTTCTTCTACAGGATCGGGTGATGCTGGAGAACGCAGCTTAGAAGTCACCCTTTGATGGACATGGCCTACCAATGAGCAGCTACTGAAAAGAAATTATCTGTCTTGAAAAAAGTCTAACAAAATTAGCTCCTTTCTAAAAGGCAAGGATAACAAGTCTCTTTTGCAGAAATACTTGAGTTCGTCCTCATTTCTCCCAAGAGGCTCTATAGTTCTTTGATATTTAAATTAGACTCTTTTAAACGGTGCCTCTTGCCACTGTCTTGGCTGATTGTCCATTCTTCAGTTGTTAACTGATCTAACCCTGCCAAATACTAATTTCCTACTCTAAGTCCCCAACAACTCCTAAAGGACATCCCCTATCTTTTGCAAGATCCACAGTTTTACTTTTCACTCTACTGTGCTTTGGCATTGGAACGTTGGCTGTTAACACACTGGGTGGTTGGTCACAGGATTAAGGAAGGAGGGATATATGTGAGCAGACATTTTATAATTGGTCCATTAATTAGTGAACACTTTTATGCTGCCATATTCCAACATCTTTGTAACTGCTGTGACTCAGATAATAAATATGCAGATAATTAGGACCCTCTATACATCAAAACATTAATAGCGGCAATCTCTAAATGGTGGGATTATGGGTAATAAAAATGATAACTGACATTAATTGAGAGTTCACTATACATGCTAAGCACTCTACAAGCATGACCTCATTTAATATTCACCGAAACCCCCTGAGAGGACTACTATAATTTTCCCTCTTTTCAAATGAGGAACCTGAGGTTTAGAGAGGTTAAAATACTTACCCAAGTTCACATGGTAAGTGGCAGCACTAGGATTTAACTCAGCTAGCCTGACTTCAGAGCCCAGAGTTTTAACCTCCCTACTTACTTGAATTTTCCCCTTTCACACAAAGAAAATTTACAAAAAGTGACATGAAAGGAAAAAAATTATTATTTCTTAAAACCACTGAGTACAACTATCACCTAGCACAGCTTTTCAGAGTCATATTCACCAATCTGTTTATGGTTCATCTGATAAATATCACCTATCAAGGCATTCCTCTGGCATTTTCTTACAACTTAGATTTCTTTTTTTTAATGAACATTTGAGCCTAAAGTTTTTGACCACTAACAAATCTCTGTCTAGAAGACTGTCACAACTGTTGTTTTAAAAGTTCCTCTTTTAGAATGGCACATATTAAAAAAAACTAGCAACAACAAATGTTGGCGAGGGTATGGAGTAAAAGGAACTCTTCTGCACTGTTGGTGGGAGTGCAAACTGGTCCTACCACTGTGGAGAGCTGTGTGGAGATTTCTGGACCTACTAAACATAGAGCTTCCATATGATCCAGCAATTCCACTCCTAGGTATTTACCCAAAGGACACAGAAACATCAATTCCAAAGAGCACCTGCACCCCTATGTTTATAGCAGCACTATTTACAATAGCTAAGCTTTGGAATCAATCCAAATGCCCAAAAATAGATGACTGGATCAAGAAGATGTGGTACATTTATACCATGGAATATTACTCAGCATTCAAAAAAGATAAACACATGCAATTTGCAGCAACATGGATGGTGCTGGAAGGGATCATGCTCAGCGAAATAAGCCAAAAAGAAAAAGAAAAATACTGGATGGTCTCACTCATAGCAGGAATCTAGAAAACTTAAATAAGGGACCAGGAAAAGAATAACTATAAGAAAGTGAAAATCAAAATCAACAAAAAACTATGAACCAGAGACACTTTTAGGGGGACGGGGGCGGGAGGGGAGGGATTGGGGCCAGAATGGGGGGGCTGCAATTGTATGGGGAATATAAAAATAAAATTTATTATTTAAAAAAAAATAAAAAAATAAAAGTTCGTCTTTTAAAGATGTGGTATATATACACAGTGGAATACTATTCAGCAATCAAAAAAGATAAACTCATGCGCAGCAACATGGATGGAGCTGGAAGCAATTATGCTCAGTGAAATAAGCCAGAAGGAAACAGAAAATATCAGATGGTTTCACTTATAGGAGCAATATAGGGGAACCAAATAAAGGATCAGGAAAAATAATAATAATAATAAATTTTAAAAGCAAAATTAACAGTCAGCTGTAAATCAGACATTCTGCAGGGGAGGGAGAGAAATCAAAACGGGAGGGAAGAACACAAGGGACTATGGTGATGGTGCACAGGTGAATTGGTGGTGGGAATTTTACAGGAAATACACCCAAGAGGAGAAAGCAAACATTGTACAAAAATGAACAATTGTGTAAAATATATAAAAATGCATTTTTTAATTAAAATAAAATTTCGGGGCCTCCCCTGGTGGCGCAGCGGTTGAACGCTGGGCTGCGAAGCCGCTCGTAGCCTCTGCAGCGCCAGTTCAATCCCCAGCCACTGGCGAGGGTCCCACATGGCATGACAGACCTCTCCTGCTGCCCGCTGCTCCCCTCAGCAGTGTACTTCGTCAGTCTGCCTGTTCTGTTCCCTGCTCTTCCTCTGGTGAATTATCTCACCCTCCTGCGCTTCTGACTGTACCCAGTGCTTGTATAAATAAATAAATAAATAAATAAATAAATCTTAAAAAATAAATAAATAAATAAAATTTCACTACAATAAAAAGTTCCTCTTTTAGCAGGAACACCAATTTACCTCTTCCCCCTTAGCTCCTCAAAAGAAAGGGGCTACATAGAAAGACCTGAACTAAAGAGAAAGCCAGAAATAGCATTCTATCCCACAGAGAACAGGAAAGACTTAGAATTTGTATTTCTTCATTTGTAAAATATCTGTTCATATTCTTTAATCATTTATTCGGTGAATTTTAATTATTTTCTGTACAGATTTCCATTCATTTTACATATTATCAATATTAATACTTCATTTATAGAACTTATACAGTAATGTGACTATATTAAAGTTCTCCAGAGAAACAGAACCAGTGGGATATATGAGGGACACATTAGAGATTAATTATAAAAATTGACTCATGGGGTTATGAAGGTCGAGAATACCACTGTCTATATTCTGCAAGTTGCAGAACCAGGAAAGGTAATGATATAATTCAGGCCAAGTGTCCAAAAACTGAGATGCAAGGAGAAACAATATGTAGTTCCCTGCCTGGGGTGTTGGGGGGCAAGTCTACTTGAATCTAAGTCTATTTGCAAAGGCTTTTCTTTAGGCCATATTTGCATAATTAAATTTCAGTGTGGTGGAAATGACTATTTGCAGGCTAAAATGGAGTCCTTGATGTTCATAGAATTGTACTTATCCAGGTGCTTTAAACTGAATATTTGTATTGAAACCCAGAGCCAAATGGGATGGTATTTAAAAGAGGACTTTAAGGGAGGTGATTAGGTGATGGGGTGGAGCTCTTATGAATGGGATTAGTGCCTTTATAGAGAGACCCTAAAGATCTCTCACTCCCTCCACCATGTGAGGGCATCCTGAGAGAAAGCATCTCACCAGCACTGAATCAGCGGTGATCTCAGACTTCAGCCGCCAGAACTGTGAGAAATAACTGTATGTTGTTTAATCCACCTGTTCCGTGGTATTTTTCGTATAGCAACCCAAGTGAACTAAGACACCAGATCCGATTAAATAGACGCACAAAAGTTTATTTCCACCTATGAAATGCAAGAAGTGATGTATGTCAAGTCCTGACCAAGACTTTTTAGAAGAGAACCTGCTTCTATATTCTTTGACCATTGACCAAGTGAGTGAAAAGGACAAGACTGTCCAATGAACTTCCTGAGAGAGTGGATGTAGTCTATATTTGCACTACCTCAGTAGCCAAGAATGAACACTTGGTAACTGGTTAATGCAATTGAAAAATTGAATTTTAACTTGACCTACTCAAACTAATACCTCTAATAAAGTAATTCTGATGAACTTAAATATGTTATGGAATTCACCAATTAGAGTACTTGAGGGATGAGATTAAAAACAGATGGGATGAAGGTGGAAAATGTAAATGCTCTCCAAATTTGTGAAACTGTTTGGCAGAGGTCAAATAGAGGCTAGTGCTTCGAGAAGCAAAATAAGAACTATAAAAGGAACAGAAACCCTTGATATAGTTTGCTATTTCCACGGTTTCCTTCTGACTGGATAACAGATTAAACCCCTTTTACTACAGAATTAATTTGCCTCTCTCGCTGGTAAATAAATGATCATTTTGAGGCAGGCTGACATACAGTACACAAACATAAAGGCATCTTTTACAAATCCAGGGGTTTCTTAGAGAAGTTGTATCTTTTATTGGTATTTATTGTAACGACCTAATACTTCAGTGGTTTGTAGAATTGGTCTGCACGTTTTCAAAACAAATAACAACGCTGCAGTCGCTTCCAGACACCATCATCATCCATCATTTGCAAGACCAGCACCTGGCTATCTGGATGTATTCGTGCTCAAGTTCTAGAAAGCAAGCTTTTATTCTTCCCGTGCAATGATGGAAGAAAACTTGGAGCAGACACTCTTCTCTGACTGTGAGCATTTTTACTTGTGAAGGCCGGGGAAGATTTTGATCGGCTGAGCTCATGTACTATCTGTAGTGCCAGCAAGGCACAGAGCAGGTTCTCTATGATCTGGGCAGACAGAGAAAGGAGAGCCCTGGAGCCCTGGGTGCCTTTTCAGGCTTTTATTGAGCTTTTTCTCACCATTTGTAGTGTGGATACCAGGTACACAGCAGGCAGGGGAGCCGGGGAGCCTGGAGGCTGGCAGGCCTACTAGCTCCACGCAAATCTTTACTCTTTGTGGGCTCTCTGCGCTCTCTGGTGGTCTGTTTCTCTGCTACCACTGCTGCTGCTGTTGCTTCTACTCCTCTGGTTCTCTGCTGCTCCTGTTCTGCTGGCAGCCCAGTGACGCCACCCTTATATGCCCAGCCTCTCAGCCCAGGGGCGCCCACTTACGCATGCCCACACCCTACTCCAG
Organism: Talpa europaea; assembly: GCF_964194135.1. Lineage (NCBI taxonomy): Eukaryota > Metazoa > Chordata > Mammalia > Eulipotyphla > Talpidae > Talpa > Talpa europaea. The sequence goes on along the minus strand of NC_140070.1, from coordinate 122,298,031 downwards.
GTGCCATCAGGCGCGCGTGTAAGCTCACAGGCATGGATCTTAAGAGGACAATGGCAGAGGGGCAGAAAATCCTGACAATTTCCATTTACCCTACACTACCCCATGTAGAATTCAGTTAAAAATGAAAAGAATATTTAGACAATTAAAATGCCAAAAAACTGTGATTGCTTTTTCGCTTCTGATCATTTTACAAATAGCTTTAACTACTGCCAGAAAAGGGCAGGGTGGTGACTGTAAACGGCAAAGTCCTAAATATCAAAGGGGGATCCCACTAGGGAAGGGAAGAACGCTGATGTTTTTAAAGGCAGGTCCATGACTCAGAGGTCAATCCATGCTCCACTGTCTATTCTGAGATTTCTCCATCAGCCCACTTTAGGAGGACCTCTTTACTCTTGGATGTGGAGTTTGAGATTAGGTGTTAATGAGTTCATACTGCAGGTCACCCTCTGAATCGCGGTTTCCTCTTCAGTGGGGGTTGAAGGGACTGGTGCAGATCAAGTAACTGGTGCAGATTAGTAACTGCACAGTGTTAGGGTTCACCACATATAGTTGCTATTTTTGGAATTTTCTCTGTCATTCCCCTGTCCCAAACCCCATACACACACACACACAGTTTTAAGTGTCATAATTTACTCATTTTTAAAACTTCAAAACTCATTCAACTGAAAACAGCCTCATAACATACCTGAGAAACACAGACACATTTTAGAAAGCAGATAAAAAGGAAGCTACTCCAACAGGTAATGCACATGGGTCATCTCAGTCATGAATCAAAGAGATAGGAGGTCAGCAGACACTCCAGTCTTGTTTCCCTTCACCGGGGAATGTGTCTAGAGGCATTCAGAATAGTCCAGCATCTGACATACCATCCCAGGCTACCCCACCCTATAGCCTCTCACAGACCTAGCCTGTCCAAACCCCTGTAATAGAATTGTGTACCTTTATTTCGAGAAGGTTGCAAAGGCACTCAAATCTGCACATTGTATGCATAGGCTCACTTCGAGGAGTGTTGCTGTGAGAGTGTAGGGTTAGTGGAAGTGACCAGGTTTTTTCCACCCTCCCACCATTAGCATCAATGATCCACACATGTGGTCTTACATGCGCACCTGATGGTGGACCCTGCAGTGTGGTGTGGGCGTGCATACATGGGCGCACCTGAGCCAAGAGGCTGAGCATGTAAGGTCAAAAGCACAGAGGCACGAAGGCAGAGGCCCATGAGCCTGAGTGCAGAAGAGACCAGCGGAGAGATGTGAGAGAATTCCAGAGAGCCCAGAAGGAGTAAAGATTCGCAGGCGGCTAGCAGGCCTGCCAGCCTCCTGGCCCCCAGGCCTCCCTGCCTGTCCTGCCACTGGTTGTCTCACTACAAATGCTCTAGAAAGATCATTAAAAGGCTGAAAAAGCCACAGAGGACTCCAGGACTCCTTTACCAGTCTGCCCGGATCCAAAGAGAAGCTGCCCCCTGCCTTCCTGGCACTACAGAGAGCTAACATTCTTATGAGGTGTCTGAAATGAAAAAGCACGTCAGCCGGGTCTCTGGGGGTTTGTGTGTGCTGGATGTGCCCCAAACAGGACCAAGTGTGCTTTTCTCATTAAGAAGCAGAAAATCACTGTGAGAGTTGAAAGCCCAACCACAGAGTCAAAAAGCTAAAAGAACAATGAAGCATTTATGGAAATAGTAAAATCAAAAAGCTTGTTCTATTGGGAAAAAAAAAAAGTAGATACTCCAAATAGATCTTTTTTTTTTGGGGGGGGGACTAAATTTTTTTTTATTGCAGTCACATTAATTTATAACATACAGAAGTTTCAGGTACAGCCTTATAATTTGACGCCTGTATACACTGCATTACAGTCATCACCAAGCGTCTAGGCTCTGTGCCTGCCACACAACTGACCCTGTTAGCCCATTTAACCCTTTCCTAACCCCCTTCTCTCCTGGTAACCACCATTCTGTTTTCAGAATTTTAGAGTTTGTCTTTATTTTGTTTGTACAGTTAGTAATTTTTGCTTAATATCGGTTATTTGGTGCATTTGGATGATTCTCACATGAAATGTTGCATGATGCCATAATATAGCTCTCTTACCTCCTCTTTTCTCCTCTCTCCTCTCTTTTCCCCTGCTGACCCTGTCCATATATATATATATATATATATATATCTTTATAACCCACACATGTTACTAAATTGCCACATACAAACAGGTATTAGCCGAAAATCTCTCTTTGTTACCTTGGGCAGAATTTTACAACTTTCTGTACTTAAACTAATGCTTTTAGTGATAAATTACATTTTCTTTTATCTTGTAAAACAAAATCATCATGACATATAATAGATAACTAATCCTGGGCCCTCACCCTTTCTCCTATTTGTTACCCTGGATTTGTGGAATTATGTTTGTCTTGCGCTTAAAACATACATGTTGGACATGGCTGAGACCTGAATGACTTGAAGCTTTTCTCAGGTGGCTCAAATCCTAGGCCTTGATTCAGATCAGAACTTTTAAATATTGAACATCTGATGTTTCCAGGATATACCAAGACACTAGAGGAGACCACAGAGGACAAACATCCTAAAACATGTCCCTGTGTTGTGTGGCCTCCCTCGTCAATTTCTCTACGAATAATTCCCCTTCTCCTTAACTCATTTTGGCTACGGTTTAAAGTTACGAGAAAAAGTATCAAACAGTGAGGGTATTATATAAGACATCACCGTGCAGACAAAGCCTTGCAAAAGATGAGTATTCTATAAAATATTTCTTCTACATTTTCCTGTGATCTGAATCTTAAGAGTATGTTATGTCTGTCTGTGACAAACTAGTTTCAGTAAGCTTTCTAAGATCCTTCAGTTCAGCTCTGTCATCACTACTTTAAGCCAGGGATCCTGAAGAAAATATAGTTTTCTGAGGGCAGAGTACACAAAAATACAAAAGCAAGTGTGGCCAAAACAGTTAGCTGCCCACCGAGTTTGGGTGCTCCTTTTCCAGAGACTAGAGCTGTTAATGGAAGCAAATGCCCAGCCAGAGCACCTTACATCATCTCCTCCCCTACCCCCACTTCTTGCTGCTAGATGTGACCACATGACTATCCCTCTTAAGGGTATGTGAACAAAAGATATGTGTCACTTCCCGGCTGAGAAAGTTAAATAGATGGTGCCTTCTCCATATTGTCTCCTCTGGAAGTCAAAGCTCATAGTGACACTGAAAACCACAGGTTGAATGTGTGGAACTGAAAAATGGAGTAATCTGAAGCCCTGAATCACTTCCTAGAGAAATGGAGACTGCTTTACTGGGAACATACACCCCAAACAGTTTAGTGAGTGAAAAGTGAGTTGTATCTACTGCAGAAACTGATGTTATCTTAACTAATAGCATAAATTTTTAAAATGAAAATATGTCAATATAATCCTATAACTGCTCCCTGGCCATAATAGTGTACATAGCTGCAAGAAACAATTAAATGTATTGCATTAAAATGTAACTAGATCACACATGTCTGGAAAGAGTGTAAATTGGTACAACTATTGTAGAAAATTGGCAAGATCTACAAAAGCCTAGCTTTTGCATATTCTATGACCCAATTACCTAAATCCCATTAGAAATATGCACATGTGCTCATCAGAAGCATTATTGGAATGGGCACATACATACAATGAAATGTTATTTATCCTTAAAGAAGGAAATCCTGACATGCTACAACATGGATGAAGCCTGAGGACATTATATTAAAGGAAATAAAGCAGTCACAAAAAGACAACTGCCACCCATAGGAGGTATCTAGAATAGTATAACTTATTAAAACAGAAAGTAGAATGGTGGTTGTCAGGGCCTAGGGGAAATGGAAACTGGGAAGTTGTTCAATGGGTATAGAGTTGTTCAATGGGTATAGAGGTTCATTTTTGCAAGATAAAAGAGTTCTGGAGATTTGTTGAACAACACTGTGAAGTACTCAACACTACTAAGTTATATAGTTAAAATGCTCAAGATGGTAATTTTTACATATATGTACTTTATCACAATTAAAAACAAAAATCAAATCATGTATTAGAATATTCAGAATAGCATAATTCATAATAACCAGAAACTTTAAACAAATGTCCTCCACTAGTCAAATGAATAAATAAACCATGTGCTGCTCACCCAATGAAATATTATACTGCAATAAAAAATGTATGGGGGCCGGGCCTCCCCGGTGACACAGTGGTTGAGCTCAGGGCTGCAAAGCTGCTAGCAGCCTCTGCAGTGCTGGTTCAATCCCTGGCCGGCTGGCAAGAGTCTCACATGGCGCAACAGACCTCTCCTGCCGCGCCCCTGCTGTTCCCCTCAGCAGTGTATTTCATCAGTCTGCCTGTTCTGCTCCCCACTCTGGCTCTGGTGAATCCTCTCACCCTCCCGTGCTTCTGACTGTACCCAGTGCTTGTATAAATTAATAAATAAATCCTAAAAAAAAAAAATGCATGGGGGCCTCCCTGGTGGCGCAAGGGGTTGACAGCTGTAAAGTTGTCCACAGTTGCTATAGTACGAGTTTGATCCCTGACCAGGCAGCTACCCACATGGGCAGCAGACCTCTCCTGACTCACCCGCTGCTTCCCTCAGCAGTGTACTTTGGTCTATCTGCCTGTTCCATTCCCTGCTCTGTCTCTGGTGGATCCTCTCACCTCCCACACCTCTGGCTTGTACCTCAGTTCTTGTAATCATAAATAAATAAATCTTAAAAAATATATATGACCTGTGTCGTGAAGCAATATGAATAAATCTTACAAACATAACATCTGTTAAGCAGAGGAAGCCAGACTCAAAATACACACACACACACACACACACACACACGTTTCCATTTATAAAAAGCCCAAAAATAGGCAAAAATCTTCAATGTTGTTCGAAGTCAGGACAAGAGGGTAGGTAGGGTCTCCCCTGGTGGCACAGTGGTTAAGCGCTGGGCTGCAAAGCTGCCCGCAGCCTCTGCAGCCCCAGTTCGATCCCCGGCCACCAGGCGAGGGTCCCACATGGCGTGCAGACCTCTCCTGCCTCCCGCTGCTCCCCTCAGCAGTGTACTTCATTGGTCTGCCTGTTCTATTCCCCGCTCTGTCTCTGGTGAATTCTCTCACCCTCCCGCGCTTCTGACTGTACCCAGTGCTTGTACAATAAATTAATAAATCTTTAAAAAAAAAAAAAGAGTGTAGGTAGTAGCAAGTACCTAAAGGAAGCTGGGAGGAGCAGGGATGGGTGTATTTCTGTATTATTGTTATTATATCTCAATTTTTTAAATATTGTAAATTGATTTTTGAAATAATGTATCTCTAATATTTTCTATGTTCTTTCAAAAAAATTACAGAATAGAGGGGGAAAGTAAAAAAGTACACCTTTCATGCCTGAGGGCTATAGAATCTTGGAAGCAGCTGAGGCAAATGAACTTAGAATTTGAATATGAATGCTCAATTCAGGACACCTTAGACAAACCTTAGGATTCCTCATTATTCTGTAAACAGCCCACTATATACAGATTACCTACTTCCTCCTCAAATTATCATTCATCTAGGAGTACCAACAAGAAACGTGTTTAACAATTAAAATTCTATGGTAATTTCACACTCAACAATGCCTTGTGTTCATAATTTCAATATAAGATCTGATTGAATATGATTAAATATGGTCTGTGCTTTCTAAAACGGGTTGCACGATGGATCTAAATGAACTCATTAGTAGCTAATGCTGTAGAGATCTTTCTAAATGCTAATGTTTAGCTGCCTTTGGCTCATTAATTAATTTAAAGATTGTATAATTATCGAAGCTTTTGATTCAAGTACAGCTACCAATTTTATTATTAGATAATGCTTATTTGCATGTAAGCATAAAAAATTGTGTCATACAAAGATATGGAGCATAATGCCAAATAATCATACAAGCTATGTGTTTATATGGAAATGAAAGAAGAAAAACTGGAGAGGGATATGCACTGGAACACATGAGCAGATGGGGCCGCTATAAATATTCGTCACCAAAATAGGAGCAGGGATGGGCAATGAGCCAAATGTCAGGTGAATATGAGTAAAATACTAAACTAAACTCAGTGCATGGGAAAGAAGGGGAATCTGGTCTAATTCAAAAATAGACAAGCTCATCCTAAATATGTAAGCAAGGGAAAATCCAATTCGGGAACACACCCAATTCCAAGTCATTCTCTTCATATCTTATCGATAATTGCACTCTCCTTTCAAAGGTTTTTTGATTAACCAGGTTGTTAGAAAATCGGAATAACTGACATGCAATCAGAGACTTTTGGATACCTAACGATTTTCTTTCTGACCAGGGTGATGATGATTAAGTGGCAGTCATGCATAAAAATGTGACTTGAGAATGATCTAGTATTTATTCCCTGGTCACAGACCAATTAATATCATGTTCTCATACTTTAAGGCAAAGATAAGAATAAACAGCTAGAGGCACTCTGAGAAAAGTAGTAAAATGTGAAAGTGTTTTTGAAAGATCCCAAACAGGAAACCCACCTGCTTCTCCGTAATTCCCATCACCAGGGAAATTCATAGCAAAAGAGGGGAATGTAGTGGGTTTAGAAATGTAAATAAGGAAATGGTTAGACTGTGATCTACTGATTTTTCTAATAATGGTTGGGTACATAGGTCTCACCAGACCTTAAGTGTGCAGCTGTCATGGGGAGACATTTGTGAGAGCATTTTAATCAGAGAGGGAGCCAGCAGTAGTGGGATTTAAGTGATATCTTCTCCCTAATCTTTAATATATTTTAGAGGTTTGGGGGTTTAAAGGGAACTCACATTGATCTTTTTCATTATACTTGCAAATTAGTTAGATGTGCAGAAGAAATCACTAGGAACTAAATTAAGATCTCTGAAAGAAAAAAGTCACAATGGTGAAAGCTGCAGGGATGGCAATTCAGCCTGGAATCAATTGATAGAGACGTGAGAACAGTGGCAAGGAGAACCACAGAGCATTTTATCTTCTTAACATTCTGTTTTGTCTTCATCCTCAAAAATGGGCTTTCAGGGGCCTCCCCGGTGGCGCAGCTGTTCAGCGCTGGCCTGCGAAGCAGCCCGCAACTTCTGCAGCACGGGTTCGATCCCCTGTGGCCAGCGAGGGTCCCACATGGCACGCTGACCTCTCCTGCCGCCTGCTGCTCCCCTCAGCAGTGTACTTCGTCAGTCTGCCTGTTCTGCTCCCCTCTCTGGCTCTGGTGAATTCTCTCACCCTCCTGTACTTCTGACTGTACCCAGTGCTTGTATAAATAAATAAATAAATCTTTAAAAAAAGAAAAGAAAAACAAAAAAAAATGGGCTTTCAGGGTCATGTTCACCTATTGCTATGGTTTGGATGTTTGTCCCCCCGCCCAGGTGATAGTTTTTAAGAGCTCAAGCCTCTGCCTTCGTGAATGGGACTTGTACAAAAGCACCAATAGAGCTCTCCAGCCCCTTCCGCTATGTGAGGGGTAGGTGTATGACCAAGAAGTACCCAGGGACCCCAAATTGTTAAGAGGTGCACATTCTAAGTGTTCAACCATCCATGAGCACAAAGACAAAGAAAGCATCCTCTTCATGTGAAATATCTCTAACTGTTTGCATAGAGAGAGAGAGAAGAAAAGAAAGGTTTTCAAGTAACAGCAAACTCCAAAAATCACCCATTCCCTGGGCAAATGTCCAAACAGGCTCAGCCCAACACAGGGCAGCTAAAGCCCAAAATCTTTCCACAAGTCTAAGGCACCTTCTGGCAAGAAAAGGGTTAGGCTGTTCTCAGAGAGCTGGGACAGAATGATTTGAAATTTAAAAAGTGCCATATAATCTACCACAAGATCAAGATAGTGGCTGCTATTGTCTTTGCCAAAATGCTAAAGTCCCAGCAGCAGCCTCTCTAGTATAGTATCTCTCACCCCATGGCTCTCCTCCCAGGTCTCTCACCAAGTATCTCATTCAAGTAGGCCCCCTTCCCTTTGTTCTACCTTCAGTAGATATCCACTCCACTCCTTCCTACTTCCCCGCTGCTGCCATTTAGGAAAGTGCACTTCATGGCATACTGGGAGTTGTTGTGGGACAGGGAAAATGGCACCCACTCCCAAGGCCATTGCACTGTGACACTGCACCACCTTTCATAGTAACGCATTCTGTAACAAGGACACACGTTGAAGTCTGCAAGTCAGAAAAGACTCCTCACCCAATCATGTTGGCTGGCACCCTAATCCCAGACTTCTAGCCTCCAAAACTACAAGATATACATTTGTTACTTATAAGCTAGCCAATATGTGGTATTTCGCTATAGCAGCCCAAATGGACTGACACCTAGTTTCTCTTACCTGTGGCAGTGGCCACTGAGGTAACACTGTGAGAAAAGTACCCATGCTAAAGCAATCTAAACATTTAACACTTCAGTGTAATGAAAACTGTCATGAATAATCCAGAAAAACTTGCATGTATTCACTCAATAAACCTTTATAGGGGCTTCCCTGAGGGCTCTCCTGTCTTGCCTGATGCTCCCCTCAGCAGTATATTTCAGTAGATCTGCCTATTCTGCTCCCCACTCTGTCTCCGGTGAATCCTCCCCCACCGCCACGTCTCTGGCCTATACCCCAGTTCTTGTATGCATAAACAAATAAAATAAATCTTTAAAATAGGTAGATAAAGCTTTACACCTGAAGGCAAATACAAGGTAGATATTAGTTGGGTCAAAGATTAAGCTTCTGAAACAAAGAGTCCCCAAACTACTGTGATTTAAATAAGATAGAAGATATTTCTCAAGAATAATATGCCCAGGATGAGCTAGAGGTTTCTATAGGTCAGGAATATAGGTTCTTTCTAATTGCTAGTCCTCCATCTCTGAAGGTATTATTCTCACCCATGTTGTTCAAGCTAGGTGCCCTAACATCCAAATTATAGTCTACGAGAAGAGGGGGAAACCTTAAATCCAGAGAAAGTTGCTTGTGATTAATTTGAAAATTATCTCAAGATTACACAGACCAAATGTCCAGACCAAATAGGAAAGCGAGCTGGGAGTAAGTAGCAGTTTCCCAAAGCCACTCCTTCTGATCACCCAAAGTTCTAGGTATACTCTCTTCTTCCCTCACACACTCTGACCTCTCCCCTAAAAGGGATAAATCCCCATCCAGCTACTGAAACTTGGACAAATTCAAGTCCATAATCTGGGCGAGCTACAGTCCTTCCACTAAATCTCGATGCATCTCCTAGTCGATATGTTACCAACTCACTCCTTCCCCTAGTCAAATCCCACCCCCCACCTGGCCCATCCCTACACCACAACATCCTCAATAAATTATGCCAGACCAAACAACAGGTGCACAGTAGAAATTTCATCTCAGAAGAGAAGCTTAAAAAAAAGAGAGAGAGAGAAGCTAGACTAGACCAGCAGCCACTGGTCCTTTGCAATGCCTGAATCTAGCTGGGCAGTAAATATGAAGAGGCTTCTCTAACAGTGGAGTATTTCCTTGGTTAGGCCTTGGTTTTGGTTTCTGCAAGTATTCTCATGTCCATTGTCCCCAGAGCCCATGGCTCTGCCTCAGGGTGGTATTTTCTTGTTCATTGTCTTTCATGGCCACATCTGAGTTTGGAGACATTTCTCTCCTGAGGTCTCGTTCAAGGATGCCCACTTCTTTTTAGACCACTTTCTGCTACAAGTTTTAGGGGTCTGAGAATTGCATTAGGATTGAGAAATCACAGACGTGTGGTTTGTTTAGCAATAGAACTTGCTCAAATGTATGGGAGGTTTGTGGTCTATTTGATTCTGGTTTGATGTAATATGTCAGTAACCACCCTGAGTTCTTAACTGGGCATTATTTCTTAAGTTTGTCTTGTTTCCCGTCTTTGGAGTTCAGCCATCACTGCCTTCCCCACTTAAAGAGCAAATCTCTTGAGACCATCTGACACAATAGACTGACACAATAGACTTACTCTGATCTTTGTTGCTAGGTCTAACTCCATCTGTTTGGTTGAGAATCTTTTAATGGAAGGACTTTGAAGAACATGTTCAGTAATACCTTATCTCTTGCTTTTCTGGGATTCAGAGCAGTTGATCTTTCCAACCACATGGATTTCTGTTATCTTCTAACATTTCTTGCAAATTGGCCAATTCTTACCTGGGCTCATTTCTTTCTCATAAAAGCATTAAAGAGCAGTCACCATACAAATATCTCGGCTCTTTTCGAGATATTCTTTCTCATAAAAGCATTAAAGAGCAGCCAACATACAAATATCTCGGCTCTTTTCGACTATTTTCTCTAGGACTAGCGATTACACAGACCTTTGGTCTGTCCTCCAACTAATTGCAGAACACAATTTTACCAAATGCTGACTTAAAGTTCATCAGCTTCCAAAAATCTCAAGTATGTATTTTTTCATTGCCTACTCCCTAACATCTAGTGCAATGCTACATATTTATGGTTTTTGTAATGACAGGTGTCAAAATCAGCTTTAGTTAGAATAAAAACTCTTTGCAAAAGCACCAAAAATAAGAGATTTTGGAAAGATTGACTTCAATTTTTGTCTCACAAACCACCTAGTAGGTCCAGGCAAGTGGGACAGCCCTTCTCCAGGAGTTCATTCACAGCTTTTAGTTCTTTCCATCTTATTCATCTGCATTGCCCTGGGGCATTGTTCTTCCTGGTTGAAGTTAGGTCAACACTACATCAATATACCAGTCTAAAATGGAGAGAAGAAAAACATATTACAAGGGAAGAATCTTCTTCTTATTTAGAAAGGACTTAGAAGTTACACATGTCAGTTCTAATTATGTCTACTTCTGTCAAATTTTGCCATGTGACCACTAAATGTGTGTTGTGTGAGTTTTGGGAGAAGAAGAAGAAATGTCAGGGGGTATCATCTGTTAGAGAAAGAGTTAGGAAATCTCATTATACCCTGTAGGAAAGCTGTATAATCCTGCCAATTGTATCAGTCAAAATATCTATCTTTACTTAGGGTACACAAATTAGTTCTCAAATGTGCCAACTTTAAAATCTTGCAATTTCAAATTAACAGACATTTATGATGTCATTCCCAAAGTTCCTTCTGCTATTTCCCCAAATCCCCAGGTCTGCTTATTCACATCCCAAGTAACTCTTACAATTACTAATAATTCCCAAAGTGAAATGTACCTCCTGTGAGCTGAAGACTTCACCATCTATTCCCCAGGAAGCGGCTGGAATCGAAGCAGCCCATCACCTCCCCTGTGACAGACACTACTGCCAAAAGTAGAGACTTGCATGCTTCCAGATGTCCAGGAGAAGCTCAGCCCCACCCCTAAAACCAGTTGAAGCCTCTTCAGGTCTGGGAACTTGGGTACCGCTCTCTCCCACTACCAGGGAGTAAGGAAGTGCCCCATTCTCATTGTCCCAGGGTTTACCTCCCCCCAAGATGGCTACAGTGATAACATTCATCCCCTTCAGTTAACACCACAGGGGACAGTTTGGTCCTGGGGCCTTAACAAGACAAAGATAAAAGCATAGCCCAACTTTGGCATATTTCCCAAAATCTGAGCTAGTACAGTGTATATTTTTTAGATATACCTGCTAAGTTGTGGAGATTGATGTCGATTTGGAGAGGTGTTAGGTTCAGAGAACGGGGTCCTTGGGTTACCTCTCAGAAAAGTTTCACCAGATCTCCCCATTCAGCAGCACGAGGCAGAGACTTTTAGTTATAGCCCAAAGCGCAGGTTTATTACATTAAAAAAAAGAAAAGAAAAGAAAGAAAAGGGCTCTTGCACAGACACAAACGGGCAGAAAGAACTGCAAAGGCAAAAGGTTTGTGAAAAGTAACTCTTACCATTACTAATAATTCCCAAAGTCAAATGTCATAGTCACAGGCTGGCAGCCTTGGGAGGAGCTGCTTTTTACCAGTGCAGAAGTTATACTATTGATAGTATAGTGTCCTTCCTTTGAGGAGTGGTTCATTCTTTTGTGTAATTGTTATCTGATTTATATTAATTCCTTCTGGGCTATGATTGGTTGATTTGTAAGGACCACAGATTCTCTAATTGGCTCTTTCCCCGCATCCGGCCTCTGGTCTGCACCTCGTAATACTCTTTCTGTAGCATCTGATACATGCTAGAGCAGCTGGCATCTAAGGATTTTTCTTTCAAGATTTATTTTATTTATTTATGCATACAAGACCTAGGGTGTAGGCCAGGGGTGCCGGGGGGGGGGGGGTGGGGGTGGTGAGAGGATTCACCAGAGACAGAGTAGGGAGCAGAACAAGCAGACTGACTGAAATACACTGCTGAGGGGAGCAGCGGGAAAGGCAGGAGAGGTCTGCTGGGCCATGTGGGTAGCTCCCTGGCTGGGGATGGAACTCATGCTGCAGTGGCTGGCGATAACTTAATAGCACTGAAACTTTAACCCCTGCACCACCATAAGGCCCCCAGGATTTTTCATTTCTATAGCTGGTTTAACAACTATGTTAATCATTTCTACTCCACCTCCAGTTTCTGGTCTTGTGACACCTCCATCCTAAATATTCTACTCTTCTCTTCCATTAGAGATGACCAGGAAATCATAATGTTAAAATTGATAAATGGAATATCCAAAATGGAATCAGGAGGCCTTAGGAGAGTGCACTTATGCACATAGCTGCACTCCCAGCTGCTGTGACCCCAGACTTCCACCGCAGAGATCACCCTCAGTAAATATGGGGCGAGTGTTAGAAAGACGATGTCAAGCCTTCTCACAAACTCGTAAATACTATTGCGCTTCAGCCTCAAAAAGTTCAAGCTATTGCAGGAAGCTGGTTCCCAGGGAAAGGGGGAGGCTCCAGTGTCCCTGCCCACCCAAGGAGGGGTGGAGCTGAGCAGGGAGAGAAGAGGCTGCAGAGGAGACTGAGGAAGGAAGGAAGCAGGATGTGGAGCCAGAAGGAGACCTGGAGGAGGCGCATGGAGCCGAGAGACACATGAAGAAGCTGCGCTTGCTTTTCAGTCCTGGGTGGCATGGATGTGGGTGAGAGACCCAGGGGAGGATAACAATGGCAGCTTTTATCTTGATTTTTGATTTTGCCCTTTTCCTCCCAGACTTGTCTGACTGTTTCTGATCTTTTTCTAGTGGGTCCCCACTGAAAGGAGCTTTAGATTTGGGGCAGGCCCTGCTCTGGGCCAACCCTGTTTGGCTGGCATTTACCCACGAGGGGATGGGTAACTTCTGGTGCTTGATTTGAGAACTATATTCATCTGTCTTTTTTTTTTGTTGTTGCACACTAACTGTATTAAAGATCCTTTGCATTAAAAGGTCTTATGCACTAGAGTATGTTTTATCTTGATGCAGCCAATGGCAGAACCTATTTAGGGTGGGCAGATTTGGGGGTGCTGGGGTGCCCCTCTTCCTGCCCTGTAACTCTACCACTGCACTAACATACAGGCATCCCTCTCTTTTTGTGTTTTTCTCTCCTTTTTAAAAGAATTTGATTGGTTTACCTGTAAGAGACAGTTCTGCCTGGATAAGCTTCATTTTCCCTCACACTGAAGCACTTATGGTCTCGTCCAGTAGTGTCTCCAGACTGCAGATCCCTAAAGACTTCAAATAAAAGCCTTGTTCTCACTTGCAGTTAAAAACGTGTTTCATTAGCGGTTATAGCTTAACAAAATAAGGTAGATGTCACACTCAGGGGGAAAAGATCTTTCAGAAAAGGAAATTTCATGGAATGAGAATATGGGTGCTGCTTCCTATGAGATGAACTAGTCAACATTGTAGTCAAACAGTGCTGCTGTAGGACATGTTTTATTTAGCTATCAATTCTTCAGTATATAATTTTATATTGTTCCAGTAGGTGCTGGGTGTTACTAATTTATCGTACAATATGTGTTGAACATCTTGAACAACATGATAAAACAAACATTCTGCTTCCATTCCTAAACTAGATAAGAAGACATGGAATCCACACATGAAAAGTGAAATAAAAATACATGACAAAACTAAGCACTATCATATTTCCGACAAATTACTCAATGCTGGAATGGGGAAGTGACATTTGACCAGGTCCTTGAAGAGTAAGGGCTATGGGAAACCACAAATGAGAGGAAACAGCCTTAAAGGCAGGAAAAGTAAATGTGAATGATCAGGAACAACAAAACAAACAAACAAAAAAAATCAGGTGATATACTCTTGGGATAGGCACTACTTTAGGCTGGAGGTAGGGAAATAAGTGTGTATGTGAGGAACTGTGGGAGACGAGGTTAGCAAAGCAAATGGGCTAAATTTGGAAAGCTTGAACTCAAGTTTGGGATTTCCCTTTTGGTGATAGGGCATGGAAGGTAGGATGAGACAGAAACCCTTTTAGAAAAGCGAACAAAAAAGACTTTAAATAATACTAGTATCTGCACAGTTTATATTCAAAGTTATAGGCTTCCTTCTTTATGCTGTAGTTGAAAAATGTTCTTTTCCTTTCTACCCTTGTAGGTTCCTGACTAGGCTTTCTAACCCAAGGACAGATTAGTAAGAGGAAAACATACAAATGTATTTAAGTAAGTTTATGTGACATAGGAGCATTCATTAGGAAATAAAGTCCTGAGGAAATGGTTATGCCTGAGTGGTTTTTCTTAAAGGAATTTGTTCAAATAATATTGTTATATACTATTGATGTAAAGCATTCCTCTCTTTACTACCGAAAGTCTGGTTTCCAACCTCCATCATATAATTGGCTCCTTTCACTTGTTTTACCCTCCAACCTTCCCCTTTCACTTCTGGTAACCACCATTCTATTCTTATTATCTCAATTTGTTTTTATGCTTTATTTCCTTGGCTTCCATATAAGTGTAATTATACGGTATTTATCTTTCTTCATTTGGATTATTTCATTTAGGATAATACACTCTTGGTCTATCCATGTCTTCACAAATAGCAGGGTCTTATCTTTTTATAGCAGAGTAGTATTCCACTGGGTATCTGTACCACAATTTCTTTACCACATCACCTGTCAGTGGGGCATATGTTGTTTCTAACTTTTGGTTATTGTGACTAGTGCTGCAATGAACATCAGAGTGCATACATCTCTTCAAATTCTTGTTCTTGCATTCCTTAGATAAATACACAGAACTGGAGGAGCACACATATCATGTATTATTAATATATTTCATTTTTCAAGGAGTTCTCTATACTGTTTTCCACAATGAATGCACCAGTTAACCTTCCCACCAACAATATACAAGGGTTCCCTTTTCTCCACATCCTTGCTACTACCTGTTTTTCTCTTCTTTTTAATGTCATTCTCCCAGATATGTGGTGATATCTCATTGTAATTTGATTTGTATTTCCCTAAATATAAATGATGATGAACATCTTTTCATGTGCCTGTTTAGACCTGACTGTTTTTCACGTTAGGTTTGATGAAGAGTGAAATGCGGTGAGTAATGGGAGAGGTCAAAGAGTATGAGCTTAGGGTAATAAACTTGGAGAAATAGCAATCAAATAGCTTATTCTAATCTTTTGGATGTTCCTCACCTCAGAGATAAGGATGGTCCTTTCCTACAGATATGGGGAGGGCACCTCCCCCATGAAAACCTTTTGACCTGTTTTAGGGGAGAGAGGGGAAATCAGAGAATCTTTCCTGAACTGGCAGGATTCTCAAATTCCTCCAGCTTAAAATATTCAAATGTCAAGGTACCATATTTTAGAGTACAAGTCCTGATCATCAATACCTCCAGAATTTTATAATATAAAACTAGTTCTCAAATATCAGTTCTATGAAAACTTAGGCTAATTTCCAATAAAAGGATTCTTTTTCTTTTAGCTTTTAAGGTGTCGCTTACATGGGGTGTGGGGGCTCTGAATTTGGCACTTTATTGTTAATATGAAACATAAATACTACCTTATGAGAAGCCAAGAGATCAATTTTGAAATATTGGAAGTTTAAGCAATAAGATGTCAATAAATTTAAATTTCTTCAGTTATTTAGTGTGTGCATATGCCAAGCATAGTGCTAGTCTCTGTAGTTACAAAAATGAATAAGACTAAAGAAGTCCCTATCCTGAGAAAACTTCCATTGAGCAAGGCAAAATATACTGAAAAAGGAAATTACTGAGAAGTGCTGTAGTGACACACCAAGTGCTGGTGTATCAAACATGTGGAAGGCACCCAACCCCACTTTGTTCCATCGGCAACACCACATTGATAAAGAAACAGGAATCATGGACCAGCTGCACAATCCAGGATGCTGTTGAATGAGCAAGATCCTGGCCTTTTTATTGATAGAATAACCATACAATATCAATTATGTGGGGTAGGAGAAAAACGGTGAGTGAAACTGAAAATGTGCTTTTCTCATCTGGGGCTTCAGGGGCACATGAGTCTGCTGACCATATATTTTTCATCTGCTTTATGACCCTGTGTTGTAATCAAAACCATACCCCAGGTACCCAGACATGGTTCTAATCTTGTCAACAAGGCATTTCACTGACCCTGGGGCACAGAGTCAGTCAATGGCCCCCTGGGCATTCCAGGACATACCTTTCGTTGTTTACCCATTGTCCCAGGGTGATCAAGTGTCCTACTCTTATTTAATTTTGAGGGTCTGATATATTACATTCTTTTAGGTGTCGCATAACTGACCAAGCTGTTCTGACCCTCTGTTGGGGAGCAGAACTGCACACAACCAAAATGGTGACTGAGTGGGCCATTTAAGTCTAGCAGACCTGCACCACCTGAGCTCTCAGAGAGGTTGCCTCAAGGAAGATGGATTAGTTTCTGATCACTACTAAAACAAATTACTACAAACTGGATGGCTTAACACAAAGAGAATATGTTCTCTCACAGTTCTGGAGGTCAGCAGTCTGAAATCAGTATCTTTAGAATGTCAGCAGGGCGATACTCCCTCTAGGGGCCCCAGGGGGATCCTCTTCTTTGCCTCCTCTCACTCTTGGTGGCTGCCAACCATCCTTGGCTTGGGGTCACAACAGTCCATTCTCTGCTTTCAAGTTAACAGTTGTCTTTAATAGTCTTTATCTTCAGTTATGTGTCAAGTCATCTCTGCCTCCCTCTTGGACCCACCTGCCTGGATCACCCAAGATAATTTCTCCAGAGATATAATGTTAATATGTGATACGGTCATCATAGAGTACACTTCCACAAAGCAAGCTTACTGTACACCTAGACTATATATAGGGACCACCATCGTATATGCAGCGCATGATTGATAAAAACATTCTTATGTGGCACATGTCCATATATGCAGAGCCTATAACTGAGGCTTGACCCATAGTATGTGAAAATAGTCTTTTTGAGCTCTAAGTCCACTGCTATAAACTGAAGTTTGTGTGCCTCCAAAATTTATATGTTGAAACTTAATCCCCAATGCAATGGTATTTGGAGGAGGGGTCTTTGGAGAAATAATTAGATCATGAAGGTACAGTCTCCAGGAATGTTACAAGTGCCAGAGAACTCCCTCCTCCCTTCCACCAGAGGAAAATGAAAGGAGACGACTTTCTATGAACCAAGAAGTGGGTCCTCACTAGACACTAGGCCTGCTGGCATTTTGAGCTCCAAAACTGTTGGAAATAAATATGTATTGTTTAAACCATTTAGTCTATCGTAATTTGTTTTAGCAGCCTGAACATCCTAAGACAGCCACCTAGCCCACATAAAGAGAAAATCCATGGCCTTGCATACTTGGCTCGGCCCTCTTATTAGGCAAGACTGGAACACAAACACAAGAAGAAATGACAATCGTGATGGCAGTGATTCCAGCCCATTAGCTGCTTCACCACAGTTACTGGGCATTCAGTCTGCCACCTCCCAAAGGACTAAATGATTTAATATTCACCTCCACACATGCGTGCCCTCAAAAATCTATTTTCTAGCCAAGCTTTTACAATAATAAAGCCTGACACTGACTATTCTCTCAGATTTGAAGCTGTCCTCATCATTTTTCCCAGGCTCTGTAAATTTACATCTCATCTGTCTAATGAGTTTACATACTTGTTTTTACAGCACAATCTGAATTCAGATCCATCTTTCTGGCTTTTGATAGGAAACATGTTTGTCATCAATATATTTTGTTTCCACTAAATACAGGATTCACTGTGGCAATTATCCAAGACCATAATCAGCTGAAGTGGCAGTGAAGTGTTTAAGTTAGACTAGGAAAGTTGTAGAGTTTCATTAATATGCACATAAACGCAAGGCAAGTGCCTCCCAGGGAAGTGCTGAGCCTCAGACAGCTGCCAGAGCTGGGCCGCATGTACCAGCAGACAAATGAAGTACATTAAGTCATTATTATATCTTCTAAAAAAAACGAAAGCACTTTCTATGCTGTGATATTGAAGTTGATAATTAAAAACAACAAAATGTGTACTTTAAAGAGAAAGGAAATTTATTTCGAATGCATGTATTATTGCTGTTTATTTTCTCCTTTCTGGAACAGAGCAAAACAGTAATACTTCAAAAATGCATGGAGAAAATGTCCCCTCCCTCTAATACAAGTTCAAATTACCCCATATCTTGATTTGTAATGACGACATTCCTTCGCAGAAAAGGCAAATTGCCCTACATATGCATATTCTTTCAGTGACAGGAGGAAGGAACAGAGTTTTGGTCTGCTTCCCTCGGTTCTGTTATTTTTAATGCTCCAATTTGGATACATGCTTTGTCCAAATAGTTAAGTCTGGTGTAGGGATATTTAAAGGATCTTGGAGAAAGTAACAAGGGACGTGAGCAGCCCAAAAATAAATGCTGGAGTGAAAGTAATGGAATAATTACAACATCGTGTTGTAAGTTCTGGGATTTGGATAAGCATAGAATGTGTTTAATTGCATATTTCCTTAGGTTTGCGTCCCCATGCTCTGCAGTGAGTGGGATGTTAACGGGCTCCCCACACCCCATCTATTTTTTTTCATCTGCATTCAGCCTTCAAATAGGTAGTCAGTTGTGTAATCATTGCCTCAGGGAGGATACTTTGTTTTCCAAAAGATTTAACCCCCTTAGAAAATTTAAAGTTTACAAGGAAATAAAATACAGGAAGGAACACTCAAGCTTAAATAGCTGGTGTGGGAGAAACAGTAAAGGAAGAGGGCAAAGACTCCACCCTCCAGATTTACAAAAAAAAACTCCATTTAAAGGAAAAGAGTAAGGGAGGAAGTCATTTGAGATGTGAGCCAAAAGCCAGTCCTGTGCCCCAGTGACGTAGGCAGGGAGGCCATGGTATAGAATGTCAAGACTAGGAAGAACAAGTCAGCTTTGCAAGATTCCTGCATCACTGAAGAACTTGTGAGGAGAAGAAGCTGGACCTCAAGGGATGCTACAGGCAGAAGCAATAAGCTTCTCAAGAACAACTTGTCAATACTAAGTACCAAGGGTTCCATGGCTCTCCAACACTCCCCACCCATCCCACTTATGCTTTGGATTTTGAAACTGTAGCTTAATCCTGGGTGGGAACAGTGTTGTTCTCAGAGGAAAGGTCTGGAAGTTCTAAGGATAAATCTTTTCTCTTGGTTGGTGGAAGTGGAGCTCAAATCCAGATATTAAATGAGTAGTCTAAAATTAAGTCTTCTTAAAAACAAAACAAGATCATAGGCACAGAGAACAGACTGGTGGTTGCCAGGGCAGAGGGGAAGGGGCAAATGGGTAAACGAGAATCAAAATATGAACTTCTAGTTATAAGATAAACACCCTGGGGATATAATATAAAGCATGAAGACTATAGTTAGTAATACTGTATGGCATGTTTGAAAGTTGCTGAAATAGTAACCTTAAAAGATCTCATCACAGTGTTAGAATATGACTGATGGGTACCCAGAGACCAAACTGTTAAGGGGTATGCATTCTAATGGGGTTCAGCCATCTGCATGCACAAGGGCAAAGAAAGATGACTCTTAGTGTGAAAGATTTTTAATAGAATCAGGTGCACAGAGACAACAAAGGACTTCAAATAATGGTTTCCCAATAAAACTCCAAAAATGATCCATCCCCTTGTGAGCATATGCCCAGACAAACAGCCTTGGCCCAGAGTGGGGTATCTGGAGCCTGACAGCATGCCATAAGTCTGAGGTATCTCCTGACAAGAAACTATAGAAAAGGGCTAAGCAGGTCACAGATAGCTGACACAGAAGGAGAGACTCAAAATTCAAAATATACCACATAATCCAACATGAAGTCAAGATATATTATTGTCTCTGCCAAAAACCAGACGAAGCCATCCCATGTGTTTCTCACCCACTATCTCTTTTCCAAATTTCTTCTCCAAGTAGCTCTACATGTCTCTCCTCTACACGTCTCCTCCCATGTGTCTCCTTCCAGCAATACCAAGGGGAAAGTCAAAGTTGGAGAAGCAAGAGAAGCAAGAGCAGGGATGTGTTGTTATAAGCCAGGTATGGCCACTTAACTCAGCCCTATATCCCAGCAGTGCCTCATTCAGGAAGTCAGATTTATGGAATGCTGGGAGTTGTAGTTCTTGGTGTTGGACATCGCTTCAGTGTGGAGATTAGGTTGGAGTCTGTAAAAATGTCAGGGGGTAGATGATTCCTCTAATAACAAAAAATAAAATTTGTGTGTGATGATGAATGTTAACTAACATGGTGATTATTTCACCATATATTTAAATAGCACATCATTATATTGTACACCTGAAACTAATGTTATATATTTTATCACAAGTTTTTTTTAAGAAGTCTTACGTACATCTTAGCTGGGATCTAATATTCATACTCACTACATCATGAGAGCTAAACATTAATTAGATTAATAGATTGATTAACACAATGAAAGCACCTGGGAGGCACACCTAGAGCAGAATGTGATTTTCCTGAGAAAATGTCAAGATGTCACCTGAAATACAGTTTCCAGGCAAAAGTGGGGGTGGGAAGTGGAGATGGCATCCTAGGGAGCAAAAGTCTTCTGGAAAATGTCTAGAAACCAAAGGACCAAAGAACAAAAGTGAAATAAAAGGACTGAAATCCTTTCACTGTGGTTGAAGCATAATCTATTCAAGAAGGGAAGTTGCTGGAGATGCAGACACTGGCCATATCTCCAAAGGGCAATTAAAAGCCATTTGAAGGAACTTGGATATTATTTTGGGGCATTGAACTGCTCCATTTCTCTGTTAGACCCCACCTAGTTCAGATTTCAAGGGAAATTCAGGTCACACTCATGCTCTCCATAATGATGTTTCTGTCAACCATGGGCATACACAAGGGCAGCCCAAGAGTCCAGCTGCTGAGTGACTAGCTCACATCTCTCAAAATGTATCCTACCATTAAGTGGCACTTGTAAGGTTGGGCCTCACCCTCACACTGGCTGGGACATGTGGGTCATTGATAGACTGACTGCTGACCTCATGTGCCCCCCTCTGTGCCTGTGTTAGCCACCCTGGCCCTCCCCTCCCCACCTGCCATCTCCCACGCCCACCCCCAAACCAACCCCAGGTGAAGGCACTGTCCTTTACTTGCTCTGGTCTCTGAACTTGCTACTTTTGGATAGACACTATCATCCCCCCAAAAAGGAAAGCCAGGAAGCCCCACACCTGTTATAGTAGTGCCACAGTTGGGGGGAGAGGCCCTTTCAAATTACTATCATACACACCCAGGAGAACACTCTCAGATCTTGAAAGTTTGATCCTGTCCTCTGTCCCTCAAACAAAATCCTATTGCCAATGGGATTTAAGCCAATCTTCCAAGGAAGACCCAAGCTGGCCCACTGGAAATATAATTGTGTCTCTGCAGCTATACAGACACAGTAGATGCACTTCCCTACCTTTTCTAGAGCAGGCATCCATGAGGAATAACTTTGCATCTCTCTTCATAGAAAGAGGGAAACTCGCATTTATCAAGCTGACTTGTGTGCATTAAGAACTTCACATATATGTCACGCCACTTTATCATTGCAATAGCTCTGAAAGGTCGGTATTTTTAGCCCTACTTTATAAATGGAACAAAACAGAGCATGAAAAGAAGTCAGTAACTCACTGAAGATTGCCCAGCCAGGAACAGATGGAATTGCAGACAATCTCTGTGCAGTGAAGCACAGTGTCTCAGCAGAGCTGAACTCTGAAAAGTCCAGGGCTTTTGATTCAAGGTTGTTATGCTCTTCTGAGAAAGATGCCTGCCATAGTGCACCTGTTCCCCGTGGCAGAAGGGGGTGCTCTTCCCTCTGCAAGAATTTCTGGCCACAAGATGTTAGTAGTAACTAAAGACAGCATCACCCACTGACAGCGACAACATCCTGCATTTCCCACTTGGCCTCCAGGGGCGCAGAGCAGGCGATCCCCCTCTTGAGAACTCCAGTAAGAGTGAAAAGGAGAGAAAACGGTTGGTTCTGAGTTTATTGCTGTTGAAGTATCAAAATCAGTATCTGCTTTTTAAGTAGATCATCCTTATAATCATTCAACTGAGAGAGATCTTCTTCAACCTTGTGGTCACTGAACTGTCACTAAATTAACCATCACTGCTGGATTTCTGAGGTGAGCCCACAAAGAAATGCTAGCAGTGTCCCAACAAGGGGGGACTGTGGGCATGAGAAAGAATCCAGACAGCTGTCACTAGGTCAGCACTTCGACCACCAGGAAGTCAAACATCAAGGTGCATCACAGCCTGTATCTGTCACCTCAGTGTCATGGTCACATGGTCACAATGTCATGGTCACTTGACACCCTTTACAGTAGGGCGGTAATAATGGAAAAATTACATTTTGGACGTAAGATTTTGTTTCAAAGTGATTCTATATACACCTTGTGATCACAAAATAGGTGATTGATTCATTTATTCCCATTCTACAGATTAAAAGAAAAAAAATTAGAGACCACGAGATCTCCTCGAGGTTATCCAAGTTGTTACTTTCAGAGCCAGATTTCTACTATACCACCAGGTGCTCAGTGAGTAATTAATTGGAGAAAATATTAACCAGAACAAAATATTAGTACCTATGTCTTTTTTCACATACTTGACTTGTGAGGTAATAAAACATTAATAAATGTACCATAGATAAAGTCCCTGTTTTGTCCTGTACCACTGCCTCAATATTCATTCACTATTAGCTGTCAAGTACTTATTTACTTCCACCTGCTAAACATTCATGGGTCACTTAATTTCTCTTGGCTTCAGTCTTCCATCTATTAAAAATAAAATCAAAACCACACACAGCAGTTAGGTTTAAGTTTTCTCTATAGTCCCTCCAAATTCTATAATGCTATGTCAGGATCATTAGAAAATAGCCTGTCATCTAGCCTTTACATCAAACGCTTCAAATTTTTTAACATTAACTCTTCTTAGATCTTTAAACTTAACAAGCTTGATGTTTCATTTAGGTTGATAATCTCAAATATTTACACAAAATGTATTTTTAATTTCATCCTTAATGTGTTGTCATTATTTTGTAATTTACTATTCTCATTGTCTTAGAGATATGTACAGAGAAGTTACTAATGGAGACTGGTTTAAAGTCCCATAAGCAATTAGGTTAGCCTATGCTGATGATAAAAATGATTCATTTTTCTCCATTATCAAAGTTTTTAAAGAAGCTGACTAAAAGACTCTGAATAAGAGATAGCCAACGGTTCTAAAGGGAAACTGACAATAACACAGGGACAGATAATTCTACTGAATTTGGATAACAGTAACCCTTACAAAGTATAACCTAGTGAATAATCAACTGAACCAAATTAATTAAATATCATTTGCAAGAACAAAACCATTAGGCCTGTTTATAAACAGTCCCAGAACCTTTACATTTCACTAACACGTAACGATATTAACACCTGCAAGTCATGTCAGAGTAAGAGTTGTTAATCCCCAGAGCAACCCAGTTTAGTTTGCATTGTGCTGCTCAGGAACAGTTCTCTGAAGGTTTAGGTGAAATGCAAAAATCTTCACTGACTCAAACCTAGCAGCTCTTTCCTTTCTACACCATTCAGAACTTGATGATGAATGAGGACTTGCCTGCCTTGTTGCATTCATTTATTTATTTGTTCTTCCCTTCATTCAAGAGTCCCGACCATGTGCCAGGTACTCTCTTAAACATAAGCGATACAAAATACATCAGCCCACTTTATTCATTCAGTCACTCAGGTTGTCATTCATTCAAAACACTTACATGGTAGGTTCTGAAAAATACAATTTGAAACAAATGTAATTGAAAAAGAATGGGCCCTGCTAGGAAAGCCTTTTTGGTTTTATACTGGCTGCTTTTACCGTAGTCAGTTTAATATTTGTAATGAATGTGGCATGCAAACATTTCATTTAAAAGCACTTGCCTCTGGAGAGCACTGTCCTTGTCAGCTTGCGGAGTGATGACGCAAGGGTTCTCAAATCATTCTGTTCAGATTTACTGAGATGTTTTCTATTTTCTCTCAGTTAAATGTGAGTATTCAAGAACTAATCTTCACTCTAAAGAACACTAATTTCATTTTGGAAAACAGTATTGAAAATGAAGCAACACCATTTCAGGCTATTTGTCTAAAATGCTGTCATTACCTGTCAAGAAGCAATTTTAGAGAATTTCTTTTAAAGGAAAGTAAGGAATTTGTAAAAATGTTAGCAAGTGGCAATATTAGATTTTAGAGGGAAGATCTTTAAGCAAGTTGAGGTTAAATTCACCCTGAATCTTTCTAAGTCTTGACTACCTAGAATGCATCAGAACTCATTGATTGCCAATTATTACTTACATTTGGACTTCTGTTACTTTCTCCAGTTGATGATTTCTAAGTTTCATTTGTCAGAGGACTGCTAACGAAGCGTTACACATTTAAACACTCTCTTTTTCTCACTCTTCCTCAACACAGTTGAACACAGGAACAGTTTACTTGATAAGTGAGGCAGAATAAATGATTTCCAGGTAAATTAATCACAAAGCATGAGGCAAGAGTGCCATCTGATAATATGTTAAAGAAATAGAATTTTTTTCTAATTTCAACTCTTTCTAACTTTATTACATTTGAATCTTCTTCACAGTAAAGAATGTACACAGTGATTTTTAAATTTAAGTCAATCCAGAAACTGCTCTATTTAAAATTAATTAGCAATATAATTTTTTATTTTCTATGAATCAATATAAAGTAATCAGAGTGAAACTTCTACTAAAGAACTGAATGAAATGAGACAAATGTGAAATTTTTAGCTAATATTTTTGGACTACTTAACTATTCTGAAGAAACAATGAATTTGATATTTTTTACCATCAAACCCATTTTTATTTTATTTTTTTAATTATTTTTATGAACTCATTTTTTTTACATCATTGTTCATTTTTAAACAATATTTGGGGCCTCCCCGGTGGCGCAGCGGTTGAACACTGGGTTGCGAAGCTGCCGCGGCCTCTGCAGCGCCGGTTCGATCCCTGGCTGCTCCCCGGCCACTGGAGGAGAGTCCCACATGGTGTGCAGACCTCTCCTGCCGCCCGCTGCTCCCCTCAGCAGTGTACTTCGGTCCTTCTGCCTGCTCTGCTCCCCGCTCTGGCTCTGGTGAATTCTCTCACCCTCCCGTGCTTCTGACTGTACCCAGTGCTTGTATAAACAAACAAAACAAACAAACAAACAAATAAATAAATAAATAAAACATGCCTCTATAAAAAAATAACTACATAAAAAAAATTTTTTTAAAAAAATAAATAATATATTCTTTCCCCCACCCCTCAGGTGTAGTCCCCATAGAATTTCCATCCCCAATGCACCCGTGCACCATCACCTCAGTCCCCTGTGCTCCTCCCTCCCTCCCTCTCACTCCTTTCCCTCCTCCTCCCCTGCAGGATGTCTCTGGTTTATAATTGTCCGTTTTTGCTTTGTTGTGTTTTGTACTGTTATTATTTTTTCTACACTGATGTCTTATTTGGTTCCCCTATATTCCTGCTATAAGTGAAACCATCGATATTTTTCTTTTTTCTTCTGGCTTATTTCACTGAGCATAATTCCTTGTAACTCGATCCATGTTGCTGCGAATGGCATGAGTTTATCTTTTTGATAGCTGAATAATATTCCATTGTGTATATATGCCACATCTTCTTGATCCAGTCATCTATATTTGGGCATTTGGGTTGTTTCCAGGTTTTACCTATTGTAAATAGTGCTGCAATAAACATAGGTGTACAGGTGCTCTTTTGAATAAATGTTTTTTTGTCCTTTGGTTAGACCCCTAGGACTGGAATTGCCAGGTCGTTATGATAGCTCCATTTTTAGTAGACTGAGGACACTCCAGACAGATTTCCATAGTGGTTGGATCAGTTTGATCTCCCACCAGCAATCTAAGAGAGTTCCTTTTCACCACATCCTCAGCAACATTTGTTATTGCTTGATATTTTTTAATATGTGCCATTCTCAATGGTGTGAGCTGGTATCTCACTGTGGTTTTGATTTGCATTTCCCTGATGATAAGGGATGTTGAACATTTTTTCATATGCCTGTTGGCCATTTGCATTTCCTCTTTGGAGAAATGTCTTTTAAGTTCTTCTGCCCATTTCTTGACTGGATTGTTTAATTCTGTTTTTTTGAGTTCATTGTATATCTTTTTGATCAGTCCCTTATCAGTTGAATGGAGTGCAAAGATTTTTCCCAATCAATGGGGAGTCTCTCTGTTTTGGTTGTCTCTTTTGCTGTACAGAAGCTTTTCAGTTTGATGTAATCCCAGGTGTTTATCTTTTCCTTGATTATCTTTGCTTTGGGTGATGAGTCTTTAAAGATGTTATTGCAATACATGTCTTGTAGTGTTTTACCTATATTTTCTTCTATATATTTTATGGTTTCAGGTCTTATGTCCAGTTCTCTTATCCATTTTGAGTTGATTTTCTTGCATAGTGAGAGGTAGTGGTCTAGTTTCACTTTTTTGCCTGTGGTGGTCCAGTTTTCCCCGCTCCATTTGTTGAACAAACTGTCCATGTTCCATTGCATGTTCTTTGCTCCTTTGTCAAAAATCAGTTGTCCATATAAGTGTGGTTTTATTTCTGGGCTCACTATTCGGTTCCATTGGTTTGTGTGTCTGTTTTTTGTTCCAATACCAAACTGTTTTAATTATGGCTTTGTATTATAGCTTGAAGTTTGGAAGCATGATACCTCTTTTCTCCTTTGTTTCCATCAGTGGGGCTTTGGCTATTCGTGGTTTTTTTGTGGTTCCTTATGAATTTCATCAGTATTTGTTCTGTTTCTTTGAAGAATGTCATTGAGATTTTTATTGGAATAGCAGTGAATCTGTATGTTGCTTTTGGTAGGATGGCAGTGTTTGTCATATATGGCTTTTATCATGCTAAGGTATGTTCCTTCTATCCTGAGAATTTCAAGGGCCTTTATCATAAATGGATGTTGGACTTTGTCGAATGCTTTCTCAGCATCTATTGATATAATTGTATGGTTTTTATTTTTCTTTTTGTTGATGTGTTGGATTACACTGATTTTTGTATGTTGAACCATTCTTGTGCCCCTGGGAAGACTCTCCCTTGATCGTGGTTTGTTATCCCTTTGATGCATTGTTGGATTCTGTTGGCAAGGATTTTGTTGAGGATTTTTGCATCAGTGTTCATTAGGGAGATTGGCCTGTAATTTTCTTTTTTTGTGCTGTTTGTTTGGTTTTGGTATTAGTGTAATGTTGGCTTCATAGAACATATTTGGTAGTATTCCTTCTTTTTTAATTTTTTGAAAGAGCTTGTTTAGGATAGGCACTAATGCACTGCTGAATGTTTGGTAGAATTCATTTGTGAAGCTAAAAGAAATAGAATTTTTTAAATATAAAGCTTAACTTCTGACTCTGGGCCACCCGTCTGCTTCCAGCATTCTATGAAGCCAAAGAAAAAAATACCCATATTTTATGAAATTCCCACCATCCTCTTCCTTGGGTGGTGCTCTATAGCTCCACAGGCAGGTTTATGTTTTTCAGATAATACTTTATTTGTGCAAGAAATTAGCACATTTCCCCAAAGTTAAGGCTTCTCTGGAACTAAAGATTCTCTGCTATTTGTAGGCTTTTCTTGAGACAAGGAAAATCTTTCTCTGGCAGCACATGTCACTTCTGCTTAAACATAACTCAGTGCTCTCAAGGTTTGAGGGGCCTCACAATTGTGTTTTCCTGGAAGCAAGAAATGACTTTCTCTACTTTTGGAACCCAGAGACACTTCACTCTTCTAATATCTCTCTCTCCCCCTCCAAGTACTCTCCAACCCCTTGTAACAAGCTGTGAAGTCTGGAGAAAATCTCTCTTCCTCCATGCTTCTTTGTTACATCTTTAATATGAGTGAAATTTTACTCATTCTCCTAAGGACTTGAGATTTTGTGTAACAGAACTGAGAAAGACTTGGAAATAATTTCTATTTTCTGTCCTGCCATATGCCTTCCCCAAGGCAATGAACATAGAACTAGCTACTTGCTTGAATGAAAGGAAGAGGTGGATATAGTATAGTATCTCTAAATATGATCCAGCAATAACAATAGCTGCTTGGAGCAGAAACAGGATAGATTTCTAACACTATATTCCTCACCAATTCATCTTTGATATTTATTTTTTAAAAAAGGAGATTTAGTGGGGTGTGGTAGGAAGAATCATGATCATCCCAAAAGATGTCCACATCCAAGCAGTGAGTACTTGTGAAAGTGGTATGCTACACAGCAAAGAGAGGCAAAGGTTGCAGACAGAATTAAGATTGTTTATCAGCTGTCCTTAAATTAAGGAGATTGTCCTGAATTAGTCAAAACAGGCTCAAAATAAATAGTCCTTTAAAAGTGAAATATAAAGCTTCCAGTTTCTAATTCCACATACAAGAAACTTGGAAGTTATTGCTCTGTCCAAACAAGTAAATAGCTAAACAAGACTGCAAACCAACAATTTTTCTAGGATCCACAAAAGAGATGAGGACACAGAGGAAACCTCTGCCTCCATGATCGGCAGACAGGTGAACTCAGGGAGACACAGCTTATAGAAGCAGAAACGCAAAAGCAAGCATAATCATGGGATTCAGGGATATGGCAGGAAAACCTGATGATAATGACAAACAGCTGATGCCTCAGTGAAGACAAGTCTGAGAGTTAAAAACTCCAGGAGGACACAGGCATGGGGGTTCCCACTCTTTTGTGGGATTTACCTTCAGGAGTTTGACTAGGTTCACATAATAAATATTGGAGTAAAACTCCCTTATTCTTCCAGCAAGGAGGTGGTGGGGAGTGAACCATTTTGAAGTATGCCAGAGACTTATGGCCGTTCAGATGGAATTTTGGAGTAAGCTTCCTATGAGACTGATACCCAATCATAAGACTGTAGAATGCTCCCACACCTCACACACCGTGCTATCACTTCCTGCAAGGCCTGTTGACAGCTGTTCCTTTCACCCAGTTTCTCATGTCTGGTTATTAAGAAAAAAATTACAAGGTATACTCAAAGGCAAAAAACACTATTTGAAGGGATAGCACAAGTATCAGAATCAGATATAACAGAGATATTGGGACTACCATACTGAGAAGTTAATATGCTTAGGGTTATTTATTTATTTATTTATGCAAGAGCTGAGGTACAGGCCAGATGTGCGGGGCCACCAGAGACAGAGTGGGGAACAGAACAGGCAGACTGAAATACACTGCTGAGGGGAGCACCGGGCAAGACAGGAGAGGTCTGCTGCACCATGTGGGTATCTCCCTGGCCAGCCGGGAATTGAACCTGCACTGCAGAGGCTGAGGACAGCTTCACAGCGCTGCGCTCAACCCACTGCACCACCAGGGAGGCCCACTAAGGGTTTTAAAAGTAGCTAGCATACTAGAACAAATAGGCAATGTAAGCAGAGGTGATGAAAATTCTAAAAAAGAACTTAAATGCTGGCAAGCAAAAAAATTGTAATAGAAATTAGGGATGTCTTTGGTGAATTTACTACATTTTTTAGTGGATTGTAGACAGTTAAGGAAAGAATCTGATCTTGGTGTCTCAGTAGGAACTTCCAAAACTGGGGGGAAAAAAAGAGAAGAAAGGTTAGGGTGGGGGAGGGAGGCCTGTCAGAATATACAGACTGCTGAACAACTGCAAAAGGTGCAGTATGTATCTAATGGGAGTATCAGGAATTACGAGAAAGGAACAAAAGGTTGAAACAAAAATAATTCCCCCAAATTAATGTTAGCTTCAGATCCAAAAAGCAAAAAGAACACCAAGCAAGACAAATGTCAAGAAACCCTATCTCAAGGCATATCACTTTCAAACAATAGAAAATAAGATGTAAAGAAAAATTCCTGAAAGAAAACAGAGGCAAAAAACACCTTACCTATAAACAAAGATAATAATTACATACAATTTCTCCTCAGAAATTATGCAAGCAAGAAGAAAGCAGAGTAAATATTAAAAAGTGTTGAGAAAAAGTCCACCCACACAGAATTCCATAATCTGTTACAAAATCCTTAAAAGCGAAGACAAAATCAAACCTTTTTCAGACAAACAAAAATGGGAGGATTTATTGCCAGGTCATTGGCCTTGCAGGCAATGTTAAAAGAAATTCTTCAGAGTAAATAAAAATGATACAATATCAGAAATTTGGATCTACATAAAGACAGGACATCAGAGAAGGAAATGTGAAGGTAAAATAAAAATTATTATTTTTCTTATTTTTAATTGAAAAACAATTTGTTCAAAATAAAGCAACATATTCAAATATGTAAACATATTATTTCTATACCTTCTTTGCATATTTATGAATGCTTATGCATAAGTAAATGAAGGAGAGCAATGATGCAAGCAACAAGAGGAGGAATTAGAATTATTTTGTTATTATAAAATAATCTCACTACTGAACAAGCAGTGTATTTTTATTTGGGGTATACTTTGATTAGTTGTAAATATACACTACAAACCCTAGGGAAACCACCGGAAAACGTTTAAAGAAAAAGAGTTGTAACTGGTATGCTAGAAAGGAGAGAATATGAGATCTTATAATTGCTCAACTAAAACCACAAATAGAAAAAAAGACTGAAAGACAAAAATAGGAAAAGAGAAGAGTAACAAATAGAAAACAGTAATGAATATGGTAGATAATAATCCAACTATGTAAATAATCACTTTAAATATCAACAATCTAAATGTCCCAATTAAAAGACAGAGATTTTGCAAAAGCAACAAAAATAAGAGATACTACATTAAACTAAACAGGCTTTATAGAGCAAATGAAACAATTGATAAAATGAAAAGGCAACCTCTGGAATGAGAGAAAATAATTGCAAGTCACATATCCCATATCCATATTAATATCCAAAGAATTTAAGGAACTCACAAAACTCAACAACAACAACAACAAAAAATTCAACCAATTTAAAAATTGACAGAGGACCTAATTGACATTTCTCTAAAAAAATCAAACAAATGGTCAACAGCTGTATGAAAAGAAGTCAACATCAACAACATCATTATCAGGGAGTTCCTATGAACACTACAAGGATTTGTTGCCTCATACCAGATAGGCTGACATCTGTTATCAAATGTTAAAACGATAAGCATTGGCAAGGGCATGAAGAAAAGAGAACACTTGGAGGAATGTAAATTGGTATATTGTGGAAAACAGGATGTAGAGACCTTTCAAAATAGAAATAGAAGTATCATACGATTCAGCAATCCCATTTCTGTGTATATATCCAAGGGAAATAAAATCACTATTGACAAGATAATTGCTCTCTATACTCACTGCAGCATTAGTCACAGTAACCAAAAACATGGATACAACTTGTGTCTGTTGACAGATGAATGGATAAAGAAAATGTGGTTCACACACAAACACATAATTTATTCAGTCTTAAAAAAAAAAGAAAATCCTTTGCAACAAGGATGAACCTGGAAGACATCATGCTCAGTGAAAGAAACTAGACACAGAAAGACAAAAATCTTACTTACATGAGAAATCTAAAAAAATGTCAAATTCATAGTAAAAGTGAATAAAATGTTGTTTACTAGGATCTGGAAAATGGGGCTAAAGGGGAAATGTTGGTCAAAGGATAAAAACCTTAAATGAGTAACCTCTGGAGACATGTATAGCATGGTGACTATGTTAAATAATAATGTATGTTTGAAATTTGATAAGAAAATCAATCTCAAGTGTTCGCTCCACATACACATACACCATGTGAGGTGACGGACAATTTGATTAGTATGATTGTGGTAATAATTTTACAATGCACAAATATATCAAAACATTGCACATAACTTAGATATATAAAACATGTATTTGTCAATCTATTTCAATAAAACTAGAAGAAAAAATATACACATTGTCAGAGGGATCAAATAATAAGACCAATGTCTTATAGGTATACAATGTCCACAAGAAACCCACTTTAAATACAAAGGCATATATAGTTTAAAGTAAATGCATGAATAAAATTCATGCTAATTCGAATCAAAAGAAAGCAGGGATATCTATATTAATTGCTGACCAACCAGACTTCACAGCAAGAAAAGTTATCAGGGATAAAGAAGGGAATTACATAAAAATAAAGGGGTCGATTCTCTTAGAAGACATGACAGTCCTTGATGCGTATGTGCATCTAACAGCAAAGAATCAACCTGTGTGGGGCAAAAGTGGTAGAACTGCAAGGAAAAATTGATGAATCCACATCAATAATACCATTCTATCAAAAACGGGCAGATTCAGCAATGCAGTATATTTGTAAGGACACAGTTAAATCCAACAGTAATATTAATCAGAGGATATGATTGACATCTATAAACTATTTCATCCAACAGCAAAATATTCCTTCATGAACATTCCTTCATGTTCACACATTCTAGCTACTTTGGAAGACAGTTTGCGGTTTCTTATAAAACTATCATATTTTTATCATACAACCTACCAATCAAACTTCTTGGTATTTATTTAAAGGAGCTGAGAACATATGAACATACAAAAAACCTACACAGTGATATTTACAGAGGCCTTATTCATAATTACCAAGACTCAGAAGCAAACAAGATGGCTTTCAATATATAAATGTATAATCTGTGGTACATCCAGACAATGGAATATTATTCAGTACTAAACAGAAATGAGTTATGGAAGAGACATGGAAGAAGCTTAGATACATTTTACTGATGAAAGAAGCCAATCTGAGAAGACCGTGTACTGTATGATTCCAACTATATGCCATTCTGGAAAAGGCCCAGCTATGAAGACAGTAAAGCAATCCATGGTTAGTGGGGTAGGAGAGATGGAAGGATGAATAGATAGAGCACAGAGGATTTTAGGCCAGTGAAAATATTCTGTATGATATGATATTGATATATGCATGACATTATGCACTTAGCCAGTGCCATAAAATGTACATCTCCACTGAACTGCCTTTGCAATACATTGTTACATTTATACTTAAATTATCTCATGTGTTTTGGTGCAGACAGAACTACTATTTTTAAATTCCAGTTTCCAATTGTTTATTATTAATACAGATATACAATTAATTTTTATATCAACCTTCTATTCTGAAATTTGCTAAATGTTCTTATTTGTGCTAGTAGCTTTTTGGAGTCTTTGGAAATTCCTACCTAAATAATAATTTAATCTGCTGATAGACAAGGCTTTATATCTATAATCTGCATGCCATTTAAAGCATGGATTTAAAATATGTATATTGCAGTGACTAGTTCCTCTAGCATGATGTTGAAAAGGATTAGTCAGAAAAGACATCATTAACCTCTTTTTTCTGATCCTAAAGGGACTGACAGTCTTTCAACATAAAGTATGGTGCTAGCCATACTTTTTAAATGACTTTTATGAGAGAGAAGAAATTCTTTTCTGCTTGTAATTTTTTGAAAATTTTATTGGGAATAAATGTTGAATTATCAATGCTTTTCTACATGTATTAGGATGTTCATGGTTTTTCTTCTTAAGCTTGTTGAAATAAAGTATATGGATTGATTTTTAAAAGTTGAACCAATCTGACATTCATGGGATAATTCCCACTAGGTCATGATATAATATCATTTTTATATATGTGGATTAATTTGTTAACATTTATGCCGAGTTCATCAGATATATTTTTCTGTGGTTTTATTATTTTTTAAATATTTTTGGCATCAAGATAAGGTTTACATCATAAAATGACTGGGAAATCATCTATCTTTTGGAAAAGTTTATACAGAATTGATATTTTGCCTTCCACAAATATTAGGCAGAAAACACCACAAAGTCATGTCAGTTCTGAAATTTGTTCTGTTGGAATAGACCATACTTTTTTCTGGATACACAGAGCCTAGAACAGTGCCTGGAAAAATAGCAGCTAGTTGATTGATTTGAAGTGTTGACAAAAATGGGACAGCACTCAAAGAGAGAAAATTACAGAAATGAGACAGCAACATTCTATAATGAAAAAGGAATACCTATTCCCCATGCATACGGGCTTGAGCAAATTAAATTGGCACAGATTTTTTATCTTAGGAAATATCTATAGAAGTCGTCTTGATGTGGTAAAAATTGGGTATGTGTAAAGAAATGAACTTTGATATATGTATTTTGCACCATATGCAAAAATAAACTCAAAATCAATCATATATCTAAATGTAAAATTGAAACTTATAAAATGTCCAGAACTATAAAAGAAAATTTTTGTGAACATAGGTTAGGCAAAAATTTCTCAGATATGATATTAAATGATAATTGCTTTAAAATGATACACTAGATTTCATCAAAATTAAGAATGTCTGCTTTTATAAAGACACTATTAAAAGAAAAAAAGTATCTGATAAAAGTGTCATATCCAGAACGGAAAAAGCTATCCAAACTCAATAATAAACGTCCCAATTAAAAAATGGGCAAAAGTTTTGAACAGACACTGCCATAGAAAATTTGGCATATAGGGCCTCCCCTGTGGCGCAGGGGTTGAGCGCTGGGTTGCGAGGCTGCCCGCGGCCTCTGCGGCGCCGGTTCCATCCCTGGCTGCTCCCCAGCCACCAGAGGAGGGTCCCACATGGCGCGCAGACCTCTCCTGCCGCCCGCTGCTCCCCTCAGCAGTGTACTCGGTCCTTCTGCCTGCTCTGTTCCCCGCTCTGGCTCTGGTGAATTCTCTCGCCCTCCCTCGCTTCTGACTGTACCCAGTGCTTGTATAAATAATAAATAAATAAATAAATAAATAAATAAATAAATAAATAAATAAATCTTAAAAAGAAAAGAAAATTTGGCATACAATAACCACATTAAAAGATACTCAACATCATTAGTCATTAGGAAATACAAATTAAAACACGTTGAGAGGGCCTCCCCTGGTGGTGCAGCGGTTGAGCACTGAGCTGCGAAGCTGCCCGCACAGCCTCTGCAGTGCTGGTTCAATCCCCAGCCACCGTGGAGGGTCCCACATGGCACGACAGACCTCTCCTGCAGTGCCCGCTGCTCCCCTCAGCAGTGTATTTCATCACTCTGCCTGTTCTGTTCCCCTCTCTGGCTCTGGTAAATTCTCACCCTCCCGTGCTTCTGACTGTACCCAGTGCTTGTATAAATAAATAAATAAATTTACAAAAAAAAGATTAAAAAAAAAAACATGTTGAGATACTACTACAAAGTGGCTTTAAAAAAAAGCCTGACAGTTACAAATGCTGACATGATGTGAGCACTCAGAACACTCATTCAATTTTTTAAAAAAAAGTACAAAACAGTAAGCTGTTTCTTCTCACTCCTGTGCATTTACCCATGTGAACTGAAAACTACTGTTCACATAAAAACCTGTACTTGAGTATTTACACTAGTTTTATTCATAGTCATTAAAAATTGGGCACAACCATTGTTCTTAAATAGGTGAATGAATAAACAAACTGAGGTCCATCATACAACGGATACTCTTTCCTTCAGGAGGTGGTTTTTAATCTTTCTCCCCTGAAATATGGGCTAAAAGTATTAACATGCTCCTAAAAAGTAGAGAATGTAAAGAGAAAACTAGCAACACTAGAGAGGAAAAATCTTGCAGACACAACCTTTGCCAAATGATCGAAGTTAATAGGACCCCCCCCAAAAAAATGTTGACATGGTGTGTCCCTTGTAATAATATGATCAGAAGGAATATTAAATTTTTTAAAATTTTGATAAGTATAACAAACGTACTATTCCCAGGGGAAGCTGGGTAAAGGATATATAGGACTTACTGTGTTATTTTTACAACTCTTTAATAAATGAAAATTATTCAAGATTTTAAAAAAATATTGACCATACCAAGTGGGTGAGGAATGGAGCAACTAGAAGTTTCATAAAATGCTTGTTGAAATATAAAATAAGGAATACAATCACTTTACAGTCTGGCGGTTTCTCAGGAAAGTAAACTTATACATAACAATGCTTCCCTGCCATTCCACTTCCAGGCATTTACCCAGAAAAAATAAAAGCATATGCCTAACACACAAATAAGCCTTGCACATGAATATTCATAGCAACATTATTTAGCAGTAGCCTCAAAATGGAATCAAATGTTTATCAACAGGTTATTGGTTAAGTAACTTATGGTATATCCATACTATAGAATACTACTTATCGGGCCTCCATGGTTGAGCACAGTGCTGTGAAGCTGTCGGTAGCCTCTGCAGCCCGGGTTCGATTCCCAGTCGGCCAGGGAGATGCTCACATGGAGAGGCAGACCTCTCCTGTCTTGGCCGCTGCTCCCCTCAGCTTTCAGTCCGTCTGCCTGTTCTCCTCCCTACTCTGTCTCTGGTGAATCCTCTCACCCTCCCGTGCCTCTGGCCTGTACCGCAGCTATTGTATAGATAAAAAAAAATTTAAAAATCTTTAAAACAGACATTATAAAAAAAGAATATTACTTATCAATAAAAAACAATGAACTATTTATTCATAAACATAGATGACTCTACAAATAATTATAGTTAAAGAAGCTACTCTCCCCTTCACACACACACCAAAATGAATAATGATTACACTTTCATAAAATTCTAGAAAATGTAAAAAGAACCAATAGCAAGCAAATCAGTGGTCGCCTGAGATTGGCAGAGAAGAGCAGGGGACACAAGTGAGGGTTGTCCAAAGGGCAAGAAGAAAATTGTGAAGGTGGGGTACATAAAGCTCATCACATTTATAAATGTGATTTATACATTAGCCAAACATATAAACTTGCATAATTGAAATATGTATGTCAAATAGAGCTTAAGAGAACTGTTTTTAAAAAGAATGACAGAGAAAGATGTTTTAATACATGAAATTAAGTCACACAGAAACGAGTACAGCATAATCGCTCTGTATTAAAACAAACTTACTAGTTTAAGCTTATAAAGGCATAGTAAAACATCTAGATATTGTGTAGTAACAGATGCCACTAGAAAAGGAAATGCATGGGGTGGGGGGAGTGAGATATAGGAGTGGATTGTGAGTACACTACAAAAACAACTCCAAAATCTCAGTGATGTAATATAACAATATTCTCCTTGTTGCTCATTCTATATGTCCCATGTCAGTCACTAAAATGCCCTGGTCCTCACTAAAATGGTTTATATATAGGTCTATAGTTAGCAGAACCTAAGAATCCTGTTCAAAGTCAAATAAATTTACGCCTCTGATTTTCTGTGTACTAACATACACTCAAACATTTTCTTAAATTTGAAGTTTTCTAAAGTGAACATTCATTAACACTATAAGGAGAACAAGACTGATACAGAACAACAGGTCTTATGTCTGAAAGACAAAATGACCAAATAGCACAAAAGTACAGTGCTATGGGCCTCCCCGGTGGCGCAGGGGTTAAGTCTCAGTGTAATCAAGCTGTTGATAGCTATCAACAGCCACAGCCACTATGACATGAGTTAGACCCACATGGAGCAGCAGACCTCTCCTGTCTCACCCGCTGCTCCCCTCAGCAGTGTATTTTAGTAGATCCACCTGTTCTGCTCCCCCCTAAGTCTCTGGTGAATCCTCTCACCACCCCCCACACTCCTCTGGCCCACACCCCAATTCTTGTATGCATGAATAAAAATAAATCTTCATAAATAAATATAGTGCTATTTGACCTTGATTAATGTTTCACAATTGAAGTCTAAGTAAGATCACTGAAGTAGAACCTAGAAGAAAGTGAAATGCTATGCCTTTAGAACATGAGTTCTTAATACTGATATGGTTTCTGATGTTTGTCCATAAATAATAGATTACAAAATAGATTTTGGCACAGAGTCACTTTCTAAAGTGTATTTTCAAATTCTTGACAATGCTAAAAAAGTGTAAGACTAAGAGAAGCACATTAAAAAATACAGATAAAGTTAAACACAAGTGAACTGATATCATCATCCAACTATATTAAAAATAATCACGTATTTTAAGGTGTCCCATCCTAACAAAATGATTATAAGTTTAGTAACTATTCCACATTCATGTCCATAATAATAGTGCTTTCTAAATCTAATTAGAGCAAATTATTTTCACCTGATTATCCTGTCTGGCAACTGTATTTTGCTGGCATGTTTATAACGTAAAAATAGCAACAATAATCATATCATGTATAAAAACCTAATTTATGCCACATCACTATGTTAAGTTATCCATGTGCCTGCTAATCCTGAAAACAACCTCAAAAGCACAATACTTTGTGCAATATTTCCAACCGATAAGAAATCGATGTTCAGCTCACATCCATAGGAAAAATGTCTTGGTTTTTCACTACAGTTGGTCACCTTCTCACTTGTATCTCTCTACAAGGGCCTACCACTCTAGTCAAGCCCTCAAATTAATCAAATAGCTATTTTTTTTTTCCAGGCACTGTTGTAGACTCTGAAGATCCAGAGATAAGTATGACACATAGTCTTGCTCCTCAGGAACTCAGTCTAGTGTAAATAGCAGTTCTCTAACAAAGACAGTGTGGAAGGGGCCCCTCACACAGATGGGAGGCAGTGAGCAATGAATGAGTAGGTATGTGGCCTGCCTTCCTACAAGCACTAGGATTAAATTAATCTAGTAATTAGGATTAGGCAAATGAGGCAGGGAGAAGGCATTCCAGGAAGAAGCCATTACAAGAGGAAGAAAGCAGCTTTTGGGAGGCACATGTTGTTTCAGTATGATTAGATAACAATGTGACTGAAGGCAAAAGACAAAACTTCCTTGGCCACTTAAATTCACAATTACTAATCAGAACAACCCCCTGCCACCAGTCACTCAGCCACTATGCCACATTCCCCTCTCCCAAGTGACAGCCCTGAGCAGGGGTAACAATATCCAATCTGACAAGCCCTCTCATCCCAGCAGGAATCCCCCCAGGAAGCCCATATGCCAAGCATACTTAAGCCAGCCAGTTGCCCTGGACTCGAAACCAGGCCAAGCAGATTCTCAGACTACAGAAACCTGACCTTCTCACAAATACCTGTTCCAGGTATATCCTTCACTGACTAGAAGGCCCATGTCCTGGAAGTGCTAATCCTCTAGGAAAATGGATGTAGATTATTAAATACCTCTAGTTTCTGCTAGTTTTTCACCTAAGGCACTCACCTTCCCGAGGTGGAGAAAAACCACACAATGGTGTGGATTATGTTGCCAAGGGCTAGGATAGTCACGTGACTAGCTTCAGCTGGGTTTGCAGCAAGTCTCAGTAAAATACCATTTTAAAAAAGATTCAGAATTTTTATGTTGTTTTAAGTGAAGGAAAACATGAATGTGGGTCTAC
Source organism: Talpa europaea (assembly GCF_964194135.1). Classification (NCBI taxonomy): domain Eukaryota; kingdom Metazoa; phylum Chordata; class Mammalia; order Eulipotyphla; family Talpidae; genus Talpa; species Talpa europaea. Next base: position 122,258,546 of record NC_140070.1, on the reverse strand, counting down.
TCTTCACTAGGTTTGCTGTGTTCCAGGACAGAATCAAACATGATCAATACCCAGGCACCTCCTGAGGAGTTACAGAATTTCAAGAGCAGAGAATCTGGCAATCTAGGCATACTCTTATAGGAGAAAAACTCTCTTGGCCTTGACTTGGGTATAGCAGTGGTGACTGCCAGACGCAGACAGCAATGGTTGTTTAGGAACATGAGGACCTTCTGAGAGATGCTGGAAAACGCAAACTGCACAGCCTCACCTTGCATGTTCTGGTTTAATAGGTAGGTCTTGGATGGAATGCCATTTATTTTCATATCAGGATTTCTCATACTTTACTACAGATCAACTGAGAAATTAGAAATTGTGACCCAAGAACAAAACACTCTACCAGGTGTTCATTTTTATGCAAGACAGCACAAGAATCTCAAATATGTTAGGATTTCAGGAAAATTGTACTAGCCCAATTCGAAGACGCGATCCATTTTCTCACAGAAGCATCACCAGAGACAGTGATGGTTATTGTTTTTAATGCTTACGATGTGCAGGACACAGTGCTAAAAACCACAGGCATCATCGCATGCAATCCTTATAACCTGAGGCAGGTAACTGTTACTGCTCAGTGTACAGAAAATGACAGACTACCTAGTTCCTGGTCACTCAGTTAATTTGATCGGTCAGAGCCTGAGATGTTGTGACCTCATGAAAATGAGGACTACTGTGTTTTATGAGAAGCTTTTAGTATCCTAATATTGTCGCACCGCATGTTGAATCAGTAAGCTAAGACAGTCTCTTACGGGGAACTCTCTTCCTCCTTTGCTCCACACCTACCACCACCAGTAACTGCTACGGCATCTCACGGGGTGTTCCAGTCTCAAGGAATTCAGTATAGGCCTGAGGAAGGTTGAAGTGGGTCCTCTATTTTGACTTGGGCCCTGAATCAGTTCTTCTGTCACCTGAATACATTTTACCTGGGGAATCTGGTTAAACTACAACTTCTGGCTCACTATGTCCTGGAGTAGGACTTGAAATGATTTCTAACAAGTTTTCAGGTAAGGTTATTGGGTGACACTTTGAAAAACAAAGCCTTAAAAAAGCACAAATTCCAAATCTGACTCTCTAGACAGCTGAACTGGGTGACAGGAGTCTTACATAGGTTATATTAATAAAGAAGTACTCTGTTTTTTTCTTGTGTAACAGCCTTAGAAAACAGGGTAAGGTTTGAGCAGAGAAACATTAGTGTTTGGTGCAAGACTCAGAAGGGCCCATTTTGGGTGTCCCAGGACATACAGATGAATTTTCCTAGTCTAAGGGATCAATACCTTAAACTGTTAGGTACCCCTTGCGATTCACAAACACAGTAACCCAGATCATTGAAACTTTTGAAATTGGCAGTTTTGACTTAGAAAAACAGCATTTTCATGTTTCAACCTAATCGTTTTAACATTTAATGTACTATTTTCCTTTATGGTGACTTCACAAGAGCAGGGCCTTTTTTTTTGTTGCTATTATATATTCTGTGGTAAACACACTTCTTGGGACACACTAAAATTCACAAAATTACATGCTGAAGAAAGTGACAAGAGGACCCCTACAACTCAAGGTTAAAAATGTATAAAAATAGAAGTGTCCTGTCCTACCACCAGTTACCTTGAGTTGCCTTTGTAGCTCCCAGGTGCCTGGGTTCTTGGTTTCAGAGGTAACCGGATGCCAAGGACAGGACTTTGAGGGGGTAGTGAGGAGGTGGTCATATCGCATCTCTTGCAGGGCTCTCTGAAACTGCAGGCTGGCCTGAATGAAATGTTTCCCTAAGCTACTGGAAAAGCTATCTGAAACTGTAGAAAGTGTTATGCTAGATCAAATGGAAGAACATCTCAGGGGGGCATCTGGAGATAAAGTTTTCCCCGCATATCCTAGAAAAGGAGAAAATACACCTTGAGGGGCTATTTTCTAGCCTTTCCCCAAAAAAGTTTGCCAAAAAGTGCACAGCTAACACAAAGAATGTTACCTGAAATCATATATATCCTAACTTACAAAAGGTAGCTCTTTTGAAGTTAGTTTCTAAATCAGATCTAGATTCATATTGGTTTCTGAGAAAGAATGGCAAGAAAACAAATTTCTGGTAGAGCCAGAAATAGATGAGCAGAGGTGCTGTATGATTGATGAGGAGGAAGGTTCTCAGTATTTGATCTGATATAAAATCATTGCCCCTCTATTTGCTTTTGGAATCTACCTAAATTAAAGGCAAAAATAAGAAGACATGAAAAAAATGACATTTCAAAACAAAACCTAGAAATTAGTATCTGAGTTTAGCACAAGAATGAACAATTTAGATTCCAGAAATATTAGCATATACATTTTAAATAATCTTGGTAGCTCAAGTTTATGACTGGATTTAACCCGCTTATTGTATTGTATGGAATAAACATTTTCTCTCATGTTTAACAAAATCTTAGTCATATCTTAAACATTGTTACTAACAAAGATTTAAAAAATTAGTTTTCTACTTACTTCTGCCACACAGTTGTCATTTATTGGTCCAAATTATTCTCTCATTTCTGTAAGCATACTGAGTCAATATACAAAGTACTGTTCCCAATGAATCTCCCTTCTATAAATTCCCAAATGACTACTTTTAAAGTAATTGATAGTAAATGCCAGAATTTGGGTGGGTGCGCAATTCTTTAACAGTGCCTGTTAACCAGAGATGTGCTGAGAAATCAACTGTGGAATTTGTCCTATGGATACAAATATTCATTAATTACAGTATTGTAATATCAAACAGTAAAGAATTATAGGGGACTAAATAATGGTAACAGAATGCAACCATTAAACATCAAAAGTTACAGCACACTTTATGCAATCTTGACAATTTTAATCCTCATAATCAATCTATTAAGTATCTCATAGAGAAAACCAGGACATTAACTCCTTAGGTCAAATAGCTAGTAAGTTAGTGGAGCTGGGCATCAATGCAATCATGCAGGCAGTATTCATGCTCTTAATCACTTATGATATACTGTATTTGGGGCCTTCCTCGTGGTGCAGGGGTTAAAATCTCAGCACTATGAAGCTCTCACTAGTCACTGCCATTATCCCTAGCCAGGAAGCTAACCCACATGGCACAACAAACCTATCTCACTGCTGCTCCCCACAGCAGTGTATTTCAGAAGGTTCACCTGTTGTGCTCCCCACTCTGTATCTGGTGAATCCTCTCACCCCTCCCACCTCTGGCCTATACCCCACCCAGGTCTTGTATGCATAAATAAAATCTTTCCCCAAAATGCAAAACATTTACTTACCTCTAGGGTCTTACAAGACTTCAACACATTTGTCCAACTTCACATTTCCATATGCTAATATATTTCAACCACTTCACTAGAAATGTTTTAAAACCTGATACAGCTTCATTTCTCATATTATTTGATGACTCAGCCTTCACTATACCCATGTCAGATGTACAGTTCTTCATTTCTGCTAGGAGTTTTAGCTACATTCCTGGCCCCCTATTGAGATATATTGCTCCTCAGGTAGTCAAGCTGGAAAATCAGATAACCAACCAGGTCAGGTAGTAGATCTAAATTAGGTCAGTAAAAGCTAATGTGAAAAAGGATCTAATGACATTGTAGATTTTCCAAAATACCCTAATTTGAATGCGTGCGAATCTGGAACTGATTTTTTCAAATGTCTGATTTCAACTAAGTCCAGTATGATTGTGTTTTTAATTCAAGTGTTTGCTCACTCAAGGTGTCATTCAGAGCTTGATTCCTCCACAGCAGTCCTGCCCAGCACCAGCCCTCCAATCTATGATTTTGGCATGTTCCAGGAGTGCAAAATCTTTCTTAAAGCATCTATTTTCACAATGGATTAGAATAACATCTTAAGTTTATTTCTTTCTTTTAAATAAAATTGTATTATTTTTGTCCTTTAAGTCAGTTAATACCCTTTCATTACCAGGTAAAGAAATAAGCAAGAGATGGGTGCAGAGCAACTTCTTTTGTATAGACTTTACCCCATAGGCCCTAATTATTAAAATGTGAACTGTTTGTACTATTGACCATACAAACCCAACAACCAAGAAACATTAATAATTGTCTTCTGTACTTTACTAAACACTTAGTGTTTAATATATTTTGAATGATAAAGAAATTACAAGGTACTCCTAAAAAATTTAATACAAAAATATTACAAGTTAGGACATCAAGCATTGAGATATGACATTTGAGAAGAAACATTCAAAAAAAGTAGCATAGGGTTAACATTTCATTGTTGACAGCACTTTGGTACAGCAGAGAAAAGCACCGTAAAACTACTGTCCATAGTGTCGTTTCCTCCGCTGCATTTTGTAATAGAATATATCAGGGAAACTGTAAACTTTAATTTGATCTGCTATGTATTAGAATAGGTAACAATGCTAATCTACTGTAAAGCATAATTACTATGAAATTAAAAATAATCCTCTCTATGACTAAGCATATTGATTTATTTTACCTAAAGCTTATATGGATTCTAATCCTTAGTAGTCTAACATTTTTGGGAAAAATGTAAAATGCAGAATATTATTAACAATCTATGCCATGCAAACAAAGTTAACCCTTTGAAAATAAAAGGCTACCAGAAGATTTTAGCAACTGCAGTTGCTTGTCATTTAGTAACACATGACAAGGCTATGCCTTAGTTTTTCATTAAGAAAATGGAAGGAAATGGCAGAAGACCTGGAAAATACAGGTTTTTAGTAAACAAACAAACAAATGACCAATGATTTTTTTAGAAATCTCTCATTATAAACTAATTGGGATTAATCAAAACTAGAAGGGGCCTAGTATCTCTCCTCATAGATTATAAAGTTCTATAGAGACATTAGCAACTAATGAAGAAAATTATTAAGTTATAGCAGGTCTATTATGAAGAAAATGTCTTTAAGGAAGTTGAGCATTCCACCCTAAAACTCCACTTACACACTTACATTGTGTTGTGCTCAACTACATGCTGAGCAATTTGATTTCCCTTTTAGTTTATGTGAAATGTCTCTTAAATACAATACTGACTTTTCAAATTAATTCACAAGTTATTATTTCTTAAATGCTCTGTTGGTCTGTAATAAAATAAGTAAATAGTCCCTTGATTTAAAAAACCTCATGCCCCGTGGAAAGTAATAAAATAGTAAACTTTGCAATTTTATCTATGGGTTTACTTATGTATCTTGCGAAACAATTATTTATGAAAAACAGTGGCTTGGATTCTCATGGCAGTTATAATTGGTAATGTCAATATGGGAGAGAATGTATATAGGTTACTTAAGGCTAACTCAGAGCAAAAAAGTTTATTCTACAATAGAACATTAAAGGAGTAAATGCAATTAAAATGTAAACAAGAAATTGTAAACAAGAAATAGCATCCCTTTCTCTTTACTTGACTAATAAACAGCCTATACAAACTACATAGGTATCAAAGGTTTTATATATGTACACAACCAACATAATATCAAAATATATTTTATTCTGGACCTCTTTCAGATCTGATTCAAATTACAGTTGTCAAAGCAATACAATGCAAAGGGAAACTGCAACAACAACAACAAAAAAAATGTGCCTAGAAAGGATAAAAGGGTTATTGGGGACAAATCATTGTGATGTAGAACCAAAATACATTGTTAAGTGTAATTAACATGGTCCAGGACAGCATAGAACATCTATATCAGTCTTCCTTACACAATAATCATGAAAACTGAACAATAAAGTTCTTTAACAAGTACAAAAACTGTCATGGGCTGGTTTACACTTTTACAACAGTTTTAAAGTTAACTGGATAACTAAAGAAATGATGCAGACATTTTAATCCAGTGCTATAGGTAGGCTCACAGAATTAGACCCAAAGGATTTGTAAAAATCAAAATTAGAACATTATAGCTACAATGTCAAAGTCAGCAAAGAAGGAAACCATTTCTGTATTAGGGATTCAGAGCTACAAAATGCAGTCTGTGTGTTTTTGTTTTAAATGAGATGGATAAGTACATCAGACTAGATACAACATGCAGAATGTTTGCTTGAACTTATCCAGAAACTCCAAAGAAAACATAGTGAAACAGTTTACTAGAAAAAAAATATATATGCCCTAGTTATTCACCCTGCTTCAACACTGTCAACGTAAAGGCAGAAATAAAGATAGCTATTAATACTTCAGAACTACGATATAAGACATCAAATTTCTAAATCAGTGTATCAAAAAAGTGAACACTTTCTCTTTGCTCTCACTTCTACATTTAACTAGAATCATGTTTTAAAAAATTGATATTGAATGTGACACTTCAGAGCTACTATCAGAAGGAGTAATTCATAACTTCTGTACTCTCCTTCCATCCCTGCAGATTTGGAAGGAAGAAATAAAAACAACCAACCAACCAAACAAAACAAAACCAACCAGGGTCTCTTGTAAGTTTGCTGCTATTCCCTCAAAATGTTGGCATTTGCTGCCATGCCACAATGTTGGTCCATTGTGAAAGGATTTCTGTGAAAACTGTCAACAGTAATTCACCAAATGTAAGTAAGTACCATCCTTAGCATGCAAGGATAAATGCAGATTCTATAGAAATGTACAATGTGTGTTAAAAAATAAAAACTGTTTTGAAAGGAGTAAATAGCACTACATGTGAGATTTATTTTTTTCTGCTTAGATAACTAGCAAAACAACCTTTTGCTCACATAAGGATGGTCATATGTGATACCTTCAAATAGCAAAAATGTATACTCCTCTTTAGTCCTCTACGCAATAGTTTACATTACTCTTAACAAAATCATTCTACATAAACAGCTCCTTAAAAATAGTACTCTCTCATTAAATCTAATTTGACAGAAAGTTTAAGGAAAAAAGGAGTGCTTTATAAGTTACGTGAAAAAGTACAAATCTTTGGCCTTTCTCTTGACATTTTTATGTCAAAAATCAAAAAACCTTCATGTAATTCAATCTAATGATTACTTTTTGCACCATAATTTTTTTACACCACAAAAGGAGGCACTTTCAGTATCTGTAAAAGGTGTTTAATCTTAAAACATAGCTAGAGAATGAGTAATTAAAACAGACTTTTATATATCCTAAGACCTATTAGGAAACTAAAAGTTACTACTTCTAAAAGTTATGTGAATGTCAATGATGGTACCTGATCAGCAACAGAAAATGGGGGAGCAGAACTAATTTAAGAACTTAAAAGATTTCCTACATGGATTAGAAAGGATATTCCTTTATGATATTTAAGAATGACAACTGCTACTTCTTTATTCTATTTTAATCAGTGAGTATTCATTCAAGTTTTCCTTTCTATTTTTCCCTATGATAAGTGTATTACAGTAGCTTATACAATGATATATAACGAATACCACAGAAAATCTACTGGAACCAGTTGATCTTCAGGAATAAGTTCTCAGAAAAAAAAAAAAAAAGGAAAATAAGCAAGAACCTCAAATATAGAACTTTACAGGTTGTGAAACTTAGTCTCTTACAATCATATTACTGCTCAATTAGCGGCAATCTTATTTTTGTCTATTGGAGCAGCATCGTGGCACATCAGCAGGCAATGATGATGTTGAGAACAGCAGCAAAACAATCATATGCTCATAAAGAACCCAAGCCTACAAAATGGAAACCTTTCAGATGAAGTTTATACTTAAAAAGACCCAAAACTTCAGGATAATAAAGCTCTGTATTTATAATCTTTTTTATGTTCTATTGTGGCTATTATGCTTAAGTAAAATAGCTACAGATTAGAAAAAAAAAATGACAATACCATAAAAATGTAGCTGTCTATTTTGGCAGCTATATTGCAGAACTCTTGACTATCTTTTAATCAGCTGGAAAAAAGTCAATAACTGTATGCAAATGAATAAATTGTCCATATCAAAATACAAAAGTACTATCAATAATCACCTCTGACTTTCAGATTTAAATTCAGTGCAATTGACAAATGCATCGCTAAAGGAAAATGCAGCTTAAACATATTCAAAACATTTGTGTCTATTCCTGGGAGCACATTTAAAAATTATTGCACAGATTTTTTTATTTTTATTTATTTTTTTTAAAACAACAACAGAGGTCAACCACAGATGTGGACCTCCAGCAATAAAAGCAGGATTTCAAGTGCCAGATACTCAGCATATTAGGTTTCCTACATAAGTCACAGGGTAATAGTTCTAAATATCTATAATGTGATCCAAAACCCTAAAAACAGCTGGCACAAAACCATCATGAATGACTGCCTCTCTGGATGTAAATTTTAAAAATATTATTACAGTATCATAGTCCCCACTAACAACAACTGGGATACATGTAACAATGTATTGTGAAATTAAGTGTATTTATTTTCTTTACCAATAGCAAATGCTATCCTACCTTAGCAGTAAAACCAAGACTTGCTTCAATCAAAGCTGTTTTGTAAAAATAGCAAAACAAATGCTGAAAATCAAAGCTGCATTACTTGAAGGGTTAAATCAGTTTCTACTTAAAATACAGGTTAAAATTTTAGTAGCAAAGGCCTCAAAATTATTAGTGACAGAAATAGTGTTATAAATTTGCTATGCTTGATGTAAGCAATTCTTTAATTAAAATCTTTGAGACATGAATTTGATAACTATTCTCTTCAGAATTGACATTTCTGAATCTTAGATTAATTATGACAAACCTTGTTAATCACACATATAAACACAGCCCCATGCTATAATTGGTAATTTCTGTATATTTTAGCTTTCATTGCATGAGCACAAGTTTGACCTGATACCTATATCTGTAAGAAAATACTTGATATTATAAACAGAGTAAAAGACATGATATAGTAGTGATTACTAAATTAAAAAAAAATAGCAGCTTAAATCTATCTATATTTGAAACAATGTAGTCACTAGTACCACAAAATCAAAATCAGAGCAGCAGGGAGGTTAGTGCAATTATACTTTTTAAAAATTCTGAATCACTGCTATTTAAAAACACCTTGAAGCAAGTCTTTTGTTTTAAAGATTGTTTTTTAAACTAAGGTAGCAAACATTTTGCCATGTAATGGCAGTGTTATATGCCGTTATCTTGCTTTGTATAAAGAAAAGTAACATGAGAGATTTTTAATACTGGAGTTTGGTTACATTACACATTTAAGCTTCTACACAGAATGATGGACACTTTGAGAAGCTAATCCTTATCCAGAAACATTTTAATCTCTTAAAAAACAAAGCAAAACAAATAACAATAACAACAACAAAAAAAAATCCCAAACTACTTTGCTCCTTTTTACAATAGTGCACATTTTTAACCATAATTTAGTTATGGCTACAAAACATCAGAAGATTTTTTTTTTAATGCATCTTCTCTATGGTATTAAAAAAAAATTTGTGCCCTCCTCATCTTTAATTGGCAGAAATTATTTCCCTCATAAAGAAACTATTGCATTTAAGCCACATCACTAAAAACAAAATCTAAAAAACAAAACAGAGCATAATACCCTTTTACTGATGTGTCTTACAGATTGACATGACCAAAGTCATATATTTTCATTTAACTTCCAATTACCCCTTCAATAACATGCACCAACTGAATATATGCTCTGGGAGCCATAAAATGTACCAAACATCTATCGCTTCAAAAGAATGCATTAAAATATTTTTAAGAATTTTTTGTTTAAAAGGTGAAAAAAAAATCAAAAAACCAAATGATTTCACTTCCTTACATCATGCATTCATAAACTAAACAAAAACAAAAGTTAAAAGCAAGAACAAACTAGCTGCAAGATTTTGTAAGTCCATTTTCTCTGTACATACAAATTGCTCAACTACTGACAGGAAAAAAAGAATGGTGTCTGCTGATTCAAAGGGAAGAAAGAAGGCTGTTATTAATATCCAAAAACTGGTACATGTATGGGCTGTTTTAATAACGCATTATTTCTTTCTCTCTTCTGTTTTTCATATCCAAAACTTCTAAATGCTATTTTAGGGGCACAGCAGATTAGATTCCAGCACTTGGTGAACAGAATTCACAAGCTGTGATAAAATTCTGTCATCTTCAGGGTGCAATTTTGTTTATATACACTGTATGTATATATTTCTTTTAGATTTGGCTGTAGTGGACTGGCCATGGTTCAAGTGGGACTATAGCAGTACATGGGTCAGGGACAGTCATTTTGGCTATGTACACATTCATAGTCGGTCCATGGCTTCCAACTAGTAGCGCTATTTCCGAAGGTCTAATACACATACCTGTAAGAAATTAAAATAATCAACAATGGTGTTAAGAATTTCATTATACATTTTAGTTCAACTTTTCTATAATACAGTTTAGAGTCTATTTCTTAATTCCAAGTTCCGTAACTGGTAAAGTAACCTAATCATGGCAACAGGCAGTTAATGAACAGATTAAGTCTTCTAAGCAGATGGAGGAAATAACAATGGTCTAATACTACAGAGGAAGAACCAAAGCTAGAATTCTGAATTACTTTTGGTTAATTAAAAAGAAAAAAATAGACTACCTGCCTATCTCTTGGTCCTCAGTAAAAGCTACTACAGATCACTCAAAGCTATAGCTTTAGTAAACAGCTAATGGTTTAGCACCTTCCCTTTGCTTTTAGAACACTGGAAGCCATAACTAGTATTTCTCTAAAAAGTTGGCCAACCTCATTCTCAGTCTCACATATCCCTCAATGCAGGACTCAACTACCTCTATCCTCCCTTTCTCTGAGCCACAAAAACACTTCTGAAGGGAAGATAAGGTAGAAAACAGGGATTAAAAATTCAAATCTCTCTCAGATTAGAATTCTGCTATACCTGTATTTACCAATGAAGGTTTATATTAAAAATAACTGTTCATTTCTTGATAATGAAGACACTCTTGAAAAATTAGCCTAAATTTGGTTTATATTATTTGAATGATATAAACATGAAAAGTATTCAATAAAAAAAGGTCAACAACATAACACTCATAAAATTTATTTTAAAAGGAACCCTTTTGTGGTCACTATCACAATAAGCCACTTTTATTCATTATGTTTACACACACACACACCCCTTCCCTTTTAAAAACTGATTACTATACTTACCGAACCATCTGATGCACTGGCTCCAACTTTGTCTCCTGCTGCATTCCAGCAAACTTCAAAAATTCCACCTGTTCCCCTATAACTGTGAACTAGAGCACCTGTCTAAAGAAACAAAAACCAAATCTTAAAAATAACATAAGTCTAAATATTGAGGCTAAAATATTACATGACTTTACTTCTAGTAATCAGAAGCAGGATTTTGCTTCAACTCCAAAGTACACGTTCTGAAATACTAGAAATGTGCTATATTCCTTTTATAAAAGATAATATATAGTTTTCAAGAGATCACACATATACATTGTTTATCCAGTATTGACAACCATTCTGAGCTAAAATATCATTGGTGTCTTTGACAGTTAACAATGGCTAGCAATATACATTCTAGCCATTATATATAGATTGTATCAGTGTATGACTTGAAATATATTTTGTTGCTGTTGGAGGCATGAGTTTAGACATGTAGAAAAACACAATTAAGAACTTGACAAAACCTCCTAAAAGAAAGTATTATAAACTAGTAAAGACAATTTTAGTGTTAAGTTTATTAGTAACACACTATTTACTGAGTCATCATCCCTAAAACTAGGGGAGTTAGAAAAGAAGCTAAGGGAATATATGTTTCTTTATTATTCTTAAAAGGTGTTATAACTTAAAAGTACAACCAGAAAAACAATTTCATCATCAATACAGCTGAATCATTCATATAATATATATATATGTATGTATGTTATATTATTCCTTGAGCAGTAAAAACCAAAACTATTCAGCTGTCACTGAATAATTAAAACTCACTGCAAAAGGGTATTTTCCTAGTAAACTAGTCATTAAACAGGGCAAAGGCCAGAGGTTGTTCTATGAAATAGAGGAAAATTATGAAAAACAATGCTGCTGGTGTTCTGCACAAACCAGAAAAGTTATCACTTGGTTTTAGGGTGATCTAAAAAGGTCAAACGAAGAGGTAGCAGATTGATTTAAAAACATGACAGCAAGACATGTATCTTGTAATTATCTCCCAGACAGTCAACCCACAGGTTAATCACTAAGATGAGAAACTGCTTTCCTCTTCAAAGCCAGACTGGTAATATGCAGAAATGATAGACAGACTGCTAATGCTTACCACAGAAGGAAACACTCAACTCGTTTTTATTTTCCAACCTAAAATTCCTCATAATTTAAGAGATTAAGAAGTGTGAATATAGTGGGTCTCCATTATCTATGGTTAATTAGGAGAGAAAGGACTGGCACCAATACAATCTAAAACCTGATGGTATCGACAGGACAGTTAACTCTGGTGTAAGCTTTCTTTCAAAGCACTTAGGAATCCTTAAGTATGCAGTAGGCTATAATCGAACCAGAAAGCATGATCAACAGAAAGCATGATCAACAAGTCACAGCTATGACATTAACAAATGGCAAGCAGATCACCTCAAATCTGTATATATGTTCAAACCAGATTTCAACAATTTACTTGTCAATAACGTTACTTGTCAAATGCTCATTAAGGCAACAAATCACCCAAGTAATGAAAGAAAAGCTAAATGTACATACAACAAAAAATAAAATGATTTTCTCCTGCACTAAAAACTCACTAGATGCACTTTATTATTTTCAAACTTCTAACAACAAAATGGTATTTTTGATACAAATAGTAATATACCAATACATAATAGTATGGTTAGTTGCGCAAATACTCTTAACAGTCTAAGTAGTATCCTCCATTAGACCTTTACAGTTCTATACCCAAATTTCATTTAAATTGATTTTCTCATAATGGAATAAATGACTGAAAATGTATATAGTAGGGAAATTATTTATGGATTATATCAAAAAAGCCTTGGCCATAAATCACAACAGAAAGATTAGGGAAGCCAAAGGGAAATATAAACTATTAGGACAAAAGAGTTTAGTAAGGTTAATGGATTCAATAAGATGCTAAAATTCATAATGTTCCAAATATGAACAACAGCCTCATAAGTAAAAGAATACATTTTTTGAAAGATGTCACTCATGGTAACAAAATACACAGACCATAAGAATAAAGACAAAAAGTTTTATGAAGAAATTATAAAGTTTACAGAAGGGAAATAAAGACAGAATGAAGAGGAGTGTAAAAGTTACAATTAAAATAATGTCATTCTTCAAAGAAATAGAATAATTACTGATGAAATTCATATGGAATCACCAAAAACCCCGAATAGCCAAAGCTCTCCTGAAAAAAAAAAAGAGAAGGGAATGGAGGCATCACATTCCCAGACTTCAAGCTATACTACAAAGCCATAATCATCAAAACTGCACGGTACTGGAACAAGAACAGACACACAGACCAATGGAATCGAATAGAAAATCCAGAAATAAACCCACAGATTTATGGTCAACTAATCTTTGACAAAGGAGCAAAGAATATGCATTGGAGCAAAGAAAGTTTGTTCAATAAATGGTGCTGGGAAAACTGGGTCGCTACATGCAAAAGAATGGAACTTGACTACTACCTCACACCATACACAAAAACCAACTCAAAATGGATTAAAGAACTAGACGTAAGACCTGAAACTATAAAATACATAGAAGGAAATATAGGCGAAACACTACATGATATGCACATCAAAGACATCTTTAACAGACACATCACCCAAAGCAGTGATAGTGAAGGCAAAGATCAACAGCTGGGACTACATCAAATTAAAGAGCTTCTGCACAGCAAAAGAGACAATAACAAAAACAAAGAGAAACCCCACCGACTGGGAGGAACATTTTTGCACACAACACTAATAATAAAGGACTTATCACAAAAATCTACAAAGAGCTGATGAGACTCAACAAAAACAAAGAAAATAATCCAGTCAAAAAATGGGCAGAAGAGCTAAAAAGAAACTTTTCTGAAGAGGAAATGCAAATGGCCAACAGGCATATGAAAAAATGTTCAACATCACTTGTAATCAGGGAAATGCAAATCAAAACTACCATGAGATACCATCTTACACCAGTGAGAATGGCACATATTAAAAAAAACTAGCAACAACAAATGTTGGCGAGGTTGTGGAGAAAGAGGAACTCTCCTGAACTGTTGGAGGGAGTGCAAACTGGTCCAAGCATTATGGAGAGCTGTGTGGAGATTTCTGGACCTACTAAACATAGAGCTTCCATAGGATCCAGCAATTCCACTCCTAGGTATTTACCCAAAGGACACAGAAACATCAATTCCAAAGAGCACCTGCACCCCTATGTTTATAGCAGCACTGTTTACAATAGCTAAGCTTTGGAAACAACCCAAATGCCCAAAAATAGATGACTGGATCAAGAAGATGTGGTACATATGCACCAGGGAGTATTACTCAGCATTCAAAAAAGATAAACACATGCAATTTGCAGCAACATGGATGGCGCTGGAAGGGATCATGCTCAGCGAAATAAGCCAGAAAGAAAAAGAAAAATACCGGATGGTCTCACTCATAGCAGGAATCTAGAAAACTTAAATAAGGGACCAGGAAAAAGACTAACTATAAGAAAGAAAATATCAAAATCAACAAACAACTATGAACCAGAGACACTCTATGGGGGGTGGGGGGTGGGTAGGGGAGGTATTGGGGTCAAAATAAGGGGTTGCAATTGTATGGGTAATATAAAAATAAAAAATTATATTAAAAAAATAAAACTATATTAGGGCCTCCCCTGGTGGTGCAGCAGTTGAGCGCTGGGCTGCGAGTCTGCCCGCAGCCTCTGCAGCACCGGTTCGTTCCCCGGCCGCGGGCAAGGGTCCCACCAAAAAAAAAAAAAAAAAAAAACCTGTATTAATCATGCAGGTAGACACATATATAACAGTAGGATACAAGAGAATCTATGAATAAACCACGTAAGAATACCATATATTAAACAAGTGGCTTTATGAAATAGTAGAGGGACAACAGAGTGCCTAGACAACTGGCTATTCATACAGAAATATAAAATTAGATCCCTACCCTCATATCAGATACAAATACAAAAACCAATTCCAAAGGAGTTAAATATATAAATGAAAAAACAAACTTCACAGAAAAATACCAGAAACTTCTTATCTCTGTATGGAAGAATTTATTAAGCTACAAAAGCACCAAAAAGGGGGGAAAGATTACTGAACCTGAACACATTAACAGTAGTAACTTTTGTATGACCAATACCTCATGGAGAAAATGAAAATATAACATGGGAGATCATTATAATCCACATAACCAAGGCTGATTATCATTGAGAATTCATAAAGAATGCCAACTAATCAACATTAAAAAATACAGAAAACATTAAAAACTGGGCATGGAAGCCTGGGATATGTATCTACAAGAATCAGAGAAGGGAACTCTTATACATATTGATGGCTGGAATGTAAACAATCTGCTGCGGCCATTACAGAAAGTGGTATGGTGATTTCTCATAAAATTAAATACAGACATTCGATATGATTCTGTGATCCCACTTCTGGGAATTTACCTGAAGAATACAAAAGCACTATTTTGAAGAGGTATGTACCTTGATTTTCATCATAGCATTATTTACAATAGCCAAGAGTTGCAAATAACCAAATTGCTCATCTACAGATGAGGATGTGATATATATACACGATGTATTTCAACTACTAAAACACAAGGTGAAACACCCTGACATTTGCAACAACATGGACGTACCTAAGAGGACTATACTTAGTGAAATAAATCAAATGAAGAAAGACAAATGAAGAATGATTTAACTCCTATGTAATATTTATAGACTATAATACCAAATTAGTGGTTACCAGAAGAAAGGTAGAAGGGTGCTGGATAAATAGGGAAAAGAGGGTCAAATATATGGTGGAAAATGGAATTACTTTCAGTAGTGAGTATAATATACTATATACAGATGTTGATTGCTGTTGATGCATAACCTGGAAATCCATATAATTTTATTATGCAATGCCACTCACTTCAATACAATTTGTTTAAAAATGCAACACTATACAACTCATATACAATTTTAAGATAAAATTATAGTATATATATTACTTATCCCAGGTATTTCAGGATTGTTGTATCCTGTAAGGAGCACAAAAGGAATAATCCAGCTATAGAAAATCTTACTCTATGTAAAGTAGAAGAGATCTAAAATAGGTAAAACTAAATGGTCCTGTCAATTTAATCAGGTTTTTAAGTACATGGGTGCTTCATATAATTCTTCTGAATTATCATTAAAAATTAAAATTAACAAAGACTACCTTGAATATACATGCAGATTTATATTATTAATTAGATTTAGATTCACTTCAACTGTTGTTCAGTTATTAAAAGTTGAATTGGTTTATAACCAGTCTTTTCCCAAAATCAGAATTAAAATAAATTTTAAAAATGAGTATTTTAAACATATATTACTGTTACAGACTATATCTAGCATAGGCATATACTCATAAATAGAAACAATGGAGTAGAGCCAAGAAAATAATATTAGGCAGAATATTTGTACTTCAAAATTTAATTCAAAATATAACTTGAAGATTCTGGCTTAATAATCATTAATTCAGCTATGAAAAAGTATTTTGCAATTCAGAGCATGAAGGGCTTAGTTTTCTAAAATATAGAGTCCCTAGAAATCAAGAAGACCAATAACCCAGTAGAAAAACAAGGGAAGGGCATAATCACCATACTTCACAGAAAAATTAACATTAATGCCGACACATGTAACGATTCTCAATTTCACTCAAAACAGAAACACAAATGTGAAACGACATTGAAATACCGTATCACCCATTGACTGGACTGTGGGAAACATTTTCCTACGTTGCCAGCAGGAGTGTAAAATATAAGAACCACAATACTTTTATTTACCAAAATAACTCAAAATTCTGAAAGAGAAACTTAAAAAAAAAAAAAAATACTTGCAGGGGATCCAGAAGGAAATGGGAGCAAGACTTTTTTTTTTAAAAGATTTATTTATTTATTTACGCATACAAGAACTGGGGTACGGTGCAGGGGGTGGGGTGAGAGAATTCACCACAGACAGAGTGGGGAACAGAACAGGCAGACTGACTGAAATACACTGCTCAGGGGAGCAGCGGGTGAGTCACGAGAGGTCTGCTGTGCCATGTGGGTAGCTTCCTGGCCAGCCAGGGATTGAACTGGTGCTGCAGAGGCTGCGGACAGCTTCACAGTGCAGTGCTTAACCCCTTGCGCTACCAGGGAGGCCTGGGGAGCAAGACTTTTTAGTGTATACCTTTCTTATGCTTTGGAGTGTTTTACGGGACAACTTGAATGTGTAAGAAAAAGTAGCACTTAAAAAGGACAATTTAAATCACTATGTGGTCAGCTACCTGAATAGAAATAATCCATAATAACTTGTTATGTGCCTTCTACAACCAGCAAAGATCTGATCACTAATGGGAGGGTGGGGAAGAGTCAAATAACTGTTATTAAAGAAACAGTATATGGGGCAAAATAAAAAAAATAAAACACTGAAAAAATAAAATTAAAGCAACAGGCTCTTCCCCCACTTTTAGAGAAGAATCTCTATAGCATTAGCCCTAAAAAGGTAGTATCTGATAATTGTGTCCAGTCATAAAATCTTACCTTTAATATGTTTTTACTGTTCAAAGACAATTTTTTTTTTTTAGAAAATCAAGATATTATACTATGTCTAAATAAATGCACCTTAAACTCACTTTCTGTCTGTAAAACTTTTGGAAAAATGAAACAAAGAATCTAAATTTAGGGCCTCCCCGGTGGCGCAGCGGTTGAACGCTGGGTTGCGAAGCTGCCCGCAGCCTCTGCAGCGCCGGTTCGATCCCCGGCTGCTCCCCGGCCACCTGAGGAGGGTCCCACATGGCGCGCAGACCTCTCCTGCTGCCCGCTGCTCCCCTCAGCAGTGTACTTCAGTCCTTCTGCCTGCTCTGCTCCCCGCTCTGGCTCTGGTGAATTCTCTCACCCTCCCGCGCTTCTGACTGTACCCAGTGCTTGTATAAATAAATAAAAATAATAAATCTTTAAAAAAAAAAAAAAAGAATCTAAATTTATTTCTAAATTCTGGTCTGCATTCTGAAAACAACTTCAATTAGTTTCAATGTATATTTAGCTTAAACATATTCCTTAAAAACTAAGAATTGCATTAATGCTACAAAAAGAATGATAAGTGAAAAGGAATATCTGTACAGAGAAATACTTTTTACTAAATATAAGAACACTTGACTATAGAACTCAGACATACCTGTGTGTTCCAGATGTGCACGCATTTGTCAAAAGAACCACTGGCCAGATACCTGCCATCAGGACTGAAAGCTACACTGTATACAGGTTCTTGGTGTTTTGTCAAAGTATGGATGCAAATTCCTCGGTCTACATCCCATAATCTAACAGTAGAATCAAAGGATGCACTGAGAAGGGAGAGGGAAAAAATGATTTTATAAGTAAGTAAACACTCTCAGCCCTACCCACAACATACAATATGTAGTCATTCTTAAATAGCGCTCTACGAATTCCTTATGAGAAACACATTGGGATATTAAGAAGAAAGGGTATGAAATAAAGCCCTATAAGAAAAGGCAGCTTAGACGCATCTCCACATCCATGTATTGGAAAACATAAACGAGCTAATTCACTCTATTCCTTTGTTATTAAGTATTTTCCATATATTGATCCATGGTTCTTGAACACTGTATTGATATTTTTAATCTTTTTTTAAAATGCTGAAGAAACTTTATTGCACTATGCCTCTATTATGTGGGTCTGAATCAATAATTGGTATCAGTAAAGGGATAGCTCCAGACATAAAATCCACTGTGACTTAAATACTAATAAAGTCTGTGCTTAAAAGTTCCATTAAAAGAAGAAATTTAAAAAAAATACATGTCCATTACATGGAATCTTCCCTAATTTTTTGGCCATGTTTATGTTTTATTTATAGAATATTTAAAAGAGGGAGAGTAAAACAGAAATATTACCTTGCTAACATAAGGTTGGCGTTTGGATTATTTGTCCCTGGCCCTGTTGGACTCCATTTGATAGTATAAATTTCTTTATTATGTGCTTGCAAATCATGGACACAATTGTCTTGTTTCATACTCCATATCTAAGCAAAAAAGAAAAACGTATGTTATTATTTTTCCATACAAAGGTTATATTCAAAATACTATCTTACCAGTCCAAAATGTAAGTCAGATATTTTTCACAGTTATCTCTCTTTTAAAAATGACAAATCAGTTTAAAGCCCTTCCCAAATATCACTATTTTAGGTTTGAGGACTGAATAAACTATAGTTCTAAGATTACTTTTGATGACTTCATTTGGCACATTCAATGTATCCTTTGGGTAATGTTCCAAAAACACTGAAGGCATTAATTTTTGTGTTGTCCCTTACATTAAAAATCCTACCAGAATTCAGAATCAGGAAATATTTTGGATGGAGAAGGGAAAGAGACAAGCAACTTAAAAATAATATATAATGAGGTATGTGAGATACACCAAAGCATGGGCAACAAAAGCAAAATAAATAGAATATATAAATAATCCAAGTGGGACTAAATAAAATTTAAAACTTCTACAAAACAAACAATAAAGTTAAAAAATAACTTACAGAATGGGAGAACATATGTGCACACTGTATGTACCAATAAAGACTTAATTTCCAAAATATATAAGGAACTCTGACAACTCACCAGCAAAAACTTAAAGCTAATTTTAAAAACAGGCAAATGATTTCAGTAGACATTTCTCCAAAGAAGATATGCAAATGGCCAACAGGTATATGAAAAGATGCTCAATGTCACTAGTCACCAAGAAATGCAAATCAAAACTACAATGAGATATCACATTACATCTGTTAGGATGGCTATACACACACACACACACACACACACACACAAGTAAGAGTTATGGGGGACACTGGAACCCTACATATTCTAGAAGTAGAATGAAATAACATGATCCAGCAATCCCACTTCTGGGTAATTATTCAAAAATACTGAAACCGGAATCTCAAGGAGATATCTTCACTCCCATGTTCACTGCAGCATTCACAAAACCAAGACATGAAAACCTAAATATCCATCACAGATAAATGAAGAAAATGTAGTATATACATACAATGGATCATTATTCAGCACACAAAAGGAAATCCTGCAATAAGCAACAACATGGATGAATCTTAAAGACAAATACTACATGGTTCCATTCATATGAGGCATGTAAAATCATCATATTCATAGAAATAAAGAAAAGACCAGTCATTGCCAGGAGTGGGTAAGAGGGAGTTACTAATCAGTGAGTATAAAAATTTCAGTCCAAAAATCTGCTAAACAACATTGTGCTTGTTGATAACAATTCTGTATTGTACACTTAAGAATCTGTTAAAAGGAAATGCCATGTTATATTCTTACCATAATTAACTTTTTTTAACATAAATGACTCATTCTGAACCATAAAAAAGGGCAAAGGAAAAATTAAAGCAAAATGTTTAAGTAGTCTTTCCTAAATTGAAAATATTTATATAGATTAAAAATGTCTATTATTACTGATCAAAAATTAAGAGAAACAGACACCAAGAGCATGTCTGAAAAAATCAATTCTGTGAAGACAGGCAGGGAAAAAATCTTGCAATTATCTCATCAAAACAATAATAAACACCAAAGCCAATTGCCAACAAAGAAATAAAAATGAGCTAGGCCTTAAACTTTTGCAATGTTAACTAATGAAAGATAATAAAACTATTATCATGGAGATTTTAATATCCCTCGTAAACTAAAAAAGACTATTTCCAAAACTTACTTCATTTGATGTTTTAATATTATTGATAGTGTTGCCTATCACCTCCCTTGAGATTTTCTCCACACATTCTTTCCACTTGGATAATTCCTTCTCAATTTCCTTTTGGAAGCTCATTTCTCTTGAGGTGGTAATTGTTGTAGTTTCTTAAGGATTTTTTTTTCTTTTAGGTTCCCTTCTTACTCTACACTTGCTATCTACACAGTTTCATTTATATACCCAAAGCTTTAAATGACCACCCATCGCTGAGAATTCTCCATTTTATGCCAAGCTTAGCATTTTCTCAGCATCTGTCTCACCTGGCACAAGCACTGGCATGACTCAAAGGTACTATATTCAAATCTGACAAGATTGTCTCACTCATCTGGTGTTCTTTGTTCTCAGAAAATGACTTCACTATATAATCTCCATTCATCTAGTTTCTGCTTTAAAATTATATGGCCTTTTATTATTCTGCAGACAAAGAAAGGCTCTGTGTTAACAATTTCTAGTTCAAACGTATCTCACTAGCTGCAACTCAATCCATGACACTAGGCTCTCCTTTATTTCCTCATTTGTGCCATACTCCGCTGCAGAACTTTTTCATAACCATAATGAATAAGGCATGCAAAATAAAGTCAGAGACAAGAGTATTAAAAAAAAAAAATACTTTTACTAGTAATACTTATAAGGAGTCCAAGCTTGAGAAAAACTGTTTAACTAAAAGCATAGCAAGTATTTAAGGGAAAAAACCTTCCAGGTTACCAAGGTTCCATTTGGTCTGTTCATGGGAAGAGGAAATGCAGTTTCCCTAAAGATTATCTTATTTGTAAGGGTCATCACATCTGCAGTCACTGGCATTGCAAAGTCAAGGATAAAATTATTTTCAGTAGTTAGCATGTTGCTGGAAAGGGCTGAAAGCTTTGTTAATTTGAGACAAGTATTAGGTTGTTCTTTATCTCAAAATGCCTGTATTTCTTACAGTGGTATGTGATATGCATAGGTTCAAAGTATTATTTTGTTTTTAGACATGCGACAAGAAAAAAATTCATGTTGGTATGTGAATGTCATGTCAACTAACCAGACTCACTAAGTGATTCTCCGCTATCAGTCTCCCATAAAGGTTGTTAGGCTGTTATATACTCACATTAGTGTAAAAATCACATTAATACAATTCATGGAATTTGAATCAAATCCACTAACTGCCACAAAGAATTTCATTATTTACATGTAAAACTCTTTACATGTAAAAATAAACTCTTTACATGTAAAAATAAACTTTACTACACCAACATATGACTTTCCAATACTGAAGACAATTTATAACAGCATATTTCTTAGTATATAACTCCCATCGACAGTTAATCATCAATGTTATTTATAGTTATTTACAATTATTTATAGTTATCTATAGTTATTTATAATTAACAATCAACTTAGTATAATCCCCATCAATAGTTAACCAACAATAATAAACTACTGAAAAAAGGAGTAAGTCCTCACCCAGGTTTAAACATCAATTAACTCTAAAAGACCACTTTCTAAATCTTAAATGGCCAGCACAATCACACTATATGATACTTCCATCCCATTTCTCTCTACTATCTGAATTACCTTTAAAGTCATGTCATCAGAACAGGAGGCCAGGAGATTGCCAGTTGGGTCCCATTTGATAGCATTTACTTCATTCTAAAAATAACAGCAAATATTCACATTTTCATTTTAAAGATGGGATACTCTTTGGATATTAAACATACATACCTCAAAACCACTCTGAAAAGTTATTTATTCATTACAATTACTTTAAAGGGGGAGGCGGGGAAGGATTTCTCACCGTGTGTCCCTGGAATGTTTTAATAGGTCTGTCTTGTCCTAATTTACAGACATGAATGCACATATCTGTACTACAAGAAGCAAAGGTGTTGTTGCTCTGCCAATCAACATCCAATGCTGGTGCTAAAAAGACAAAAGCATAGAAAGTACTTTTTAAGTGACAAGTCAGACAAGTGTTACAGTGAATAAGTATCATTCCCATTATCTACTTAACTGATAAAATACTGGCATAAGACTTGCAAATAGATTTTCTTCTAAATGATTTTTGTCAAATACCGGTTAAAATCTACATCACTGAAACTGAAAACCTCAAAAGCCCAAAAGTTGACCAGCACTTAATACAAATTTAAAGATTCTTTCATTTTCCAAAGGCTCTTTACAACTAGCAATGCAGACTAAGGTAATGATAGCAAACAACTGGAGTACACCAAAACACTAGATTTAAAGGGGTCCAAAATTGTTTTTACATTTCAACTGGTGGGGGAGGGGAGGGGGGAGAAAGTCAAAAGACTATTTGTCATCAAAAGATTACATACAAAAATGAAAATCACATGAAATTCAAATTTGAGAGTCCACATATAAATTTTATTAAAACCCGCCAAGCTCATTAGACTATACATCATCTATGACTGCTTTTGTACTGTTAGGGCAGACCTAAGTGCAACAGAGTTCACACCACCTGTAAAGCCTAAAATAGTTACTTTCCAGCTGTTAAAAAATAAATGTATCATTTAGAGCAAAAACTTAGAAAAGAAGGAGAAAAACAGGAAGGTTAAAGGTATTAGAGACATGCATAGATTTGAGATAGGCATCTCCATATTAGCATTTTTAGATAAAGGTTAGAACTGATGTCTATGGGCAAGAAAAACAAAGCCACTCCACTGTGTGTATGTAAGTATAGTACTAACTAGCTATGTTGGTATTAAATATGTTATGTTATAAGTGAGTACTTTAAGCACTCTTAGACTTGATAAGCCAAGGAATGTTATGTGGGAGAACTTGCAACTATAGAAAGAAGCAACAATCGAAAGGGGGAGGAGAAGGGGGAAAAATAAGGCATCTTTGACCCCCCAAATGAAAATTTAATTAGGATTTTCAGAACGATGATGAGTTTTTTTAAAAAGATAAAGGGTTAACAGGCAACAATGAAACTTGTCTCATTAACTAAAGACAAATGACATAAAAAACTGAAACCTATAGTATACAGCCCAAGGCAACAAATGGTAGTACATGATCAGACATTACAGGATTAGTTTTGGTATATTTCTATGGTTAAAAAAGCACAAATAAGGACTCTATCTGGACTGAGTCAGTAAAAGAAAGTAACACAAGTTGAGAAAAGAAATGTTTAACAGAAACTTACCATGAATAGGGAATGAACTTTAAAACTATACATAATACCACATTTGAATTGTCTCCCAAAGCATGAAAATAGTTGTTAATAAAAATATCAACATAAATCCACCTTTTACACAAAAAATTTGAGTTATGAATTTTCACTAAATTTTAAAACATAATCAAGATTCACATAAATTTAGAGCTGACAAGTCGAGCACACTACTACACACTAGAGTTTCTATTACTGTCACAAGGCAGACACTTGAGGTAGTTCCTTGTTTCCTTCTTCCCTTGTAGAGCCTTTGTTGAGTGTTCAATTTCCAGCTTATGAGTACTTTGGTGTTAAAGACTACCAGTGACAACTTTTTCAGAGAACTGTCCCCGCTCTGTCTATGGCCCCTCTAAGGCGGCCAGCATCCACTGGCTGGTGGTACGCAGTTGGTGGGGGTAGAAGGGAGAAGGGACAAACAGAAGAGATTAAAATACCTAGCACCTTTGACTCAAGGTGAGAAAATGCTGAGGTGTAATAGATATTCCAGAGTCTCCTCCAGATCAGGATGAGACTGGGTTATCACCAGGAACTGTTCTCTTCCTTCATTCCTTCGCTCTTTCCCAACCTGCTTCCCACAAGCCTGGACATTCTTCTCCTGGTACAGATTTTCTAATCAATCACGTCACTCAAATGTTGGGCTCAAAGTCTGATCATGGGAGAAGTCAACTTAAATCAGTCAGTAGACAT
Source organism: Talpa europaea (assembly GCF_964194135.1). NCBI lineage: Eukaryota > Metazoa > Chordata > Mammalia > Eulipotyphla > Talpidae > Talpa > Talpa europaea. The sequence goes on along the minus strand of NC_140070.1, from coordinate 122,233,858 downwards.
ATATAGAGGCCAATTTTGGTCAGCATTATATGATATCTGCTCCAGTTTATGCCCATCACAATTTTTTACAGCAATGATGGTAACCATCCACCTCATTAGTCAGTTTACTCCCAGATTCATTCTTTCCATGCCCTGCTCTGCTCTTCAACACAGGGGGCTGACTCTTGCAAATTATATATCCTAGGTTCCCATGTTTTCTGGTTTCCAAAGAATTCAAACAACAGAAGACTAAGTAAGGCACAATTTTTGCTTTCCTCCTCTCTCTCTCAGGTTGGGTCTGTTATTGCCAGGCAATCTCTCCAATAAGATTCCTATAAATTTCTCACAGGGTATTTGGATTCTGTCCTCTTCTCTACAGTTTTAGGTTTCCTGCAGTTGTTGAAACGCCGAGTTACCGCATATTCCTCTGTTTTTCACTCTTTCAACAACTCTGCAACTATTTTCTGGTATTAAATTCACTTTTGTGGATTACCTAGTTTAGATTTTGTTTTTGTGCCTGAAATCTATTTCAGTAACTACTACTTTCACTATGACATTAAATACTATTGCTTAAGATAGCAATTCAAAAACAATTTAAATAAAAATGTTCCTTTGGAAAAAAAAAAATGTTCCTTTGGTAAATGACTGTTTAAGAGGTGAAGGGAGGTGGAAGGCCTGAAAAACCTATTTAGAAGACAAAGTTACAGTAAAATGTTATGAAGAAACCCAAGCATCTGTCATGATACACCAAGGTGTTAATGTGGTACAGAGCTATTAGCTACTGGCAAAATATTAGATAGGAGGCTGAGAAAATAAGCATAAGCACACAAATATACCTTTAGGTTCAGAATAAAGCAAAACAAACTGTATAACCAGGTAAAGATAATTGGTGGTGCCTAGGAAATGCTGTAACCTGATATGTATGATTAATGTTTCTATGACATCCCTGGCTTTAAGATAAAATAGTTACACACTGGTGAAATCTAAGAACACATACCACCTTGTAACCTGTATTTACTCCTAAATTAAGTCCAGGCAATACACATTTTTAAGGATAGAGAGCTATCTCTAACATAAAATTATTTTTATGTAGATAGCATATGAGAAGTGTATTCACCACCATTTTCATTTCACATACAAAAAAAGAAACTAAAGAGTCAATTACTTTGCCCAAGGTGGTACAAATTTCTGTGTGCTCTAATTTCTGATTGTTTGTTACCCCATGGATGGATCCTTCATAATGTAACAAGAAAACACACAAACCCACAAGGGAAAGGTGGAAAGGCATATTAATTATCCATTTCCTTAAAATAAAAAAGCTTTATTGAGATATATTTCACATACCATAAAATTCACCCAATTAAAAAATAAATTCAATAGTCTGGGACAATTACTGATTTTTAAATGATATGGTCATATATAACATGTTATTGTATTAAATGCACAACTCAGTGGTATTACATTCAAAATGTTGTGTAACTGTCACCACTGTTTTTACCACTATTTATTTCCAGACTTTTGTCATTGTTCCAATTTAGAAACTCTGTAACCATTAAGCATTAACTCCCCACTTCCCACTCATCCTAGTCCCAATGACTTTTTGTTTCTATGAATTTGCCTGTTCTCAATATTTCATGTAAGTAGAATCATACTATTAGTCTTTTTATCTGTGGTTTGTTTCACTTAGCATAATGTGTACCGGTTCACTAATGCAGCACGCGTCAGAACTTTCTTCCTTTTTATTCCTGAATAAAAATCCATTGGATACAGACAACTAATTTGAAACAAGAGCTGAAAGGAGCAGAGAAAGTTTCTTCAATAAATAGTGCTAGGGGGCCTCCCTGGTGGCACAGCAGTTGAGTGCTGGGTTGTGAAGTTGCCCACAGCCTCTGCAGCGCCGGTTCGATCCCCAGCCACCGGGTGAGGGTCCCACATGGTACACAGACCTCTCCTGCCACCCACTGCTCCCCTCAGCAGTGCACTTCATCAGTCTGCCTGTTCTGCTCTCTGTTCTGTCTCTGGTGAATTCTCTCACCCTCCCACGCTTTTGACTGTACCCAGTGCTTGTATAAATAAATAAATAAATCTTCTAAATAAATACATAAATAGTGCTAGGGGTTGGGCCTCCCTAGTGGCACAAGGGGTTAAAACGCAGCACTATGAAGCTGTCCACAGCCACTGAGCATGAGTTCAATCCCTGGCCAGGGAGGTGACCCACATGGCACAGCAGACCTCTCCTGACTCGCCCACTGCCCCTCAGCAGGTATTTCAGTCAGTCTGCCTGTTCTGTTCCCCACTGTGTCTCAGGTGAATCCTCTCACCCCTTGCACCTCTGGCCTGTAACCCAGTTCTTGTATGCATAAATAAATAAATCTTTAAAAAACAAAAAATAGTGCTAGGAAAACAGCACAAAGATGCAAAACAATGAAACTACACCACTCTCTAACAACACACACACACACACACACGAAATCAATTAAAAATGGAGCAGAGACTTAGATATTAAGACCTGGAGCCAAAAACTACAAAGAAGAAAGCACAGGCTATAATACTCCTGAAACATCAGCCTTAGAGATGTGTTTAGGGACTTACCTCCAGTGGCAACAAAAATAAACAAATGGGACAATGCACAATTATTGGCTTCTGCATAGCGAAAGGAACTTGCATCAGGATGAAAGACATCGTACAGAATGGGAAAACAGTCTAATTACCCATGAAGTAACAAATGGGTAAAGAAGATGTGGCACAACTTCTCAGGTATGACAAAAACATGGTATGAATCCCTAATATGTGATGACATAGATGAAAACAAAAAAGATGAACTAAATAAAACATTTGTTTAAATATACAAAGCCAAAATTCATCATTATGATCAAACTTGCGATATAAAAATGTTAAAGTTTCTGACAGAGGAAAAAAAAAAAAGAATACCAGATGAAAAGATGAATTCATGGAAAGGAAAAGTATCAGAAATGTTAGCTACAGAACTAAAAATTATTACTTACTTAATTCCTCTAAAATATCACAGAGATAGATGGCAACAAAGATGTGTATTACAAATCCTAAAGTAACCATTAAAATAAAAGTCCATAACCCACCAAAGAAGGGGAAAAAATACAACTGGATTAGATTTAATTAATCCAAGCACAATTTGAATGTAAAAAGGAGAAAAAAAACATGCCAACACTAATTAAAGGAAGGTTGGAAAGGCTATGTTAATAACAGACAAAATAGATCACAGAAAAATGGAAAGGGAAAAAAAGGGGCTATTAACTAAAAGTGGAACAACATTCCTAAATGCTCATGCTTCCAGTTAACATTATTTTATAATACACGAAGGATAAACTGACATCTTCGAAGGAAACAGAAATTACTGTTTCTAATTATTGTTGACAATTTCACTACTCCATCTCAATAACAGATGGAACGGATACACAGAAAAATCCATCAGGGTATAAACAACAGTGTTGATTAATCCAACATTAAGCAGTTTGACCAAAATGACATTTGTAGAGATAACAGATTTAAATTAGAAAATCAGTATTACAAAGATCTCTGAAATATTTCCAAACAGTCATAAACTTGTAAACTTCTAAATAACTGGTAGGTCAAAGAAGAAATCAAAGTTAAATTATAAAGTATTTTGAACTGAATGAAAATACAATATATAAAAAAAAAATTTAGGATGTCACTAATAAAAGGTGAACTTATGGGACTAAATATCCATATTAGAAAAAAAGGTCTGAAATCAATGACCTCAACTCTCACATTAAACAAAGAGAAAAAAAGCTAATTAGATTGACACTAAGAGCTTGACCCTAAAAGAAGAGAATAATCAATTGTGGAACTCATTGACCTTATTTATTAACTTCAAGGGATACTGTTAAAACCAGAGACAAGTCACAGACTGCAAGACAGTATTTACAAATAACTGATAAAGGACTGGTATCCAGAATATATAAAGAACTCACAAAACTCAGTAACAAAACTAAATTGTACAAAGATTTGAACAGAAGCTTCATCACAGAAGACGTGCAGATGATAAATTTGACAAGATGCTTAACATCCTTTGTCACTAAGAAATGCAAATTAAAACAGTGAGCTATCACTACACACTGAGTATAGAGCGGCTACAATTCAAAAGACTGATCAAATAAGTGCTGACAAGGATATGGAGGGACTGGATTGACCCACTGCTGGTGAAAACATAAACCAATATGGAAAATGTAAACTGTGGAAAACTATTTCATAACTTATTGATATATTAAACGTACACCTACCATATGACCAACCATTTTACCTCTGTCTTTTTATGCAGGAGAAATGGAATTACAAGTCCATTACTAAGACTTTTACATGAATGTTGATGTAAGTTTTACCTGTAATAGCCCCAATCTGAAACAACCCAAATTTGCTTTAACAGAGAATGGATAAACTACTCCACATAATGGAGTACTACTCATCAACTGAAAGCAATGCAGCAGACAGAAAGACTAGTAACAGCTGACTGGGATGAAGGGGAGAGATCATAATTGATCAAGGAGGAAACTTATGAAGCAACAATTTTAAAATACTCATTGTCCTGATTGTGGTAATAGTTTCAATGGTATATACAAATGTCAAAACTATCAAATTATACCATTTAAGTGTGTGGAGTTCATTTTATAACAATTATATCTCAATAAACATTTTCTGAAACATCAAAAGCATGGTACAGTATAAAACTTATTTGCAAAATGACTTCAACACCATCTATTTCATCTGGTTGTAGTCAGGACTAAATGGGGTCATGTAAACAAAAAGCACCATCTCTAGTCAAAAGGTAACAGAGATTATATTGTGTGGTGGCTAATAACAGTACCACACACTATTTTTTTTCCTTTGGCAATTTATTTTATAACCAGTACATTGGAACATTGATTTTCTTTACACAGAATTGATTACAGTTTTCCCTTACAACTAAGAGATAGAAGAAAACTTTTAGGCAGAATAGCTAAAGGCCTAACAGAATTCTATCAGGATAAAGACTAGAAGCAAAGGTGAAAAGGAAAGTAAAACAAGTAAAGAAACTAATCTGTAAATACCTATTAATGTGGCATGCTTTAATCAACTCAAGTGTTTAATAGAATGCCTCAAAAATTATGTTAAGAAGGCACCACAGAAAAATAGTTTTGTACTTTATTTGGTTTGTTCATTCTTATTAAATAAAGACAAAAAAGTAGAATGCCAGAAGCTATAAATTTCAATTTTATACCATGGAGTGTTTATGAAAAGGATGTTACCAAAAATTTGAAAATAGCCTTAGATCAAAACTCTACCTTAACACAAGAAGATCTTGAAAGAAGCAGTTCAATCAAATAATGCCAAAACTACTATTCTAAGTTATTAGGTGTTTTGTTTCATCTTAACATCAGTTACTGAACTCAGAAAACTCACTGAAAGAAGACACAAAGGTTTCAAGGGAGCCAGGTACTGAAATTCAGTTGTCTCTGCTTATCAGGTTTGTATGCACTGATACATGGCTGTATACCATGAAGGAAGAAAAGGAGCACATTATCTTGAAGATTTAAACATCAGATCACTTCTTAAAAGAGAAATCCATCTAATGCACCGAAGTTCCGATAATACGGGGAAAGTCTAAATTTTTTTTTTTTACAACATACAAAGGAGGTCTAATTTAGATACATTAATCCAAAATGAGAAATGACAGTATCTAAATGTATAGGAGTCTTTTCATATATATTATTTAGTTTTATCCTTACAACAAATAGGTATAATTATTCCTCATTTACAAACAGTAAATGAGGTTCAGAAAAGTTAAATAACATGTTTAAAATTTAAGTGGGGTGGAACTGACATTCAAATCTAACTTCCTGATTAAAAACAGGTATGTTCTTATTAAATAATACCAATCCTAACTTGATGAGGCTGCAAATGCTTTTTTAACATTTAAAGGAAACACTTGATGATCCTCTGAACAATCTACAAATCTTGCAATGTCAATCACTGAAAGATCTACTAATGACATTTTAAATGAATTACATGGTTAACAGTTTTATTTTAAGAAAAAAGAAGAAAGCTCCAGTCCCCATGTAAACTGTGAAGATTTACCTGAATGAAAAGGAAACTGTTGTTTGGCTTCACCAGTATGTGCATCCCAAATAATTGTAGTCTGATATTAAAGAGAAAAGAAAATCATGTTGCTAAGGAGTTTATCAAAGATACACAAGTTAGATACCTAGCTCTATTAAAGCAACAGGAAATGTCAGCTTGGATTTACCTTTTAACACTTTATCTCAAGTAGTACAAAACAAGGCAATATTCTATTTTGAGGAAAAATTACTATAAAGCATTTTAAATTTTTCCCTGATGCTTTTACAGACAAATTACTTCATATAACAATTACTGGTTGTCTACAAGGAACTGGGCATTATATTAAATTGCATTAAGAAACACTATTACATTAGTGTAGAGCTTAAATTTACATAATGGGGAGTGGTCACAGACTTCCAATTATACTGTGTAACTAACACATTAAGCTTTACAGAGGATAATTTAACATTTTACCTTGTCTACTCCAGCACTTAGGATGAAATTTCCTTTCTTATTCCATTTTAATGCAAATATAGGGCCTTTATGTTGGCCCAAGGTGCTAGCAAGGTTACCTAATATTCCAAAAGAAAAAAAAACAAAGTTACTACATGGTTTATAACTTAAATCAAATCAACAAATGAAAAGAAAAATGCTTCATTTACCATCTTTAGTCCATATCCTGGCAAATCCATCGTATGAACCAGTTGCTAGAAGTGTACCTTCACTCTGTAAGAGAAACATTTTTTTCAATTATACAATTCAGAAAAGGTATTTGTTTTGAAGTATTTCATTGTGTAAGTCCTACATACATTTTGTTTTGAATTTTTGACATTCTGTTTTGAATTTTTTCACTTTTACCTATTTGTGTAAGTCACCAAAGGCTTATATCACAAATACCCCTAATGGTTGCAAAGCTAACCTTATGGCAACACTTAGCTTGCAATCGTAAAAAATGGCAGGAACTGCAACATGATCCTTATGCAAGCTCAACTTTACTGTATTCTCATGGTGATACAGTCTGACACTCATGACTAAAGATGGGGGGTAGAAGGGTGATGGACTGTGAAAGACATCAAAATCAAAATCTTACAGCGATTTAATAAAAGTAAAAAGCAAATTCTTCCAAAAGATTTCACTATTAGAAGTTTCTACAGGGGCCTCCCCTGGTGGCGCAGCAGTGAGGCTGCCTGCAACCTCTGCAGCGTCGGTTCAATTTCCAGCTGCCGGCGAGGGTTCCACATGGTGTGCAGAACTCTCCTGCCGCCCGCTGCTCCCCACAGCAATGTGTTTCATCAGTCTGCCTGTTCTGTTCCCCGCTCTGGCTCTGGTGAATTCTCTCACCCTCCCACGCTTCTGACTGTACCAAGTACTAGTATAAATAAATTAATTTTAAAAAAAGTTTCTATATGTTTCTCCATTGAAGTGAAGTGTATGTATGTGTAAAAAAAAGCATTTGCATAACAATCCAAACAAAACTGTGGCTTCATTTCTGAAATTTGAATTCTTAAAGCTTGTACATGCTGATCTTGTGTTTTGCTATCCTTTTTTACTGTAAAACATAAATATATCAAAGGATATTTTTATTCTAAATATGATAAAAGAATTACACACACACACCCCCGAAAAACTGCCATTTCAGTTGATCAAATTCTTAAATTTCACTAAATCTCTTTCTCTGGTTCTTTCCCACTATGAAATCCTTACCAAAAGCAAACAAACAAAAAAGAGCCAGAGAAGACTATGGATGATGTTACAAAAATGAAGTAAGGACAAACTGCCTGGCACTACTTTACTGTAAGGAGAAATCTATACCAATTTATCTAGTCTTATATTCCCCGCTGTGTCTGACCTTAATCATGATACAAAAGTAGCACAGATATAACATATTCTATGGAAATACAAGTTAATAGGTACATTAAACAGTCTTTGGGTGGGGTGAGTAAACATTACTGAAGACACAGAAAGAAATTTTGTCATATTCAGCGCTTCCTTGATGCTTTCAGTAAGGGCCCTGTAAACAAGATTATCTTTTTCTGACCTCTCAAACCACTTAGGTGTACAACAGGTAAGTGACAAATGTTGGTTCAAGGGGTTGTAGACTCAGCTGTCCCAGAATCTGGAAATTCGCTGTAGCTCTATCTGAAGAATCATGCTGAAATCAATAGCAAAAGCCTATTTCCAGACACAGCACGAGAAGTTTTTTTAAACTAATGATCTCCAAATGTTTTAGTTCATAGACCACAAAATTAGGAAAAGAGTATTTTACTGATCAGATATCCCACAGGTTCTTACTTAAGCAATGGAAAAAGAACCACTAGTCCAGGATAATGTTTTCCCCTATTTTAGTAGAAGAGTCAAGTTCATTGTGAATAACATATTCTTGAAAAGTTCACTTTTTTAAAATTATAACTTACAGTTCAGAATCATCAAGCTCAACCAATCAACATTCATTAAACCATCCTTCTCAGTATAAACTATAAATATCATTAAACTAACATGGTCTCTGATCCAGGTAGCATAATAAGGCTGGAAGGTCTTAGATTCAAGAAATATGGCCCCATATTATGAAGAAAATCCACATTCCTCCTTAGGGAAAAGTACTAACACAGTCCCCCACTACCACAAATTATGCTGCTAGCTTATTACCACATTTGGAGAAATCATAGGTGTCATATGCAGAGTGCAATGGATGAGCCTCACTCTGGGATAATCACCTTTGTGATCATATTATCTTCCTTTCCCAGTAAGTATAAGATTAATTCTTAGTCCTTACACCATAAGCAAACAATAGTGCAATGTACTAAACTTTTTTTCATTTTGAGAATCATCAACTATATAAAAGGGGGAAATACATTGCTAGAAATTTTGGAAGAAAATGCTAAAAACAAAACAAAACAAAAACCCTAGTTATGACTTCTAGAAAACTTTCATAAAAATGGAGTGGAGTAACTGTTTTAAAGGATAGATCTTATTCCTTGGAATGAGACTTGAAAGATCCTCTGGAAAGTCCCACAAAAAAATAGTTAACCAGACAGAGGTCAGATGAGGAAAGGATGTTTGTTCATTTGCTCAGAAAAGGAAAACAGAGTCTTAAAAGTTCTTGCTATACTGAAACATGTCAGAAGGATTCTTAGCATAAAGTAGATGGGAAGGAAAATTGGATGGGGAGGAAGAAGAGGATGCAAAGCTGTAAGAAAGTAAGAAGGTAATAAGGCAGCTTTAAAAATGCTAATTTTGCACAAGTTAATCTTAGGAATAGAAACAAACAGAGCTGTCAATCATGTATTTAAAACTGAAAGGGTGAAATTTTATTAACAATGAAATCTAACTTCCAGAGTAGTCAAGTCATCCTTGTAAGATTTTGAATCACATGTAGACTCAGGGGATTATAAGAATCCTACAGCCAGAATAAAGCTTGGGCATAATATACACTAATAATACACTACTACCCTTGAAAGGTAGTAGGAAAAGTTTGTACAGTTCACATCAAAGTGAGAAAAACAAGAACATGCTTTTAATTATATGTACTTCTTTTATCATCCAAAGGACATACTACGTTAAGGACTCAGTATAAAGCTATTACTGAATTTCATCTATAACCTCATTTATGTAGGCACCGTTGTATCACACTTCTAGTTCACATGTGAAGAAAATGAGGCACAGCATGATAGGCCACCAGTGTGATATAAGCTTATACTGCTAAACTGAAGAACGAGAATTTGGACAATAGTCTGATAGATAGAGCAAGGGTCTGTCTTTGTTTTAATACCACACTTGGGAATAGGGACTCCTACTTTGTTGTTCTTATTAGTTCGTAAAATTTGAAAATATCTGAACAAATGGACAAGTCCTGCCTTCAGTTTGCAGCTCAGAGAAGTTGAAGTATATCAGTAATTGCACCCACATCACAGACAATACAGACATACTCACATTCCAATCTAGAGATGTCACATCCTTGTTGCTGGGGACATCTTGCCCTCCTTCTCGTATACAATGTCTAAGTACTAACTGTGTGGAGCCACTAGTGCTATTTTCACTAAGATTCCATATTCTTGCTGTTGAGTCTCCAGACCTATAAAGTATGCAATGTATTTTAAATCATTGTGACATACTCATATATTCCAGAATCAAAGCAACATATTTACATCTTATCATTAAGGCAAATAAAAAAATAGACTATCAGGGCCTCCCTAGTGGCACAATGGGTTAAGCACCGCACTATGAAGCAATCCACAGCCTCTACAGCACAAGTTCGATACCCGGCCGGCCAGAGAGAATCCCACATGGTGCAGCAGACCTCTCCTGTCTCGCCTGCTACTCCCCTCAGCAGTGTATTTCAGTCAATCTGCCTATTCTGTTCCCTGCTCTGTCTCTGGTGAATCCTCTCACCCCTCACATCTCTGGCCTGTACCCCAGCTCTGGTTCGTATAAATAAATAAATCTTTTAAAAAAAAAAAAAAAAGTAGACCATCAGGGATTTCCACTTTGCGTACTTTTCTCAGTCTCCACTCTAAGGGCTGTAGGTACTCCTAAAGCAGTATGTTGGATTAAAGCCTTTAAGATTACTTTATGAAGTAATACATTTTTATAGAAGTAAAATGACCACAAATGAGCAACAAAAAACCGAAGATGCAAATAATATATATTAAAAATGTGCAAGAGTTCAGTGGCATAGCTTTAAAAATCCATTTTAGATTCACTTTAAGAAACATACCCAGATGCCAAGAGATCACTAACAGGGTTCCAGGCACAGATGAAAACTTCAGATTCATGGCCCCGTAACACAACTGCTTTATTAGGAGGAATTTCAACATCCCCATCGACCTCCATCATATCAGTATGATTATCTGTGTCATGAGAAACAAGTGAAAAATTTCAGTTAGGTAATAAACACAACCTCAGCAGAAAAAAAGAACCTTTAACTGGCGAATACCTCCTTTATAATATATTATAAAGGAATACCTCCTTTATAATATACCTCCTTTATAGTATACAGTGTAACCCCTTTTTAATGTTAAGTTATGGTGAACATGACTATGCAGTACTTAACACATGAAAAATAAATTTGTATCTTCAGCTAAGTAAGACCATACTATTTTTAAGATGGGCAGAGGGTATGGGGTGAGAGGACTACCAAAAGTTAGAACCAAACATGGCTAAACTGCTAATATATCCATGTCAATAGTATTCTGAGTTCTGGCCAGTAGGGGTTGCTGACATCATTTCTATAACATGAGAGTCGCCTTCAGAGCTCCATGTCAGAGTTTCCTTGTTATTTGTTAATGAACAGTACTATAAATTTTACATAAAAATCAAACACACATGCAAAAGTTCATTTAACAGCAGAAAAATTGTTTCTAAATATCTTTAAAAGAACACAAAATCCACAAAAGTAAATCTAGCTTTTTGAAGTTCTAGGAATAAAACTGAATTGTGTGATACAAGTTAAGAGAACAAGCTGACATATATGAAATAGAAGATGTAATTTCAGCTTAGACAATGCCACTATGCATGATGCAAAATATTCCATTTCTTCTGAAATGGAATTTAAAAAAATTCTCACTTGCTATAGTATGTGCTCCATTCTCTTCCCCATTTGCTGTGTTTTCTCCATTTTTTGCAGATCCTTGTTGGTTTGTGGCAGCTGCGGCAGCTGCAGCTGCTGCCGCTTGTTGCTGTGCAAGCTTATCTCTGTAAGCTTGTTGTCTTGTTTGTACTACATCAGGCATTACGGCATCTATCAGTGACAGAGACTCTATTGGTCGGCCATCAAACAAGGTACCATCCTGGATATGGAACATTATGTAAGAAGAAAAATCAAAGGTAACATCAAGGTAATTTGTATTCATACCAATGAACAGTAGAAATGAAAATCCTCACTCCAAGAAAAAACAGATAATTTTCTGACTGATGCAAGGAGCTAAGAAATAAACTTCAAGAGGTAATTGCTAATGACTATTAAAATTTTCCCCTTAGTTCATATTGCTAAATGTTGTAAAGGATAAGTCATAATATTAAAAGGAATAATAAAAAGTAGGTCCAGATCACAGGGAGATTTAATTAGTTTGCAAATTCATGTTAGTCAAAGCAATAATAACCAATATGAAATAGTTCATCTCAACAATAAGATTCAGTTCCACACTATGGTTTCATTAAATTTATCTTTAAACTTAAAACTTTTAAAATAGATTTGTTGGACTCAAAGTTTCTAGTGACTTGATTGAAATATTAAACACACAACAGTACCACCTGGTAACATGTAAGAAATGTAGACTCAAACCTACCAAATCAAAATCTATGAAGGGTGAAAGACAAGTTCTCTGGGGAAGTATTATGTGCACTAACATTTGAGAAGCACCATCATTCATAACTCACAGACTAACGCTACAATTTTCCTACATTTCTCTCCTTGATACTAGGATGTTCACAATTAACGAAAAGTTCTCCAGCAAGCACAGAAAGACACAGAGAAACAGAGCAAGTGAAACAGAAGCAGTGCAAATTAGCGAGGAATATGCATATATATGCCTGACTCACTTAGGCTGGTGAATGTGCACTAGGGACAATCTACAGTGGTATGATGGGGTGCTCCTCCTTAAAAAAAAACAAAAAAAAACACTGTATCTTTCAGAATTAATTATAATGGAGTATTTGAGAGGCAGGAGAAAGTATTTTCACTTAAAAAATAACTAAAAAACGTTAAAACCAACATGGATACACTGGAATACTATATTAATATCTATAAAAAAATTTTTCGGATAAAATGAGAACTTATCTCTGGCCCCTGATAGGTTATTACCCTCTGCAATAAAAGATACGTCGGGAATGAAAGGGCTAAGAGACAATGAGCACATATTTAAATCACTGTTCGTGTATTTCTTAGTTACAGAGATGATGAAACACAAACAGTGAAACCAATTTTAGTATAATATATAATTAGAATAGTAAATATTGGTTCATGTATTCTGCAGCTTTGAAAAATTTTGGAAAGTGGAACATGAAATCCAAATAAGGTAAAAAGCTCCATATCATAAATATGATATATGACCATATGGAAACTTTCAGCTAGACAGAGACTGCAAGCTCTTTCTTTTATCTGGTAAAAGAACAGATAGGAAATTATTTTAGGCCATGCAGACCCAGAACTTTACGTACAAAACTTGATGTACAAAAACAGGCAGAAGGCAGGATTTTGCTCCTATGACTGACCCCTAAGTTAAACTACCTAAATAAGTGTGGATCTTAGGCAACAGAAATCAAGAGTTCCTTTAATTATAAAGCTGTATTCCAAAATCATCTATAAATATACCATATGTAATAAAAATTAAAAAAATAAAAATCATATACAAATCTTACCTCATTAATACTAACTTCTGCCTCTACATACTGTAGCCCCTTCTGGATGATAGAAATCAATGCAGCAGGCGGGACAAGGGCACCATTTATGTTAGACTGACTGATATGGCTTTCTATACCAAAGGTAAATGCTGAATGAGAAAATCCTAAAAGCAAAAGAATGAGTATGAGAATTTATTCACCTAGTAGCACTATGTATACAACACAAATAAAACACTCCCATAATCTTGCAAAATCACATTCTATCCATCTGAAATTATAGACTAAGTTCAAATATATTTTTAAAAAATCAAAAGAAATATAAAAATCCAAACACATTAACCTTTATATATCTTCCTGTTCGCTTTATATAATGTATAAAATTTCTTGTGTATATGAAATTTAGCAGCGGCACAATTTTCTTCAACATATATCATCAAACTTTAAAGCTGGAAAAGTCTTTAGCAATCATGTAACTAAAAAGCTTCACTTAATTTAGGCCACGATAAATAAAATGATATTTAATATTTTTGTTGTATATCTAAATTTCTACATACAAATTGTCAAACACTGTAAAATTCAGTCCTTCATAGGCTTTTAAAAAATTACCTAGAAAGTTAAGTCAAACTAAAGCTAATGTAAAAAATGAAAATTTAATAAAAAATGTTTATGCCTAAATCCCGTCTTACTGTATTATTAGTTTAGTGCCTTAAAAAATTGTTGAATTTTTGTCACTTAGTAATAACCATCTAAATGAAAGTTTTAGGGAATAAAGAGTTAGCAAGTGAAAACCCAGCTCCATGAGTCCATCAGCAATTAATTTTAATTTGAAATATTTAAAACCAAAACACTAACATAACAAAAATCTCATGTTGCCCTTGCAACATGAAGGTCATGTCCAAATACAAAAGTAAAATTCTAGTATGAAGGTCATGTCCAAATACAAAAGTAAAATTCTGGTAGCCTGACAGACACATGTTGTTGTTTTCTTTACAAAAATACCCATTAGAGCTTACTGCTCAACAGTTCATTAATATTTTAATTCAAATTACATGTGTAAAATAGACTATTAAGAAATTTTCACACTACATAAAGAAAATGAATATGGGCTTATTGTGGTCTTGGCTAAATTGATTTCTTCTATATAATAACTCTTTAGTTGATCTGTTCTACTTTGTCCTTAGTTTAAGTCTGTTTTGTTTCATGCTTAGGTTTCTGCTTATGGGACTTACAGTCTGGAATAAAAACTGAGGGATCACAAAATAGATGTGGGGAGGAAGTATTTAAATTGGTTAATAAAGGCACTTAAACTGATTTTCCCCATGGCTTTCCTTTGCTCTTCGGAAGAATACCCAGCCATTCCAATCAACTACCTATAGTGAGAAATCAAAGACGTCACCTTTAACACCTGGATTTTAACCTCATAATTTTTCCCATAGGCAAGATCATTATTAAAAACATTCAGTTTTCAGCTTAATCTGAGCTCACAGAGATGGTTAAGGAAGACATCAATGAATAAAGCAACATTTTGCATTATACCTAAGAGGAAAGTCGTAAACTACTTGATTTTAAGTAGATTTCAGATTGCCAGAGGAAGTTGAGAATAGAGACTGGGAAGAAGGGGGAGAAGCTAAGAGATATGGCACTGAAATGTTTAAGAAATGAAGCTGAAGATTTCTGTTTCCAACTACAAATCCCCCCTAAGTAAATTTTGCAGTAAATCATAAACAGGAAAAAAGATAGACAAGTGACTTAAGACAACTTTAAGATAAACAGTATCATTTAAAGAGGGATTACACCATGCACACACATATTAATTAGCAAAAGGGAAAACAGTCACTAAAAGAAGAATTCAAATTCATTCACAGGACATGACCATAATTATTACACTCCATTGCTCCTCATTGCAGTTAGAATACAGTCAAGGGTAAGAACTAAGGCAGAGGGAGCACCTATTTGTTAACAGAAAATGAAAGACTGTAGTAAGCACTGTTATTCTGTTGCAAGTCAGGGTGTTAGAAAGTAGTGTCAGCAGTACACTAAACATTAAGAAATTTATTAGTTAAGGTTTTCCAAGTGTTTTAATTTCCATGAGTCTCACAAATTGCAACAAAGTTTAAGATTTTCGTACTCTCTAGTAAATGAGTATAACTGAAATAATCAAAACCATTACATTTCAACCCTATTTAACTACATAAGAGTTTAAGCTTCTGTCCAAGAACACCCTAAGATTTGCAGGTGGAGTAATATCAATTTTTGGCTGGAATGTTGCATTATCCTGGAATTTGTTCTGTCCTAACAGGAGAGAAGTGATCACAGGTGCCTGCATCCATCTCAATATACTTGGCAATGCACTTGGAATGTTCTCAAACAGCAAAAGAACCCTTAAGTGGCCATGAGCATTGTTTTGACACTTCTCATTCATGTTTACCCTAAATAAGGTCCATACTTAAGCACTATGCATAAACGTTAAATTCAACTCTATTTTTTTCTTTATTTTTAAAGTTTTACATGCCAGCTTAAACTCAGTATTTTCAAAATTATTTTCCTCTTCTTCCTAAAATTACGTTCTCCTTCAAAATTTCTGACCTTGACTTTTGTTAAACCTGAAAGTAACACTAACTTCCACTACAGCCCCTGGAGTTCTACCATTTGCCATATCCTATCAATCTTACCTCTCTGGATCTCTAAGTTTTCCTTTTTTACCAGAACCTGGAGTTTGGTCCCATGATTATCTGTCTGGACTATAATTGCCACAAGTTTCCTCTCATCCCCAGGTCAGTACATTTGTCACATTGTTAGGGGGAAAAGGATGTCCCAAAGCAAATTCCATATAGGCTTTGTGGACTCCACCCCCACCCCAGGTCAAAGCCAAAGACACTGGGAACTCCAAATCCCATCACCACCAAAGGGAAGGTGGCTGGGACCTGAGGGTGGGGTTAAGCAGCCAGGTGGATACAAAAGGCAGACACGTGGGCTTTGGGGGGCTCTCTCCATTTTGGGCTCTCGGCCAGCTTGCAGCGTCCCCGGTCAGCTCTGAGAGTGACTTTGGGTTTCCAGGTCGTTGGATCGGGTAGGACGCATTAAAGACTTTATTTCCCTATTTTCTCCCTGAGTTGTACCTTTTCCTTATTTTCTTTTTCTCTTGTAAATAAACCTTTTATTAACCCTTTTGTGTGTGTCTGTAGTAGAGTATTCATAAGTCTCTTTAAAGCGCGCGGGTGAGGACCCACAGCCAGGAACCCGTTTAATATCGGGGCTGCTCTATAACAACATGACACTAGAACACCACTTGTAAAACTAAAAACTGTTCATATCCCTCCCTTACTTGGGAACTATAAACGATGATTCCTTTCTTAATGAAATCCCAACTCCTATATTACATGGTCACTTTTGCATTATCCTACCTCTCTCTCCAGGCTCATCTCCCTGATTCCACATCCCCACTGTTCTTCCCACTGCACACTTAAGTGACTGCCAATCATATTTAACACCATGCTGTGCAATCTCAGGTTTCTAGGGTCTTAAATGTATCTATGCTCTTTTCTCCTATCTGAATAGGAATTAAATCCTTCTCTTCACTGCCCCAAAGCTACTCAGTCTTACTATGCTAATCCTATAGTTTGTGTATGTATGGCATTCACCACAATGAATGGTTATCACATATGTGTGTGCTTGTATTGTTGTACTTATGTGTGCCTAACTAGACTAAGGAGCCTGAGAAAAGGGTTTCTCTCTAGCAATCTTTTAATTCTGGAAAATTAAAACAGTACCTAATTTGCAAGTACTCAACAGACATTTGCTAAATCAGAATGCAATTCTACTATAAAGTATCACTTGGCACATCAGAAAAATCTATGAATCCAGAAAAACATATGACTTAAATCTCACTTGAAAAACAAAACTAACTCAAAATATCAGAGAATATTTCCACTTACGTGTAAATATATGTGCATGAAATACTTTTTCAGTGTCAGTTTTTGATTTATATTGTAGGGAAAAAGGACTAAATGTGTGAAATGTCGAGTCTAGTCTGACTGCCTAAAAATAGCATCCCTTCTTTCCAGGGTAAGAACAAATTTGATATAAATCATAATTCTGTGATCAATTATTCTACCTATTTACTAGGGCAATTTAGATTTGGAAGTTAAAGAAGATTACAGAGAACAAGGCTTTTTAAAAACTAGTTCAGGAGAGAATAATTCAGTGACAGAGACAAGTAGTAGCCAGTGCGGGGGAAGGGAGGGGAGGTT
Source organism: Talpa europaea (assembly GCF_964194135.1). Taxonomy (NCBI): domain Eukaryota; kingdom Metazoa; phylum Chordata; class Mammalia; order Eulipotyphla; family Talpidae; genus Talpa; species Talpa europaea. The sequence continues at coordinate 122,216,198 of NC_140070.1, read as the reverse complement.
CTCATGAGATGTGCACCACTGCCACATAAGACACAAAATCACAAAACAACCATTTTTTCCATGTTTGAAAATGCTATCTCTCAGGATAACTGAATTTGTGTTCTCAAAGGGGAGTTACCCTCTAGAGACAGCTAACTCTACCCTGCAGAGAATACAGGACCAAGAAAATGGCATTCAACATCACCGAGGTACAAAAGGATAGCATTTACTGGCATTTATAACATAGGTCTAAGGGGGAAAAAAGGCAAAGTTTAATTATTATTACAATACAGTAAAGTCTGATTTATCCAAGGCCAGAAAAACTTAAGGTTCTATTTAAGCTTTGGGTCAGAAAAACCTAGTAAGTTATATCCCTGCTCCATCATCACATACTTCCCTTTGCTCTCAATTGTACTTTTAATGCTCTTATAGACCTAGAGTTGGGTTTACTCTAAAAAGTTGCAAAAATGTTAAAGGCTGCACATTAAGCACTTAAAACATTTTAGAAAATGTTAAAAAGTATGGGGAGAGTGCTATAAAGGGGTCAAACAATATAAAACACACTGACTATGCATATAATTTTGTAGCCAAATTTTAACTTTAAAAATTTGTAACTATGAACATTTTATTTGAATTATATTTTCCGCAATAATTAAAATATTAATATGATATAGTCAGTAAATCCATTCAGTTAGCACATTATTCATCCATAGCAGAAATGTTTCCCTTGGTTCATCATTGTAACAGACTCTTACCTCAAATATCTATGTGTATAGCCTTTTGTACATACTTTTTTCTCCTGAGGAAAGGGTCCCTCAAAAGCTGAAGGGGACATGAGCATTTTAAAGGAAGTTTTCATGATTGCCAAACTGCTTTCCTAAAAACTGTGCAAATTATAATGCCATCAGCAATTTATGTTTCCTTACACCCTTGCTACACTGGCTACTCCTAAAAAAACAAAAAGATTACTATTAGGATTGAACAAGTTCTCTATTTTGCAACTCTTACAGAACCATTGTCTGTTAACAAGTATGTCAGCAAGAATGTGTAATAGGAATTTCCTCTATTGGCCAAAATTCAGTTCATTCAGCTTACAAAAGAAAAGAAAAATGGATTTAGAAGTATAAAAGTATAGTAATTACCAGCATTTCTGAAATTTTTGTTTATGGCTAATTACTCACATGTCAGTCAAGTGTCAAACCAATATTGCATAATTTATTTGATCATAAAGCAAAAAATTTAAAAAATGAAGATCCTGCACTCTCCTCACAACAGTTTTCACAGTGAGAGGCACATTATTGATAGTCAATTTAACCTGACTCTATTCAGTCCATTGTGAATCTGTTTACAAATAGTACCAGCAGGGGGTATAGAAAGCTCCCTTTATCTGAGTCCAAAGAAACTACATTAGCTGTCACATTGCTGACAATTTATCAGTTCATTGCAGGGATTAATACAAAACCATTAAATGGAAGAGGGAAAAAAAAGAATGAATGGGTCATTTCGTGTGACAGGTCGGAAGCTTAATGTTATCATAAAAAGGTTAGTTTGTGACTAACAAGGACTAAGTTTAGATTTCTAAAAATTATGCACATGTGTGCATGTTTGGTGTATCAGACAGGTGATCTCACATTTGAAATAAGCACCACCTCAAAAAACTGGTGTGGTACAAGACCTATATCCAGTGAGATATGCTACCCTTCGAGAAGTTTACAAAACACTGAAGAGAGGTGTACAGAAAAGACAAGATCATCTTTCATGAGCCAAATGCTTTGAGCTTACATTATGTCATCACCTTCTCAAAATTGGAAACTATATGGTAAGATGAACCTCAGTTCTGAAAACAGGAGGATTAAAATAAAATAGTATTCAGAATCAGAATGTAGAAAATAACTCGGTAATAATAAGCATCCTTATTTTCCATTAGTCTTCAATTGTAAGAGCAACTGTTTAACAGCATTCAAGTATTGATACATTATAAACAGAAATGTTACTGAGTTCTTAAAACACACATGACAGTGAAAAAAAGAATCAAGAATCTTCCCCAGAGCAGATATACAATTTAAGCAAAATTTTATACAAAGCAACAATAAAAACCTGTGCCACAGAGTTTCTCCCCTAACCTTCAGGAACAATTTCTCTAGAAAAAATAAACTAAAACTGAAATAGCTATGAAAATAAAAGTGATGCAAAATGGAGGAAGGAGGGAAAAGGAAAATTAAAAGGTCAAACCATTTTAGCTCTTTTAAAATTAACACAATATCAGATTCTGTTACATACAACACAGGACAGAACTGTAGGACAATTCTGCATATGGTTGCTACATATGAGAGGATACTGAATCAAGCCAATCATTACTGACAATACTATATGTCAAATACACTTAATTTTCAAGTCGTGTCAAAAAGCAAAGAAACAACATAAATTTATTCCCTAGGAAATATTTTTTGACTATATAAAGTCTAGTTCACAAAAGTTTAGAATGGTGATGGTCAAAGCAATAGGCTTAGGGTAAGCTGTCTAAAGATAAAATTTACCAAATTGAAAGTTACAACACTTAAAAATACGCTACAGTAAGTATTCTTTTCTTTTAATTACCTTTAACGAGTAGAAATAGATGGCTTGGAAATTTATAAAACATTTGCAGGTGAATATTATGCTGTAATCCTTTTCAACAAGGAACAAATTTCATGAAGAAACTGAGGCTCTGATTATATAAATTGGGGGTAGGAAAGGAACTGTTAACAGATAATACCTTCTAGTGCTGATAAAGTCATAAATAGGATGATTGCCATATGGTAAAAAGCATTTAAGATTAAAACAATGTGAGTTTATTTCCTCTGGAAATGGGTACTACAGTCCAGTCAACATTAAACCCTACTTGTAGGAAGCAAATATTTTAAGCTCTTACTGAAAAACATCATTCCTAAATCACACATTTATCACAGAACAAAACTTTCACAGGTGCTTTTGTTTTGTTTTTCCCTGACTGAGGTTTACAGAAACAAGTAAGTAAAATTTTGTTTTCTTTTGTGGTAGAAACTGTGCAAAGCAGCACTTGATGTCTTCGCAAAGATCCCATCTTTGCCATTATTTCTTTTATTCCTATCTCCAAATCAAATTCAGTATCCTCTGAGAATCAAAATAGCAATGTTAAGATTATGGTCTCTTCTGTATTGCTTCAAATCTTTTAAGATGAATATGTATGGCCTGAAGGTAAGTTACACAGTATTTCTTAAGATATTTAACAACTAATTTTCATTAAATTTCTCTTGTAATGTGACAAATATGCCGATTCCCCAAAAGAACCCAAAGAAGGACAAAGAAGGAATCAATGGACTATGTGATTTAAAAAGAGAGAATGACAACAAGAAAATCAGTTGCAAAAATAGCCATTTTTATGTATAACTGAAGGTTAGAACCAAGAAAGAGTTTTTGGGATAAATGGCAAGTGCTGAGATAGATTAGATTCTGAGCTCTATATGAAATCTGTCCAGAGCTGACAAAACTAAATATTTCTTAAACTCTTTTCCATCTCCTATTTCCAGAACTAATTTCAAATTACCATGTCTCATGGTATCCTCTTCATGACATAAACACGTCTCATACATTCTTGTTCAATCTTGCCCGTAAGTACAAATATACCACTGTTAGTGGCAGCTCCCTCTTTAACAGATATTCTCACACTTTAAATCTCAATATAGATGTACATACCATGTTTTCCACTTTATTTCAAATAGTTACTAAACACCATTTTCATTCCAGATACTGTGAACATGCTACATAACTGCTGTCAACTTTCTTGTTCAGTTCTAATTGTCCTACAACTAACAGAGACCAGTGGCTCTCAAATGATATTACGCCTAAAAATCACCTGGGGCATTGAAAAATGCAGATTCCTTGGTCCCACTCACCACTAAGTGATTATGACACTAGTGGTTAAAGGGTATAACTACAGAACACTGCGATACACAGCTCTAAAAGTTACGGCAAGTTGCATTCCTAGAAAAACTGCCATAAATCAAAATGTCATCAGTTAAGTTTCATTTTCCCCTATAAATCATACCATAAATAGGAAGTTACAAATTTTACATGGGGTTGGCATTCATATTTTAAGAGATGTGGCTTAACAATGTATTATATCACCAGTACCACTGTGAAGTATAAAGCTTTCTAAATACTAAACAAGCACAACTAAGAACACAGTAAATAACAAAATTAAGATGATAAATATCAGTCTAACAGGCAAATCTTTTTTTTAAAAATGTAAAAAAAAATTCTTTATTTTCACAGCAACTTAAAACAGAATACAGAAGGCTTTTCTCTGAGAACATAAGCAATTTTAAGAAGACTTTTGATAATATTTAATCACTGGATACGCTTTCAAACATTAATCTAGAAAATCACTTTATTGCCCCTTATTCTCATTGTTTTCATGTAGCAACATAAAACATTACTTTGCGGACTTCTGTCTGAAAACAAGAAAATTTGAGTGTTACCATCTCTAACTTCACTATGTGCTGTTTTGCCTCAGCATGGGCAGAACTACAGGATACTGCTGAGTTATTCAAAGGCTTCTGACCTCCACAAACAGTAATTTCACATGATACAATCTGAATATTGGGTTATTGGAAAGGTCATGACTCATTTTTGCTTGAAAACACATAGGAAAAATATGGCAAGACTTTTCCGACAACCCAAGGGTTGCCTTTACAATAGACCTACAAATCATTACAATGTATTACCACTGATACTTTGGTTTAGTGTCCAAAGCCTCTGAGTTCTGGCTTAAATGGAGCTCAGATTCAAAAGCAGAAAGTAAAGTTTGTTTTGACTCAACAATTTCTTTACATTTTGGCCAAAGGTACAACAGAACAGTATCTACTAATCATGAGTTTACATGTTATAAATGAATTGATCACCAGTCTTTTCACTTTACTAGTAATTTTATATCTCATTTGAAATATTCTATGAAAGTCCTCTTTGGGATCTATCTTCGATATCAAAACAAAAAGATACATTACTTTCAAAGATTTATAACAAGTTATTCAGTATTGGCTGGATACTTTAGTTTATTCCTTTTTCCCTCCCTGCCCTTGTTTGACATCATCATTTTTTGAGTTGTTCCAGGTCAGAGAAGTAATGATGATGCTTGGGAATAGAAAACCCCTGTCCAAGACACCAACTGGAAACATCTTGGAAGACAGTGAGAGCTAACATTTCTTCCCTCCACTTTCACAAGTAACTAACAAAATGAATCCTCTTTATACTCTTTATATAAAATGAATCCTCTTTATACCTTACCTTATTGTTGAAACATCCCAATAACTTTAAGGCATAATTTCTAGAATTCAACCTCTTTAGCACGTTAATTTTTTAACCACCAAATTATTCCATGTGAATCTGCATTTACCATTATAGTCAACCCTTTTCCACCATCCTTTGCCCCACTTAAGTTTTCCCTCTTCTACCTTTAACATTTTCTCTTGTAGTTTCCCTTCAGTTTTATGCCTCTATCTCTTAATCTGTTCAGAAAACTTGGATGAACAATGATTTATTTATTACAAAAGACTTTCAGTGGTTTACATTTATTGATCACCCCACAATAAATACTGTAATATAACTCAAGTCAAAGACACATTTAAATCAACTGGGATAATACTTATAAATGCATTCTGGAAAAAAAAAGTTGACTTAGCTACTGAAATGTTAACTGCAATCAAAACCAGTAAACATGTAGCTGAAGATTCTGAATATACATTATCAAACTGATGGCATCTGAAATTTTATATGTTCCTACAAGCCATGCGCAATAATCTCACTTCATAACAAATTATAAAAATGATCTTTGAACAGTGGAAGTCAAACCATTTCTTACAAATATTTTCCTGAGATGATTCCAACATATTTGAAAGAGTCAGAGAGTTAAACCATGCAGAAACACATAGCTTTAAAATGGCAGTCCAGACATTAAAGAAACATACAAAGTTCAACAGTTTGGACTGGTACAAATTTCAAGTGCAAAAAAGGTTATTTTGAGAATATTAAAATAATTTGAGGCCTATTTACTTTATAAAAGTACTCACCTGACTCTTGCAAGTATCTATATACCAAGAAGTTGACCTCATCACTGCTTATACTCATCTTTATTCCCACTTAAACCATGAGGTCACAACACAGGATATAACCCTAAAAATAAAACAAAGTCAATTAAGTATTTTCTCAATAAAATATTTTAATACAAAATGTAAACAATGTTGTAAAAACCATTTGATTGTATTAAATGATGTAAAATGAAGGTTCTTTACTGTCTAATAAAAAGCCCTAACAAATAAAGTTACTTCCCAACTGTTAGTAATAGAGTATACAACCAAAACAAGGCTGGGTTTTTTTTTCTGCAAGATAACATTTTGGCAAAATTTATAGGATTTTAGCATCATATTTTAGTGATTATATCAAATAGCAGAAAAAGTTGTTCCCTTTTTTCTCTTTATTGAAACATGATACATTTTATTAGGATATTATTTATTTAGGAAATGACTGGTTTTAGAATGGATTGGTATGACCCAACTACATTGGTTTTATCTGCATGATATGGCAGTATTTGTATTTTCTCAGTACCTAGTCTGCAGTGTTCAAAAAGTCCTGTATAAGGTTGGAACACAGGTTTTCAAAACTCAAATGATACTCTTACTGGATATACTTACACCTTGAAAAAGGGCTGGGGGGGCAGGAGATGAAACAGATAAAACATAAATATATCAAATTTATATTTATCCATTCTCACGTTACAGGAATAAATTAAAGAAGTCAGCAAACTTCTGTAAGGAGTCAAGCAGTAAATATATTAGGCTTTACTAGTCTTCACCTGTCACAACCAATGCAGCAGCAACAGTATGTAAACAAATGTGACTGTGTTCCGATAAAACTTCATTTATAGACAATGAAATCTAAATTTCATGTATTATTGTCTCATAAAATACATTTCTTTTGATGCACTTAAAAAATAATAATAATATTCGTGCTTAGCTGTGATCTGTATAAAAGATTAGTGGGCAGGATTTGACCCAAAGACTAGTTTGCTGGTGCCTTATTTAAGAATGTGCATACTGCCATCTATTCAGCACAAAAAGGTATGTAACAGTAACAGGTTTATGATGATTGTCCTGACACTTCATGGGACTCTTTATGATGCAGAGTTAACAGCATATTTTAAAATGACAAATTAACAAGCATGTGATTAGACTGCTATGTGACAAGAACGTTAATGCCCTAAGTTGGAGGAAAAGATTTGACTAGGCATTCAACCTTCTAAGAAAGGAAGACAAAGGAAGTAGTAACAATTTCCCAATGAACACACACACAGAGGAACCCAAACTAAATTCGGTAATCTAGGAATACATTATATTAGAGAAAGTTTTGCTGGTGTCTGGACTTGAGGATAGACAGGAGAGTGAAAATATAAATGTTAGGGGGAGGAAAAAGAGGAACAGAACTAAGTCAGTGAGCAGTTGAGTTACTGGAAGGGTTGAGTCAGGAGAGAATCAAGAAGTAAGGCTTGAAACATAGGCAAAAACCACATTCTGAGGGGACCTTTAAAGCACCACATAAAAGAAACAAACACACTGAAAGGTTCAGAGCAGGGTATAGAAAATGACCAAATTTACATTCAAAAAACTTCATTCTGGCTCTAATTTGAAGACTAGCCTAGGAGGAAACTAGACAGGAATAAGGAAGACAAGTTATTAGGATGTTGCAGTAGAATAAAATCTGGACTATGGCATTGGAGGATAGAAGTACTAGGATTCCAAAGACACTGAGGAAGTAAAGTAGAGGGTGACTGGACACAGAATTGAGGGAAAGGGACGAATCAAAGGTTTCTTTCAGTACATCTGGAAAGATGGTACTGGAAAATGATGGGATTAAAGTAACAACTATCTTCATATAAAACAAAAAGCACCAACCATAAAACAAAAAGCACCAACCCCAAAAATTAACTCAAAGAGTACAATAAATCATCTGAATATATGATATACACTTAACAAAATGAGAAAGGTAACTATTCCTTTGATGATTTTGATTCAAGACAACTTGTCTAGATATAAACTGATGCATGCATACTTTGGAGGATATTTTGCTCAATTTTATAGCGACTCATGGTAATGTGTAAGTATTCAACAGTCAGTTTTGGAAGTGTTGAACTGAAGAATTTAAAAAACAATTAATTCTATACATTATAATATTAAAAGAGAGCAAATCATAATTTGACCAATCATGGGTATGTTTGAACTACTAGTCACTATTTGACTAACAGGACTTCTCAAAATGAGACAGGCTAGATGGAATCCAAGCAAACAGAGTGACAAAGAAAACAGAACTAGTATTCTTTTCTCCTCTAATATATCATTCAGTCCATCTCTCAAATCAAGATTTCTGGTACTAAAGCGCCTAAGATACAAAGGTTTCAACAACGCCTGGTGCTGCTATGGAAAGGTCCCAACATGTCCAAGATAAAGCAGTGATAAGTAAAGCTTCAGCATCACTTAAATGAATTCCAGGACAAAGAAAAAGACAAACCAAAATGATATAAATTATTGTTTATAAAAATTCCTGTAATTACTACATATTGCTACTACTTTTTAAGTTGTAGCAAAAAAATACCAAACAGAGCAGGAGCAGCAAAGGTCTTACCTGCTCAAATAGTCATGAACTGATGTATTCTACTCACCATAAGTGCTATAACAGTCACGCAATTAAAAAAATAAAGTTTTTAAGGGAAAAGTTTAAGTTGTTCAAATTTTCTAAGTATTATTCCAGTGCCAATCCTACTTAATCTAGCCTTTACATTATTGGAAAGAACCTTACTGATTTCCCTTCCACCAAATATACTCCCAAGATGGGCAAAGCACTGTTGAGAGTTAGGAGAAGATAGAGTAAAGAAGGATGTCCCAAGTCCTGCAGAATTCAGTTTTCCAGAGAAGAGAAACATACAAACAAATGTGTCTTTGGGTTAAAAAAAAGAAAAAAAAAAGGTAAATATAATGTAATCCTACACTAGAGGTTTCAGTACAGATACAATAAAACCACACAGAGTCTGAGTTTTATCAATGATCAAAGATACTTAATTTTGGAAAAGGACTGGCATGAAATTAATCCATTTAATTCTAACATCAAAGACACCTAAAAAGAACAGGGTTGGGGGGAAAGGGGGTAATATTAAGGGCCTTCTTATTTGAAAACCTCACTGTTTACTTTCAAAAAACCTTAAAAGTCCCAGTGTCAATGAGCAAAAAGAGAGGAAACACTGTCACTAGGGGTTCCTATGGTGTTGAAGAACTGGTCCCTTTTGGTTTATTTATAGAATCAGTCAAGGTGGGTTCTCTTTAATGTCATGGAAAGAAGACCAGATACTCAAAATCTAGAAAATCCCTTGTTTTCAGAAGCCTTGCCACTTAAATCCTCCATCTCACCCCAACTCATACCCCCTGCCCTCCCAATCATTCAAAACAACAATCTTTAAATAAGATCACAAAACGACGACACATGTATCCACTCTACACCATCCAGGTTTCAGGCCAGGTGAAGGTCACTATGTGTGAAACAAGGCCTGCCTTCAAGGAACTGATGAACTATTAAAATGAACAAGATATTCAAAATAAGTTAACACACTAAAAAACAAAGGATTTATATGCATACTCTGTAGGGTAAAAGACATCAGGCTTTTCTGCCCTCCCACCATCAGGATAGATGATGGATCCCTGTGGTCCTGAATGCATGCCTGATGGCGGGCACCTGGAATAGGGTGTGGGCCTAGGTAGATGGGATTCACCTGGGCTGAGACTGGGTTTTTAAGGGCGGCGTCACAGGGACACCAGCAGAAGCCAAAAGAGAAGCCAAGAAAGAAGCAGCAGAAGCAGAGAGAGAAGCAGAGAATGCCGGAGAGCCCGGATAGAGTGAAGACTTGCTGGGGGTTGGGAGGCCTGCCAGCCTCCCGGCCCCCCAGCACCCCTGCCTGCCATATGCCTGGTGAACCCCAATAAAAGACCTGCAAAACCCCTGAGGACTCCAGAACTCCTCTTTACCCGGTCTGCATGGGATCCTAGAAAACCTGCTCAGTGACCATTCCTGCTCCTCACAACTTCCATTTGAACAATTGGCGTAAGTCGGCAAGATGATCCATGCAGACGGGTATGGAGCCCTCCGAAGACGTGGAGGGACTAGAGTAACAGACTGTGTTTGCCTGTAATGACGCTGGAGGCATCATGGTGGCACAGGAGATAGACAAGGTCCAGGAGCTACAGGACAAGACCTGGCGTGAAGGAGATGCCCGAGAGGACCAGCCAATGAACGACCCCCGAGAGGACCAGCCAACGACCCCTAAGGCAGCAAGAATTGTCGGGGAAGAGAGGACCATGATTCGGAGCTCGCCAGTGCTGATGGAAAGGCCTAATGGACTTGGACTGACAATCCCGCCAGAAGGCGGAGGACCTTGGCAGGGTATGTTTTTTTTTTGAGAATCTGGGAGTGTCCAGCGGGCCTTGATGGCCAAAAGCAGCCTGTGTATGCCCAGCAGCTAGGCAAAGGAGAAAAGCCAACTGAGAAGGCAAAAGCTGGTGCTGATGCTGAGTTTGGGAAGCCCTGAGTGGCTGCTAAGCACTAAGTAAGCTGAGGAAGGCCAGTGAGTCTTGTAAAATCACCTGTGGGTGATGCCCTGGTCGTTGTCGAGTGAGGGTGAGGAGCTGAGGAACCCGGTCCTTGGGGGATGGGTGGGGAACGTGGCTTGGGGTGGAGCCCAAGCCAAATGTAGTAGAGTTTGGATCCCCGACCCATGTGCTTGTGCAGTGGGTTGACCTGAGTGCAGGGGTCTGCGAGTCGCATGGGTGGCTATGAAGGCCGAATGTTGGAGCGACTGCAGACAGAAACCCTGAGGGTTGGCGATTACCCCCAACAGAATAGAATAGCCAATCCCAGAGTGAGTGCCTCCTGGGGGTGGATGCTGTGTGTGGCTTGTAGCCGAGACTACAGCCAGAGAAGGCCAGGAAGCCTGACAGCTCCTGGTGTGTTACAGTAGATGCCGTGAGTGGTTCCCTTCCCTCGTATGAGCAGTGCCTTCGGCAGCAGATTTGGTGACTCGTCTGCTGGTACCAATAATTGTCTTTTGCCACTAGGTTGGGCCCTGCCTGGACTTACTTGTGTTCTGTTATATTTTGTTGTTATATTGTGATGTATTTGTTTTTGTGGGCCATGGCTACATTGTTTGTTTGCTAAGAAAAATTGTATATATGTACATTGTATGGCAGAAAACCCTGAGGGGGTGGACTATAGGGTAAGGTAAAAGCTATCAGGCTTTTCTGCCCTCCTGCCATCAGGATAGATGATGGATCCTTGTGATCCTGAATGCATGCCTGATGGCAGGCACCTGGAATAGGGTGTGGGCCTAGGTAGATGTGATTCAACTGGGCTGAGACTGGGCTTTTAAAGGCGGCGTCACGGGGACGCCAGCAGAAGCCGAAAGAGAAGCCAAGAAAGAAGGAGCAGAAGCAGAGAACGCCAGAGAGCCCGGATAGAGTGAAGACTTGCTGGGGGTTGGGAGGCCTGCCAGCCTCCCGGCCCCCCAGCACCCCTGCCTGCCATATGCCTGGTGAACCCCAATAAAAGACCTGCAAAAGCCACAAAGGACTCTGACTCCTCCTTTACCCGGTCTGCTGGATCATAGAAAACCTGCACTGTGTCCATTCCTGCTGCTACACTGTCAGATCATATTTATTCTTAAATTCTAAAAAAATTTTAATAACTGTCCTTTTCTTACCCTCTCAGAAACAGCTGGTAAACTCCAGAGCTTTATTTGAGCTTTTTGCCTGTAATCCCATCAATTACAGGCAATCAACTACTTAATTCAGCTATATTAAAGTAACCCAAAGTAAATACAAAATTTATCTTACTATTTAGCCAAGTGTTTATATTTAAAAGTGCATTTAATATTTCAAATGTTCATATGAAGTATTTCACTTCAAGACTTTATAGAAAATAATTAAGCAAATACTATAAAACAGGATTGCAGAAGCAATTCAGTGACATTTAATGGAACATGTACACCATTTTTAGCATCACAAAATTGAGTTCAACATATATGCACTGGACAATAACTTCCAAATATTTAATAATCCCTGCAGTTTCTTCAACACATGTCAGCACTATTTTTAATTTGGACTCAAACAGAACAGATAACATTTTTTAATGATCTCATTCCTGGGAGCACGCTAGGTCCAACTATGATCCTGGATATCACACTGCTTTAAATTTAAATGGGGGGGTGGGGAGGGCGCAGGACACAGCAAAAGTTAGAGACTCACAGAAACAAATTTTCTTCAATTTCAATCTGCCTACAATACACTCTTAAGAGATCTGGAACTCTCCTGCATAATCCCAAGTCAAATGCATAACTGAAATTTTTTTTACAAAAATAATTTTGTCCAAATGTATATTGATATTACATTATCCCATAATAGATATATTAATTCAATTTTAGTTTGTTTCAACAATTAGATGACTCTTAATTTTCATTGTTTTAGGACTCCTAAAAAATACGCTTAAAGTTGTTTTTTTTTAATAGGTGTGCATTTATGAGTATTTCTCAGGATCAGGAAAAGTCCCTATAAGTAAATAACTGGATGAAAGTAAATAACTGGAAATACTAAAAGGACTGAATTTATGACCCTTGCAGCTCAAACATTAGGAAAAGGTCAACTTCATTAACAATCAAAACATTCTGGCCATAACATCTGCAAAGATTTATAAGATTGTTAAGTATATTAACACTGTAACAAAATAGGAAATGTTTCTTCAAATATATCTACAAATATAACCATAGCTGTTTAAAAGTTTTAAAAAAGAACAATATCAAAAGCTGCTAATAGGGATTTGTAACTATTGTTTTTATGTAGGCTAATTATTGCCAAATAATGCAACCTTGGACATTTTGTGTGATGTTTCTAAATAAATATTAGTGAGTGACAGGGGCCCAAGCTGACTGATATTATTAGCAATGGTATATTGTTGGTTGGGACTCCATCTAGAACAGAGGATGACTTGGGTTGCTCTGGAAATCTGCAGCTCATACACAGACTGTAATTAACAAGATGCAGAAAACTGGCTTGCTTCTTGCAGCATCCACTCCCAGTCTGAAAAAAGATATCACTATCTTCCATTTGAAGAATTATTCCATTCTCATCTTGTAGTTTATAATACTCTGGACCTCTTAGTTCAAAGGAATATGCTTAAGCCAACCAGCAAATTACTGTCATTGGCCCCTTACCAAATCGTGTTATCTTCTGGGAAATGGGTCCTTAGGTGAGTTCATAGTTGTATGAACATTGTAGAGTGCAATTAAACAAATCTAGATGGTATAGCCTACACACCTTGGCTACACAGGATCACTCCACCCCACATTACACATCTCACTCCTCTGCCCCAACTCAATCACTATCAGCAAGTGAAATACCAGTAGTCATTTGATGCTTTCTATGAAAGACAACCTCCTCCATCCAGAAAAGAATGCATACGCAATAAGGACACTATGTGAAGCCTGGGATGCAATATGTATCACTGAGGTTAGGGCAGAGATATTAGAGAAACAAAGATCAAATTACAGAGACAGAAAAAATTACAACCTTACTGCATCAAATATTTATTAAGCAACTACATCAAGTTTTATCTTAAGCTAGTTTATTACTGTAATTTAGTTTAAAATGTCTAACTTTTTGAAATTTGTCAAATTTCAAATGTAACCTTGGATATTCTGTGTGACCAGGAGAGGGTCAACAAGTAGGGGGACTAATCCAAGAAATACTTTAAAACTAGAAAATAACTGAAATGTTAGTACTATATAGTTGGAAAAACAATGGAGGGAGGAGACAAATTATTTTCCAGTTGTTTCCAGACTGGACAAAATAAAAAACTGCCCACAGGAATGGAGTATGTCAAGAGAGTCTGGTCCTTTCAGTAACTGTACTTTATATATTCTGAACTAGAGGTAAAAAGGGAAAGACATCTCAGCAGGAACATTTCATAGTAGTTATAATATTCACAGTTCATGAAAATGGGTATATCGCGTTCTGTTTCCCTCATTTAGGAAGGTCAAATTTTCAGTTTCTTATATTATTCTGGAGTGATAAACCATACAAATGCTGATAAGGTACCATTGAGTCTAGGGGAAAAGAGTCATCAATAAAAAATAAACCCCTACCAGGCCTCCCCGGTGGCGCAGCGGTTGAGCGCTGGGTTGCAAAGCTGCCCGCAGCCTCTGAAGCGCCGGTTCGATCCCCGGCTGCTCCCAGGCCACCGGAGGGGGGTCCCTCTCCTGCCGCCCGCCGCTCCCTTCAGCAGTGTACTTCAGTCCTTCTGCCTGCTCTGCTCCCCGCTCTGACTCTGGTGAATTCTCTCACCCTCCCGCGCTTCTGACTGTACCCAGTGCTTGTATGAATGTATGTATAAATCAATCAATCAATAAATCTTAAAAAAAAAAAAACCCTACCATGGACATGCAACTGACAAAGCCTATTAAGAGAAAAATGCACTAAGCCAAAATTTTTCTGAACTATTTATTTTATTTACTCAATCAAAACTTTGGTTGAGCACTTCCAAAGTGCCAGGCACTATGACAGGTGTTAGAGACATAGCTAAACGAAGTAAACCAGACTCAGACCTTGTAACTTTACGGGCTGTTAGGAAAAAGACAACGAATTCCAACTCAGATAAGGAAAAACAACAACAACAAAAAAAAAAGCCAGAATCTTGTAAGAAAATATATCCTGAAACTAAGGGTCCAGGTAGGTGAAGGACATAAAATGCACATGGCTTACAGAGTTCGATCATAGGCAAGAGCTAATTTTCCTTTTAACTCAAAATTTCTAAAGTAAATCAAGTCACTCTGGTTACTATCTGTATACAGACAGTTTCCCATAAATTTAAATGTTACGGAAAATGAAGCAGAAGTATATTCTCATTTATTGGGTAACTGCTACGTGCTGTATGTACAGACACACACACACACACACACACACACACACACAGTGGGGGGGAGGGAGAATGTGTGAGCACACACTAGCTAAGCGCTAAGCCTTGTATACATGATTTTATTTCCTCTTCAGTATTAATTTCTATCCCTTTAATTTAAGAGCACTGAAATATGAGAACAACATTTCAACATGTAGATCTATCTATTCAGAAATGTTATTAAGGAATTAAGTGGACTTTGTCTCATGTAGAAAAACTCCACAAAAAAATACAGTATGAAATATACAAAGTAAAATAATATGATTATAAAAAATTCTTAGTACTGAAAGATCCTAGGAAATTGCTACTTCAGAGCCATCACGTGTTGCCAAGCATCCACATACAGTGCAGGCTGTCACTGAACTGTTTTACATGGACTGTGTTGTGAATGGTAGTCCTAAATGATCAGCCAGCCTTCTACAGACACTACAATACCATGCTAATAAAATAAGATTCTGAAGTCACTTAAAATAATGTATCAAAATTATTTTTTGTTGTGCTCGAGTTCTTAATCTGCTATGAAGCAAACAGCAGCAGCCATGCTACCTCCACTGGGTGATCATAGGAAATGTCAAATTATTCATCTAAATTCCAAACAAACTGCCAAAATACCTAACTATAGCAACAGCAACAATAACGAGAGAGAGAGAGAGAGAGAGAGAGAGAGAGAGAGAGAGGAGGAATAAAACAGGAGAGAAGTTAAATCAATGTACTATTAGCCAAGTCATGGTGGTTCTACCATTTTATTGGTTGAACTGTGTCCCTCTAGAATTCACATGTTGAAGCCCTAACCTCAGGGCTCAGAATGTAAATTTATTTGGAGAGAGGGCCTTTATGTAGGTGACTTAGTTGAAATGAGGTCAGTAGAATAGTACAAGGAGAAACTAAACCTGCTAGTATCTTGATCTTGGGCTTCCAAAAGTGGGAGGAAATAAAGCAACTTAACACACCTGTTCTATAATCTGCCCATCCCGCCAATGTCTACTCTCTCCAGTTCACCCATGAAATACTCTCAGGAACAGCATTACTCATAATTTTCCCACTTTATTAAAAATAATCATTAAAATCCTACCCATGGTATGTATAAACACTTTTGTGCGTACAAAATTTGGTAAAATACAGACCATATATTTCAAGACTTAGCTTTGAAGTTTTTGGTACTATAGCATAAAACATGTATAATATACATTCCCAACTTTTATAATGCTATATCTTAAGAGGTTTCACAAAACTTTATTATACTAAATGAAATCTGTTTACCATTAGTTTTATAAGCTGTAAAGTACAATGTTATGATTCAGAATCAATCTCAAGGAGGAACAATAAGCTTTAAATTAAACACATATTTTAGCTTATTTTAGTGTAATACTAATCAAACTATAAAGAAAACTACACAACAAAATCAAATTACCTAGCTGATTTCTTAAAGCTTTAATGGCAAACAAAAGCATATTTACTTTATATGCATTAGCCTTCAACTACAGTTTGTCAAACATTTTAAGAATATGTTTTCATGGTTACCTATAGTAGTTAAGTCCAAAAAGAAGTAAAGCAATCTGTTTCCTTACAATAAACAAAAATTCTACCTCTAAATATTATAAAGTAAGTTTAAGCTCTATTTTTAAAAAACCCTATCTCATGCAATAATTTATTCACACCATTAAAAAAGGAGAAAATATCCTTTTAAAAGAAATGACTAGTTTTATGCGTAATTTGTTTTATATAGGTATTTTTAAGGGTATATTTAATAATTCAAATGTAATGTGTCCCAGTAAAACGTCTACATCATTTCTCATCCCAAGAAGAAATTGGGAGGGGAAAAAAAGAGGTGAATAAGATAGCTTGTTATGAGAAAGTAGCATGTACTGGCATTGATTTATTACCTTCCAAATTTGGCATGTGAACACTTTGAGTAATTTTCTTAATAGACTCTGCCCAGCAATGTGTACAATGTACATAAAGGCTAATATACTTCTTTTTAACAGAGATAGACAGTTTTTGTGCTGTGATAAATTCTTCTTTTGGTTATTGTTTTGTTTTCAGATTAATGGTTACCAACATTCAAAAGTTGGATAATCTTACAAAATTAAAGTATGATTATAACATAAAATGGATAAACTTCTAAATTTCTTTTCCTTACCCTTTTCATTGGAATCCAGAGCACTCAGGTGAATTACAGATAACATGACAGAGAAATAAGATCTCAGGTAGTCTATATGATGTATACAAATGATGTGAGTCTTCTAGGTCTCTGTTTTCTTCATCTATAAAACAAGAAAACTGAACTAGATGGTCTCTTTGACTTCTAAACTTTAATGACTTGAGTCAGTACAAATAAGGTATTACACAAATCGAAAGAGAAAACCAGATCATATAATCATTTTTAATAGGGTTAAAAACATGTGTTAGAAAATTTAAAAAGCTGTCAGCTCTCAGATGGACATCTCCAGGAAATAAAAGGGACAAATAAGGAGGCCACGTCATTAAGCTATATTAAAATATATACTAATGATGCTCACTAGGACAAACTATCCTTTATAAAACATTGACTTATATAAAGAAAGAGGCAAATGGTATACCAAACTAATGACTCAGTAGTAACTGAAACATCTAATATCAGATACTTGTTTCAACTGTGAAATGTACCAGAGGTGGGGGGTGGAGGGGTAGTTTGCCTGTAATCTACAACCCGTGTGTCAAATCCAACACATCACCTACTTTTTTGAACAGCCT
The DNA here is from genome assembly GCF_964194135.1 of Talpa europaea. Taxonomy (NCBI): domain Eukaryota; kingdom Metazoa; phylum Chordata; class Mammalia; order Eulipotyphla; family Talpidae; genus Talpa; species Talpa europaea. Next base: position 122,198,432 of record NC_140070.1, on the reverse strand, counting down.
GTAATACCGTGTGGTTTTAACCAAACACAGAATGATTCTACAAAACATTTGCCAATGATTTCCTGGCAGAAAGCACTAAGTTTAAATCCCAATTAGGAAATTTTAAGAGCTTCAGCAAAATACTCTAGATCAGGGACAGTAAAGTAGCATTCAATATACTATGAGTCAACTTTGATTTAAATTGAACCAACACCAGTGATAGTCCATTTTCTTTTTAAACCCAAAAGGTCTCTAAATGAGCTGTCTCATAATCTACTTCGTGTAAATTGAACTTCATTTTCCCAAAGATATGAGTTGGTTACTTACACAGAGGTTTTCTAAGATCTGTTTAAAATGTAAAACTACATAATTCAAAGGGGCACTCAATAAACATGTGGTGAGATATTGAATAAATTATAGCCAAAGTATACTGACACATAATAAGGACAAGAAATTAAAACACTAAGGAAACAGATGAGGAGCCTCCCTGGTGGCACAAGGGTTAAAATGCAACCTATGAAGCTGTCCACAGCCTCTGCAGTACAAGTTCGATCCCCAGCTGACCAGGGAGCAACCCACATGGCGCAGCAGACCTCTCCTGACTAGCCTAATGCTCCCCTCAGCAGTGTACTTAGGTCAGTCTGCCTGTTCTGTTTCCCACTCTGTCTCTGGTGAATCCTCTCACCCCGACCCCCGGAACCTCTGACCTGTACCCCATCTCTTGTATGCATAAATAAATAAATCCTTAAAAAGAAAAAAAAAAAAAAAGAAAACAGATGATAGGGTATATTCCTGGGATAACTTTTCAACTGACCAGAAATTAGTCACAGGACGTAAGGTAAACCACTGTCAGTCTGAGAAAGAGAAAACTGGAAATGAATATAAGGTAAATAAAATTAATAAAAATAAAAATAAAGAAGCTAATTCTCCTTCACCAACAAGAGAAATTCCACATTTGCTCTAAGAGAAACCAGTATAGAAATGTAACAAAATTTTCTCAAACTTAGTCTGGTTTTGGAACTGACATGTTATGAGACTGGAACACAGTTAAAACATTAAAAGTGTAATAACTGCCTGAACAGAGGGAAGCTAGGCTTTAAAATGAGACACTACAGGCAAAATAAGATGAGGGCAAGGTACAACAAATTTGTGCTGTTATATGTAAACACTACCTATAATAGCATTTATGAAAGTTTATCTGATAAAAAGGTATTCCTTGGTTCCTTGAAGGGGTAAAAAAAGTAAAGAGAACTGACTACTGAGCCTTAAGTAAATCAAAACATGTGGATGATTAAGTTATACTCCAATTTCTTTTCTAGAAGTCAAAAGTAAAAATGTACATAAGGTTGTTCAGGCAACAGAAGTATGGGCTAATTGTCCAAGTATGAAAAAAATAAATTATAAAAGAAATTAACATTCATACCAATTGGGCAACAAGTGCTTGTTCAAATAAAGTGAAGATGGCTTACATCAATTTTAATACTCAAATAAGACTAATAAATACATGTATATACACATCGCGCAACTCAGCTATTAGTAATGTAAAAGATAAAAGTCAAAAGAAGATGGAGTAAAAACTGATGGTAGTTATAAATGAAGTAGATTTACAAATTTTACTGAAAACTGGGGGATGAGAAAAACAGTTGACAGTACAGACCTACAAATTTTTCTGTAAAAAAAAAAAAAAAAAGAAGAAAAGTACACATATGAATAAGTCATGTGTACCGCTCCACAATCACACTACTGTGTTCCTCTTTTGTAAATACTCTACCAAATTAGTTATATATACTCTGTAACTGCAAAGAAAGAGTTTTAATAGTATCTTTTAAAAGATACTTCATTTCATAGTGAATATCCTTCACTGCTTAGGTTGTTCAAATTGCTGAAAACAAAAAAACAAAGTTATCTTTGTCAGATTGATAACAAGGTTTGATCAACTTTTATTTGAACATAGAAATTGGGTCTTAAATTGAGGTCTGTGGGTCTTTGGGGTTCCCGGTTTTAAAAGTCTTTAAAGTCAAAATTATTTTTATAGCATTACTGTCTTAACTTTTTCACTGAATTGATACTTACACTGTTACATAGCAACAGTGGACTGACACCTTATTGTATTAGTTCTTACATTCTTCATAAATCTGAACTCAAAACTCCCTCACAAATATTCTTTACTGTAGAATTTCCTTGATAAAGCAGCAAAAAATCTTATTTTATTAAAATCTTAACCACCTGTTAAATACACATTGTATAAAAACATTAAGTACACATAAAGTACTTCTGTTGAATACTAAAATAATAGCTGTCTCAAAGAAAGCAGTGAGCAACTGTTTGAATTCCAAACTGAACTAGCTACTTTTCATGGAACACCATTTTTACTTCAAAGAACTGAAAAATTATGGTTTTTCAGATTGACAATTTGGCAGGCATTTTCTTGCAAATGAACCGAGGATGTGACTTTAAAGAAAACAAACAGCATTTGTAGGGAAGCTTTAAGGAGAAAACTCACCATGAGTATGAGAGCTTCCCAATACTCAAAAGCTTCTCTAATGAGCTCAACAGTGCTATTAATGATTCTGATTTTTATACTGTCTAATAAACATATGGATGATGTGAATAACTCACTGAATAAGTATTTTCCCAATGATCAAGACAAAATTATCTATTAGGAAATGATCCAAAGTTCAAGAGAGACCAATGGTTTTTATTTTAACAATACAAAGAGTTCACTGATGCATTTTAGATTTTGCATTGAAACTATCCACTCTTATTTAGTGAAGTATCAAAAGAGTTATGGAAATTCACTTCAAAAATAAAGTTTTGTTTTGATTTGAAAAATCTGCAATTAAATCTTTGTAAGAACAGATTTTTTTTTCATATATTTCATCTACAGCATTTCTCAATGTGACTGAGGAACAGATGCGAGAACGCAACTATCTTCTACTAAGCCAGAGATTACTAGAAATTTACAAAATCATAAAACAACACCATTTCCATGAAAACTTTTTTGTATTAGAAAATGCCTATTTTTCATAAAAAGTTGTTTGTGTTTATATAACGAATGGGCTTATTAGGTTAAAATGCATTAGTAATATAAAATTCACAGTTCCAATTTCTGATGCAGCAAGTATAGATAGCTTATAACCCACAAAAATAAAAGTCCTTTTGGGGTAATTAATAAATTAAGAATGTAACAGACTACTAAAACCAAAATGTTTGCGATCTGCTAACATAAAAACTCCCTCCTGGCAATATTGGTGTGAATTTTTTGGGCAATATTCAAGAGTTTCCTGAGAAAACAGACCATTTAGGCCACAATACTGTTCAATCTGCAATAGGATCTAAATTTTTAATTTGCTTTGTTAGAGTCATGTTGGATTAAAATTAGGTTACCAGTAAATTTATAAGTAATAAACACAATAAAGTATTCTTTTAAAAGTCATATATATCCTTATGCAAACTTTTAGTTTTAATAAAATATATGCAATCTACCAATTAAAACACAGGGAGTGAAAACTACCAATCATCTGTGACTACATCTCTGTAAATGGGACTTCTTTCCAGATACAGATATTTTCCCAAATTTCTAGAGCTGGCATTATGTGAAAAGCCAAGAGTTAGTTTCAAGCTAGAGACAGCATGCACTCCCAGGATCTGGAGTGGTCAAGCTCCTTCCCTGGAAACTATTTTATACAGTTGTGAATTTTTTATATCATTCTTGCCTTTGCTCTATATGTTAGTATTATTTCAAGTTTTATGTGTCATTTGGTGGTTATATTTGAACTCTGAGGACACACAAAATGTTTCCCACATAAATTAATGGTATTCTTTGCTTTAACCATTTCACTTAGGAAAATTATCATAGGAATTCTCTACTTTTGGATAGTAAACCTGTATATCCACTACATTCAATAATTTTGCTGAAATTCAGCTTGTCATTCATTCAACAAATATATGCCTAGCACTAGTCTAAGTCCTGAACACTAAGAAAATAGAATTCAATTAACATAAAAATGTTTTTTAATAAAATTAATTTCCCCAATGTCACACATATTTATTCATTTACTGTATATTCAGCATCCAATTTCATAAGTTTACAAATGTTTAATTTACTGTAACATGAAATTTTATAATTTACAAATAAATTATCAACATTTAAAATTTATTGGATGCATAACATTGATAAAAATGGTATTGTAAAGAACAGACTTTCATAGCCAAATTCCAGGCTGTATCCCATTTCTTATCAAATTCTACTATAAAAAGCTACAGAAAGGGTGTGGAGGCTATAGTAAGGAAATACTGCCACCACATACATTTCCCCTCTTATTGGTGAGGATTCGGACTGTCCCGTATACCCCATTTTGTCACTTGTGTTAAGTGATAAGTTTCCACAGAACTGTAATATGGTTAATTTTCCATGAGATAAAACATGAAGTTGGTCTCTGTCTTGCAGTTTTTATTTCCCAAAGAGAATACACTCAGGGCTATAAGCAAGGGTAGCCTTCCTTACATAAAAACACACACAATCAACACAATGCAGGGGCTTTGGCACTAGAAAAATCAATGCAATCATATATAGTCAATCTGCCAGCTACATGAGAAATAAATGGTGGTGGATACCTCAACAACAAATTTAAAATTCTTCAGTCAAATTTCCAGACTATCCCTAGATTATTTTCGAAATCTACCCCTGCAGACTCTGACAACATAAAAGAATGGATGAGATATAGGATGTATGGAGGAAATCGAGGGAAACAGAAGCACATCTATATTTAATAATAACAACTAGCTCACACTCATTTTGCTACTTACTTATCAATAATTGCTATGATGATATATTAGAAGAAATTCAAACATAAGATGATAGGGTTCCTTTTTTTTTTTAAATCATTGTATATAAGCCATTATCCTTTATTTAGGTATGAAAACCTAGGTCTGGGCCAAATTGCTGAGGAAATACAACTTTCCCTATGCACCTCTATCATATCTCTAGCATTCCTTTTCCCAGACTAGTCCCCTTACCACACTCTCTATTACTTAGCACTGTCCTACCAATGAAACTCTTTGCCTTAACAACTTACCCCACCTGCCCTGAAATGCACCTGGGACTTCACAGTCAAAACCAAGTGAGCCCATTGGCCCTGTCATACAGCACCTGTGCTCTAGGTTTCTACACTGGTCCCTACCACCACCAAAAACAAATTAAGTCTTTTCTAGAAGGGTCTTTCTTATAAAGGTATATAACAAGCTTAAAAATCTGATAGAACAAAATATTAATAAATAATAATGGCTTAACTTTGCACTTTGCAGGGAACATATATTACAAAACCAGAAATATACTTCCTTATTACAGAACTTCCCATATTTGAGTAAATTATCAAGTACCTTAAAGAAAATAACCATTGTCAACAGATGATTAGTGTTATTTTATTACAATACCAAATTTCATATAAGTGTAAAATTAGGCTTAGTTTTTATATAACACCTTAACTATAGAAAGGAAAAATTTACCTACTAATATCTAATGAGACAAATAGTTTTATATTGCTACAAAGAGGGACCAGATGATTTTATTTTTTTTTAAAGATTTATTTTTATCAATTGATTGATTTATACATACATACATACATACATACAAACAAGCACTGGGTACAGTCAGAAGCGCGGGAGGGTGAGAGAATTCACCAGAGCCAGAGCGGGGAGCAGAGCAGGCAGAAGGACTGAAGTACACTGCTGAGGGGAGCAGCGGGCGGCAGGAGAGGTCTGCGCGCCATGTGGGACCCTCCTCTGGTGGCTGGGAGCAGCCCGGGGATCGAACCGGTGCTACAGAGGCTGCGGGCAGCTTCGCAACCCAGCGTTCAAACGCTGCGCCACCGGGGAGGCCCCAGATGATTTTAAATGTGCTGTTTGTATTACTTTATTTTTAGACCATTATATACCCCTCCCCCCCACACACACAAAAAACACTTCATTAACTTTGTGATATTAAAAAAGATATAAAGTGGGGCACCTGAAGAACACAATGTTTCAATCCTTCAATTTATCATTTCTAATACAATTGTGCAGGAAAATAGACAATGATTTGATTATGACTTGTATACCTCACAAAATGCAAATCTACTTCAACACAAAGGTAAATAAGATTTTCACTTACTTGCAACCTATGTAACACTAATATAACTTTCAAGGACCTACATGCACATGAATTAGAAAATTTTAAGATTTGGTGTTTTAATACAGACATCTTAGAGCAACTTTATAAATAATTTACTATATGAAGATGAATAGAGTTAGGCTAGCAAGAACAGAATATAATAAAATTTAACAAATGAAAAAAATCATGATAGGCAAAGGCATAAATGGGCTGGGGGAGGGTGGGTATTACCTAGAGCTAATAAAAGATAAATAAACACAAAATTACGTCTAGGGGGAGGCAGGAAAATATATGACTAAGCTACATTTAGCTTAGCGGTTCTTCAAAATTTGATGCACATTAAAATGTCTGGGGAAATGTGAAAAGTCTTGATGTCCATGTCAAATTTCATACTAATTAAACCAGAATCTCTGGAGGCAGGAGTCAGACATTAGTATTGTTTAAAGATTCCCGCTGAATACAAAGAATGACAAATTTTGGGACCTCCCTTGTTTAGCCAACTATAAGTATTCTGGACAATTTATGCAAAAAATGTGATGACTTCAGATCATAAAGTAATTTCAAAATCTGTATGTCCTGCTTGCATCCATTTCCCAGATTTGCAGTAACAAACCAGGTGGTTTAAAAATAACAGAAATTTATGACAGTTCTAGAAGTTTGAAGTCTGAAATCAAGCAGTTGACAGGGCCATGGTCCTTCCAGTGCCTCTAGAAAAGGATCCTTATTATTTCCCTCTTCCAGATTCTGGTAGCCCCAGGCTACTTAGCTAGTGATGGTTTAACTCCAGCATTGCCTCCACCCTCACATGACTGGCTGTCTTTCCCACTGGGTCTATATCTTCACATGGCATTCTTTGTGTGTGTGTCCACGCTAAGGCTTTTTTTTTAATAAGGATACCAGGCATATTGGAATAGAGCCCAGCATAATAATTTTATCTTAATTACATCACCAAAGACCTTATTTACAAGTAATGTCACATTCACAAATACTAGGGATTACAAACTTTAATTTACATATTCACATTCACAAATACTAAGGATTAACATACTTCAATCCATACACTGAACTTTCAAAATTTTCCTACTGGTCCACCATAAAATTTAGTATTCTGTGGTTTAATGTAGAATCCCAGATTAGACAGAACTCAAGTATGCTGCACATTTTCAGAGTCTGAAAAATGGATCTGAAGGTATTGAAACAGAGCATCCATCGTCTTGTATCTATCTCCTCAACAGCTAAACTGATCCATTGTTAAACAATAAAGGTTAAAATAATAAACTACTCTGAAGCTAGTTTCTTCTTACTTTAGCTGCCAAATTTCTATTTGAAAGTACTCCTTTCGCAAAGTAGAAAATTCCTTAGCCTGGCAATTAAGTCCATTCTAATATAGCAATAACTAGTTATGGCTCACATTTCTTCCAGGGCTCTTGAAATAATAATAAAGCCAAACAGAGTGAACTGTCAAACTATTTCACTATACTGACTTCCTAGGGCTACCCAAACAAAGTACCACAAATTAAGTGGCCTACAACAGAAATCTATTGTCTCATAGTTAGGAAGTCAGAAGTCCAAAAATCAAGGTACTGACAGGCAATACTCCTAAAGAGTTGTGGAAGGATGTGTTTCCAGGTTCTCTCTCCTAGCTTCCTTAGCTTGAGGACACATTACCTCTAATACCTTTTGATACTCTTTTCCCTCTGTGTCCAAATTTCCTTTTTTGCAAGGATACCAAAACAGATAAGGACCCACCCTAAGGATCTCATTTTAATTTAAAGACCTCTATAAAAATCCTATTTCCAAATAAGGTTGGGCAGACGGAGGAGAGAAGAGATGGTCTGAACATCAAATGAATTTTGAAGGACACAATTCAACAGTTAACCGCTGCTAAGCTGAGAAAGCCCAGGATTAGTAAAAACGGATGCCATTATTTTACCTCTCAAAAGTGTAGATAGCGGGTATAGACATGGTCTAACAAAGCCTTTTTCCCATTTTTGTTTAGCTTAGTTGTCAGATAAGCCCATTAAATCAAAGTTCAAAGCAACATTAATTACAGTTGCTGTGATGGGCATCAATACACAGGGAACAAGTTACGGGACTTTACGTGGCTAAATGTACTACTGTTAAAATATAATCACTGTTTTGTTTTCTTGCCAAGTTATCAATCTCCACCGTTGGAATACCTATGTGACATGCTTTGACCAGTGGACTGAGTAGTTATGATACCCACCAGGTCCAATGATAGCTTTAAGAGGTATTCTAAGCATCTGCAAACTCTAATTTCTCTTTCAAAAGAATGAACATGTTTCCATGAGGTCTGCTCCAAGTTTCTGGACCTCCAAATGAGAAGACTCAGAACAGAGACACAGCCAACCCGCATTATCTGCAATATAAATAGAGAGTGAAAACCTCATCTTTATTTTCATGGTACTGCACTCCATTGGCTGGCTACAACTAGAGGACGTACAACAACATGTAGGGAATATGAGAAGTGAGAGGATGAATGTGTCGCACATTCTAGAGGACAATTTTTCTTGATGGCAAATAAGTTTAATAATTCTACTTTTATTTAAAAATTTGTTTGATGGAATTGAATGCAAAATGTTAAAATTATTTTAACATATGTAACACTGATGACATATTTCAATAAAATTCACACAATAAATCAAGCTTTAAAGCCTTATAATATTTAATTTAAATTGAAATATTATATAGGAATTCATAAACTATCTTTGATTACTAGAATACAAATTTTCTAGTTCTCATAATGTCTAGAAGCAATCAATGACAACCCATAGCAATGAACACTCAATACTTCAATGGTAAGTTACCAAATTCAAAAATATCAAAGTGAGATCATAGTTTCGGAATCAATAAAAAGAATCAGAATTCCTAGGAGGAATGGACAGTTTTTCAGGACTGAAGCAATAAGGATGCAATTAGCCACATCCAGAACATGGGAGGTTCAACAGGGCAAATGAACCTATTTCTTCCAATAACAAGGAAAAGATTTATTTAGCAACTAAATGCAATGTGTAAGCCTTACTTGGATTCTGATTAAAACTATCTAAAAATATCATTTGAGAGATTAAAGAAATATTAACTCCCTTAACATCTTCTAGTTTCTCCTAAGACTCCTCTCTTTCCTGGACAACTGTAACATATGAAATTTATTAACCTTTCCTCTTTATTATATGAAAGGTGGGAAAATAGGTTAAGTATGAGGTAGTGAGTACAGACACAAGGCTACTTCATACTCAACTTGTATCCTAGTATTCCAAATCCTTACTTAGCTTAAAGATTCTGATTTGAATATGAAATTCTGGGTTTGATTTTTTTCTCTAGAAAGCAAACCACTCCAGAGAAAATGATTAGGTCTCAGTTCATCTAGACATATTCCAAAGGTTTTCATCATATACAGAGCATTTACTATTAAATTGATGATCAATTTACTGTTTCTCAAGTACAAGTACAAATATTCTTCCTTCATCATAATGCAAATACATCCTAGGTGCTCAAAATGAAGTTTTAAAGAAACAAAACCATAAATCTTTTTCTTGTAGAAGCTCAAATCTTTTTCTTGTAGAGGGAAAAAAGGACAAAGATATCAACTTCAGAATCAATTTGGTTTACTATAAAAATACTAAGAATTTAGTCATAATCCTTTCTAAATAGTGAAATCATATGGTAACAGATACTCAATTTATTTAAGCCAAATTATATAACTAAAAATCCCCTTTTGTATAATTCTCTGAGGAACTATAAGGGCAAAAATTGTCTTTTCAAAAAATTTAAATTCTGTTTGAGTCACTGATCTCAAAGCATTCAGTCTAAATTACAATGCTAATGTTATCATAAAAGTCATTACTATTAACAAAAATGCTATGATGAAAATGAGGATGTATTAAATTAAAGAATCATTTCACCCGTTATATAAATTTGTAAGACTAAAAGTGTCCCCACAAGTAACACCTGTTTTCACTCTACTTCAAAGTCTCTCAGCCTTTTATATGTATTTTGCTACCCAAAACCCAAAATATGAATTACAGTAAGTACAACACAAATCAGGAGGAAAGTGCTATTTTAATTTTGGCCTGCTAAGAGAAAATAACCATTAATTGATACAACCTATAATATATAAAATATTAAGAGCCACAGGCTTCAGAGCAAAAATGAACAATGACATCCTGTTCTTGTTTGCGCAGATTAATTAAAACCCAAAGCATTTACATATAAATGTATAATCATTTTCCTCTATGTTTCTGGTTACTTGATGAGTCATCATTGAATTATATAGGACAGGGTTTACGTTAATCATGATCAATAGGTAGATAGACTACTATCTACTGAAAATTAATGAAACATTCTTCAAAACTTATTATTTATATAAACTACTATTCTAAGGAAGCACTGGGTTGTACTATATATAAGATAGGTGAGATTTTTCAAACACCATGGTGACTCAATATTCTAGGAATGACTACTTATTCATGTTCATTTAAAAAAGCAAGCTACTTGGGAGCAGACAATCCTATTTACGACTGTACTTGTTCATGAAATACATAGCACAATTCACAAAAAGCACTCAATTACTGTTTTTTGGAAAAAATTAAGTTCTTTGTTTTTAACCAATCAATAGTCTTTAAAACCAAAACTAATCTTGACTGTTGCCAAAAACTCAATGTTCCTTCTAATTATTCCTGCATTAACCTCTACTACCTCTCAATTTCAATAACTTGTATCTCTATTTCTTTCTGACAAAACACTGGATATGAAGAAAAAGATCCACAGTCTAGTTTCTACTTACCAGTGGTCCTTTCTTCATGTAGTGGAGGTAAGTCACCTGGCAATGTTTTTAAAGAGATGTCATAAACTTTGTGGCAACCAAAAAAAGTCAAGTTCAACAAGTCAGAAGTACAGTCCAGGCAGTATATTATTCTAATCATTTCTCAGATCATGCGAACTATGACTTGCATCATACTTCTCTATCTTTAAATCTATAACTATAAAACAAGACAAACACATACATACACCTCTAGCTACCTCTTACTGTAAATTCCTTAAATCAGATTTACTCTGTTCCTAATTTAATAGGTTTTGGGGATCATCTCACCTTACTCAATACCCTCCGATCCAAAAATCATCCTCCTGTTCTTGCATTTTTATGCAGATTTACTGATCAGACAGTTCAATAATAAATGCTATGATCTTGACATTCAGCTTCAACCATCTTGCCCAACTCTCACTCTAGCACAGTAACTCATGTAATCCCCAATCCATAATGGCGTTTAAAATCATTTTGCCCCTCTGAGCCATTTGGCACTCATATTATGTTTTAAACTTTGTTACTAAATTTTCCATTACTGGTTTTCAAAACCTTTAAATGCCCTAAAGAACACCAGCTCACCAAAAACTTACACTCAGGTGACCTCGCTTCATTAGTAGAAGTCATTATTAAAACTTCCTTGACTTTTGCTCAATTCAAAAATATTTTTATTTATCCTGTTATTTTGTGCTAATCCTCTGTGGTAGTACAAAAGAGTAAAAATGATCTCCAGCACAGAATCTTTTGGATCTTCTAGATATACCGTCATTAACAAAATTACTAGTCCCTTATAAGGAAATTTAAACCATAACTTATATAAACATTAGTAAGTGCCTAAAATAGAAATAAGAAAATACTCCATTTACAGAACCAAAAACAATTCAATACTTACAAAAATATTAACAAAAAAGGCACAGAATTTTTTTGACTAAAAACCAAAAATATTCTAAAGATACAAAGATCTAACAAATAATGGAATGCTGTGCAGACCTGTATTACCACAAGTGATTGTCCATCTCTGAAAGGAAGTAAGGGTAGTTCACATGTTTTACTACAGAGAAATTCCAGATGGATCTAATATTGAAGTATTTTAAATAAATGGGATATATGCATGTACATATACACATAAACTTCATCTACAGAAGTTAACAAAAAACCAAGCTTGCATGTCCAATCTAGAGAGCAGAAATAATCTTTTTAACCAAGACTAGAAATTCAAAAACTACATATGAAAAGATAGTTATACCTTACATAAAGATATACACATTTTATATAGATTAGCTACTTATCAATGAAATATGTTATTAAATTAACAAAGTAAAATTACATTCATAAAATAGGTAAAAATTTAAGAAATCTAGAATGCCTATTTCTGGCAGGATGTTGGGTAGGTTATAGTTATTCTGGAAAACAATCTGGCAACCTCTGTCAAAAGTAAAAATATTAGAAACGTAAGAATTTGCTAAGGGTATTGGGGATTTAAAATAGTCAAACAGTTACAAAGCCAACTGGTTCAACTAATACATACACTTTACCACCAAGAGAAATAAAAACACAAGTTCCTAAAGAATGCTTATTGTAGGAATATTGTTGTTAGTGGCACCAAAATAAAAAAGAATGAAAATCCAAAAAGAGAAAGTAATGGTCACTCAAAGGGGGAAAACCTATGGAGGACACGGAGTACATCATGAAAACCAGTAAATCAATATGATGAGGACAAAGAAAGAAGAGTCCACTACAAAACGTGTTAAGTACACTTATGCATTTAAGTAAAAGAACATGTGTACATACACAAAAGAACAAAAATATTTGTTATTGTTATACTTTTGAACTTACAGACTCGAAATAACTTCATTACTAACCACCTCCAAAAATTCAGCTGGTTTTGAGACCCCTTAAACCCTACCCCTTGCCATTTTCAGTATTTGAGAAAAAGGAATACAAGAAGTCTTTAAACTCCAATATTGGGCTTCCTGACTATGCCTTCTTTCCTATCTCTTTCACTTATTTTTCTTACTGACCTAAATTACAGCTTACTTTTGAGTTCTTAGATTTTTACTCTTTACTCTCCCCACTTAGGAATCCCACTCACTCTGAGGAATTAGAGAAACAACTTGCCCATTATGTGCTGGTCTATAACACAAACGCTGATCTTCCCAAGCCAACATTCAAATTCCAACTGACAGATGAAATACTATAACTATATTTACATTTCCTTTCACACTCATAATTCAGCATTATGGCGTTCACTCATGCTTCTATACCCCCAAATTGCTTTCCTCTTGCCCTTAACTATGAGTGATTCATCATTCATCACACTTCAAGATTCAGCATCATGTTGGATTTTTACTTTCGATTGTCAACTTTTACCTGCAAGCTCTGAGATTGTTATCTTCTACTTCTTATATAATACCACTTATCTTCCTTCCTACAGGACTTGTTACCTGTTTCATAACAATAGCCTCAGAGTTTCCTAAATCTCTTCCTATTATCTTCCACAACCTAGACATAAAACATTAATAATGTATTTATCAGTACCCATTAATTCCCACAATCACTCTATACTGTTTAGACAAGTATTTAAGTTCTCCATTCTACGGTCTCAGGTATATATTTAGAAGTTCAGCACCTTCCTTGAGTGTACTCTATCCTTCAGGTGAATATATTTTTATCATGACATACCACAAATTCTCACATTCCTGTTTTTTTAGCTCAATGTTCCAATTGCAAGTGCTGAATTCAAATATCTCCTTATGAAGTCTACACAAATACCAACATTGAAGCTGTCTGGGTACTTCCATCATATAACCCAAAGTATAGTTTTATTAATCTTCTCAAAACTGGGCAACAGTAAAATGATTATTAGATTAGAAATAAGATTTTCAAATGCTGCTGCTTTTGTCAAGACATTCAATCAAGTAATTTTAACTTTCTCTGGGCTTAAGTTTATTGTGTAAAATAGAAGTAACATCTAACTTACAAACCTCACAAGTAGGTAGGAATACACAGAAAAGCAACTGATAATGTAAGGCTTAACATTGTTATCCTGTCCCCTTTAATTATGCACATATTTGCATTTTCAACCACTACCAAATTATAAGCATTTAAAAAGCAGCCTCTATCTTATATTCTAGCGCCCAATACATAGTAGCTATTCAAATACTTCTTCAGAAACCTTTCTCAGTTATAAAATAAAGCTTTCCTGCTCCAGATAAGAAATATATGCAGGAAATTTATATGTATTTCTTCCTTGATTAAAAGAAAAAAATCTACAGCCTTCTCCCTCCACATACCTTTTCAGGAAAATTACTGTCACATAGTATTTCTAGATGTCTACTCTAGTTCACCTGACAACATGGCTAGTTAGCTAGCTGGTGGATAGGGACCCTTTTAAATGATTGATAAACAACTTTACAAAACATGTTTATAAACATACACGTGTGTGTGTATGTCTGTGTGTGTGTGTGTGTGTGTGTGTGTGTGTGTGTGTGTGTGTGTGAGAGAGAGAGAGAGAGAGATGGTGGTATTCCTGTCCCATCCAACAAATGTATCCAGCACTCACAGATGAGTATTCATTATTAGTGCTTTAGTTTACCCTCAAATACTAAAGGTTGATATCATGGTTATTTCAGTGACATGAAACAACAGATTTTTTTTTTTTTAAAGAATATACAAGAAAAGCACGTTAATTTTCATAAGTTTTGTTTTTTGGAGGAGAGAGTGTGAAAATGACACTTCTGTGTCATAGAAACTTATAAATCCTAAACTTACTATATGAGAACTTTAAAGTTCTTGAATTATCCTTGAAAACCACATAAGGCCAATTATCTTGTCAAACCAGAAAAGAAGGCTACCTAAAACTATTATAGTCTTTTATAAAGGACACAGGAAGCAATTTGAAGAGGCTTTCATTAGTCAAAAAATGGGACTAGAAAATAAATACAAAAAACAATCTAAAACACAAACATTTAAATCCATATGATAAAAGGATAAGCCATTTTTTATAACATTTATGTTATACTGTTGGCTAATATTTTTGACATTATTATTTCACAAAAATTGCTACCAGATCTGGTATTATATCTCCTCTTGGCCTTCTATCCATACTTTTACACTTATTTATAATTCACTTTAAATCTAAATCTACAAATTATCCATATTATAAATTTTAATCTACTTCTGCTATTGTGTCTGATAAGGATACAGTGGTTAAAAAACCTTACTATGAGGTTACTTCTTAAAAATAAAGGTCAGATGCCAAGAAGTAGCAGCAAAATTTAAAAAGTGTCATTAGTAACTAGGCTATAGTATGGACTAAAAAGGAAAATGAAGTTAGATAGGAATGATGAACAGCAGTTGTGACGGTAGTAAATCACTTTGTCTTCATTTAAACAAAACAGAACAATAAAAGCTCACCCTGTATGTGATGTTGCTGAGTTCCACAAAAGACAAACATCAGGCAGCATGATGTAACAGAAAGAGAGTACTGGACAGAGTCAGAAGACCTCTGTTTTAGACCAAGGCCTCAGTTTCCTCATCTGTAAAATGAGGGTGTTGAATTAGATAATCTGGAAGGACTCCTCTACTTTTAATACTGAGGAATTCTATGGATATATTAGGAAGAAACAATAACATGTTAGATTTTTGTTAACAGTGAAGTTTTACTGTTAACATTGGAAACAGGTGAGAAAAGGGAAAACAATTTTCACAGATTTTGAGTTGCAAAGAGCATTTATTTTTAACTGCTAAAAAGATTTTTACAATATAAAATCCTTAGTAGAAATATAATCTAAACTAGATTAAAAATGAGTGACGAAATTATGACCTGAAAAAACCTAATCACTTGTAGTCATGCAGAGTGATCAAGTAAGTCTAGAAAACAGTACAGAAACACCTTGGGCTAGTAATTACTTCAAGTGATAGGTGGCTCATGAATGTCCCCAAGTAAATACTGAAGGAGAATAAAATGACAAGAAAAATAGGATTAGAGTAAATTAAATAATTATTTAATTTTAATATGCAATAAAACAATTATGTTTGTGATATCCTTTATTAATAAGTGTATTTTTTCTGTGCATAATAATTTCTTCCTGGTTAGCCTTCAAAATAGAGCCTGGTTTCTCTTTCTGACAAGACTAATTGAAATAAATTACTTTTCCCCCAGTTATACACAGAAATATGAAAAAAGAAAGGTGTCTGTGTTTCAGTTTTCTATACTGAAAGAAATCAATCAAAAGATAGGCTCTGGTGCCTCAAATACTGGTGTTTTCTAACAGGAATTTCTCAAATATAATCAACTGCATGGTCCCAGCTAATCCTCCAGGGTCTAATATATTGAATTTTAAGTTTCCAAGCTCATAGATCAGCTGATATCCTACTTTATAATAATCATTTTCCTGCTTATGTTGATGTTATGGTTCTTACCCGGTAGGAATATAAAAGCATTAAATATATCTTTAAAATAAAGAATCCTTCAAAGATCTACTCTTTTAAAAGATGTAATCTATATCTTTTTAAAGCTATAAAGATACAATGAAACATTCAATGAAAAAGAATTGTTAATTTAAAGCTCATTTTATGCAAACTAGATAAAGTGAATTTAAAATAACTTGGAATATACATAATTCCATTAATTTATTCATTTGAACATTTCACCTTGGCAATATACCTAATATGTTATTCAGAAATTCAAAATTTCTCTCTGGTTGGAAGAAACAAAGAGGAAAAAGCAGTTCGGATAATGAAATTTTTCTTGGCTATTCTTAAAATGGTTCTGATAACCATGTATCTGTGAAACAAAATTTACTTTTACTGTGTATACATTTTCCATTTTAATTCAGGTATTTTGATTTACAACCACTTACATAAAATGGGGGGGAAAAAACCAACAGAAACCAGGATGGATATTCAAAACAAACTCTGGGGTCCTATTATGAACATGAGCTGTTTTCAATAATTTTCTCCAACTACTTTACTGCCCTCAGGTGTTTTTCAGAGAGACTTAACATGACAAAAATATTATTATTAATAAGTTACTATAAGTAGTACTGTTTTTAGCCAATATTATAAAGGTGCAAACCAGTTCCCATAAAAACTAGGACTGACTAAACTACTCTCTGGTAAATAAACTATTCTCTAGGAAAAGCACTCTTAACAATATCAGCAATTAACAGAGAATCTGATGTTTTGGTAACTGGCTGCTATATAGCATAAAGTCCAATTGATTGTTCCTCACTAAATTTCTACGTGTAGGACATAAACACATGTGAATTTTTTTACACCATTTACATAAGTCAGCATACAGTTCCACTATCTCCAAGACCAAAATACTTCATCTAGATAGCAATAATGCAAAATTCTTGGACTAACTATATGGCTTGAGTTACACAACAAAGCAGCATATTCACTTTGAAAAAGTTGTAATAACCAGAAAGTTATTATTCTAATTACGGCATTACAATTGGAGATATATTTAAAAAAAGACAAAAGACTAAAACAGAAGTCCAAATTGAACGGGTTTTGGTCACTAGGAAAGTATCAGGCTCTTATTACATCAAGTAATTCCACGGAAGCTTCCATTTTCTACAATAAATTTTAAAACTGCTTAGTGTTGTTGAACGCCTTTGTATCACAAAGGGAAAAGAACACATTGCCAACAAAAAGAAACTGAGGTGATCAAATTAATGGTTAAAATAGTCACATCTCATAATTACAATTTATATTTTTTACAATTTAGATTTTAATGTTATCATTTTTCTCTTATCCTCACATACAACCTATTCTGATATATTTAAAAAATCTGCTCTATGAAAAGATTTCCTAAGAGTAAATTAATTGAAGATAATAAATGAATTGGTATGATAAATTATAAAAGTTAGGGCCTCCCTGGTGGCGCACGGGGTTAAGACGTTGCTATGAAGCAATCCGCAACCACTGCAGCAGCTACTGCAGCACAAGGTTGATTTCCAGCCAGGGAGCAACCCACATGGCACAGCAGACCTCTCCTGACTCGCCCGCTGCTCCCTTCAGCAGTGTATTTCAGTCAGTCTGCCTGTTGTGTTCCCAACTCTGTCTCTGGTGAATCCTCTCACCCAGCCCCCCCGCACCTCTGGCCTGTACCCCCGGTTCTTGTATGCATAAATAAATAAATCTTTTTTAAAAAGTTATACTTAACATTAGGTATTATGTCATTATATTTTAATAGCACTATGTGTGTCTCTCAAAACTCCCTATAAGAACCACACAATGATCCTTTGTTGTAACCCAACAGTAGATTAACCTATCATTACATATTCATTAAAAGATTTTTTTTCTCCCCTCCCCTCCTCTTTTTTTGGTGTAGAAGAGCTGAGGTGTAGGCCAGAGGTTCAGGGGGGTGAGAGAATTCACCAAAGACGGGTGGGGAGCAGAACGGTGGGCTTTACTGAAATGAACTGCTAAGGGGAATAGGGGTGAGATAGGAGAGGTCTGCAGGGTTAACCCCCTGGCTGGGGCTCAAACTCAGGCCATAGAGGTGGTAGCACTGACAGTCAACCCCTAGGGCTACCAGGGAGGTCCCCCAAAAGATTATTTTTCAAACAAATTTAATCATTCCATCTGGATAACAATTCCAGCATAAAAATCAGATTAGCCATTTTTTAAAAATGAATACAACACAGTTAATTATGTGTCCTAAGTCATAAATGAAAATTGGTTAATTAAAACACTGAAAAGAAAATCTATTTCCCAAATGCCATTTCTCAAATGCTTATTCAAAATAAGCAAACCTGGGGATTCCATCTCTGATTAAGCATACTTGACTCTGAGTATACTCTTAATTACGTACCCATTCCATCAGAATTTGTTTTACAAATAACCTTCATTAGTTTTTATTATATCATTTTGAAATGATTAAACTGGATGTTTTATCTTGTTATTGTTTATTAATAATTTCTATATCTTTCTGCATCCCAGTTGAGAACTCAATGCACAGGCAGAAAAATATCAATAATAAAACTCGTTTCAAGCTTAAAGAAATAATAAGAATTTTTATGAAAGTCACTAAAAACAAATTAACAGGACACTGATTTAGAAAATTACTTACTAGTATTTTTATTATGAAATTTTTCCCAACAATGAAAAGCTGAAATCATAAATTACACAGCTACCAAGACTTTAAGATTAGCATTTCCTTTTCTTTGCTTTACCACATTTATCTAAAACTGGTCTTAATTTTTTATGCATTTTAAAAGAATTTGCAGATACCAGTATATGACCTCTATATATACTTTAGCTTACATATCATTAATTATAGTTAAATATTCAGTAGTTTTACCTTAACAGAAAAATTTACACAAAATACAATGAAAACATTAAGGTATGCCACTGAATGAATTCTGACAAATGCATGAACTCAAGTAACCCAAATACCTCAATGAATAGTCCATCACCATTACTCTAGAGAGTTCCCTCATGCCCTTTTTTTCTACTTCATTCTTGCTCCCCAATATATATATACATCTACTTCTAAATCCTGCAGATTTTATTTTTCCAGTATAAATTAATTTTCTCCAACCTCAATACAGATTAGATTTGTCTGTTTTTAGGATACCATGTAAATGGAATCATACATTATATCCTATTTTCATAAGGCTAAGTGCCCTCAGTATAATGCTTCAGAGATTTATCCAAGATGCTAAAGGTATCAATAGTTTGTTCCTTTCTTTTGTTGAGTAGTATTCTGGTTGAACAAACACAGCACAATTGGTTTTCTTGTTGACAAGACACCTGCACAATCAGTACTACTACCAACTTAGGGTCAGGGTCAGCCTCATATTGTTCAAAGTTAATACATAGAATTTGAGGCTCCTCCTTTCGTGGTTCTTTCCTGCCTGGGATTTCCTTTGTCTTCCTGATGCTGCTGGACTCACTCTTCCATTGCTGTGGTACTTCTGAACTCTGGTCTCTGACTCCTTAAGCTAGTTAAGACTGCAAATAAGTTAAAAACAAAAAAAGCCTGTCCTCAGGTTTAAAAAGTCAGGAAGCTAGGAACTCATCCAAGGCCACCCTTTCTTTTAAGAAGTCCCTCAAGGCCAGTTTCAACTGGTTCTCATAATATTTTTTCATTTGTTTTTCAAAAATTATAGTCACAATTTGTGGAAGATTTGTCCTATAGGAGTACTCCTTATTTATTTATTTGTTTGTTTGTTTGTTTGTTTGTTTGTTTGTTTATTTGTTTATTTATTTATAGCTCCCTACTATTCTTCCAACATGTTAGTTAAAACTGTGGCTTACATACTTCTTTTGTGTGTATTTTTTCCCCTTTAAGAGCCTAACTAAGCTAATGATTTTCAATCAAGAGCCAAGCTAAATAAGACTTCAACATTCTCCCAACAGGACATAATCCAAAATTACTCAACATATATAAAGAATTGGGAAATGTGACCAATTCTCAAAGAAAAGAACAGTAACAGATGCCAACATTAAGATGATCCAGATGTAAGAATATTAAATAAAGATATTAAAGTAGCTATTTTATCCATCCTACAAAGAATAAATAAAGGTAAGCACTTGAAATGGCAATGAAGACAGTTGTTTTCAGAAGTTTAAAGTATATAAAGTCAACTGGAAACTTTAGAACTGAAAAATCTGGGGGGAAATAAAATTTGACAAGATAATAAGTGTAGACAAAGGAGAGCAAACAATAAATAAATGATCTTCCTAAATAAGAGCAACAATACAAATAGATGAGAAAAAATGTTAAAAAAAAGAACTTTTTCCCTACTGATTTGTATCTTTAATTCTTAACAGCAATGTGCCCCAACAACAACAACAACAACAAAAAAAAAACCTAGAGCTCTCCTAGTCAGGATACTTGAAATCCTTTTATCTCTCCCAAAGAACTGTGAAAGCTCTCATGATTCATCTTTGAAGACTATTTAGATGTTCTGTCGTTTATATGACACATAATTTAAAGGAATTTAAAGGAAAGTCAGACTGCAAATGAGAAGATCTAGTTTAAGACTTGATTTTGTTAAAGATGGCAAAGTATGCAATAAGGCATCCCTTCTCTAACCTTAATTCCTCATTTACAAAATGAGAACCCACTCAGTGAGTAATGACAACTTACTTAGCTTTGTAATGTAATACCATGATCTAATTTTAGGAATCATCCAAAGGTCATTCCAGTTTCCCCAGATCTTAGCATTAGCCAATCTTCATTGCTCTAATTACTAAAATCTGGCAGACAAGGAGAATCTATAGGTCAAATAGCTCTCACAAACAAGATCTGAAACAAGACTATCAATAGACAGATGCGCTGCAAGCCACAGAAGTAATATTAAATTATCTAAAAGTCACATGAAAAATTTAAAAAGAAACAAGTGGCAATTAACTCTAGTAATATAACCAATATATCCACATATTGCCATTTCTTATAATCAACATTTTTAAGTCCATTTTTAATATTTAAAATCCAACATGCATTTCACATTTAAAGCATATATATATGCATATATGTATATATATGCATATAGATAGATAGATAGATAGCAGGAGTAGATTGGGAGTGGGGGCCAGAGGTGAGGGGAGGAGGCAAAGGGAAGGAAAAGCAAAGGCAAAGAGGGATCGAGGTGTTTCAATGATCTGCTTGCTACATACATACACACACACACACACACACACACACACACACACACACCCCACATTATTATGTTGTTGTCAGTAGTAAGGTCTGCCCTTTTACATGGCATGGGGTCACAAATCAGAGAAGGTTGTTTTAGAAATAATTTTCTATCTCTACATGGGTAGAATCAGTAACATTTTTTAAAAAGAAAAATTAAAAACAAAAGGGTAGAAAAATGGCTTATATAGCATTTAAATAAAATGAATTAACAAGTATTGGTTTCTGTGAAAGAAAATTCATTCTATTTTATCTGCAAGTGGGAGTAGAGATGCTTTGTTGTAACTTGGGTCCTGAAATCTCAGCCAAAATATTAAATGTTAGAATGAAAATGGCCAAAAAGTTTAAGTAAATACTGAAACCTCTAGATTTTTTTAAATAGGTATTTCTTTTATGTTTTTCATGAACTCTACATCATCTTATTTAATTGGTCCTCATGAAAAATAAATAGCAGCAACTGATCTTTATGATAACAGGGGTCCCACTCCAGTTCCATCATGCCACAGTTCATATCTTCTCTATATTAAAACAGAAATACAGGCCCAAGCTCAGGAGAAAGAGCAGAAATGTGAAAACAAACACTGAGTACAGATTCCAGTTTATTATGCAGGAAGATTATAAACAGGAAAATGGTTTCTTCATCCATAAAACATTAACAACCTCAGAGTTTCAAAGACATTTTAAATAAGATGCCTAGTATCTTCTACAGAACATTCATTTATCTACTTTTGGTCTGATTTTTATTTATTTTCTCATTCATCAAAACACTTTTTTTTTTTCATCAAAACTTTTAAACTAATCAAAAATCTTCTGGTGTCTCCTACACATTTAAAAGAATTCTGAGTAAACTGTTCTAAATTTATAAACTGTAAGCGGTCATTTTTTTATTATAATGAACTCAAAATGATCCCATTAAAATCATTTGACTTCAATTGAATGAATGGGTCAATATATGTGGAATACACTGAATTAAGAGCAGGCCTATAGTTTTTAATTTTATGATTATATTGCTAATATCAAAACACGTGGCCCAATCTTAACTGTCTCAATTCAGTAAGACTGAATTTAACATGGTAATCATAGTTTGAGAAGATGGAAAAACTTAAAAATTAAATCAGAAAATAATCAGTGATAGGACACTTTTGTTTTAGCATTATTCTCTTAAATATTCATCCCTCTAAGTGGGCATCTCTATTCTGTATTCCTTAAGAAGAGAACTAGCATAGATTTTATTTCTGGTGCCTATAATAAGAATGTACAAATCAGACACAAATAGCATTTGAAGTGTGAAGATCAACTTTTACGTAACAATACCACTCACCATAACAAGTTTTACTGTTACATTTAATATAAAGGTTAAGTCCATGTAAGAATCCAAAATTTCTTTGCTTTTCAAATGATACCATAGTTTCTCAGGTTCCATTTCAGATAGTTACATCACGTCACATAACAATCGCCCAATGGGTAAAGATACAGGGCATCAGTTTAAATACAACTCTTATGTGTATATGTGTGTGTGCACGCGCGCACTGCTTTTTTGTGTTTATCAGTTATTTTGCTTTCAATAGGAAAAAGAAACATACAATATCAAAGAGTCACCTAAAGAATTTCATCCTGTAGCTGTTTTCTGTTGCATTGATTAAAGGGGAGGGAGAAAAAACAGTAACGACCAACAGTTTTTCCATTATAACCCTTTAATAATGATTTGAAAATGTGTCCTCCATAAGCATAATTTTCAACCCAATGTAGTTCACACAATGCTATGTGGCAGTGCTATTAATACTTTACATAAAAAATACTTCAAAATCATGTCAGTGAAAAATAGTGAATGACAATGAACTTTTCTACAGTGAACAGAACAAAATAATTTATAGATGACATGCTTAAGAAGTGGTCAGGCAAAAGAAACAGATCATTGGCTCCTCAATATGTACCATACAGCTTCTTGGGAACTCCATCTTGATAGAGTCACAACTCGGGGGAGGGAGGGGTATGGGGGGTTTACTTTTAGTCTACGAAGCATAATTTCACATCTATCAGGTCTCTTAGGATGGTCAAGTTCTGGGAGAATAGATGTTAACAAAATATTAGAAAAATTTATGAATATGAATGATCTACTATTTAGACAGATAAATCTAATACACACTGGAATATTCATTGATGCAACACAGGCTGGCAGTGCAGAGCTCATCAAGGAATATTTCTTAGCAATTGTTAGCTTTAAGTTTCTTACTATAAACACCTAAGGGCCACATCTAACCACAGGTAAGATGCAGGAGGGGATGCTGAAGAGTAGGTGTTGTGCTGTCCCAAAGCATAACTCCACCAATAAGGACTGGGAGTTGGACAAATCACCTCAAATACTTGTCTCTTGGGTAGAACAACTCAGAGATATGTTCTATAATGACTCTCATAAGCCCCCTTAAAAGGAGACCCAACTGCTTGTAACAGCAAACTACTCTTTAAAGCACACTATAATGGACTCCTTATTTTCCTTTTCTTACTTCCCCACTACCCCAATGAGAGTTTTCTGCATTCACCTTTCAAATAATGGCTATAATCAAGGGTCTGAGTTCATGGCAATTAAACCTAAAACAACTGAAGCAGGGTTGATTCTTAGTAGGTAAAGCTTGTTTTCTAAACCAAATGAATTTCTGTAAGTTGTGGGATAGCTATCAAGTCAGAACAAGAGAAAACAGAGTCTGAAGGAATGGTCAAAAAGTTGGTAAACTTTTCTTTAAAAAAAAAATCTTGCCATTAGAATGAAGACAGAAAAAGACAACAGTAATAAAATATGAATTGATGCAAACTAGAATATAGTGAAATGTCATTTCTCACATCAGATCAAAATACACACAAAAATGCACACATTCAATGCTGGAAAGAAAATGGCATAATGCACACAGGAAGAAATTTAGCAAATTTCCTCAAAATTACATGCTCATCTATGTTCACAACTAAAAGTTCCATTCTTGAAATAGTAATGTTACATCCATGTAATGGACTACTGCATGGCTATTTTTAAAAATAAGGACTAATACTATCTATATACTGCTATAACAGGATCTCCAGAATATTAAGTACAGTATAAATATGTTTGCATTTTTCCTATAAAAGCAATAGATTTAAATCCAATAATCTATAAGGAGGAAAAATAAGAACACATGTCACTTTGAAGTAGTATGTCTTTTATGTAGCTATAAAATAGAATTAAACAATTTTTTGAAAATACTAAAAATAAAATGAAACAAATGGGCCGAACTATGTCAGTGGGACATGCCCCCCAAAATAAGCTGTTTTCAGTAACCATAATGTCAGTACATGCTTAAATATAAAAAATATTACTTGCAAAAATATCACCATGTGTGATAATTTTATATTTATTTTATATATTTACATATTAGTATCATATATTTCACTTACATATTCTGTTTCCTAGCTCTAATATTTATATTTATATATTAAATGACAGTCTATAATCATATAAAATATAGAAGAAATTATATGCCATTACAAAACACATTTTTCCTGCTTAAGGTGAAAATATTGAAATCACTTTAAATTTGAAAAAATAAAATCTTAAAACTGTATTAAAAATGTTATACACATCACACATTGTTTCCTACAACCAGAAAGAACATATGCCCTCGGCACTATGTATGGTTCAAAATACTCCTTCTCACTAAAAGGAAACTTCTTGGAAATGAGGAAGAACATGTACACAATGAGCTTAGGAGCATCTTGTTATGTTAGAAAGCAAGGAAACCTTTATCAAAAACAACTAATAAAGTCATGTCTAAAAGACGCAAAAGTCAACTTAAAAAAATTACTTTGGTCAAGACAATTTGACCATTCACAAGAAGTTAAAAAAAGAAGTGCAATAGATATATCAAATCTCTAAATTCACAGCCTCACACTGTTTAAAAAAGCATTCTAGGGAAATAGTACTTTCAAAATTGATATACGAAAGAATGAAGACTTTAAGATGACGTTCCTGTGCAAACTAATCCATAGAATAACCAAATATCTAAAGAAGGAAGTTTCTCTTTGTAGAATTATTGATAGTAAAGACTTGATGAAATTAGAGTATCAGTGTTGGCACATCTATAATGACAGATCTAGGCAATGATTATCAAATGGGCACCTAATATCACAAATAGAGACAACTAAATAGTATATTTTTCTTTTCACCACCTCTGAAGTACTATGCTACCCTTACCCATTTAAAACAAACAAAAATGCCAAATAACTTGATTAAGGCTAAGCTTTTACATCTAAGTACTAATTTATCAAAATATGCAGAGAAAGAGAGACATTTTACTGCAAGAATACAATTAACAAAATACACAATATGGAAACATTTCAAAAAAATAGAAAGGGAAAAAATATAAGGTGGTAGAATCATAATTTTATTCATTAACAGAATTTTATGTATTGGTTTTGTTGTGATTCTATAACAGCATTGAGTAGACGAGAAAAACTGGTTATTTGGTGATATTAAAAAATTACTGTCAACACCTCATAGCTATTAGGATGACCACTATCAGAAAAATAAAAAAAAACTTTAATGAAGAAAATAAGACGTGTGGTAAAAATGTAGAGAAACCAGAACTCCTGTGTACTTTTGTGAGAAAAGTACAATGATGCAGCCATTTAGGAAAACAGAATGGAGATTCCACAAAAAGTTAAAAATAGAATTCTAAGCAGGATCTTAAAGAGATATCTGCACACCCATATTAAGCTATTCATAATAGCCATAGGCGGAAGCAATCCAAATGTACACTGACATTTGAATAAAGAAAAGATAGTACATATATGCAATGGAGTATCATTCATAATGCATAATGCACGCAGGAAGAAATTTAGCAAATTTTTAAAATAAGGAAATTCTGTCACATATAACAACACATTTCAATTTCACAAGACGAAAAAGTTGTAGATCTGTTATACAACAATGTGAATGTATTTAATTCTACTTTTAAGCATACTATATTTTTGAAATGGTTAAAATAGTAAATGTTATGTTTATTAACAGTATTATTAACCTTTTCAAGTAAAAAATGTAGTCATTTTTAAAGTGTGATGATATTGTAGTATGTATTTTTTTTAAGATTTATTTATTTATTTATACAAGTACCAGGGTACAGGCCAGATGCGCGGGAGGGTGAGAGGATTCACCAGAGACAGCGGGAAACAGAACAAGCAGACTGACGATATACACTGCTGAGGGAAGCAATGGGCGCGACAGGAGCGGTCTGCCGCACCATGTGGGATCCTCGCCCGCCGGCTGGTATCAAACCCATGCTGCAGAGACTGCAGACAGCTTCACAGTGCGGCACTCAACCGCCTGCGCCACCAGGGGAGGCCCTGTAGTATATATTTTTAAATATGCCCTATCTTTCATAAATACTAATATATTTATAAATGAAATTATGTGATTATATGGATTGGTTCTAAAATAATCGAGGAAGTAAGGAATAAAGATGTACATGGGAACACAGCGATTAAAGATGAAACAAAACAGGTGACTATTACAGCTGGATGAGAGTTATGTTTTTCTTTTTTTTCTATGAAAATTTTTACAATAAAAATTGAAACTAATAATATATACCAGTTGGGCAATGGATCCTATTAACGCAATGAGAAACTTACAAAAAATGATATGAAACACTTATATGGAAAAGTAGCTGTAGGTCATAATGATTTAAGATACAAATTATAGTTAAAATAACATATCTATGCAACAAGAGTGAGGCAAAAAAAGAACAGTATAAATCCCTCATAATTATGTCAAGAACAAAACTGAGGGTAGGTATTGGAGTGAGAGAGGTAACTACTACAGAGTGCTCCATAAACCATTCCTTCATGGCATTTTGAGAGGAAAAAAATATGAGATGCTATATAGCACAGGTTTAACCCAAAACAATATGACATGTCACAAGTTCAAAGGAAATCCACTATTTTGAATCAATATCTATAATTTTACTAGCACATATACAAATCTGTAGAAATGTAGGCTTCAATGGCCTCAGACAGACTTTAATCAATTTGTTTTAATTTTGACCTTCATCTCTAACAAATTTTTGTGCTTTTAATGAGTTAAAAACAATTTTAACAATTGTTAAAAACAATGTATTTGTCAATAAAATGGACAAGTGTCTGAGATAACCTTAAGATACAGTTTACAAGCTGCTCCAAGTAAGAAATGAAACAACATATGTGATATGTGAGTGACACTTAAAAAAAAAATCACTGGAAGACAGTACTTAGAAGGGATAGCCAGTTGCATAGCACCTGCACCCTCAAGATTCCCAACAGGTCTGTGCAACAGACTCTCAGGGGAGGCACGGCACAAAGAGTCAAGACTCCAATAACCAAGAAGAGCATCAGGTTTCAAATGTGATCTTCAAATAAAAAGCCAAGAGTGGACAGTACAAATGCCAAAGCTGATTTACTGCGGAGCTGCTTCTCATGAGCAACTCTGTAGTGCTCCAGGAGGAAACAGCAGATTTAGCAATGGTTAACAAGTGACATAAACACCCTAAAAAAAACCCTTCATGAATTAATGAAGAACCATGTCATCATTCAAGTTAGGTAAAGCAGGGGTGGGGGGGTAATGATGCTATTCCCATCATATTCCTCATTAACTGATGGGAAAAAGGAGGAGAAAGGGAGGGGAGGGGAAAGGGAGGGGGAGGGGAGGGGAGGGGAGGGGTGGGGAGGGGTGGGGAGGGGGGAGGGCATCCAAGAGACAGCAGAGATAGCAGAGATAGAGCCCAGTGGTCTTTCTTGCCGCATAACACAGCTGACAGGTTGTTATTCCACAAAGAAAGATTTCTAAATGATCTTTTACAAAAGGCAAGAATGATTCTCCTGAAAAGTATTCAATAACAAAAAACAGGCAGAATTTTAGACATTTAACTCCCCATTAACTGTCAATATTAGGATAAATGCATTACACTTACACTATTTTAGTAAAATGGAAAAAAATACAACTATCACTAAAATTTAACAAGAAAATTCTATTCACAAAATATAGTCCACTTACTAAAATTCAAGATAACTATAAAATAGTACTTTTCATATTGATAACCATAACCAAAAGTTATAAACTTGTGAATGTACATCTTCAAAGTAATAGGTGATTTTTGGCAAATAATGAAAAATTATTTTAAGTATCTTAAATTACATGTTTTTTAAAAAAAAAAGTCTTTAGTCTGGGAACACATGCATTTTGTAAAATTATACAACTTTCCAATTTTCTCATAGGTTCTTAAAGATAAAAGATAAATTAAAAATGCAATTAAAACACCGTGACATTCAGAGTGAGAGGAATTCTTACCATTGGCAGTGCATTGATGTAGGGATGTGCAACTGAATATCCGGTACCACCAATCACAAGTTGTTATTGCTGAGGCTGAGAAAAAGGAAAATAAATTCAGTATATGCTAAAATTCAGTGTAAAAGATTTTCTAAAATTTAGAGATATATACTGCTCTTTCATGTCCCCAGTATTATGTTTCTCCCTCAAGCAACTATTGTTAAAAACAGTAACAACTTTTGAAAATACAGCATGTGGCAGACAGTGAATCTAAAACAGTGATGACAATGAATAAAATGAGACTCAAACCAAAGAATAAGCACACAGGGTACCTTTGCCCCTATTCAACTCATGCAAATATTTCTACAATAAGGTCCAGTGATGTTTGTTTGCAATCAGTGATCATGAGCCACAAAGAAAGAATAGTATATTCTAGATATGTTGTTTAGTAAGAGAAATACATGGCTGGTTTTGAAATAATTTCACCTAAAACCTGTTTTGATCTATCAGTTTACATTTTACTGTCTTAGTGTTAATTCACAGAAAATATATTCCATGAATCTTTGAACAAGTTGTTTTTCACACCCCTGTCAAAATGATGTTTCTAAAGTGATATAGTGACCAGCACAGATTCCACCACATGCTAGAGTTGGGTACAATTTTCTATAAAGAGCACAAGCTGATGGCACAGAAAGGAAGACAGGAATTTTACCTCAAACACCAAAATGGTATATTAAGTCAGAAACAGTAGGGGGAAAAGTAAGCATATACACTGAATAACTGTAGAAAGATTTTAATGCCTTTAACCTTCCCTCTGTTTTCATTTTTAATTGACTGGAACTGTCATTTGTGCTGACGGACAACTAAGTGGTAGTGCTACTATGTAGCTAGCTGGTAGTTAAGTTCTAAAAAGATCTAGGAACTTAAAATAACATTTATTAAACAAGCAACACAATTAATGAAATTATAGATGGTTACATCAACAAACACTATCCCACCAGTCTCTGATGCTTCTAGCCAGGAGAGTCAGCATGAAGTCATTTTGGCAGCAGATACTTTCTAGCTAGTTGATAGATCTTTTAAAGCACCCATTGGGGAAATGTTCTATAGACATCATGATTAAGTGCAAAGAGAAACTAAATTACTGTTAGATTGTTTACTTCAGGGTCATGTTATAAGTATCAATCATTTTACTATATAAAGTTTCTGAAAACTTCTGAACTATAAGCTTTATCAGGCTACCTGTTATCCAAAAACCTGCAGAACATCCTTATCAAAGAAAATTGTTCATTTGATTTATTTAAATTAACATGTGCTAATGAATTATATACATTTTAAAACAAAACCAAATTAAAAGAAAAATAAATAATTTATCTACAGTACTACAATCTTATCTACAATATTTTAGATCCTTAAATTTGAATTATCTTCTCAATCACAATGGTTTTATGTCACTATTAACTTATAGCTCAAGGCATAATTTACTCTAAGAGCAAGGCTCATCAGTCCCAATAGTGAATATACGCCTATATTTCTAGTATCTTTCTTGCTAATCATCTCTATTTTGTTTCGTGTTTTAACGATAAGATCATGGCAGGTGAAAAGCTCATTCTAATAGTTTAAAACAGCTCTACCATTTTCTTGCTTCCTCTTATTAGTCATGTTCTTTACATTCTGTTTCTCTGCAGAAAACTTTGCAGGGGTTGACTAAAACGAGATAATATAATCCATGCATCTATGTAGTTACAAAACTCTAAAATATAGTTAAGATAATCTGACAGAATGTGTATTAAAACTATTTGTACTGAAGTAATTCAAGTTGCCAAAAAAATAAATAACAAAATCGTATGTATCCTTTACATCTGCCTTTATAATTTCATCTGCTAAACATCCTCTACTCGTAATACCAGGTGACCCTGCCTCACTGTTCTCTGTACTCTGACTGCCATGACATTGCTCATTCCTCTGCCAGAATGTCCTTACTAAATTCTGCCCACAAATCTAGTCTGTCTTTTCTTTCAAGATTCAGCCCAATTTAACTTCCTCCCTGGATTATTTACCCCACAATTTAAAGTGAGAAATATGAGCCTCTCTTACCACACACCTCTCTAACCACAACTGTGTAGTGACTTTTCTTTTATACCTCCCCTTTCAGACACTGAGAACAGCAACCGATTTGTTCCTCTTGTCCTCCACACCACAGAACTAAAAATAGTGCCTTGAACCTGACAGTTCTGAAAATATACATGTTGATATAATATCTACATGTGTAGGAATAAGTACATATGTGTTTGATAATAGGACAGTAGTAAGTAAAACACAGCAAAAGTCACATTGGTAAGGAATAGCTCAACAGCAAATTTTTATTTTAAAAATGCTTAGGTGAGCCTGCTTATACTAATAACTTTAGTGCCACTTCCAGGAAATGGACAATAAAGGTTGACTTTTAGCATTAAAAAGACTGAAGTGTAAGTGATCCATCAGATGAAATGAACATAAAACTATCTACTTTGTGTACTATATAAACTAAACACATTTTTTCCTTACTTTTGTAATGAAATAAATGCTTGCAGAATTTGGTTTTGTCTCTAAACAAAAAGCTTTCATTTTAGAATCTGTATTTTAGAACACTTTAGCTAAAATAAATGGAGTATCAATTTTAGAATGGAATCTCAGCATACAAGCAAAACACTGCTGACTTAGCAGACATCTAAAATTCACCACTTTCACAAAATTAGGAGGATTATTTTTAAGATGTAAAATTCTATAAAACAGCACAACTGGGGCCTCCCCGATGGCGCAGCGGTTGAGCGCTGGGCTCCGATGCTGCCCACAGCCTCTGCAGCGCCGGTTCAATCCCCAGCCACCGAAAGAGGGTCCCACGTGGCACGCAGACTTCTCCTGCCGCCCGCTGCTCCCCTCAGCAGTGTACTTCATCAGTCTGCCTGTTCTGCTCTCCGCTCTGGCTCTGGTGGATTCTCTCACCTTCCTGCTCTTCTGACTGTACCCAGTGCTTGTATAAATAAATAAATAAATCTTTAAAAAAAAAAAAAAAAGGTACAACTGTATGTTTTGACTGATCTTTAAAAATATTATTCTGCTATCTTTAGAAGTAAATTTACTTGATTTAAAGATTTCTTTAGAAAGCTAATGGATTATGGGATTTTTCCAGGAAAAAGTAAAATCAAATTGCAAGCTCACTAATAATTTAAAGTAAGTAGCAACAGCTAAACTAGAACCTAGTGACCAGTAAGAAATCAGAAAGTGCCCTGGAATCCACTTTTAAAAAAAGGTAAGTTTTTAAAAAGTTCTTATAAGCTGGAGAATTTGGGAAAATATCCCAAAGAATCAAGAGAAAAATGTAACAATTCTGCCATAATTAATCTGCTTAGAAAGATTTTATTAAATAAACTGGGCAAAAAAAGTCACAAATAAAGTCAAAATTAAACTGGCACATTCTTGAAAGCACAATAAACAAATTATCTCATATTAGAACAAATTAAAAAGGAAGATATTTGTGAATCATGAGTTCCATCTGAATCGTCTCAATTCCAGGGACCCATTTCACAGTAATGACTAGTTAGTTGCCTTCTTCAACCTGGCAATCTCTACTGACATACTGTATTTGGACTGAAGTCTTAAAGCATTATATCCTGTGCTGTCCTCACCCCATTCTCATTTCACATAGAATCACACACACATAATGGTCTACACGGCAATAAGATAGAGTTGAAAAGGGAAAGCTACTCCCTTTAAGATTTGGAACAAGACAAGGATGTCCACTCTCACCATTGTTTTTCAATATAATACTAGAAGTCCTAGAGCAATTAGGCAAAAGACAGACAGACGAGGAATCCAAAAAGGGAAAGAAGTAGTAAAACTACACTACTTGCGGATGATGTGATAATACATAAAAACTCTACAGAAAAACTAATTAAAACAATAAACCAATTCAGTAAAGTAGCAGGTTATAAAATTAACACACAAAAATCAGCAGTCCTCTCATATGCAAACAATCAGTATGAACATGAAGTCAAATAAACCATCCTATTTACAATTGTACCCAAAAAAAAAAACTAAATACCTGGGAATACAACTAACAAAGGAGATGAGAGACTTATACAAAGAAAATTACAAAACCTGGTTAAATAGCAGACAAAAAGAAATGGAAAGATAGCCCCTGCTCATGATCAGAAAATAAACATTACCAAAATGGCCATCCCTACCTAAAGCAATTTACAAATTCCAATAAAAAGCTCAATGGCATTCTTCAAACAAAGAGAGGAAATATTAATGAAACTCATATGGAATCACAAAAACCCTCAAGTAGCCAAAGCTTTCCTGACTAAAAGGGAAAAGAATGGAGGCATTACACTCCCAGGCTTCAAACTATAGTACAAAGCCATAATAAAACAGAATGGTACTCTAACAGTAAAAAAACAGATACACAAACCAATGGAATTGAATTGAAGACCCAGAAATAAAGCCAAACATATATGGTCAACCAATCTATGACAAAGGAGCATAGAATGAACACTGGGAATAGGAAAGACTCTTCAATAAATGGTGCTGGGAAAACTGGACTACTACATGCAAAAGAATGAAACGAGAGTACTACCTCACACCATACACAAAAACCAACTCAAAATGGACAAAAGATTTTGATGTAAGACCTGAAACCTTAAAACATATAAAAGAAAACACAGGCAGAACACTCCATGACACACATCTCAGAAACATCTTTGAGGACTCATCCCCAAAAGCAAAGAATATGAACGAAAGGGTAAACAGCTGTGAATACATCAAACTAAAAAGCTTCTATACAGTGAAAGAGACAATAAGCAAAACAAAGAGCTAATCCACAGATTGGGAGAAAATATTTTCACTCCATACAATCAATAAGGGACTGAGATCAAAGATCTACAAAGAGCTTACACAACGCAAGTAAAACAAAGCAGACAACCCAATCAAAAAATGGCCAGAAAGGGCCTCCCCGGTGGCCCAGTGGTTGAGCTCTGGGTTGCCAAGCTGCCCTCAGCCTCTGCAGCGCCAGTTCGATCCCTGGCCACCGGGCGAGGGTCCCACATGGCACGCAGACCTCTCCTGCCGCCCGCTGCTCCCCTCAGCAGTGTACTTCGTCATTCTGCCTGCTCTGCTCTCCCCTCTGACTCTGGTGAATTCCGTCACCGTCCCGCACTTCTGACTGTACCCAGTGCTTGTATAAATAAATAAATAAAATCTTAAAAAAGAAAAAAAAATGGCCAGAACGAAAAGACAATTCTCCAAAGGGGAAATGTAAATGAATCACAGTCATATGAAAAACTGCTCAACACTTTTTGTCAGGGAAATGCAAATCAAAACCACAATGTGATACCACCTCACTGAAGTAAGAATGGCCTACATTAAAAAGTTTCTCAAATTATTAAAAATGGTAAATCTACCATATGACCCAGATATTCCACTCCTAGGAATTTACCCAACGGACACAAAAAACATTAATTCAAAAGGAATTAAACTCCTATGCTTATTGCAGCACTATTTACAATAGCTAAGATATGGAAACAACCTAATTGCCCAAAAACTTATGAGTGCATGATGATGTGTTATAGATACACAATGGAATACTATTCAGCAATCAAAAAAAATAAATTCATGTCATTCACAGCAACATGGATGGAGCTGAAAGGATTATGATGAGTGAAATAAGTCAAAAGGAAAAAAATACCAGATGGTTTCATTTATAGGAGTAATATAGGGTCTCCTACAGGAATATTGCAGGGAAATTGAACAAAGGGTTAAAAAAGGAAAGAAAGGACCTCCCTGCTGACGCAGGTGGTTGAGCGCAGTGCTGTGAAGCTGTCCGCAGCCTCTGCAGTGGGAGAAATCAAATATTGTACAAAAATGAACAACAATGTAAGAAAATAAAAACAATCAATGAAAGAGAGAGAAGGGGATGCCAGGAGGGCAGAAGGAAGGCGGGAGAGAAGGGAGCAGGGAGGGAGAGATAGAGAGGATGAGAGAAACAATCAGAAAGAAAGGAAGATAGTTTAACAGAAGGGAAAACTGGACTACTACGGGATATTTAATTAAACTGACCTGAAATCAAACTCAAAGAGCTAAAGGCAAAGTAGTCAGACCTAACAGTTTTGCCATCACTACCTATGAATTTCAGGTCCCTTTGTTATTTAAGTAACTTAAGGAAAGGAGTTTCAAATGTTGCATATTACAATCCCAATTTTCTAAAAATAAAATGTGGAAGAACACAAGCTCACAAAAATGACGATTTTAAAACATGCACTGGTGTCTAATTCTTCAGTTGAGTTAGTATTTATGGTAGTATATCACATGTGGTTGAATTTTATAATAAATGTACATCAAAAAAACCTACAGTAGAGAAATAAAACAAAATACTATCAAGCACCACAAAACTTGCTTGTCAGAGAATAAGCAGTGTAATTAAAGACAATAAAAGCCACAAACTCATATACTCAGCCACTAAGCTTTTTAAATTAAAGTTTGGTTTCATCAGTTTCTAGTGTTCAGTCAGATTTAATTTTTAGACACAACATCTACCCAAAAGTTTCCAGTTCACTTGCCTTCAGTGATAAAGAATTTGAACATGAGAAGAGGCTTATGCTCAACTTTACCTGTCATACCCAAAAAAATAAATAAATATGCATTGTCAGTACCTTTACCAAAAAAAGTGAATATATATCAAAAATGTTTAACTACAGCTTATTTCTTTTTCCCTTCCAAAAAACTGTCATTAAATTAATGATGTAATTTATAATTCATAATGTTATAGAAATATGGCAAATTTGAAATTGTTTTCTTTTTAACAACATTACTGTTAACAGCTAACCGTTTTTTCTTAAGTAGTTTGGGAGGAAGAAACAAGTAGAAGGGTGTCAGGAGACAACAGTAGTAACTGAAGGATTTCTGAAACAACTATATGTGGAAAAATAAACTTTCCCTGCTCCAAATTTGCCTAAAACCACACAGTTACCTTAGCACTTAATACACTGGGAGGAGGTGAGAGTACTGATATAACCCCTAGATCTAATTAGGTTTATCACCCTCTTCCCAAAGATTGGATGAGTCAAGAGATCAGAAATTTGAGTACTAGGCCAGTACAACAAAAATCATTCTGTTGAACAATACAGTCCCAATAGAAATTGAACACAGCCAGCGATGAGGGGGTCTTTGATTAACTCTGTCTTACAGAACTCCCTTTCTAGATTCTAATCTGTGACACAATAGATTCCTCTCTCAGATTTAATAGGTCTCAGATAGAATCTATATTATCAGCTGAATTTAAAAACTCCCCCAGGTGATTCTATTAATAGGATTTGAAAACCACTAGACTATATGGCAGGAAAATGCATGATGGGAAATTTTACAAGTCAAATTCTAATTGTTACTCTATTAGGGGGAAGGGAACACAGAAAGATCATTTCTTTTAGCATTACAAAAGTTGTTCTCAAAACCAGAGTGGGAAACATTCTACATCAAGAATAATTAAAACTTAAATTTGATTTTAAGATTAACAATAAGAATGAAAAATTTCAAAAGAAAAGGACTATTATGAGGACATCTTAAAACAGAAATAAACCCAAAAGACAGCAAAATAAAGGACAGAGCATTAAAAAGGAGCACTACTAATACACATATTTACATAAACAGAATGAACAAATGAGACTTGACTATGTATGACAAAATTTTAATAGGTAAAAGCTTAAGAAAGATTTTTTTTTTTCCTGCTGACTGTAACAGAAAATTTGTCACCAAAAAAAAAAAAAAAAAAAACAAAAAAAAAAAAAAACCGTGAAAATGCTCAAAGAAAACCTGGATACATCAGTCAACAAGTTAGCATACGGGAATATGATATGGGTTTGTTTGCTTGCCCTGTTCAATTTACTCAGCATCCAGGTGTGCACGACCCGGACCACCAAAAACTAATACTGCACCTTTGTACAAATTAGAGCCCATCAGGGCAAATCAGGAAAAAGAGAAGCCATATTATGGTACATGGGTAGTAGATTCCTCAGGCTCTGAAACTGAGCGGGTTACATAAGACAAGTTACTTAACCTCAGTTTTCTCACCTGCAAAACAGTTACCAGAATTGAATAACTTCTTGTTTATAAAATTCTAAACACTACCGATCATATGATTCAAATGCAATCATTTTAAACAAGATCTATAAATAAAAAGACCACTCTCCTCTGAGAAGACAGTCCTTTTACTAGGGAAACTGCTCTCTCTCTCCCCTTTCCCAGTGGATAACAAAAAGACAACTGCCTTTTCTTCAGTAACTCTTATTTATTTAACACAAAACACTACTCCTCCTCTCCCTACCTATTATAATAGGTAATTATAATAAAGCACTGACTGAGTCTATATAAATACAACAGCTCCAACTTATTTTCATTCATTGCTATGACATGCTCTAGGGTGTGGTCAAAAAAGTTACTATTTTTGGTTTTGCAGGTCACATGGTCAGGGACACAAGTCAACTCTGCTATTATATAATGCAAACCAGTCAGACAATACATAAATGACAGGGCACCACTGTTTCCAATAAAACTCTCTCTCTCTCTTTCTCACACACACACACACACAAACACACACACATGCACAGGCAGAGAGGCCATTAACAGTAAAAAATAAACTGGAAATTACTCAAATGATCCCTACAAACTATACAACCATTCTATGAGAAGGAAATTGTCAAAGGTATTCAAGCTATTAATTTTATGTGACATTTTAGATATGTAAAAGTAAAGTCCAGCCAGAAAAGACTATGAAAACTTGAATAATTCTTTGCCATCTTCACGCATTTCAAACACATTAATAAGGGAAGAAATAAAAGCGAAAGCTTTCTATTCTTTTCTTAAAAACCCACCTCTTTCATATCATGACCCATATAACCCTAAGACCTTATTCTGTAAAATGAGAGTATTATAAAATACTATACTCTTCAGGAATGGTGTTTAGTTTGATTAAGTATATGAAGAGAGAATTGGGCTTAGTATAAAAAATAAATCCTGATTTACAAGCTAGAGAGTATCTTATTAAATCCCTAAAGATGTTTTCACACAATATTAATACTAATAAATATTAACTAATTTTAACTGCTTATATAGCTTTCAAGGGAAGAAAGGAGTTAAGAAGAATATAATGCCCACATATATATGGTCAACTAAACAATGACAAAGGAGCAAAGAACATACAGTGGAACAAGGAAAGCCTCTTCAATAAATGGTGTTGGGAAAACTACACTGCAACATGCAAAAATAAAAAAAAAATTAAAAAAAAAACCTACTACCTCATACCATATACAAAAATCAACTCAAAATGGATAAAAAACTTGAATGCAAGACCTGACACCATAAAATACAGAAGAAAACACAGGCAAAACAAAACACTCCAAGACAGACACCCTCTCAAGCATCTTTTGAGAATTCTCCAGAAGCAAGGAAAACGAAGGAGAAGATGAACAGCTTGGACTATGTCAATCTAAAAATTTTCTGTACAACAAAAGACAATAATCAAAACAAAGAGATATCCTAATGAATGGGAGAAAAATATTTGCACACCATACAACAGGTATCATTGATATCAAAGATCTAAAAAGAACTTAAACAACACAACAAGAACAAAGCAAACCACACAGTCAAAAAGAATGGGTCACAAAACTAAAAAGACACTTCTCCAAAGCAAGGCAAATAGCCAAAAGGCATATGGGAAAAAAAAAAAACCAGTCATCCTCACTAGTTACCAGGGAAATGTAAATCAAAACCCCAATGATACCACCTCACTCTGGCAACAATGGCCCCACATTAAAAAAAAAAAAAAAAAAAAAAACACCAGAAAGAACAAATGCTGGAGAAGATGAGAAGATGTGAGATAAAGGAACCCTCTTACACTGCTGTTGGGAACGTAAACTGGTCCAGACACTATGGAAAGCTGTGCGGAGGTTCCTCAAATTACTAAAACTGCATCTACCATATAATCTAATGAGATTCCCCTCTTAGGAATCCGCCCAAAGGACACAAAAACACTAATTTGAAGGGAAACCCACACACCTAAGTTTATAGTAGCTCTATTTACAATAGCCAAGGTATAGAAACAAACCACATATCCCAAAATAGATGAATCAAAAAAAAAAATACTATTCAGCAATCTAAACAGACAAACTCATGCTATTTGCAGCAACATGGTTAGAGCTGGAAGGGATTATGCTAGCTGAAATTAGTCAGAAGGAAAAAGATAAATACCTGATGGTCTCACTTTTATGTGGAATATAGAGAAACCAAACAAAAGGTTAAGAAAAAAATCAAAACTAGCATATTGACCATAGAACTGAGACATACGGCAAAGGAGGAGGGATAGGGGTGCAAAACAGAGAGGGATGAACACAAGGGAATATGGTGATGGTTCACAGGTGATACAGTGGCAGGAGAACTATGGGGACTACAACAATGTAAGAAAAAATTTAGTGACAAAAAAACAGTATGATGCTGAAAGAAGAAAAAGAAAAAAAAAAAAAAAAACTATGACCTAACACAAGATTATAAAAAGAGCAATGAGAAGTATTTTTAAAAATACATAAACAACGAAGAAATTAATGAAGGCATAAAAATAACAGAATGGTCCTGGAAATGAACCCCTTGGCTAGACAAAATGGAAGCAAGAAAAAATATTGGCCATAGTTTTGCCATTACTAAATAATGTTCAGCAAGGCAGTGAGAAGAGAGGCATTACACCTATTTTTAAAATAAAGAGAAATGAATTTGTATTTTAGTGTACTCATATGTCAATGACAACTAAACACCAAAAATCACTTCTATAATATGCACTAAAATGTTATTGCAAAAAAAAGGTATTCATATTTTCTAACAATCTTAAATCATAATAGAATTCACAAATGAACCTGGGAAAGTAGCAAGAAAATAGTATAGCTGTTTTTTTAAAACTAGTTCCCGGGCCTCCCTAGTGGCATAGGGGTTAAAGTCTGAGCACTATCAAGCTATCGCCAGCCACTGCGGCCTGAGTGCCCTTTCTGCCAGGAGGCTACCCACATAGCACAGAAGACCTCTCCTGCCTTGCCTGCTGCTCCCCTCAGCAGTGTATCTCAGGAGATCCACCTTGTTCTGCTCCCCACTGTCTCTGGTGAATCCTCCCTACCCTCCCCCCCCCACCCCGCCCCTCTGGCCTATATCCCAGTTCTTGTATGTATAAATAAATCTTAAAAAAAAAAAAAACCCTAGTTCCCAAAACTATAAAAAGAATTACACTTAAAACAGTTCTTTAATGTCGAACAACCAAAGATGCCATCAACAACAAAAGACCCGAAAGCTATAAATGAACTTTTCCATTAGTGATGCATTAGTTAAGAAAAGACAAACCAAGAAGAAAACCAGATTCTCCTTCAGGAGACCAGGGAGCTATGTTATGTAAAGTCTATGTTTATGTGTAAAAGGCAAGGGAAATGGTAGGGTGCTTGTTTGTTTACTGACTATACCATTTATCCGGCAATAAACAGAACTCTGAAGAAAAGGAAGGGAAGGGGGAGGGGGAAGATTTTGCGAACCTCTCTCCTAGACACTGCTAACAGAAATGTTAGCACTTGACCAACAATGAAACAAAACTTATTAAAATACATCAGTAAATAAATGCCCTTGCCCTCGCAGATTTTGAATTACAGCAGTTTAGAATTAAACCTACTTACTGGCTATGCAGAATATACTAAGTGCGATGAAAAACTAAAAACCCAAGTAGGGTAAAGGGACTGGACGTTTTTGGCGGGAAGGGAGGAGGTGGTGTCCTCAAGTTGCAGAAATAAGTAGATGGTCAGAACTGGTTTGTTATTTCAGTTGAGAGCTGGCAAGATACTTAGGAAGCTATAGTCTGTTCTATGCTCCATATGCAGTAATCAAGTGTGAAGATGCCTTATCTCAGTAGTGTAATTCCAGTGTTGGGAGCCATAGCCAGACCATCAGTATTCCCAAACTAGGTCATTTATGTTTCCATTACTCTTTCTGTGAAATATTTCTTCGTGCTTACATCTTCCTGTATTGGAAAGCTGTAATTCCTACGAGACATTTTAAAAGGTTTATTTACATACTTAGCATGACATTCATCTTCATTTTCCAAATGAGGGTGGGAGGGAGCAACGAGGCAAGGTTGCCCAGTGGTCTAGAGAGGAGGACTATAGGTTCTTGGTGGTGAGTGCAATATGGTAACATACATACAAAGAGGTACAAAGCTGTATCTTCAGTCATATAGAGTGTTGTAAACCAACATTACCTCGATTAAAAAAAAAAAAAAAACCTTAAAAAAAAAAAAAAGGCACCATACCCAGATTAAACACTCACTTTCTCAGCCTTTCCTGCAGCTAGAAATAGCTATACAAAACAGCCTGGCTAATGAGGGGTGAGGGGAAGCAGGCCACAAGAGAACACTAGGGAACCTTTTGGTTTCCTTAAAATAGAGACCAGATGTGGCACTCCTTCCTTCTTAAACAGGACACCCTGCAGCAATGGCCATTTTTCAATGGCGTGATGGAATAACCTCACAATGAAAAGGAGGAAAAATAGCAACTTCCTGCCTTTCAATTTGTTGAAAACAGTTGTTAAAAGTTGCTTGAAGCCCAGTATACATCTTTCTCCCCAAAGATATGCCACCTAAAGTATTACAAACTTTGCAACAATTTACTTCATATCCCACCCCAAATTTGTTCCTCTTCCCATATTCTCTGTGCATAGCTCCATCCTCCCAGTGTCATTCAAGCTAGAAGTATGGTTCCTTCACCTTCCTCATCTACATCTAGCCACTAAACACCACTGTTTGCTATCTCTGGAGCATTACTTGACAACTGTGTTTTTTAAAAGTTTCCCAAATTAACCATATCTACAACTTTGGGTATGTTGTATCCTCTGGCTAAATTTTAGATCACCTATATCCCACGTAAGCACTACCACCGATGTGGATATTTATTTTATATGCTTGTTTCCTCCTTCACTAGAAGGTATGTATCTTGAACCATGTCTTACTCAGCTTTCTAATTCTACATACCTAGAACAAAGTATGACAATCATATTAAAATGTACACTTCTCACAAAATAAAGAGGTTAAAATGAAGACTTCATCTACCCAGGTATTATAATTATCAATTACAATAAAATTGTTGGGAATTTTTTACTACCTCACAAAATCAATTTAATGAAAAACAAAAATAAATAATCTGAAATTGAGAACACTGGAAATATATTTGTACCAAAAGCAAAATATAAGAACCATGACCAATTATTTAATAACCACACCTTTTCATAACATAGCACAGTGATAAAACATTTTTAAAGCATTTTTAACAGCAGTTCCAGTCTGTTACAAATACAGATACAAATCTAAAAACATAACCACTGCTTCTGAAGGCCATTTCCTAAGTTTTGCTCCTTTAGGATATGGGTTGATTTTGATCTTGTGATTTAGGCCAGAGTAGAAGAACTGGGAAGCAAAGGAGAAATGCATCGAGAGAAAGTACCAACAATCTGAAGTCAGTTCACTGAGGTTTAAGGTTTGGTATTTTTCCAATATTCTCCTACAGACAAAAACTGGGGAGCCTATTCCATGAAATCAAACAGTTTACAATAAGCAGTGACACCTTTCATCATCAGTTTCTAATCCCAAGGTTCTAGATAAAAAGAACCAGGGAAGAAAAGACAAATTTGCTTTACTGACATTCTAACACTGTAGGAAATAATATCTCAAAGAATATGGATGTCTTTTAGGTTATTTACTATAATAAAGGTGCGTATAATTTTTCAAATCTAGGTTTATTGATGACTACTGTAAAAGTATATCCCTAACTCATACTGCCCATCACTTTTATTTCTCGCTTTCCTCTACATTTGCTCTCTCTAACCATACCAAATTCCCTAATCCTTCCACATTCATTTAACAATCATATGCCAGGACACTACATTACAAAAATACAACTGCCAAAACAAATGTCTAGTTCTTTATGAGTCAACCATATTAGCGCACACACTCAAACATTTACATTGTCTGCCATTTCCAAGCTTCATCTGTTCTTGATTAAATTCTAAGGATTTAGATAGAAACTACACAAAGAACTGCCAGAATATTGTGACCCTACCACATACCAAGCATGAGACATAAATTATATACTGGTTTTTTAACCTCTCTAAACCTGTCTCCTCAATTGTAATATATGAATCTTAACACTACCAACAGAAGGGTGGTGTTACAAAAACAAGAGAATGTATTATCAAATATGTAATAATAATTTAATATAAAAAATGGTAACTATTAGTCTACTATATTCTGTGTGCTTTATGAACATTAGAGTTCCTTTTTAACAAAAAAGAATACATTTTTTTCCTAAATAGACCTGTATTGGCATTCCCAAAATGGGAAATACCCATTTTTAATATCACAGCAAGATATGGATTAATCAAGTGTCCATGTTTTAAAGAACTTATTAGTCTATCATTCCTGTTCCTAACACCCAAATAATAGCTGAGAGGCAATTAAACTACTGCTTTAGCAAGCAACACTTGAATTCCTAGGAAAAATATTTGCAGTGATAGCAAATAATTAGTAAATTTAATAAAGTTTCCATTAAGCTTTCTCCAAAATATACAGATTTAAAAATAGTGCCTTTATTTTGGTTTTGAATGTCATATAGATTACTACCTATATAACCTGGAATTATTTTCCTTCTAGATACAGCATCACAATGATTTTAAAACTTTAATAAGAAATAACTTACATTGGGCCTTCCTGGTGGCACAAGGGGTTAAGTCTCAGCACGATGAAGCTATCAGCAGCCACTGCTCACAAGTTCGATCCCTGGTCAGGGAGCTGATCCACATGGCACAGCAGACCTCTCCTGTCTCACCTGCTGCTCCCCTCAGCAATGTATTTCAGCACATCTGCCTGTTCTGCTCCCCATTCTGTCTCTGGTAAATCCTCTCACGCTCACCTCCTCCCCATACCTCTGGCCTGCACCCCAGCTCTTGTATGCATAAATAAAATAAATCTTAAAAAAAAAAAGAAAACTTGTAGTTTCCATTCCAGGAAGTTTCCTATAGGCCATGTAAGCTCTCAGTTTTCCCTGGTGTTTATTATCCTAGA
Organism: Talpa europaea; assembly: GCF_964194135.1. Classification (NCBI taxonomy): domain Eukaryota; kingdom Metazoa; phylum Chordata; class Mammalia; order Eulipotyphla; family Talpidae; genus Talpa; species Talpa europaea. The sequence goes on along the minus strand of NC_140070.1, from coordinate 122,154,336 downwards.
TAATTTAATTCTACTAACATGCATCTTCTTCAATGTGTAATAAAGACTAACAGTTTGATTCACTCTTAATTTTGAAATTTACTAGTGACTAATTTTCTAATTTAAGTCAGCAAATTTCATTTGGCAATTAATGAATTCTACTTTATTTCCACATCATTGATTGTAAGAAATAGAAAGGAAAACTGGTTATTTCATTCAAAGGGTAGAAAAACAGTAGTGAAGAGTAGAATGGGTTTAGTGGAAGTGAAATATCAATCAGTAACCACTGAACATTCTGACCCCATCAATTTGCCATTTTTCACACTGTGCAAGGCAGTAAAAGCAATCAGAAATCAGGAGTCATTTAATATCATTTTTAAAATATTTTAAAATGACACCATTTTAAAAGTCTGATATTTTTCTACTTCATTGTTCTCAACCATAAATTCGTGATACAGTTGTAGAATGCACAAGCAATGACTACTAGTAAGTTACATTCCAATGAACTGGTTCCATTCCAGGCCAACATAGGTCATGTTCCTTCAAAATCATTTGATCTCTTCAAACTCTTCAAGTGTCCTTAAAACATTCATTCATTCAGGGGCCTCCCCTGGTGGCGCAGCAGTTGAGCGCTGGGCTGCAAAGCTGCCCAGTTGGATCCCCCACATGGCGCGCAGACCTCTCCTGCCACGCTCACTGCTCCCTCAGAGTGTATTTCATCAGTCTGCCTGTTCTGTTCCCAGCTCTGGCTCTGGTGAATTCTCTCACCCTCCCGTGCTTCTGACTGTACCCAGTGCTTGTATAAATAAATAAATAAATATTTAAAAAAAAAAAAACATTCATTCAGTGCTCATTTAAGAATCACAGAGTTTACTTCATTCCAAATGATAGAACAGCATTTTCTAACCATACTACCCATGCAAAAACTAGAAGTCAGAAATTGGTTCAAATTTTAAATCTCCAAAGACAAACTCTGGAACATTACTTGGCAGTTGTTGGATCTCCCTGAATTCTGTCTCTACTTGGATATACATTCCTAGGCTAAGAGGAAATTGTACAGAGAGGACAAAAAATATCAGAATTTTGTTTAAAGTATATGTAGGATGACCTGTTGCTATTTGATGCATTTGTTGCTATAAAATAGTGTGTGTGTGTGTGTGTGTGTGTGTGTGTGTGTGTCTGTCTGTCTGTCTGTCTGTCTGTCTGTCTGCCTGGCCCCAGTTGCTGGCACAGGCACAGAGCTCCTAAAACCTTTCTAGGTTCCTAAAAGGGACACTAGGAACATCTTTTGTTCTAATACTTACTCTCTGATCTTGGTTTCTCACACAGAGTCCCTATAACCCTTGCAATGTGCTGGGTGATAAGTGTCTTTTGTTCTAATGACGGGACTCTTAGTGGTCTTCTGGATAACTTTAGGTGGAACTGGTTGCAAAAAAGACCAAGCCATGATTAGAATTTTGAACCTCATCCCTGCATCCTCTAGGAGAGGGGGCTTATGACTAAGTGTCAAATCATGTGTACATGATGGAACTTCCATAAAAATGGCAAAAGGATGGGAATTCAGAATTTCCAGGTTGTTGAATACACGCAGATACTGAAAGAGTGGCATAGTTGGTTAGGGCATGCCTCTCCCCCATATTTTGTCCTATGCATCTCTCTCTATTCCACTGTATCATGTATCATAAAACCTTTTATAATAAACTGATAAATATAAATGGTTCTCTGAGTTCTGTGGGTTATTTTCAAACCCAAGGAGGGGATTATGGGAACCCTGGTTAACAGCCAATAAATCAGAAGCACAGGTGACAACCTGAGACTTGCAGTTGTCATCTGAAGTGGGGCTAGTTTTGTGGTATTGAGTCCTTAACTCATGGGATGCTAACTAACCTAAGGCAGACTGAACTGAACTGTAAGACATCTAGCCGGTGTTGAAGGGAATTAACTGGCTACTATCGTATGTGTTACTGAGTAAAGGAAAACACACAAGTGTTTTTTCTTGACAGTTCCCAGCATTTCCTCTGGCCAATGAACCTGGTACTGCATTCTCACATTTCTTTATGTCAATATGCAACATTTTTTTTCTTCTGAGGCATTATTCAAAAACCACGTATTTTATTAAGACATTATTAAGGATAGTCCACTTACAAGTTAAAGGGAGACAATACATTGTGACTAAAGCTACAAAAGTAAGAGAACAAAATGGACATAAATACCTAACCACCAAAATAACCAAAACATAAATTCTTAGTATCTTTGTCTCCTGAGAATAAGGCTAGCAAAGAAACCGCATTTTTTCCATTTTATTGTATGCATTCTTTATTTCCATGGCTTTTTTTTTTTTTTGAAGTATTGAAATTCACCCAAGACCAGGAAATAAACTTCCATTATGGAGATAACAAACATTAACTACACTTGCCTTCTGCACACCCTACATACTGAGTATATCTTTGGTAATTTAGCAAGATTTAATACAACTTGGAGATACCAATTTTAAAAGTACAAGACTTTACCTAGTAAGGTCTGAATTTTATATAATCATTAGTGTAAAGCAAAAAACTTTTAATTACTGTATTTCTGTTAAGGAATGTTAAGTACCCTTTTAAATTAAGACTAGAAAGCTGACCATGGCATTTTTATTCAAAGATGAAGCTAGATTCCTGAGACAAAATTAAAATGTGACTTGTCATTGTCACACCCTTTCACTGACCAAAGCAAAGACCTAAACAAAGGAAAAGGAGAAAGTATGGAGAAAGACTTTAGGAAGACCTGAATACATTTGTGAATATTCATATTAGACTTAAATGAATGGCATTTTGTGGGGAAAAAAATCACCTTTATTTATTAAGAGCTTATCATTTCAAATGCAAAGGACAGGGCAATATAGAAACTCTTTGAATTGCATAGTCTAGTGGGGAAGGACAGACCAAGAAAGGAGAGAACACTGTAATAATTGACCAATGGTGTGTCAACTTCTCGCCTTTCATAAATCAAAAAGATATTTATGTTTTAGCCCTATAACCATTCAGGTTCATTAACTGCAAATACATAAAGCAAATCCAGAAAACAGAATTTACTGAAAACATTTGCTACAAAACCCTAAATACACAGGTTTGGAGGAAAAGAAACTACAGCAATTCAATAAAACACAAATATATGGAATCTATCCAAATTCCTGAAACCTATTTCAACAAACTGTAGTCAAACGTGTTCCCATCTCGCCAAACAGCCAGATTCATTATGTAGTTGGGACTTCCCTTGATTTTATTTATAGATTACTAAATAAAAAATATAAATGATTGGCAGAAATAAACATTATTGGTCCTAAGGCAGAGAGCTACAAAAAGAATAGCTACTTTTTCTTTACTGTCTCATAAGACTACTGAAATCTCCTCTAAATAGACAGTTGTTACATTGTGATACACTGCAGGATCCCAGGCACGAAGCAACAACTGATTACCAATCTTTAGTTTATATCTACACAACCATATATTGTTATGGAAAACACTTGTTAAAGACAGGTGTTTAACTAGTCTATATAACTAGTCAAAACCATATAACTAGTCAATGGCACAATCTAGATCTATAAATTCGTACTTCAAAATTTATCTGTTTTCTTACTTTCCTCACACTAACCTTATTCCTCAAGCTAACCTGGCTATATCTCTCCTCACACTTAAAATTTCCCAATAGATTCTTCATACATAGATATTTTATCCAAATTCAACCTATTCTTCAAATCACAGGTTATATGCAATCTTCTCCACTCAAATTTCTTTTTGACAGTTCCATCACTGATTTTCCTCTTTTCCAAAGGTACTATATTTTAATCAATATCAGTGCAACATACTTGTACTTTGCATGTTATCTCATTTACTCCCCAAAAGCAATTACTCCCCCCCCCAAAAGCAATTCCTTTTTAATAATTAGAATTCAGAACTTATTCTTGACTCTCGACCCAGAATCCTGTAACTTCTTGTTCTTATTATAGGATTCCATCTTTTCCATTCCTTTAAAACCATCAGCATAGTTTAAGGGCCTCCCTGGTGGCACAAGGGGTTAAGACGCAACCTGAAGCTATCCCCAGCCACTGCAGCATGAGTTCAATCCCCGGCCAGGGAGGTGACCCTCATGGTGCAGCAGACCTCTCCTGACACCCACTGCTCTCCTCAGCAGTGTATTTCAGTCAATCTGCCTGTTTCTGTTCCCCACTCCGTCTCTGGTGAATCCTCTCCCCTCCACACACCTCTGGCCTGTACCCCAGCTCTTATATGCATAAATACTTTTTTAAAAAGCATAATTTAAAACTGTACCTGTTCAAACAAAACCAAACTGAGGCGCATTCTTCAAAAATGTGAGTTTCAGTATAATAAAACACAAAGGAAGACTCAGAAACTATACCAGATTAAAGATTAGAGAACACTACATGTGTTATCTTGGATTAGATCCTAAATCAGAGCAAAGTAGCTAGCAAGATTATTAAGACAACTTGCACAACTTGAATGTGGACTATATTAAATAACAGTATTTTATCAATATTGTATTAATGTTAAATATCCCTAAACTTTATCATTCCACGAGAATATACAGGAAAATGCCCTGTTCTGAAGAGAGAGAAGTATTCGAAGGAAAAGGATTGAGACATACAACTTAATCTAAACTGGCTTAGCTGAAATAATGATGATGAGAAGTAATGATTAATGATTAATAATATTTGCTTAACATTGCAAAAATGTCAAATATTGATAAATCTATGTGAAACATATGCAAGAGTTCAAATTTATTTAAAAGGTGAAAATATACATTGTGGAGACAGGAATGATTAGGCATACCGACCTGGGACTGGGCAAACTTTTTGTGCATAGGGCCAGACAGTAAACAATTTAGGCTTGGGGGCCATACAGACTTTGTCATGACTACTCAGTACTGCCAATACAGCACAAAAACAGCTACACACAATAACAAACAAATGGGGTTGGTGTGTTCCAATAAAGATTTATTTACAAAAAATAAAGCTTAGTTGGCTAACCCTTAGTATGGATAAAAAAGACTGACCAAGTGTTGAAAACTGCTGAAAGTTAAGCAATGGGAACTTGAGAATTCATTATTATCTTCTTTTGTGTATTTTGACATTTTTCATAATATAAGTTTGAAAATAAAAGCCTCTGCTGAGAAACCCTCCTGTGTATGTCTATTTCTTTCCTTCCACAGCCTATGAACTCCAAGAAAAAAAAAAAAAAAGATTTGACTTTACACAATTTCTTTCAATTGTTATCTTCCCTTCCAAACAATGTGCAATTTTCTCGACCAAACTAACTATGCATTTGGTCATGTATGTTATGTTTGGTATGTTAATACTACATGTATTAACTTTCTCTTTAAAGTCTAACGTCCCCAAGGGCAAGATCTTATGTGGTGACTAATATAAATTTTGTATCTAAATTTTTCATCGACTGGAAACTAAATTCTCCCTTAGCACATGGCAAGGGAAACTTACAATGCCACTAAGCCCGATTTTTGTGAGGTGTAAAGAAGTCAAGCCAGTTTCTGGTAAAGCTGCCTTCCTATGTTACCTATCTCGGCACTTCACAAGATTTTTCTAAGCTAAAAAAATTGAAATCCATGGAAGTTATAGCTAACTAGGCATGGATTACTGGAAACCTAGAATGATACAGATTGAAGAAATCATAACAACAACCCTCATCTCCAGTCCTACTGCTAGAAATAAAGGTGTTCCCAGCATTGAAATTTATCAACGTGAAGTCAAAATCGTGAAGTGTGCTGGAAAAATAAAAAGAGTATTACTAAGCAAAGATTCTAATAGACAATATAAATTATGGTATTCTGTAAAATATTAGCAAATTTATCAAAATTCTGCTTCTGCGTACTACTTACATGTACTAAATGAAATACACAGTAAGATGCTAGGGGGAATCCAGAATTCAAATATTTCCTCCTTACATCAAGATACATAGTCATATATATTACTGCCATACTAACAGATGTGGTAAAAACTCTTAGCCTATGTCAAAGAATCTGGGAAAGTAGCTCATAATATTATTACTCAAGATGAGGACAACAGAAGAAGTAATATGACAGAATAGAAAGAATAGCATCAAAAAGTTTAGCATGTTCCCTGAAAATTGTAAAGTACTAGCCCAAAGCCCTTAGTATTGCCGTGAGATCTGACTCTTAACGGATGTTAAGTTTGGCTCTATGCATACTAATCTGAACTCTTGTGTACTTGAAGACAAGGTTTCTGACCTGAGATGTTAGAAGCTAAGATTTTCAAGTCTACCAATAGTGAAACCACATTGTTGGAAATTTAATTGTACTTTGCTAGTCTGCATACAAGGATTACAGTCAAGGTTGAGGAAAAAGCAGAGCTCTTGGGTCAATGACTTCTAGCTAAATAAGGCAGGAAGACAGAGCTAAATAAGGCAGATGCAAAGAACAGGAAGTTCCTTAAATCATGCTAACAGCTACAAATCAAAGCACATACCATCATGTATGCACAGAAAGGACAAGTGGTCAGATGTGTCTTTTCATGTTCATTCACAAATACCAAACAACTGGCATTGATGTTTTCATCTTCCAACTCCAACAGCATTATTTAAATAACAATGCAGCAGAATCTAGCTGAATGTGGGGTACTATTTAATACAGTAAATCCCGCTCTAAATCTAAGTAACAGGGTTACTATTAAACATTACAAACAAAAGTCAACCATAAGGAAACATGATGTTTGCAAGTTTTCCACCACTTTCTGTCCCATACTTCACATATATGTCTGACTGATTGAAAGGACTTCCTGAAACTACGCCAAGTTTCTGGGGACAGGACTTGATTTGCAGGGGACAAGACCACCTATGTGGATTTCATAACTTATGACATTCTCAACAAATTCCATGTTTGAGCCCAAGCGCCCAGATGCATTCCCAAACCTAATGGACTTCATGGCCCACTCTGAGGACCTGAAGAAGAACCTACTCTGTGGAGACAATCTACTAGCTCCTACACCAGCTGTTTCTAAAGTCTGCTGTGTTGGGCAACAATCAGGCCCTGCAAGGCTAGGAGATGGGAGTAAGAAATAAGCTCTATGGTGTTACAATGGGGCATCCCAAAGAGCTAGAACCTCCTACATACCTGACTTATTTCACTTTACTCAGCAATATTGCCCCAGCGGTATCCTCCTCACACTAAGCCAAGCAGATCATCCTCTTCCTTCAGTGATTGTTTCTGCCTTACAGTGCCCAGCTGCACCCCCTGCCAGTAGAGTTCAACTGTAAGGTTCTGGCAATTCCCTAACAAGGTCCCTGTCCAGTCCTACCTGATGATCTCCAGTAAAACATAATCACAATTTTTTTTTTAAAAAGGGGGGGTGGTGGGAGAAGGCATAGGAAAAGAAAATCTTGACAGTACACTTTAGTAGGTCACTTCAAACACATAGTAACTTCAGAGAAAAACTCATATACACAACAAGCAAAATTTTAACCTGAAGCACAAAAAAACACAAACAGCAAATTTCAAGTTAAGCCGTAAAAAGTAATTATACAGACATCTCCACTTTAATCCATTTGCACCAATTGCTCAAGGAGACATACCTATGCCAATATCACAGAAAACTATTTGAAAAAGATTGTTCCTACAAAGATCCAACCTATTAAAAGAGTGATTTTAGGGGCCTCCCTGGTGGTGCAAGGGGTTAAGAAGCAGCACTATGAAGCTATCACTGCAGTCACTGCAGCATGAGTTCAATTCCAGGTCAGGGAGGTGACCCACATGGCGCAGCAGACTTCTCCTGTCTTGCCTGCTGTTCCCCTCAGCAGTGTATTTCAGTCAATCTGCCTGTTCTGTTCCCCACTCTGTCTCTGGTGAATCCTCTCACACACTGCATCTCTGGCCTGCACCCCAGCTCTTGCATGCATAAATAAATAAATCTTTTTAAAAAAGAAGAGTGATTTTAGAATACTCTTCAAAATACAGTAAAGGCCCTAAAATTGAGCAAACAAGATAAATACTTAAAACATGGAACATGCTAAAGCTGAAAAGTGTTTCCCTGTTTTAAACACCATTTCAAAATCCCACTTTAAAGAAATTTAAAAAAAAAAAGACATCTAATCTTTCATGTTTCCAATTCTATTTTGAGTAGTATAGCTTGAGAGTCTAACCATGAAAACGCCCTTAAATTATTCTGCATAAAGGTCTGGTATTTAAATTCATTTGCCTCAATCACTTTAAATAACTCAGGTTTCATCTAAACTTTAAAACAAAACAGAACCTTATCACAAAAGTATAAATACACACTAGTATATTTTCTACTTTTTTTTAAACAATTTTTTAAAATATTTATTTCATTTATACAAGAGCCGGGGTACAGGCCAGATGTGCAGGAGGGTGAGAGGGTTCATCAGAGACAGAGTGGGGAACAGAACAAGCAGACTGACAAAATACACTGCTGAGGGGAGCAGCAGGCAAGACAGGAGAGGTCTACTTCGCCATGTGGGACCCTCGCCAGCAGGCCAGGATAGAACCCACACTGCAGAGGCTGCAGACAGCTTCACAGGGTGGCGCTCCACTACCTGAGCCACCAGGGAGGCCCTATATTTTCTACTTTTAATAACATTTACTCTTACATTGTATCATTTATAAAGAGCATAATTTCCTGAATCAGGAGCATTTTAGATTTTCTTCAAAGCATACAATTAAATTTACGCTATCACAATTTACATTTTCCTTTAATTTATACAAGATTTCAATTAATCTACAAGTCACAACCATGCACAGATGTGATGTTAGACTAATAACTTCGTTTTTAGTTCTCATACCAATATTCACGCTTTCTACAGTGCCTCATGCCCATGTTCATTGTTTTTCCAACAACGGTAGAAAAATTAAAAAAGAAAACTAGCTCAAAGAACCCAGTTTCCAGGATGATGCTTAATAACCTTAGCTAATCAAAACATGGAGTTACTGCTATCATTAAATGCTACAAAACAATAACCTATTTTCACTCACACCCATTCTGCTACTTGATAAAAGTCTGGAAAAGGATGAATTTTCAAGAGAAAATCCTTCACAAATGTGAAAGCAAACTAGAAAAACAGAAACCCTTCAACAAACTTTGTTCCATGCAGCAATCCATTCTGTAATTTTAATGACAGAATGATTCAACCTCTGCTTGAGCTCCTCCAGATATCAGTGTTTACATGTGAAAGTGCCCATTTTACTAAATTATCAGACAGGCTAATTGAAAGTTCTTTCTTCTCTAGGATTCAAATGTATCTACCTTTACTTCTACTTAGGACTGCACAAAAGAAGCTTAACAGCTCTAAATGAAAACTTTTAGCTACCAGAAGGACTGTGTCCCAGTGTCTCATTCCCAAGTGTTCTATTTGCCATTTAAAAAACTGTGACATAACAATTAAAAATCCTACTCCAGTTTGTGTCCTTCTAAAAATATGATTCCTAAAATAGAACACAATACTTTATTAACAGCATTTTTTATTCACGTTGTAAATTTACTCTTAGGTAGTCAGTAACATTTCATCAATTGCCTAAAAATACAGCAAATACAGATTAGAATTCAATTCTAAACATGGAGTTACTTCTATCATTAAATGCTACAGGACAATAATATTTTTACTCACACCCATTCTATGTGAGCTACTTGATAAAAGTCTGGAAAAGGATGAATCCCCTAGAGAAAACCCTTCACCAATGTGAAAGCAAACTAGAAAACCTGAAACCCTTCCATGGAATATTCATTAGATATTCCACCAGAGAAGATTTACAAATAGTGAATAAGGAAATGAAAATACGATCAGCATAATCTACCATTAGAGAAAAAGAATATCAAAATCACCAAGAGATACCACTTCATCATGCCAGGAAGGCCAGCAACAAAGGTCATAATAATGGTTGTTGAGGATGTAGAAAATTTAAACCTGCATATATCATGGAATGGAAAATATAGTCACTTGGAAAAGTCCCGGCAGTTCCACAGTTACTAGTTTCATTATTAATAGTGAATTATTTGAATTTGAAAAAATACAGTGTGAAACCTACAGGTCTCACTAAACTATTTCACAAAAATTGAAAACTACATCAGAGCATATTTCATATATCTTCAGTGACTACAGTAACATTTTTAAATTCTGTTTAAATTCTAGGTGGAAATAAAGCAGCCAATATAATTAATGGGCCAAGGAGATATGCTTGAAGTTTTATTTATAATTACCACAATTATAAAATATTTCATTAAAGTCTTAACTTCCAGATTTTCAAATAAAAAAAAAAATCATCCTTCAAATTGGCAAATATCTTATAATTAAATAGTATGCTAGACAGCAATGACTTAAATCAAAGTTATGGGATGGGATAATTATTAAGTTTCCAGAGAAAGCTCATGTACCAAAGGGGGGGAGGGGAGGAGTTATCAAAGTGGACACAGCTACCTCATCTTTTTTTAAAGGTAATAATGTACTATAAATGCCTGGGCCTCTCAAAACAAGGGGGGTGGGGGGGGAAACACCTGTCAAGATACAGATTGCTAAATCCTAGCCTCCCTAGGCTTTCTGATTAATGCTAGGTGTGAAGTAGGACCAAAGATTTTAATTTCCAACAAATAACAAGATGTTGAGGGCCTCCCTGGTGGCGCAGCGGTTGAGCGCTGGGTTGCGAAGCTGCCCGCAGCCTCTGCAGCACCAGTTCAATCCCCAGCTGCTCCCCGGCCACCAAGGAGGGTCCCACATGGCGCGCAGACCTCTCCTGCCGCCCACTGCTCCCCTCAGCAGTGTACTTCGGTCCTTCTGCCTGCTCTGCTCCCCACTCTGGATCTGGTGAATTCTCTCACCCTCCCACACTTCTGACTATACTCAGTGCTTGTATAAACAAACAAACAAACGAATAAAAATACATGCCTCTTTTAAAAAGAAAAAAAAAAGATGTTGATGATAATGCTAGGGATGATACTTGGAGACTTATTATATTAAGGATATAGAATCATACAACAATATGTTAAACATCATTTACTAAACACAGATTATATAAAAGACAATTAATAGCTTTTTTTTTAATCTCCCAGACATTCCCAGTATTGTTTGCTCCAACTGGTACATGCTTCTATTTCTAAGTCCAAGAGGTATCTTTTAAAAGCCTTTGATCAATATCCATGAAATCTTTTCTGATACTTGTAGATGGAAAAAACTGTTTATCCCTCAAAACTTAGGTCTTCACTAGCACTACCCACAAGGCTATGATTGCCAACTTGTATTATTTGTTTAGCTACTTGTACTCAATTCTTCTCTCGCTCATTAAACTGTTTCATGGTAGCCAACAGCAAGGCATTTTCATATTCTTCAGCGTTCTCAGAACAGGTTCTTCAAAAATAATGAATAAAAATGTGTTCAGTAGATAATTGGAGTCACTATCTTTGCATTCCTGAAAAAGGAAGGCACAACAAACAGTAAAGCTTTTATAGAGAAATGAAATCAAAACCAAATTCTTATTGAAACCTGTTTCAATAATCATAATATAACCATCAAGTAGACCAATTAACCTACTCTGGTCATAAAATGCATTAATAATTTTAAATTAGGTTATTTGTTTTAAAGACTGATCTGCCACAGATTAAAATGAGTCAAGGACCTGCTGCCTAAATGTTATTATATCTGTAATGTATTATTTACATTAAAAATATCTGTTATGCAAACTGGCAGTACACAACAAAATAATTCTCAGACTCTGGAAAATATACAGGCTACTGGAGGGGGGAGAGTGTGGAGAGGATGGGTGAGGGAAGAAGAGGATATTGGCACTGGAGCTTTGGTGGAGGGTGAGGGAAGCATGTGCACGTAAGGAGGTGTGAAGTTGTACTCCCCAGTCATGCAAGCAATTGGCAAATCAATAAAATTTGAGTAGAAAAGAAAAAAAAGTTGTTACGGAATGTACGAGACATTCCGCCACCTGACCTAAAGAGGCCCAACTTGTATATATAGTTGCTACCAAATTCCATGAAAACAAGAATAATACTTCTGGTGGTATCTCCAACAAGTTAGCAAAGAATTCAGCAACACTTTAAAAATGTTTTTTTCCCCAACTTCAAATAGTGTTATAATTAGTAGTTTTCAGTTTAAAGAAAACACCCTTTTGTGTAACAAATTGCCTCCATTTTAAAAGCAAAAATAATGTATTTTACTTCATTTAAAAAATGCGCAAACAGAAGCATTCTTACATTCATTATTCCTCTCTATTCAAAAAGCATGTCCCTACTTGCCTTTTATTATGCCTTCCAGCTTCTACTTTGAAAAACATGTTAGGAAGCTAGCAGGTATTTTTTTTTTTCCATTTATATATTTATTCTCTTACATCATTGTTCTCCCTTCAGGTGTAAAAATGTTTAAGTTATCTGAAATTTCCACATAACGCCATTGTATTGGCCTTCAACTATCTTTTCACCCTTTTTTGTGAGCTCCATCAAGGAAAAAAGGAATCTAGTCTTACAAACACTCCTAGTATATATCAGTTGCTCCAGAAATGCACAAATTGTTGTTTTCTTAACTTTCTTATTACTCCTCTTCACATAGCTCAAGAGATTACTAGTATCTATGTTTGGCAATATACACTTGATCTTAGAAAAGGCTGAAAAGCAAAGCATTTGGTATTTGGGGGAAGCAATGAGGCCAAAGCAGTTCTAGAAATTCAAGTCCTAATTACTAGAAAAATATACCATATCTGGAGCTCTGTTTAACGTATGATGGACTCCAAGGTCAGAAGAGACTATGAAGGATAGATCACTTTCTAAAACATATTAGGGTCAATTTATGGAGTTCAGATTTTTCCTGTTTAAATAAACACAAGCAATCCTCATTTTGTCTAGTAATGTGAGACCACGTGAAATGAAAACAAGCAAAGTTACCTTAATCAGCTTGAAATTGCTAGAGACATTAAAAATGTCAGTTATGAATGTGTAACTAAAACTTGGTTTAATATTCATTTGGTACACTGTAATTTAAAAAATAAGAACCACTGTGAATAAGCATGCCTTGTTTTCTTATAAATAACTACTGAGTAGTTTGAACAGTCCTTGTCTTTTTACATGATATAACTTACCATACGGAGCAACCATCTATAATATTTTATGCTTCAGGAATTGTCATACTTCTTTCTAAATTTGAATGAGCTTCTAATATTGTATCCCTTTTAATTTCAATGTCATGAAAGATCTATGAGGTCCTTAGTGTTGAGTTTTTGCCAGTCACTTGCTCTGGAATATCACCCTTATTATCACAAACACTCCCCTCATTTGTCTGTAAATTTGCCTTCAGTTAAGTTTGATGGCAGGCACATCTAGTCTCTTGAATAGCGGAGGTAGCAATGTTCTATTTATTCTTCTATCACACCAACATTTGGTTGTTGTTTTTTTTTTTTTGAGGCATGTATTTTTTATTTATTTGTTTGTTTTATTTATTTGTTTGTTTATACATGCACTGGGTACAGTCAGAAGCGCGGGAGGGTGAAAGAATTCACCAGAGCCAGAGCGGGGAGCAGAGCAGGCAGAAGGACCTAAGTACACTGCTGAGGGGAGCAGAGGGCGGCAGGAGAGGTCTGCGTGCCATGTGGGACCCTCCTCCGGAGCAGTTGAGGATCGAACCGGCACCGGCACCACAGAGGCCACGGGGAGCTTCGCAACCCAGAGCTCAACCGCTGCGCCACCAGGGAGGCCCCACACCGAGATTTGATTCAAATTTATACCCCAGCAATATCACTTTCCATTTCTTTATTGTACTTTCATCTTTAACAACACTGAAGTGTGATTTAACAAAAGGTATGGCATGCTCAGAAGACAGACAACAGTCCTTATTGAGGAAAACAAGTAATAAGACAAAAAATTTTAATGGTCATAAAAATTATTTCTTATGAAAAAAATTATCTCGTATGTCTTTACATAGCTATCTTATGCTAAATCAAAAGCTATGATGACTTAACAGTTATAATTCATATCCAAGATAGAAGATAATTTTCTTTATAGGTAAAGAGAACCTTAAGAAAATGATTCTCTACTCATGGATACAGGAAATAAACAGCTTACAGAAAATAAAATTTGAAAAATTTGAAAAATGAAAGGATTTTCATAAAAATTTAAAACTTAAAACATGAAAATATTTTTTCCTTATAAAAGAAATGCAAATTAAGATTTCACTGAGACTTCATATACAACCTTGATGACTTCAGATATAATGCTCAGCAGAAAAAAGGTCATAAATAAGGACATAAATTACATGATTTACATGAAGTACAGAAATAATGAATCGATGATTTAAGTTAAGACAGATGTTATCTTTCCAGCGGGTGATGTGGTTACACAGGTGTATTCAATTTGTGAAAATTCATCAAGGTATTCTTAGTGCTTTTTTAATTTTCTTATGACTTTTTAAAGGCATATCTTTTTTTTAACGATTTATTTATTTGTGCATACAAGAACTGGGGTACAGGCCAGAGGTGTGGGGGGTGAGAGGATTCACCAGAGACAGAGTGGGGAGCAGAACAGGCAGACTGACTGAAATATTCTGCTGAGGGGGGCAGCAGGCAAGACAGCAGGTAGCTCCCTGGCTGGCTGGGGATGTGTATAACCTGACCCTTTGCACCACCAGGGAGGCCCAAGGCATATCTTTAAAAAATATTCAATAACTATTTTTCATCTGCCAGTTTGGTAAAGATTTTTTTAAGGGGTGTGTATGTGCATGTATGTGTGTACACACACGCGTATACACACACACACCATGTAGTATAGTGTTATACACAAACAATACTGACAGGAGAGTCTATTACTACTTTTTCCACGGACAAAATATGACAGTGAAATTTTAAAATGCACATATCCTTTGACCCTAAAATTATACTAGGGTAATCTATCCTTCAAAATGTTGCCATATGTGCAAAATAACTTATGTACAAAGTTACTCATTTCAGCATTAGCAAAATGAAGCAATCAACCTACTGTCTATCAATAGGGTAATAACAAAATATTCAGTCAAAAAAAAAAAAAGAATGAAGAAACTTTTCAGGTACTTGTAAAGCCATGAGCAGGATAAACTGTATAATATATAAAAATCAGGGGAAGGGGGAGAGTTGAGAGACAACATATTACATATTGATATATAATAATATCATCTCTGAAAAGGCACTAAAAAGTTTAACACTGGTTGTGCCAGAGGTGAGTGTCTGGGAACTGATATGGGAAGATTCTTCAAAGTATATACCTTATGTACATTTTCAATTTTGAGTCATATAAAACATTCAAATGCCCAAAAAACTGAAGATAAAAAATAATTACCTGAAAAGGAAGCAAAAAACAGAAGCTCATAAAGGGATCGTCAGAGCCTAGATTAAAATAATTGCTGACAACTCCTCAGAGAATTATGTAGAAATGTTTTAAAAGAAAAGGCAGAGTATTTGTAACTTAAATGTACTGTGAAATCAGGTCAATTTTACTGAGGCTTATTGTGAGGTCAGTAACACAAGAATCTACATTTCAAATTTATTTAGTAAATTAGGGATACCATTTGACTACTTCATATGACTACAGTGGAGGCAAGAGAGTTCTAAATGTGTAAATACCGAAGGAAACAGAGAGTAACAGACAAGACAGAGGCCCCAGAAGTCATGGAATTAGCAAGCTGTAAGGGACAAAACTTTCACTGGAAGGCTATGCTAGTAACTAGCATTCCCTGTAAGATTCTTTCCATCTTCAGCTTCTACTACAAGATGAGAACTCTGGTTTGGGCACCCTAATGACAAAGGTCCAAATCTACTTCTGAACACAGTACCTAGGTTTACGCTTAACGGAGCACAATGTTTAATGAATAAAAGGTAGCTATTTTTTTTTAATTTATTTATTATTTATTTATACATGCACTGGGTACAGTCAGAAGCGCGGGAGGGTGAGAGAATTCACCAGAGCCAGAGCAGGGAGCAGAGCAGGCAGAAGGACCGAAGTACACTGCTGAGGGGAGCAGCAGGCGGCAGGAGAGGTCTGCGCACCATGTGGGACCCTCCTCCGGTGGCGGGGGAGCAGCCAGGGATCGAACTGGAGCCGCAGAGGCTGCGGGCAGCTTTGCAACCCAGCGCTCAACCCCTGTGCCACCGGGGAGGCCCAAAAGGTAGCTATTATTACCGCACCTGTCTAAAAAAAATTTTTAATTTTTTTTTATTAAAAACAGTTCAAAAAAATACTTGTATGTATAACCCTTTCTCAAAGACACATGGCAACACTCAAAAAAGGGAAACTACATTATTTGCCTAATCATAAAAACACAAGGGGGATCTGGGAAGGAAGAACAAGAACAGAATGCACTCACTTTCAACACCATTCCCTATCACTCACATCCCTCCTGACCAACAATGTTTACAGCTCCTGGTCCTTACCCAGATACTTAGTTTCCAAACCTAAAAGTTGGGGTGGGTGGGGGGGATGTAACCTGAATGGAAAAGACACTTTTACTCATTCTGAATATCCACTGTTGAATCCTAAATACATTAACAAAATCACTGACATCTTACAACACAGACAAGATTCCTTCTCTCATGGCATTTAAATTCTATTGGAGGCCTCCCCGGTGGCGCAGCGGTTGAGCGCTGGGTTGCGAAGCTGCCCGCGGCCTCTGTGGCGCCGGTTCGATCCCCGGCTGCTCCCCGGCCACCGGAGGAGGGTCCCACATGGTGTGCAGACCTCTCCTGCCGCCCGCTGCTCCCCTCAGCAGTGTACTTTGGTCCTTCTGCCTGCTCTGCTCCCCGCTCTGGCTCTGGTGAATTCTCTCACCCTCCCGCGCTTCTCACTGTACCCAGTGCTTGTATAAATAAATAAATAAATAAAAATCTTTAAAAAAAAAATAAAATAAATTCTATTGGAAGAAAAAGATAAATAAACATGTAAACAAAAAGCACTCTGAGGATAAATTACAGAATTGGTATTGGTCTGAGAATATTCTTGAAATAAGAGGAGTAAGTTGCATGGAACAGATGCTTGGTCAAAGCACAAAACACGTAATAATTTTCCTTTGAAACCATGGGTCCCAATAACTTTGGCCTGTTTATTTCAGTTTGTCAGCGCTGTTTATCGTTAATACAGTTAGTGGTTTGCACCTGGATCTGGTGACTCTCATAAAGAGCTCTGTCCCTGGGGCTGGTTACACCACACAACTATGCCTATGTGGCCAGCATTGTTATGAGAAACTAAGCCTCTTCACATATATGCTGAGGCAACCTTTAGCTATGAAACATAACCTTATCTCACTGTAGTTACTATCCTGATCCTTTTTCAGCAATAAACCATAGACTTATTAGTAACGTAATTTTGGATCCTCTGAGTCTTCTTTAACAATCAAATCCTGCCTACCTGACACTACTAGTGGAACAACCACCACCAAAAAGCAACAGATTGCAATACCTGCAAAAAAAAAATAAAATAGAAAAATCTGATAGTGAAAAGCCAAAGCAGTGAAAATAGTAAAACATAGACAGGAAAAGAGGAAGACACATAGGAGCTGAGGTACAACTGAGAAAAATCCAAGCAAGTGACAACCAGAGGTAAGAGAATTCCAAGCATATGCATAGGATCTGAAGAGAGAACAGTTTAACTCAAGACAAATGTGTCTAGAGACCAATAAGGGACACATGGAAGAAAATAAATCACTAGAGTTAGGTAGGGCCAGATCACAGAGGGCCTCATAAATTTGGATTGCAACCAATCCAATAGCTTTGTAAACCAGTCTTACTGCCTATCTGCTCACACAGTTCTTTGCCCTCAATTTACAATGCTTCCAGAGTAAACTTTCTAAAAGATAAAAATGAACATATAATTTGACAGCTTAAAATAAATGAACCCAAAACTCTTGGGATATTATCATCATTTATTATCTCTCTTCTCTCACACATCACAGTTTCAAAATATATGCCCTAGGCCCAAGTCACATACTGCTCCAAAATTCTGTTCACTTTTTACACCAGGCTTGTGTTTGGTAAACATTCTCTATATTGGAAAATAATTAAGAATCAGGCATTGCTTCTCTCTAGAGTTTGAATATATACACTCTCCACACACACAGCAACACTATACTGGACATCTGTTGTTTTGGTGGCTATCAATTCTACCTTCTGGAGCAGCATCATTTAGAGGAACTACCCAGCTTCCACTGCAGTTTTACTTGGACTTAGATCATCACTGTGTCCTCCCCAACCAAAGCATGAAAACATAATATAACCTATCATTTAGGAGCTCTCCTAGATATCTGAATGTAAAGAACAAAAACTTGTAAAGGAAAATAATTCGTTTGATAACCATTGACAAGCCAGCTCAATGATTCCTGTGACCTAGATCTCAAATTCTGGGTTTTTTTTTTCCTTTACTTCTATGAATTACCACTAACTTTCCTCTTCTTAACTTCAGTTATCCAGATCTGCTTCTGTTGCTTACAACCAAAAAGGCATCAAGAAATCAAGAATATGACAGAGATCAGCAGAAATCACACTGCAACACAGAGAAGTAGTCTGATCTAGTGGGAGACAGAACTGAGTTATGACACTGAAATTGGAGGTCTGGTACTGCTACTACTGAAGCGAGGGGGCGGGCGGGGATCAGTCTCTAAGATTGTTATAGTCTAGAAGATGTGCCAAATATCCACGAAGTCAGAAAATGAAAATGATCATATATGGACAAAAAAGCACTGCAAATCTCTGATCAGAAACATAAGGCTTTGCAGCTTTAAAATGAGTGTTATTTTTTTCTTACCTTCTTATTGTAAAACCTTTAAGTAAAATCCACGTAAACTGGAGCGACTTTGAGAGACCCTGTTCCTTGAAATTCTTTGAAAAGAAAAAGGGCACACCTGTGACTTTTCAACTCAGACTTCCTCCTTTACATTACTATCTATATCTCTTATATACACTACTAACACCCTTTTCACCCTGTAGGAATCTTAAATCTGTATCTCTGTATTAATAAAATATTACCTATCTTACTAAAGGTAAGAATATCTGAACCTTAGTACCTACCTAATGACAGGTGGATATAGTAAACATTAATGAAGGTAATAAAAAATCTTCCAGTTATATCTGTATGACTCCCAGCACTACTAGGCACTTTGGATTTATTTCTAATCCTCACAATCTAGCTAACTAGATTTTATTATTCCCAGTTTACAGCTGCAAAAACACAATCAGAAGTAAATTATCCATGATTAAGCTATAAGAAGCTATGTCCACTTGAATCCAAATCCCTCCACCTTCCCATTGTTTTAACAGTTCATGATTTGAAGGATATTCAAAACTGCATGTCATAACTTATTAGTGGATCCTGATGCAAAGTCAGTGGGTCACACCTTTGTGTTAAAACAGACAATATGAGTGCATCACATGAAGGACAAATAATGTTTTATGAAATTCTAGTCAGTTTAATATACACACAGGCAAAAGCAGCAATGTAACTATATTGCTTACTCTGGACTTCAGATCAAAAAATCTGAAAGTCATGAACATAAGTATTGTCTTTATTACAATTGTATGCACTGATATATCTTCTTAATTTTTAATCAAAGACACGACATTTAAAAACATTTGGGCAGTAAAATTCTTCATCTAATATCCTAAAGGCAAATCAAATTTGCCATTGAGAATCAAAATAAAAGCTTTTAAACCTAAAGGTTTAAAAGGTGTTAAGTGAAAAGATATTTGGGACATAAATACCATTTTTTAATCTCTTCAGCAAAGCATAGTGTCAAACTATATTGCACATCCATGTAAGATAGCAAAGAACAAAAATGATCTAGCTGTTCCTTCAAGAGTGTTCCCCCAGGCTTTTACCATCATTTTCAAAAATGTTTCCACATTGTGATATGCTTCACTAGAGGTAACAATCCAATTTGACCAGTTTTCTGACCATTTTCAGGTGATTGGATAATCTCCAATATAGTCTCTTTAAAAAAGATGATTCACTCACATGTATAATCTTATATAACAAAAATTAAAAGGGAGGGGGGCACTCAGAAAGTGATGGCAAGCAATTATCAGTATGATTATGTGTCTTCTGTAAAAGGCCATATGCCCAGCAGTGAGCATTATGGGATAGGCTGAAAATTAAAATATTTTTTGGTAGTGGGGAGAAAAGATGATATGGTAATTCTTCTAAGGCACAAAAGAAGTCATATACATTAAATGAGATTATATTTGGGAACTTATCTACCTTTAAAAATTAGCCACAAATTAGCAAATTACAGTTAAAAGCCACAGATTGAATGGATATTTTCTATCTCTCCTTCCTAAGTATGCACTAAAATGCCAGGGGAAATATTTTAATAAAAATAAAATGATAGCATTATTGCAAAACATGAAAAGATGTCACTGGATGACTATAAATTTCAAAGAAATCTGGACATATAGGAAGTAGAAAAGGTTGCAATAACAGAGGGAGGGAAAGAAACCACATAAAAGATACCAATGTCTCTTCAAGGACATGCAAGACTATTTTCAAGTTATACCCAAACCAATCACAACTACTACAAAGAAGAGGAAACAAGTAAGGTATTTCTTACCGGAGGTGGGGGGGGGGGGTCCCTCCTCCTCTAGTGAACAGAGATGCTGGTGGTGGCAGCTTTCACCTTTAGGAAAAAGCTACGAAGATGGTCTCTATAAAACAGGCATTTCTTCCTGGGGAAGATTTCCTGTGAGAGCAGTCAGGCCCGAGGAATGGGTGAACCAGACCGCTAACACAATGAGAGATGAAATAAACAAAGTGGGAAAGAGGGTGGGCAAATTAAGAAACACAGTTATCCAAGTGAGAGAAATGTGGGTCACTCTGCCATTCCTAATCCACTCCTTTCCTAGAATGTCAGTCACCTGGTCCACACCTAATACCACTTTAAAGAACCCATCACACAAAAACTATGATTCAAAATAGAAGCCTGGTATAGAAGGAACCACATACTGCAACAGACATATTTCACCTGCCAATACTAACCAAGATCCATCAAACATCTGGGGGAAGCTAACAACACTGAAGAGGAACAAAGAACTGTTAAAAAAGAACAGAAATCAGAAGGCAAATATAAGGTTGAGGCAATTTCCCTTCAAAATAAAGAGAAAATAAAAGGTCAGACAAGAAAACACAAAGATGGAAACTGTAAGAGAAAATTAAAATATGATTTAAGATCTAGGTGGGGGGCCTCCCCTGGCGGCGCAGCAGTTGAACACTGGGCTGCAAAGCTGCCTGCAGTCTCTGTAGCACCAGTTTGGTCCCCGGCCACCAGTGAAGGTCCCACATGGCGCAACAGACCTCTCCTGTCTCGCCCACTGCTCCCCTCAGCAGTGTATTTCGTCACTCTGCCTGTTCTGTTCCCCACTTTGTCTCTGGTGAATCCTCTCACCCACCCTCACATCTGGCCTGTACCCTGATTCTTGTATAAAATAAATAAATCAATATTTTTAAAAAAATATCTAGGGGGTCCAATAATCATGCACATAAGGCATCTACTAATCAAAAAAACAAGATGCATAACTAAAGCTTCATCAAAACGTGTGCTATAAATGGATTGCCAAGCATACAGAAGCCATTGCACAAATATAATTTTCGGTATACATATCATGACATGAAAAGAATCACTCTCACAAATCAAATTTGCCATCAAGAATCAAAATAAAAGTTTTTTCAGACATCCAAGAACTTAAATTTTACTCACAGGAAGAACTGAAAAGGTAAAGTGGCACAACAAAAAAAGGAATCTGATAAAACACAACAGCCTAAAGAAGAAAGAGTGGCAACTGAATGATATAGAAACAAAAAGAAAACAAGAGGATACATTAACCACTGTCAATGCCAGATTCTCCTTTAATAACAAAGGTTTAAAGACATAAGATTTTCTTCCTTACATTAAATAGTAAAGAACAAGGCCTCCCTGGTGGCGCAGGGGTTAAAGCCTCAGCGTAAATGAGTTTGCTCCCTGCTGGAGCCAACCCACAGGGCACAGCAGACCTCTCCTGTCACACCTGCTGCTCCTGGCAGCCGTGTATTTCAGTAATCTGTCTGTTCTGCTCCCCACTCTGTCTCTGGTGAATCCTCTCACCCGCACCCCAGGGCCTACACCACAGTTGTATGCATAAATAAAAATAAATCTTTAAAATTAAATAGTGAAGAATAGCTATCAATAGTTATTTTTCATTTTTAAAAATCATCCCATAGAAAAAAATGAGGTACTTACTGAAGTAAGTAATTGCAGGCTCAAATCTTTACTCTGTAGAAAACAGTTTAAAACTTGTAAGAGGAGGTATAAGAAAGAATAAATGCAATAATTTTCTCACAACTTTTGATTTTATATGTGCCTAGTAAGAACTAAGAGTCTTAAGTAGAATTTCTTAAAGAAAATAAGCAATGCCTGCCTCTAGAAGTTTATTTTTGTTTTGTCCATCTACTTAGTTTCCCTACAATCCATATACAGAGAAAACTATTCAATACAACTTTTCCTCCTAACTCATTTCACGTCACATAATTTCTTCAAGTTCCTCCATCTTGCTGCATATGACAAAATTTCACTTTTTACATCTGGATAGTATTTCAATTATAAATAGGTAGGTAGGTAGGAAGGTAGATATAGATAGACAAACACACACACATACCACCTATTTCCCATCTACCTATCTATAATTAGGCACTTAGGAGTGTTTCCATATCTTAGGTCTTGTGAATAAAGCTTCAATAAACACTGAGGTGCACATAAGTCTTTGAGCTAACGACCTCATATTCTTCAAATAACGCAACGAAGTACTGCTGGATCACATGATACGTTTCATTTTTAGTTTTTTGAGGAAGCTGCATATTAGCTTCCAAATTGATTGTACCAATATTACCAAGAGTGAACAGGGCTTCTCTTCTCTACAACTTTGCCAACTGTTACCAGTCTCCATGATGTAACTCATTCTCACAGATGTGAGATGACACCCCACATGGTTCTGATCTGCAGATGATCTGGACCATCTGTCTTTCCATTTTTTGAGCTGCATGAGTTCCCCACATACCTTAGCTATTAATCCCCCTATCAAATGTATGATGTGCAAACATCCTCTCCTATTCAGAAGACTGCCTGCCTCCCATTCTGCTGGTATTTTCTTTTGTTGTGAAGACTTTCAATTTGATGCCATCCCACCTGTTTACTTCTTTCATTTCTCGTTTTGTTTGGTGTCAAGTCCCCCAAAACATCTCCAACACTGTGATGATGGAATGTATCATCCACAGTCTGCTCCCTGCATTCCACAGCTTTGGGCCCCACATCTAAATCTTCATTCATTGCATACAGAATCAGAGGGTGATCCAGTCTCACTCTCCTCTATGTGGCAGCCCAACCCAGCCAATGTGACCCAATGAAAAAATTCTGTTTTCCCACTATACAGTCATTGCTCCCTTTGTTGTCAACTAAATGTCAGCATACTTGTGGGTTTATCTCTGGGGTCCAGGAATAAAGAAATATTCCCTATTGTTGAAATAAAAGATTAATGTACATATTGATAGAGGAAGTCAAGAGCCCAGACATACCAATTTTTGAATGGGGAGTAATCACATAACTAGATTTTCAAGTTAGGACCTCAAAAGAACATGTACGAAGAATAATTTGAGAGATATATGGCTGGACCCATTAAAATTGACCATGTGACAAAATATTTGTCCCATATTAAAAATTTCCAGCTGCAGAGACTTTCACAATCATGTGACAAAATAATCCATTCATTGGAAATTAATCAACATCTTTCCACAGAAAACTCAATGCCTAATTAATGGCTTCACAAGAAATAACAACTATAACAAAACAGAAGCTCAATTAAATGTATCAATTTGAACTGCTCCACAAGACTGAAGCAGCCAGTATGCCATCTTTCTCTAAATTTCATGTGGTAACAAACACCTCTAAAAATCGTAAAAGTTTACAACAGTTTTTAAACATTTTTGGCTTAGAGCCCCTTTAAACTCTTAAAAACTGAGGATCTCAAGGAACTTTTGAGTTACAACTATATTTACTATGTTAAAAATTAAGATGAGCAATATTTAAAATGCACTTACTAATTCATTTTAAAAATAAATTTATTACATGGTAACACAACTAAAACTTTTAATTTGAAACATTTTCCCAAAAACAAACAATAAAATTTTAAGAGTGGTTCATACTTTACTAGAAGATACTGAATTATCAATTATCATATCTACTTTTGTATCTAATCAGCTGCAATGTTGTTTTGGTTGAAATATATAAAGCAAATCCAATCTCATATATATGTAACTCAAAGGGGGAGGAATGTTTCAAAGTCTTTTCAAACAGATAGGAATATTATTCTGTGATTCTATACCAAAACTAAGTAAGTGATAGTATATTAAAGATTCACTGAAATGCAGAATCTTAAACCCTATTAATGATATCTTCATACTGTTACATTAAAATCCATTGGTGTGGCAATGCGGCTGGATCTTTGCTTCATCCATAATTTAGTTACATGATTCATCAACCATAAATATTGGTCAAACCTAATGAATCTATTTTTCAAGTGAAAATGTTATTTCATAGAGGCTAGTTGAACTCATAACCAAATGCTTTTTCCCTGTGCAGCCCTCATACTTCAGCACCTAACAATGTTTCATGAGCACGACCTTTTTAATCATACTCTCAAAAAGATACATACTCAGGATCAAAAATTTTTTAATTAATAACTTTAACTGCTTCATCAAGAACATTAAGTAAAATTTATTTACTATAAATAAATGGTGAAAAAGTATAGTTTGAAGCAACTGCACTTATTTTTCCTAAAGCACCCATAGTTTTCCCCCATCACTTCTAAACCATAGTGCAGTATTAACACAGTGAAAATGACACAATTATTATTAAAATAGCTTTAACTCTGAAAAGATCTTGGATTCAACAGGCACACTTTGAAAATTACTGTTACTAGAAAAAATTCTGTTTCTCTTTTTTATTATGTTGACTTTGGGTTGGGCTGCAAATGTACAGATATATTGGGATCCTGGCAAAAGTCACAGTCAATCTCACACCATTTTTTCTCTATCAAAGGAAAATGAGCAAAAAAAATCACCATATTAAAAAAAAAAAAAAAACCACAATGGTCCCTTAAAGTTCCACTTAGATATGATGTACATATCACCTCCATACCTAACATACCTGTTACACAATAAACAAACAGGCAGGGGATCCCAAGCTGCCAACACTCAGGATCTTTCCATTATGAATGAACAGAGTCCATGAAATAAGACTTGACTTTTATAAACAACCTTATTCTGGCTACCTTGGAAACAAGTCCATTATGT
The DNA here is from genome assembly GCF_964194135.1 of Talpa europaea. NCBI lineage: Eukaryota > Metazoa > Chordata > Mammalia > Eulipotyphla > Talpidae > Talpa > Talpa europaea. Next base: position 122,129,006 of record NC_140070.1, on the reverse strand, counting down.
AGAACCTTCTTGAGTTGAAGGGAGAATGAATTTTAGGTTCAAAATAACCAACTCACATACCAATTTAAGATACAAACCTTTCATAAATTACAGTTTTTCAGTGACTGCTTGTTACAAATGTTTAAAGATTACAAAAGGAAACATGTATACTAAAAGGGGATAATTAAGTGCCTCTTGGCATCATATATGTCACTGCTACAAGTGCCAACAGACTTTTTAATGTGTGGATTATTTCTACATTCATTGACCTGATATCTAAATTACTAATGTAATTACTAAAATAGAAATTAGAACCTAAAATTCCCAGCCTATTTTATAGCTAAAGACATAGTACATCATTCTATCTCTAACATACAGAGCTCCAAGAGATTTTGATTTGGAAGTAAGCAATGCATAGAGCATACCCAAGGCAACACTCATATAGGGCTTTTGATGCCAGCAGCAATGTTAGCCATTTTTAGTGATTACAATATACAGTTTCAATCACTGAAAACACCAAAGCCAACGGTAGCAGCATCTGCAATCAAGTTGAGTACCTGGCATTTAATGTTTAGCATCAATGGCTCTCTTAAACCTAGTTCTGCAGTATGGGTTTGGGGAAAGTTCCCAGAAGCTTAGAATTTAAGAATGTACCATTAGGACTTCCTCCCATTGAGTCTATGTACTACCTAATATTCTTCAATAATCCCCTACTCTGTTTACAACAGTCGGGGTAGGTCATTTATACTACTGTTTATAATATAGAATGATAATTCAGAATATTTACATTATTCCTGTTTTACATGTAGGAAAACTGAGGCTTAAACTAGCTGGGTAATATTTCCTAAAGGTAAAAGCTTACTTACTAATTTTAAATTATACTAATTCTACAATGAAGTACATAAATAGTACAGGAAAGTAGGTAAAACAAATTTATCATCTTTCTAAAATAGGAGTTGACAAACTATGGCTCATGGACGAAGTCCAAACTGTTTTCGTACAGTCCACAAGCTAAGAATAGTTTTTTCATGTTTAAGTAGGTAAGAGAGTACAGGTATAGTGTAAAATTTATATAAACTTCAAACTTCTGTCTCTATCAGACAAAGACAAGCGCAATCATTTACATACTATCTTACTACCTAAAATATTTATTTAAACCTTTCCAGAAACAGCATGTGGACCTGTGCTCCAAGATTTTCTACAATATGAAACACCAATGTAAACAAATTTTAAATTTGGTATACATATTATTTCTAACGTCCTTTATTATCTACTTTGAGAACACAAAACTCTATCACCCTGTCCAATTCACCCTATAATTAAAGCTAAACCAGTAAAGTTTCTTTTTTCAACTCCTGTACCTACTACCACAGCAAGGGCAGATACAGCTAGGTAGAAGTCAGTGTCAAAAAAGACTATTTTCAAGGATGCTGATAACCAAGAACAAAATACTAAGATATTTATCTTTTCTAGAACTGCAGAAGCCAGCTCAGAGGGATTTTTTTTAAACTGACATTGAATTTTTAAGGGGATGAGGTTAAGATCTGGATTCAAGAATACAGAAGAGACGGGCCTCCCCGGTGGCGCAGCGGTTGAGCGCTGGGTTGCGAAGCTGCCTGCAGCCTCTGCAGCGCCGGTTCGATCCCCGGCTGCTCCCCAGCCACTGGAGGAGGGTCCCACATGGCGCGCAGACCTCTCCTGCCGCCCGCTGCTCCCCTCAGCAGTGTACTTCGGTCCTTCTGCCTGCTCTGCTCCCCGCTCTGGCTCTGGTGAATTCTCTCACCCTCCCGCGCTTCTGACTGTACCCAGTGCATGTATAAACAAATCAAACAAACAAACAAATAAATAAATAAAACATGCCTCAAAAAAAAAAAAAAAAAAGAATACAGAAGAGGGACAAACAAGTACAGTGTGAAATGGGTTGGCAATTTCTTAAAACTACACAAAATGATCCAAAAGCACAAAAACCACAGATAAATGACTGGACCAAGCAGCAGTTAAGAAAAGCTCATAGAGCGTGCGTTCTCTGCATGTCAAAATCCAGAGCCAAAACCCACAAGATCACTAAAAATGAAATTTGACCAGTCCCTGATTCATTCTTCTTTCAGCATCTACCAGCTAAGTAACCTAACCCCTCCCTCTCAGTTTATTCATTTAAAAAAATGTATATGTCCCTTTTAAACTCAGATTCAGACAGTTTTCCCCTGACATGTAGTTTAATAAATGTTTCAGGAAGCGGTTTTCCCATTTGTTGACAGTATTTTCAGTTTTTATCTCCAATACCCAAAATGACTTTTTCTTCTGGAAAAACATAAACCATAAATAAGGCTTTGTTCAAATGCCATGAAGAAGACAACTAACACAAAGTAATGATCTAAGGATTCTCTTTACATATCCCAATTAAGGTAGACTGGGAATGGAGTAAAGGAGGGTATTCATAAGGAGAAATAGTCACAACATTATTTGACCTTCATTTTAAAATTAGGTTCAAATTGGAACAATTTGTGAGAATCTCTGAGCCCTGATCTCACCAAATAATACAATTCACCACTGATGAGAGGGTTAAAATGTGTGTTGGTTGTTCAGAACTCAAAACCCTTGTTTTACAGAAATAAGGTTATACATAATTACTTGTTTCTTAGGTAGCTCAAAAAAGCTAATAGTAAAGAAACAAAATACACGATCACATAATCAAATGTGGTCCTGGGAAAGAAGCTTTTCTACTTCTTCATTTTATAGATAATGCAGTTCTGGTGAACAGAATGTTGGATCAATTATCAGTGCAACCTAGTATGTAAAATCAAAGCTTGGGGAAAAGTCAGACTTACAACTCTCAAAGTCACACATTTTCAGAATATATCTTCTATACTTAATAATTTAAGTGTATTATGTCCCAATACAGGTTACTTTATCAGAGTGCTAAGAAAAGCAATATTTACTACATTTGATTCACCTGCATGAAATCTGTCTTTTATACCACCCAAGAATAAAAGTTATTTTCCTATTAAACACCTTACTATTATTGTCCTAAACACTGCTAAATATGTCTACAAGGGCAAGAATCTCAACACACACAGAGTGCAGAATAAGGCCTACCTGATTGGGCTCATCTGCTGCTACATCAAGTGCAAGCACTGCATGGAGAGATCTCTTCAAAACAGACCCTGAAAGCACAGATTACAACATGGAGCACCAAATCATGTGGTGTCAAATGAGAGTGCATCTCAAGATGCAGAACTACCATAAGTTTCTGAAAGAGGAGGGGAAGAGTGCAGAAGCAGAAGGAAAAGAAGATAAACAATCCTTTGAAGGTGCTAAAAACCAAAACAAGGACCCCAAGAAAGAGTGGAGGTTCTATAGAACATACAGGAGCTAAAGGACCTGAATTGCCTGTCAGAGGAGGAGCAAGAAAAGAGAGGAAGACAGCAGAAAGACCTGGGGCCCACCAGAGCCAAAATGGGACAAGCACAGATGAGGACTTCAGCCAAGGGACTCGGGTTTCTCTCCTGTCCATCCAATCACTAGCCCTCCAGGACTAGGGATCCCGAGCTCATTCAGCCCCTGGCACCCCACACCTGGCGCCAAGTTTAGGGCTGCAGCATCCCTGGAACAGTTCTCAGCTTCTAGTAGCTTCCAGTCCTCGCTTCAAACCCTCCAGTTATTGCCTTGCTTGGGGCACACTGATGAACCCACCCACCAGGGCTGGCACCCACCCTTTCCACCTCTGGAATAATAAAGACTCTGCCAACATCTGAGGAAGGAGTCGACAACTATGCAACTTACTCAATCCTGGAGGTCTGACTCTCATAAACTGTCATAAATGCTTGTTTAGCACACTAAGTTTGGGAGTAATATATTATGCAGCAATAAATAGCTTATATGTGAGAAATGTGATCTATTCTTTTTCACTGGGGTCAAAGGTACATATTTCCAGTTGTCAGATAAGTTCTGGAGATAACATACAACATGACTATAGTTAAGAATACTGTATTTCATTATTTCAAAGCTGCCGGGAAAAGACCTTAAAATTGCTTATCACAAGGAAAAATGCTGTTATTATTTAAGATGTTAAACTAAGCTTTTGTAGTAATCATTTCACAATGTATATATATGTCAAATCATTATGTTGTACAACATAAATTTGTATAACAAAACTGGAGGCAATTTTTCTTAAATTTGAAGCAAATGCTATTTATTTCTAAGATTACTGAGTAGTGTTGGTTTACAAAACTACTGGAAAAATTTTTTTCAATTCTAATACATGCTACATCATATAGGATGAACTTATTCTAAGTAAACCATTATATTAAGTGAAGCAAACCAGATACAAAAGGATAAATATTCTGTGATTTCATTTACATAGGCAAATTCTTAAAGTAAAATTAAGGTGACCATAGCTGAAGGGAGAGGGAAATGAGTTATTGTTTAATGGGTAGAGTTTCTGTTTGGGATAATTAAAAGTTCTGGAGGTGCTTAATGGTGATGGTACACAGCACTGTGAATGTAGTTAGTGCCATTTCACCATTTTTAATTGGTGAAAATTGTAAATTTTATATTCTAAACTTTTTAGCACAAAAATCAATGCAGCTTTCTAGCAGCAAATATTAAAAGAAGAAAATAAATCTGCTAAAAGGCTGCACATCAATTCCTGTTCCTGAAACCACAAAGACATTTCTATCCTAAGACTTATGAAAAGGATATGACAGGTATAAAATGAAAAACATGTTCAACGATGCAAAATTCCACTACAACAAACTGTAGAACAAATGAGGAATGCATCTCAAGATTTTATCAATTTCTGAATATAGCTACAAACCCACAGTTCCCAAGTAAGACACTGAGACACTTCAAAGTACTAGAATGAACGCACAAACTCAAAATATTCCAAATTTGAGGAGATAACAGTTGAGGCATCCACCATAAGCCACAACTATTGTGTAAGATTTAAATTCAGTTTTAAAACAACTTAGGTCTTTTTGTTTTTTAAGGAAAAAAGTCAGAGTGATCTGTATGACAGTAACAAGCTGTCAAACATTCATGTAACTGGAGTTGTGGGGGGTGGAAAACAGAAATATTCTTAAAAATTTAAGTATAAATCAGGGCCTCCCCGGTGGTGCAGCGGTTGAGTGCTGGGTTGCAAAGCTGCCCACGGCCTCTGCAGCGCCGGTTCGATCCCCAGCTGCTCCCCGGTCACCGGAGGAGGGTCCCACATGGCGCGCAGACCTCTCCTGCCGCCCGCTGCTCCCCTCAGCAGTGTACTTCGGTCCTTCTGCCTGCTCTGCTCCCCGCTCTGGCTCTGGTGAATTCTCTCACCCTCCCGCGCTTCTGATTGTACCCAGTGCTTGTATAAATAAATAAAATAAATCTTTTCTTAAAAAAAATAAAAAATAAAATAATTTAAGTATAAATCAACAGATCTAAGCAGCGCAACAAAATCCAAGTGAAATAAACAGAAAACTACACAAGCCATACTCAAATTGCTAAAAATCAATACTGAAGAAAGCATAAACAGAAAAAAAATAAATACAGAAGAGCTGTAGAGTTCTCATCAGAAACAACACAAGATCATGGAAATACTTCTTGAAAGCACACAAGCTGGGTTGTTTCCAGGTTTTACCTATTGTAAATAGTGCTGCAATAAACACAGGGATACAGCTGTTCCTTTGAATCAATGTTTCTGTGTCCTTTTGGTAGATCTCAAGAAGATGTGGTATAAGAATTACACTAAGTAAAATAAGTCAGAAAGAAAAAGAAAAATATTGGATGGCTTCACTTATAGCAGGAATATAGGGGAATCAAATAAGACATCAGTGTAGGGCCACCCTGGTGGCGCAGCAGTTGAGTGCTGGGTTGCGAAGCTGCCCGCAGCCTCTGCAGCACCAGTTCGATCCCCGGCTGCTCCCCGGCAACCGGAGGAGGGTCCCTCATGGCATGCAGACCTCTCCTGCCGCCAGCTGCTCCCCTCAGCAGTGTACTTCGTCAGTCTGCCTGCTCTGCTCCCTGCTCTGGCTCTGGTGAATTCTCTCACCCTCCCGCGCTTCTGACTGTACGCAGTGCTTGTATAAATAAATAAATCTTTAAAAAAAAAAAAAAAAGACATCGGTGTTAAAAAAAAAATAACAATACAAGTCACAACAAAGCAAAAATGGACAACTATAAATCAGAGATATACTGCGGGGGGGGGGGGGGGGGGAGGGAGAGGGATCAGAGGGAGGGAGGGAGGAGCACAGGGGACTGAGGTGATGGTGCACGGATGCACTGGTGAAGGAAACTCTATGGGGACTATACCTGAGGGGGTTGGAGGGAAGCAAATAGGGTTTAAAACTAAACAATGATGTAAAAAATATAAAAATTTTTAAAATATATGTATATGTAAAAAAGTACACAAATGAAAAGATGAAAATGTCTAATTCTAAATCCAGTGAAAATATACTTTAAGAAGTGAAGATGAAATACATCATCAGACAAACTAAAGCTGACAAAAGTCTTCAAATGTAGACCTGACTTGCAGAAAGTTCAAATGAAGTTCTTATTGCAAGAAAACAACACAGGTGAAAACTGAAAACTTTAATCTATATGCCAAATTTGCTAAATATGCATGCAAACATAAAGTGTTTTTCCTTTTTTAAACTCCTCAAAAAGATAACTATGTAAAACAAAAATAATAATATAGCTTAAGTCTACAATACGTTTGGAAATAAAATGTACTGCTTTTGCTAAAGCAGTACAAAAAGGGAGGAGAAATAGACCATGAATAACATTATAGGTGAAGTGCTGTGATTTTACTTCAAAATACACTGCAAAAGCACACAAAAAGAATACTGTAGGAGAACAACTAAAAAAATAAAGACATAGGTAATAAACCAATAATGGAAAAAATGCTAAAAATTACTGAATTAACAATGCAAGTAGGAAAAAAGTATACTCAAATTCGACTACATTAATTATACTAAAAGTACATCTAAATCCAGGGCAAATGCAAAAATTGTCAGCCCAGATTTTTCAAAAAGACCCAACTTTATCATGTGAAAAATATCTAACTAAAAATACACAGAGATTAAAAGACAATGGAAAACATACTATGCAAAAATTAGGCACCAGGAACTTATAGAGGATACATTAATATCAAATAAGATCTTTATGACAAGGACTGAAAGGAACATTTCATGAGAAAATGTTTAATCTATCACAAAGACATAAAAATCTAAATGTGTGCACTTAACAACAAAACTTGGAAATACATTAATGAAAGCTGACAGAACTTTACATGAAAGCTGACCGAACTTAAAGTAAAATGAAATAAATCAGACTTGGCTATTAACACTTTGTTTTCCTTTGTCAAAGATTAGTTGACCATAAATCTGTGGGTTTATTTCTGGATTTTCTATTCGATTCCATTAGCCTGTGTGTCTGTGCTTGTTCCAATACCAGGCAGTTTTGATGATCATGGCTTTGTAGTACAGTTTGAAGTCTGGGAGTGTGATGCCTCCATTCCCTTCTTTTTTTTTTTTTTTTCAGGAGAGCTTTGGCTATTCAGGGTTTTTGGTGATTCCATATGAATTTCATCAGTATTTGTTCTATTTCTTTGAAGAATATCATTGAAATTTTTATTGGAATAGCATTGAATCTGTATATTGCTTTTGGTAGGATGGCCATTTTAATAATGTTTATTCTGCCAATCCATGAGCAGGGGATGTCTTTCCATTTCTTTGTGTCTTCTTCTATTTCTTTTAACAGTGTTCTATAGTTTTCTTTGTATAGGTCTTTGGCGAGGTTGTGGAGAAAAAGGAACTCTCCTGCACTGCTGGTGGGAATGCAAACTGGTCCAACCACTATGGAGAGCTGTGTAGAGATTTCTTGACCTACTGAACATAAAGCTTCCATATTATCCAGCAATTCCACTCCTAGATACATATTTACCCAAATGACATAGAAACAATAATTCCAAAGGGCACCTGCACAGCTATGTTTATAGTAGCACTATTTACAATAGCTAAGATATGGAAACAACCCAAATGCCCAAAAATAGATGACTGGATCAAGATGTGGTACATACACACAATGGAATATTACTTAGCAATCAAAAAAGATAAACACATGCAGTTTGCAGCAACATGGATGGAGCTGGAAGGGATCATGCTCAGCGAAATAAGTCAGAAAGAAAAAGAAAAATACCGGATGGTCTCACTCATAGCAGGAATTTAGAAAACCTAAATAAGTGACCAGGAAAAAGACTAATCAATGCAAAGTAATAATCAAAATCAACAAGCAACTATAAACCAGAGACACACTACGGGGGGGGGGGGGATTAGGGAGGGGTGGGAAGAGGAAGAACTAGAGTCAAAATAAGGGGGGGGTGTGAAATTGTATGGGGAATATAACCAAAATGAAAATGCATACATTGTACAAAGATGAAAAATGATGTAAGAATTATATAAAATAAAATGTTAAAAAAAATTTAAAAACTGCAAGAATAAAAAAATAACACTTCACTTTCTATCAATAATACACTAAAAACATAATACAGGCAATCTAAATACAAAAACAATAAAACATCAGCAAAAGAGAACCCATACCAAGCTATAAAAAATACATAAATCAGTAAGACTTAAAATCCCATAGAGCATTTTCATGACCACAAAGGAATCTGACCATTCAACAGTCACACATACACACCTCCCTACTTGCCTCCCTCTCTCTCCTGGCTCCTACAAATTTTAAGGACTCCTTAGATATGTCCCATTGCTGCAATCGCCCCCAAAGTCCTTTAACCTATCACATCTGCAAAATACCTTCTGCCATGTAAGGTAATAGATTTGCAGTTTCTAAGAATTAGAGTAAGGACATACTTGATGGGTCTTTACTCTGCCTACTGTTAAGTGGAATAGAATTCCCTTGTATGAAATTTTTCAATTTTTAAAGCAAAACTAATATGTAGTGTCAGATTAGTAGCTGCTGGGATGGGAATAAAGAGTAGAACCGCAACTTGGAACAGAGGATTTTTTTTTTCCTGTAATGAACATTATCCTTGAATTACAGTGGTTATACAGGTATTTGTCAAGTAACAGTGAATGATACCATTCAAATTAGCACATTTTACTGTATGTAACGTATTCCTCAATAGTTTGTCATAATCTCTAGGTGGTGTCTTATTTTAGCTAGGTTGTTCCCTTAGGTTTGCTTATAACCTCAATTCTCGAAGTTATCCTTCTCTGTGTGTTATGTTCCCCCTATGGCTAGTTTTCGATAAAACAATCTACGTGACTATAAAGGAAACAGTATTTACCACTGGAGAACTAAGTAATTTTTATAGCACCATAGCTAAAGAAAAGTCTGTCACAAAATATTTAGAAATAAGACAACACACACCTAAAAGACCAAAGGGTTAAAGAAGAAATCACAAGGTAAATTAGAAATCATTTTCAACTAAATGAAAATGAAAGAAGCATATCAAAACTTGTGGGATGCAGCTAAAACAACACTGAAAAGGAAAATTTATAGCTCTAAACATAACAGTATTTCAAAAGCCTGTCTTTGATTATATCTCAGAAACTGATCAAGAAAAACAAATACTGGGCCTCCCCGGTGGCACAGCAGTTGACCACTGGGTTGCAAAGCTGCCAGCAGCTTCTGCAGTACCGGTTGGGTCCCTGGCTGCTCCCCAGCTACCAGAGGAGGGTCCCACATGGCGTGCAGACCTCTCTTGCCACCCGCTGCTCCCCTCAGCAGTGTACTTCGGTCCTTCTGCCTGCTCTGCTCCCCGCTCTGGCTCTGGTGAATTCTCTCACCCTCCCGCGCTTCTGACTGTACCCAGTGCTTGTATAAATAAATAAATAAATCTTTAAAAAAAAAAAAAAAAACAAATACTGCTAATTATAAAGACTAAAAAAGGTAATATAACCTTCCCACAGAACCACACTTAAAAGAATTAGTAAACAAAGTCTGCAATTTACAAGTAAAGAATTTTTTTAAAGGTAAGACTCAAGGTGTCAAAATCTACATTGCCTTCTATCTATTAAAAAAAAAATGTACTATCTTATATTAAAAATCTTCCCACAAAGGAAACGTCCAGGCCTAAATGACTTTTCTGATGAACCATATCAAAGAGTTAAAGAACCCCAAACCTACACAAACTTAATGAAAAACTAAAAGGGATACATTTATTTTCTGAAATTATCATTACCCTAATACCAAACCAAACAAAGACTACTAAAAATAAAAATTATAAAGTGATGTTCCTCATGAACATAGATGGAAAAATCTTTAAGTATTAAGAAATCAAACCAACAATATATAAAAAGATGATTGTGGAACGCAAGCAAAGTGATTTAACGTTTAACAATGTTAAGTGAGACAACATAATCCATTAATTCTAGCCAAAATAAAGAAGACAACACACATGATCATCTAAAAAGGTACAGCAAAAGCACAAAAATACATCCATTCACAAAATTCTTGGCAAATGAACAGAAAAAAAAATCCTCATTGCCATAGAGTATCTATGTCCTGTATTACTAACACATCATTGAACACTGCGCTAGAGGCCCTAGCCAATTGAATTTATAACAAAGCCATAATTCTGGGAGTGATACTTCCTAAACTCCACATTGCATATTAAGGGCTAAAATTTCCTACCCGTCCCTTTGATATTGCTTCTAGGAGACACTTGAGAGTCATTAACTAAGAACTAAGAAACTGGTCTGTGTGTGTGCATGGTCAGGAAATCATCTCTGGCACTTGAAGCAATTTGGTCAAGTACTGCTACCTTTAAAAAAGTTGGAAAACTACTACAAACCCAGAAAGGTAGCATAATCTCCCTGTGGTAAACCTAAAAAATTATTCTACACACAATACAAATCAAGAACAGAAACACCCATCATATGGACCACATTTTACTAACGCGACTAAAAGGACACATCTTCCCACCTTCAAAGTTAAAACTACATAAATACAATAGTTCTCTAATATCACTAGCAGCAATCAAAAAACTTAAAGGTAGAGTTTCTCATTAGTTTCAGATCTCCTGTTCTAAAATGCAAAATGAACAGGAAGATTTATTTTTAAATTCCTGTAGTGACACGGATGTTACTTACTTATGTGTCACCTGGTTAGATTTTCTCAATGGGCAAAAAGGAGTAATCAATTTCCATCATGGGTTTAAAATGCTGGGTCTTATTCCTGCTGTTAAGGAAAGTAAATAGCTCACTTCCAAAACTGAATGAACAAGCTTCTTGAAATTTTATCAGTTTTCGCTCTAATGTTAAAATATTCCCTCAAAAATGGTAAGTAAATTACCACTTGTGGCAAGATGTAAAGCATCACTTTATGAAAATAAGGACCCTTCATTTTAAAATACAGCATATTCAATGCTATTATGAGAAATGCATGACTTATTAAAAAGAAAAACTACACAGAAGTCTGCATATGTAATTTACACATAATGTAACAAGTCTGGTCAAAATAACTTTTTTAAACAGTATGAGTTCTTATAAAGTCTTTCTTCTGTCTTAAAGTATTTGTAATACCCCTTTTACAAACACTAAAGGTACATTAAGTCCTTAACATTCTATTGAGAAAATCTGGGGGAGGGGGCTGTCAAGTAAATGTATAATTATAATCAATGGTAAATTTTCTTTTTTTTTAAATACCAGCTCCTATGATCCCACAAAAGTCCCCTCTAAGCAACATTAGTGTCCACCTAGTGTATATGGCTTTGGCAAAGACTGACTACAGTTCATGCTTCTAAGATAAATTATGCTGGCCCCAAACTCAACTGCTACGCTGCTAACTTTTTTTTTAAGATTTTATTTATTTTCGTGTAGAAGAAGTGGGGTACAGGTCAGAGCAGAACAGGCAGATCTACTGATACACACTGGTAAGGGGTATGCTGCTAACTTTCAAAGACACAAGTTATTCATCTCATAAGGATTTAATATGCTATTTTTCAGTAAAATTTAGCATATTTAACAATCCAAAAAGACTTAACTGATGTGTCAAAGTCATCCATACCACTTAAAGTTTACACTTAACTTAAATACATTAAGGAGTGGTCAAGAAGCATGACAACACAGCCACATTTGTATTTGATCCTGCATACAATTACTTAATCTGAGAAAGAAAAACTATGGGGAGGGAAGGGGAAAGTTAAGACTGCTTTTCTCTGGAAGCATACACAAAATATAAAAATTTAAGAGCTTCTGGTAGTCTTTTTTTCCTGATTTGTAGATCAGATAAGAATATCTGAATTCCAGAGAAAGAAAAAAAATATGTACAACAGTCTCCACTGAGTCCCTAATTTCCATTCTGTTCCCAATTCCAGGGTGTACCCCTGCACCAAATTTCATGAGACATTTCCAATTAAACTCTCCTTTTTCATCAGACTCAATTATCGAGGCTTGTTATTTAAAACTCAGAGTCCTAAACCATGAAACAAGTCTAAATACCCATAGGAATCTATATGCTTAAAGAAGTTGTGTTCAATTAAATAAAGTAAATAAAGTGAGTTATATATCAATATTATACAAATAAATGTATACAAAGATACCTCGGTTGGTAAATGTTTAACATCATGTAACTGTCCATTTCTATATTATATATTAAGTTAGCACTTTGTTACTTTTTGATAGTTTTGCCTACATATTATCTTAGATAACTTGAGTCAGTTCTTGCCTTTCTGACCTTTCCGGTATTTTAAGTTGTCTATACGCCCCTTTTAACGCTTCTTTTTCCCAAAACCCTAACTGAAGAAAAAAAATTTTATAAGAAGACAAACATCCCCTGCATCTACCTTACACTATCATGTACATGTTATGAATCTGCAAGGTCAATTCAATTTTCTTAAAAAAAAAAAAAAAAGATTTATTTATTTATGCATTCAAGAGCTGTGATATAGGCCAAAGATGTGGTGGGTGAGAGGACTCACCAGAGACAGAATGGGGAGCAGAACACACAGATGTACTGAAATACACTGCTGAGGGGAAGAGCAGGAAAGACAGGAGAGGTCTGCCGTGTGGGTCACCTCCCTGGCCGGGATCAAACTTGTGCTGCAGTGGCTGCAGATAGCTTCCTAGTGCTGCGTCTTAACCCCTTGTGCCACCAGGGAGGCCCTCAATTCAATTTTCAGTTAATAAAACCTAAGTCAAAGATGCTGAACTCAGCAGTACCAGTACAATTCTATGAAAAAGATTATTACTGCAAAATAACCACACTGATTCCACCAAGTAGCATGAGCCAGCATTATGAATACTCACAAGACAGTAAATAGCTCAGTAACATACATGGTAGGGTATTTTTTTTTTTTTAGATCCCTGGACTACATTTTATATATACGTATATACCAAAAAAATAAAAAACAAAAGGCAACCAGGAATAACATTCTATGACTCCTTTAACTTAGCTAAGGAAATAACAATTCTAACAGATCAATCTAAGAAAAAAAATTCCTCTAATCATACTGATTTGTTAACACTGTGAATTCAGGATTCTTATAAGTGCGGGCAAACTAAAATCATCTCACTGTTCTTGCTTTTAAGTATTCAACCAGTAACGGCATTTGCAGTTGTGATCAGCAACTTGGGAGGAAAACTCTGAAACAACAGTTGGCTATTCTTTTAATTCCGTATCAGTGACCTTAGAGAAAAATCCTGAAACAAGAGTTTGTCATTCTTTCAAAATCTACCTATCAAATAGTTAATCAGTAAAAGTTAAGAATCAGCAAACTTTACCAAGATTCATAAAGCTGGAATAAATAAATAAATAAGCTAAGACGACCCACCCACTGCAAAGTCACCAGACCACAATAGCAAAACTTTCAGTTCTTCTCTGGAATCTTTTAAGATACACTAAACTGGGCCTCCCCGTGGTAGCGCAGTGGTTGAGCACTGGGTTGTGAAGCTGCCCACAGCCTCTACAGCATCAGTTCAATCCCCAGCCGTGGGGCGAGGGTCCCGCATGGAGCAACAGACCTCTCCTGCCGCCCGCTGCTCCCCTCAGCGGTGCATTTCATCAGTCTGCCTGTTCTGCTCTCCACTCTGGCTCTGGTGAATTCTCTCACCGCCCGCACCCCTGGCACTTCTGACTGTACCCAGTGCTTTTATAAACAAATAAATAAATCTTTAAAAAAAAAAAAAAGATACACCAAACTACCAATACTCTTCATGGTACAGAAGACAATGGAGAAAACATATTAATAAATCAAAAGGTGAAAGAAACCCTATTCTAAATGTAAAAAATTTGGAGGAATACTTAACCAACCTATTCACTTACATTTTCCCTTTATCTGGAAGAGCTGCTGTAATAGAAACAAATATAAAAATATAAAATAAAGATTGTTAAGTGGTTTGCAGAAGTGTCACTTCAACACTTCCTCTTTGATGATACACAAAAAAAGCTTACATTTTGACAAAATGTTTGATTCATTAAAACATGTTAACCTCACAATGAAGATCTTCAAAAAGTACACTATAAAATTCAGAAGTTGGAAATTATAAAAATTTTTAATCAAAAAAATCCTTAAAATCTGCTCACTGAGGTTTTTTTTTTTAGCCAGGCAATCAAAAGTAAAATATTACAACCCAGTAAAAAACACATTTGCTAATTCATATCTCAATAGGCATATCATAATGTATTTTAAAACTTCTACAAATAATCCTAAGACCCAATACTGATTTAAAAACGTGTCAACCTTAGGGCCTCCCCGGTGGCGCAGCGGTTGAGCGCTGGGTTGCGAAGCTGCCCGCGGCCTCTGCGGCGCCGGTTCGATCCCCGGCTGCTCCCAGGCCACTGGAGGAGGGTCCCACATGGCGCGCAGACCTCTCCTGCCGCCCGCTGCTCCCCTCAGCAGTGTACTTCGGTCCTTCTGTCTGCTCTGCTCCCCGCTCTGGCTCTGGTGAATTCTCTCACCCTCCCGCGCTTCTGACTGTACCCAGTGCATGTATAAACAAAACAAACAAACAAACCAGCAAACAAATAAAGCATGCCTCTATAAAAAAAAAAAAAAAAAAGAAAATCTTTAAAAAAAAAAAAAAGTGTCAACCTTAATTTAAGTACATGATATCTAATATCATGTCATCAAGGAAGTTCAAATTATAATCAATGGAATGGCTAAAAATAAAAGGACTGACAAATACCAAGTATTATTAGCAAAGATATGGAGCAACTATTGTAGTATTCTCAAACATTGCTAATGAAGTGCAACTTGATAAAATCACTTGGAGAAACTGCTGGCCGTAACTAGAGTTACACAGAAATATAAGTACATCCTATGACCCACCAACTCCAATTCCAATATACCAAAAAGATGCAACTACTTAGGGCTGCCAAAAAAACCTAAGAATATTCACCATAGTTTTGTTGTCGTTCTTCCCAAAAGAGCACATGGTTGAAAACTGGACAGCTATCAGCAAATTAATAAAATAGACCACTCTCAAAAAGACTTAGATATAAAACCTGAACCATTAAATACACATAAGAAAACAAAAGCAAAACACTCACAATACTAGCTTCAGGAATGTCTTTGGGACTCAACTCCAATGGCAAAATGGCAAAGGAAACAAAAATAAAAATAAACAAATGGAACTATATCAAACTAAAAAAGTGCTGCACAGCAAAATAAACCATCATTAAAATGAAACTACCCTGGGCCTCCCCTGGTGGCACAGCGGTTGAGCGCTGGGCTGTGAAGTGCGAGCGCTGGGCTGTGAAGTGCCCCCCCCCCTTTGGATCCCCAGCCTGCGGCGAGGGTCCCACATGGCCCGCAGACCTCTCCTGCCGCCCGCTGCTCCCCTCAGCAGTGTATTTCGTCAGTCTGCCTGTTCTGCTTCCCGCTCTGACTAGTGAATCCTCTCACCCTCCCACGCTTCTGACTGTACCCAGTGCTTGAAAAATAAATAAATCTTAAAAAAAAAAAAATGAAACCACCCTACTGGAGAAAATATCTGCACATTAAATATCTGCACATTATATATATCCCAAAAAAAAGTGCAAAGAACTCAAACAACTCAACAACAAAAAAAAAGATTCAGATCAAAGAAATGAACAAAAGGTATGGACAATTTTTCAAAGAAAGTATACAGATGGCCAACAAGCACATGAAGAAAATGTTCAACATCACTTATCAGGGATACGGAAAATAAACCCATGATGAAATGTCACCTCACACTCCTTAGAATGGCTCATTGCAAAAAAAAAAAAAAAAAAAAAAAAACTATTTCAAAGGTATATATGAACGCCTATGTTCCTGACAGCACTATTTCCAATTTATGGAAAGCTAAGTGTCCAAAGACAGGTAAGTGGATTAAAAAAGATGCAGTAAAAAGGGGCCTCCCATGGTGGTACAGCGGTTGAGCACTGGGCTGCAGGGCTGCCCACAGCCTCTGCAGCGCCAGTTCAATCCCCAGCAGCCAGCAAGACAGAATGGGATACTACTCAACTGTAATAGGAGATAAACTATTATTGCAACAACATGGATGGAACTGGAGGAGATCATGCTAAGCAAAGTAAGTCAGAATGAAAAAGACAAAAACTGGATGATTTCACTCGTGGCATATAAAGAAACAAAACAAAGGAACAGACAAAACTAAACCAAAGGAAATCCTAGAAATATGATGACAGAATTGAGGCTACTAGAGTGGGGAGTCTAGGGGAGAGGACCTAAGAAGGTAGGAGATCCAATGGTCTATATATGGTGGTGGGTATGCAGTGGTAACATACACTTTAAGAGGTGTGAAGCTATTCCCTCAAATCATAGTGTTGTAAACCCACGTTATTACCTCAACAAAGGTTACAGAACAGCCCAAAGTTGAAAAACCCAAATGTCTGTCCATCCGCAGTAAAACAAATGTTGTATTTATATACAGAGCAGCAAAAAAGAAAATACTACCTGATACAATATAGATGACTCACAGATATTAAACTAATCTATAGTGGATACTGGTCAGTATAGTCGTTACCTGTAGTAGGAGAGAGACTGACAGGGAAGTATACAACAGAATCTTCAGGATCACAGGAAATGTTCTAAATCTTGACTTGGTTGCTAGTTATGGGTGTATCATACATTAAAAACTCATGTACACATCTAATTTGTGGCAACAGAAATCTAAAACATGGTTACCTGCAGTGGGGTGAAGAACTGAAAGAAAAAGGGCCTGAAGGAACTAACTTTCTAGGTAATGGGAATACTCTAAATCACAGCAGGGAGCAATGTATGGTTATAGAAAGCTGTGAGTAGCAAAACTGTACTTAAGAGCTGTTCGTTTTATTGGAAATAAGTCACACCTCAACTACAAGAAAGTTTACTATTACACATTTAAAATGTGTGTACTTGACCTTACGTAAGGTAAATGGCGGAAGAGTCTAAAATATAAAAATTTACTAAAATAAATGACTCATATGTAAAAGATGCTCAGTTTCACAGTTTTTTGTTTTTTTTTTTAATAAAACTCCATCTTTACTATCTGATTTGCAAAAAGCAAAACATTTGGTCACACTATGTTGGCAAGGATGTGGCAGAGACTGGAAATGGGAGCAATAATGTAAACTGAGGTAGCTATGTGAAACGAGTCTGGCAGCAGCTATCGTACTTACAAAGGTAGTTCCAATTCTAGTAATTTATTAGTTATCCTTGCATGCATAAAGAAATGACATGTACCAGTTATTCACTGCAACACTGTTTGTAATAGCAACATAAGAAGCACCTAAATATTCATCAACTGAGGAAACCAAGTAAATAAATTGTAATATATCCATACAAAATGATACCTTAAAAACAAACAACAGGAAAGCACTTTATTTGTTAATGTAAAATCTAAAATACATTTGTGACCAAAACCAAGACTGGGGGGGGGGGGGGGGGAGGACACACAGACCAAGTATACTACCATTTGTGTTTAAAACAGTACTAGGTAGGAGTAAAAAAGTATATACTTAGTGACTTTTTTTAGATACATAGTGTTTCTCTGAAAGGATAGAGAAAACTGGTAACACTGTTTGGTTCCAGGAGGGAAATAAACACTCATTTTAAAACAATGCGAATGAACACATTACCCAGTCAAATCATTTTTTTAAACAGTTGTCCTATACATCACTTACTATACTTTACACACATCACTTCAGTATACTTTTATAAATACGTAAAATGCACTATGATCACGGATTTTCCCACAAAGTGCCTTCCTGTTATTTTTTCAATTAACAAATGATTTTATTTGTAACCCTTAAAAAGTATCGGTAGGCTTAATTTAATTACAATTAAACAGTAAATATTCAACATTACTTTGAGCAAACCCAAAATATATTCCTCCCACTCCCAGTATATATTCCCCAGTATATATTCCCAGTATATTCCAGTATATTCCCAGTATATTCCCCAGTATATTCCTGAAAAGCAGTTATTATTCTGCGATAAGAGAAATGACTATAGAAAAAAAAACAAGTACATTGACTATATCTTCACTCCCAACACCAACCTTGTGCCTTAAAAATAACCGAAGTAACATTTCTAAAATCCTGTTTGAGCTGAATAAAATTCATCATTCATTGCAACTTGGTTAATTATGGCACTCTGACCTGACATTAAAAAATCTGCCCATATGGGTCTCCCTGGTGGC